>NC_058083.1:369634888-370245948 GCF_014858855.1 Bufo gargarizans | reverse complement strand
TTTTTGAGCGTGACCAGCAGCTCATCAATGATAATGTTTAACCATTTGCCGCACACGTAACGCCGATAGGCGTCCGGGCGGCGGCAGTCTCAGCGACGCTTATTGGCGTCATCTCGTGAGACCCGAGATTTCCTGTGAACGCGCGCTCACAGGAGCGCGCGTTCACAGGATCACGCAGTTCACAAGTTCAACTACAGCCTGCCATCAGCGATCATTGGCTGGCAGACTGTAGATTTTTAAAATAACCAATGAAATGGGTGTGTCAGATGCTATTTTGTAAATAGCGTCTGATATACCTGCTACCTGCTCCTCTGGTGGTCCCTTTTGCTTGGATCGACCACCAGAGGACACAGGCAGCTCTGTAAGTAGCACCAATCACCACACACACACATTACACCCCCCTTGTAACTTATTAACCCCTTATTAACCCCTTATCACCCCAGACTCCCTGATCACCCCCCTGTCATTGATTACCCCCCTGTAAGGGTCCCTCATCACCGCCAGGTAGTTAGCTACTTGTTAGGTAGTTAGCGCCCAGCCCACTGCACTGCAGTCACTGATTAGCGTCATCGCTGTCACTAATCAGCACTAGTACTATATAGTATCTGTAAGTGATCAAGACTGATCACAATCAGATCTATATCAGTACATTAGGGTCACCTTAGGCTCTACAAAAAATGAAGTGTTCGCCCAATCAGGCCTGATCTTGTGCGCACACTTTCGTTCAGTCTGCCCCCACCACAGTTTAATATTTTTTTTTTTCTGATCACTGCAAAAACACCATAAAATCGCTGCAGCGCTATAAAGATCACTTTTGAGCTTTCTGGATCTTTATTAGCGATCACAGCTTTACTTCGCAAGCACTCCTTTTTACTAGGCAGGTTTGCTCTTTTTCCTGGGTAGTCTCAGAGGAATACCCCCTAAATTTAGTTAGCCCAAAATGTCAAACAAGGGGTATTTCGCTGAAGAGGCCTACAGGATTCTGGCCGTGATGGATGAAAGCGATGGGGACGCCTCACCCGCTGAATCCAGTGGTTCAGAATATGAACCTGTAGACAGCAGTGGCACTCTAACCGCTAGTGAAGATGACGAGGTTGAGGTCCCTGCTATGGTCAGGCGTACCCGATCCCATGTCAGTGTTCTGCATACCCCGCGTGATGAGCCTCATTTGCAGCAGAGTGGTGCTAGCGCTGATCTTTTTTTTTGGTGCGGCATACACCAGCAGCGCAGCACATCCTGGACCTTCTACCATCACTGCCATATTCCCTGGTGAAGTGGCGAGCACCAGAAGGGTAGTACGGTGGCGCCAGCTGGTACGGTGGCACGTGCAGTAACTCCCCCGTCGCAGCCACCATGTTCACAGGCCCGTAGAGCCCTTAGTCATACAGAGGTCTGGAGTTCGCGTGGAGAAAGCTCATTTAGGATCAGCCCTCAAGTTTTTTGAGCTGTTCTTCACCTCCGATCTCTATGACTGTGGCAGAAACCAATCGCTACTCCACACAGTTTATAATCGCCTATCCTCAGCATGGGTCTATCTAAAAGAAATGTATTGCGGTCCTATTGGTCTAAAGACCCAATACATTACATGCCCATGTTCTCTGCTTGGAATAGAAAGGAACTGTACAAAAAAGATGGTTTGCATCTTTCTCTCAAAGGAACAAATGTACTTAGTGAACAACTCCAAGAATTTGCAAAAGAGTATTTAAACTAGGAAGGGGGGGCAAAAGAGTGAAAATAAAAGAGTCCAATTGCCCCCCGAAACAATGCCAGAACAGGTCAGAAGCACAGAGGGTAAGAAATGATAAGCTCCGAGTCCTCTCTACAAATGCTCGCAGTTTAGGTAAAAAAATCAATGAACTTGGGTCAATAATGGCATCTGAGAATGTAGATTTAGTGGCTGTTACGGAGACATGGTTTAATGAAAGAAATGACTGGGACATAACCATACCAGGGTACTCTTTATACAGAAGAGACAGAGAAGGCAAGAAAGGAGGAGGAGTGGCCCTGTATGTGAAAGATAGCATTAAATCTAACCTAATACAAGTTGGTGAGGCCAACATAGAGTCAGTTTGGGTTACGTTGAAGTTTGCTAATCATGCAGTAACTCGTGTAGGTGTGATATATAGACCACCTGATCAA
The DNA here is from genome assembly GCF_014858855.1 of Bufo gargarizans. NCBI lineage: Eukaryota > Metazoa > Chordata > Amphibia > Anura > Bufonidae > Bufo > Bufo gargarizans. Next base: position 370,243,809 of record NC_058083.1, on the reverse strand, counting down.
GTTAAAGAACTAGATGATCTACTAGTTGAAGAAATAGCTAAAATGACAATGAAAGGAGAAGTTATCATTATGGGAGATTTCAATCTTCCAGATATAAACTGGAAAACCAAAATAGCAAGTTCTACCAGGAGTACAGATATTCTAAATTCCCTACTGGGGTTATCCCTACAACAAATGGTTGAGGAGCCAACCCGGAGGGAGGCCATTTTGGATTTGATATTCACAAATGGGGATTCGGTATATGATGTCATTGTAGGCGAAACCTTGGGATCTAGTGATCACCAGTCAGTGTGGTTTAATATAAGAACTGTGAAAGAGTCCCACCACACAAAAACAAAAGTTTTAGATTTTAGAAAAACAGACTTTTCAAAAATGAAATTAGTCATAAATGAGTCCTTATCAGACTGGAACAGATTACATGGAGTCCAGGAGAAATGGGACTACTTAAAAGGTGCATTATTGAAGGCAACAGAAAATTGCATTAGACTTGTCAGTAAAAGCAAAAAAAGGAAGAGACCACTGTGGTACTCAGCAGAAGTGGCCCAAATCATTAAAAATAAAAAGCTAGCATTTTGTAATTATAAAAAAACCCAGAGCAATGAAGATAAGGAAATCTACAAGATTAGGCAGAAAGAGGCCAAGCAAGTTATAAGAACTTCTAAAGCTCAGGCAGAAGAAAAACTAGCTCAGTCTATGAAAAAAGGGGATAAGACATTCTTCAGATATATAAATGAAAAAAGGAAATTAAAACAAGGAATAACTAAATTAAAAATAAAGGACGGAAGGTATGTAGAAGAGAATAAAGGGCTAGCCGACTGCCTTAATGAATACTTCTGTTCAGTTTTTACAAAAGAAAAAGAAGGAGAAGGACCTCCACTAGAAAGGATGACTATTAAATCGTTTGATGCATGTGTCTTTACAGAGGAAGATGTTCTAAGTTTGCTGTCTAAAGTGAAGACAAATAAGTCACAGGGGCCTGATGAGATACACCCAAAATTATTAAAAGAGCTTAGTGGTGAGCTGGCAAAACCGTTAACAGATTTATTTAACCAATCATTAGTAACAGGAGTCGTCCCGGAAGATTGGAAATTGGCAAATGTCGTGCCCATTCAGAAGAAAGGTAGTAAGGAGGAATCGAGCAACTATAGACCAGTGAGTCTGACATCAATAGTAGGCAAATTAATGGAAACCCTATTAAAGGATAGGATTGTGGAACATCTAAAATCCCATGGATTGCAAGATGAAAAACAGCATGGGTTTACTTCAGGGAGATCATGTCAAACAAATCTTATAGATTTTTTTGACTGGGTGACTAAAATAATAGACGGTGGAGGTGCAGTAGACATCGCATATCTAGATTTTAGTAAGGCTTTTGACACTGTCCCACATAGAAGACTTATCAATAAACTGCAGTCATTGAGCATGGACTCCCTTATTGTTGAGTGGATTAGGCAGTGGCTGAGTGACAGACAACAGAGGGTTGTAGTCAATGGAGAACATTCAAAACAAGGTCATGTTACCAGTGGGATTCCACAGGGATCTGTACTGGGACCAATTTTGTTTAATATCTTCATAAGTGATATTGCAAAAGGCCTCGATGGTAAGGTTTGTCTTTTTGCTGATGACACAAAGATATGTAACAGAGTTGATGTTCCTGGAGGGAAACGCCAAATGGAAAAGGATTTAGGAAAACTAGAAGAATGGTCAGAACTCTGGCAACTGAAATTTAATGTGGATAAGTGCAAGATAATGCACCTGGGGCGTAAAAACCCAAGGGCAGAATATAGAATATTTGACACAGTCCTGACCTCAGTATCTGATGAAAGTGATTTAGGAGTAATTATTTCAGAAGACTTAAAGGTGGGAAGACAATGTAATAAAGCAGCACGAAATGCCAGCAGAATGCTTGGATGTATAGGGAGAGGTATAAGCAGTAGAAAGAGTGAAGTGCTTATGCCGCTGTACAGAACACTGGTAAGACCTCACTTGGAGTATTGTGCGCAGTACTGGAGGCCATATCTCCAGAAGGATATAGATACTCTAGAGAGAGTTCAGAGAAGAGCTACTAAACTGGTCCATGGATTGCAGGATAAAACTTACCAGGAAAGGTTAAAAGACCTTAATATGTATAGCTTGGAAGAAAGAAGAGACCGAGGGGATATGATAGAAACTTTTAAATACATAAAGGGAATCAACTCGGTAAAGGAGGAGAGCATATTTAAAAGAAGAAAAACTACCACAAGAGGACACAGTATTAAATTAGAGGGGCAAAGGTTTAAAAGTAATATAAGGAAGTATTACTTTACTGAGAGAGTAGTGGATGCATGGAATAGCCTTCCTGCAGAAGTGGTAGCGGCAAATACAGTGAAGGAGTTTAAGCATGCATGGGATAGGCATAAGGCTATCCTTCATATAAGATAGGGCCAGGGACTATTCATAGGATTCAGATATATTGGGCAGACTAGATGGGACAAATGGTTCTTATCTGCCGACACATTCTATGTTTCTATGTTTCTATGTCCAGGGCACGTTTTGAGGGCATCATGCGCTTTATGCATTTTACTGACAATAAAACCTGTCATCCAAGAGGCCACCCTGCTTATGACCGGCTCCACAAAATTCGGCCCGTAATAGACCGTTTGTCATCCAGGTTTGCAGATGTGTATACCCCCAATCAGAACATCTGCATAGACGAGTCCCTAGTACATTTTACCGGGCGCCTTGGCATCAAACAGTACATCCCCAGCAAGTGCGCCCGGTATGGGGTCAAACTGTATAAGCTCTGTGAAAGGGCCACAGGCTATGCATATCGTTTTAGGGTCTATGAGGGAAAAGACTCAAAACTGGAGCCGTTCGGATGTCCTGACTACCTGGGGAGCAGTGGCAAGATTGTCTGGGACTTGGTGTCACCCTTACTCAACAAAGGGTACCACTTATACGTGGACAATTTTTACACAAGCGTGGCCCTCTTTCGGCACTTACATCTAGTCGGAATTCAATGCTGTGGCACCGCACGACCTAGTCGCCGGTGCTTCCCCCAACGGCTCGTTAATACCCGACTTGCACGGGGGGAGATGGCTGCCTTGTGTGACCAAGAACTGCTAGCGGTGAAGTGGAGGCACAAGAGGGATGTTTACCTTCTGTCCACCATTCACAAAGAGACGACAGTACAAATTGAAAAGGCAACTAGAGTCATTGAGGAACCCCTCTCTGTCCACGACTATAACCTTCACATAGGAGGGGTGGACTTCAATGACCAGATGTTAGTTCCCTATTTAGTGTCCCGCCGCACCAGATGCTGGTATAAGAAGGTGTCTGTTTATTTAATTCAATTGGGAGAACAGGATCCTTCCTAAAATTCCAGGAAGAGATCATTTCGGAACTCCTGGGGTCCGTGCCCCAAGTCCCTGATGTAGTTAGCCAGCTACATGGCAGACACTTCCCGAGTGTCTATCCTGGTACCCCAACTTAGCGTTCCCCAAGAAAAAGATGTTGTGTCAGTAGCAGGGCTGGAATAAGGCGTGACACCACCTTTTTTTGTCCTGACTGTCCTGACCAGCCTGCCCTATGCATAGGGGGGTGTTTCCACAAGTACCACACAGGTACACTATTAGTGTAGGGATCGCGTGACACACGACAGGCACACAGGGGTCTTAGGGCCCTTTCACACAGAGCTGCTATAAACCTCTCCTTTCACCTGGGGCAAAGTACATAACGTACTTCGGCACATCTCTGGGCGATTTGCGCTTTGCACATTGTCCCATGGGGAAGGAGAGGTTGATGTTAATAAATTTATTGCGTTGCGGCCAGTTTTTTTTACCTTCTAGGTAAACCAAGCGATCAACCAGCTGCAGCATGGATGTGCATTCTGACAGAAGCATTGCGCTGCTGTCAGATTACACAAAGTTGGTGTATGCGGCGCTGCAAGACAAGATTTCTCCTCTGCAGTAAAAAAGATACGTTTGCCGAGGCTTATGAGCTGAGGGGCGGTGTTCATATGCTTTGGCAAATTTTTTTTATAAAAAAATAAATAAAATTATGACAATGCTTTATTCATCCACATCGATTGATGTGAATGGAGAAATCGGGTTTGCCAGGGCATACGAGCTGAGTGGTTTTGGATGTTAGGCGGAGCTCCTATGTCCTGGCAGACACCGTTCCCCTCTTTTTTTTTTTTTTGTAAATTCTTTATTTTCAAGAATTTTCATAGTAAAGATAACAAAGGTACATGTCAAAACAGTGATACATATATCTTCAGTCATTGTTATATCACAGCTTTCAATAAAACATCATCAGCATCTCATCATAAGACAAATATTCCCAGTAAGGCCTACTTCCATAAGGAATGTAGCTGGAGTAGCAGTCTACCCATAGACCTTAGTTAGGTATAATACCAATGCATAAAATCAGGTGTTTCAAAAGCATAAATTCACTATGCAAAGGTTGTCACTAATGAGGTTACCAGAAGATACATGCATCATATCTTAAAGTATATAAGAGGGCTTTTGAAAAAATATAACACAAACATAATACAAAAATACAAATAGAAATGGGTCAATATTTAGCAATCGAAACCTTCCGAATTATGAGTTACCAATACTTCAACATTCTCCTGGAAGGAAGTTTTATGGGAAGGGTAACTAGAATAATTCTGTGTACAAGCATGGGTCACTCATAGCCAGACAATAAATAGGGATATCCTAACACAACCTAGTCCGTTCCAAATAAAAAGGTGAAAGAAAAAGAAAGAGAGCAGAGTCAAAGACCTGAGTGGGAGTAAGAGGGTAGACCCCCAGGTGTATCGGGCGGTAACCTGCCTGCGCGTTATTGTAGCTAAGTACATTTTATATATTTATTTCTTTCTTATAAAAATCTAGCCATGGTTGCCACGTTGATAAAAAGGATTTCCTGCTTCCCCTATCCCACCCTACTAATTCCTCCATTAAACAGATTTGGTGGACCTTGTCAATCCATTCCTTCAAGGTGGGGGGTTCCACCTCCCTCCATTTGGTTGGTATAATATATTTTGCAGCTACAAGTAAATGTGTTATCAGGCAGTTAGTTTTGGGCCTAAAATCTTTCTGCGGTTTCCAAAGCAAAATCAGCTCAGGCGTAAGAATGAGGGTTTTTTTGCAAATTTTCCTAATTGTGTCTTCAACACCTTTCCAAAACATTGTAAGTTTATCACATAGCCACCAAATGTGGGTCATAGTTCCAGATTCAGCCATACATCTCCAGCATTCGTCTGTGGGAACAAGGCCTATTCCATGAAGAAAGCTAGGGGTTCTATACCACCTTGAAATGATCTTATACGAATTTTCTTGTATACGTATACACTTGGAAAATCCGTGTGAGTGTCTAAGAACAAATTTAACATCTTCATCAGACAAGGATATCTTAAGCTCTTTTTCCCACAGACGAAGAAAGTAAGGTCGCGTACTAGAGGCATTGGAAATTAGCTTAGAGTATAGTTGGGACAATATCTTGGTCCGGGGAGATGAGAGCAAGGTGTAGTTCTCTATCCAGGTTGGATCAGGGAGAGAGGAATGTAATTTCTTAAATTTCTTACAAGTAAGGGTAATGTCTATGTCTACAAGGTCTGACCTAATATGTCTGGGAATGCATCTCAATGTATTCTGAAGGAATTCAGATATGTCTGAAGTCTTACTCAGGTCAGAGACTTTAATACCGGAGAGGCTATTCCAAGCTTTGCGGTTTCCATCCACTTTGGGATAGAGAAAGGCTGGCAAAACTGATAGAGGGGCCAATGGGGATAATAGGTTAGCAGAAAGGTTCAAATCGTCTGATTTTCCACAGTATTGTAACATACAGCGGGTGATATCACTTATTATCCTATGTTTGCTAAATGTAGGGGTTTTGATCCATAGGAGATGTAGGTTCTCTTCTCCTAACAAAGCCCTTTCAAGGTCGGCATATAAAGCTGTGTTGTTGAATCTAGCTAGATCCATCCACCTTTCTAGCTGTATAGCATGTAGATAAGTTTTAATATCCGGCAGTGATAAGCCACCATCTACTTTTTTCCTAATTATAAGGGGGTAAGCCAGTCTTGATCTTTTGTGTTGCCACAGATATGTGGTAAATAGGCTTCGAATATCTGAGAGAAACTTATTTGAAAGCGGGATAGGGAGACATCTCAAGGTATATAAAATTTGAGGTAAGACATAAGAGGCCAGTAGGTTTTTCCTGCCAATCCATGATAAAAAAGGGATTTTAACCGAGTTCAGGAAAGTCTTAATTTTAGAGAAAAGTGGAACATAATTGAGTCTAAAGAGGTTTTTGGGGTTTGCTGGGATCATGATGCCTAAGTGTTTAATAGCCTCCTTAGGCCACTGAAAGGAAGTATTGGATTTAATCGCTTCCATATGTTTGGCATTACTAGAGACATTTAGTATCTCTGATTTATCGTAGTTGACCTTGAAGTTTGAGATTTCTCCATATTCTGATAAGATCTTTAAGATTTCTGGTATAGCTTCTTTGGGGTTCGTAATAAAAAGTAGTAAATCGTCAGCAAAGGCTGCTAAGGAATGAGTTTTCCCCTTTACCTGTAAACCTCTAATAACCCCAGAGGCTCTGATCTTATGCAGAAGCAATTCAAGGGTAAGTACAAATAACGTCGGGGACAGAGGGCACCCTTGTCTCGTCCCATTCAGAATATCAAATGGGGGAGATAATACACCATTTACTAGAACTCTAGCTGATGGGCCACGGTATAATGAGAAAATGGCGTCTATGAGCTCAGGTGGGAAGCCAAAGTGTTGCAGAGCCCCCTCCATAAAAGCCCAGTTGACTCTGTCAAAGGCTTTTTCTGCATCCGTTCCTAGAAGCACTAGAGGAATATTATGTTTTTTCGCGTAATAAACAGCATGAAGAGCTCTGCTAACATTATGCCTCCCTTCCCTACCCTTGACAAAGCCAACCTGTTCTTCATTTATTAATTTGGGGAGGAGCCCAGCGACACGACGGCTCAGCAGCTTAGCCCAAAGCTTTATATCCACATTGAGGAGGGATATTGGCCTATAGCTACTACACTTAGTAGGATCCTTCCCTTCTTTGGGGATTATTGAGATATGGGCCATAAGTGATTGTGGGGTGAGCGAACCACCTTTCAATAGGTAGTTACACAAATTTACAAAGTGTGGGACAAGAGATTTCTGGAACTTTCTATAATACGTAGCTGGGAGACCATCTGGACCAGGGCATTTCCCGGCGGGAATACTAGCTAATGTATCTGCGACTTCATCCACCGTTATTGGTGCTAACAAAACTTCTCTGTCAATGTCAGTTAACTTCGTAACTTGGACCGACTGGAGGAATAAATCAATTTTCTGGACTGTTTGGGAAGGCTCATCTTGTTTTAAGTTATAAAGTTTTGAATAAAAGTTAGCAAACTCTTTGGCCACAGAAGAGGTGTTGGAAATGGTAAGCCCTCTATCATTTTTAATGTTGGATATAAACGCCTTCTCTCTTTGTCCCTTTACCATCTGAGTGAGGAGTTTAGAGCCTCTGTCGCCATGAAGATATTGTTTAAACTTGGCCACTCTAAGAGCTTTGGCGGATTTTATATTTAGCAGATCTCTTAGTTGGTTTCTAAGTTTAGCGATATCTACGCGATTGGCCTCTGTGGGGGAAAGCTTGTTAATATTTTCAATGGTCGAAATTTGGGCAATTATTGAGTCAATTTTTGCAGTTCTTTGTTTGCGTACCCAAGCTCCTAAGGCTATGAGTTCACCTCTAATGTAGGCTTTGTGCGCCTCCCACACTATAGCTTCACTCACAGATGGAGTGGCATTAATCTCAAAATAAGCGTTGAGTTTAGTCTCTAATTTAAGCCTTTCCTGTTCATTCTCTAAGAGGGTTTCGTTTAGCCTCCAAGACCACTCCCTGGGCGGAATACCTTTCAGTCGTATCTCTAAAGAGATCGGGGCGTGGTCCTATATCAAGATATCACCAATCGTCACTCGCTTAATCCTCTCCAAAATATGATTGGATAGAAATAAGTAATCTAGATGATGATACGTTTTGTGCACCGCAGAGTGAAAGGTGAAGTCCTTCCCATCGGGATGAGCTATTCTCCAGGTGTCAGATATTTGGTGAGAGGACAACATCCTCTTTAGCTTGCCCAATTGTTTATTTGTAAACTTAGAAACAGCCGAGGTAGAGTCCAGGGAGTGGTCTAGAGCTACATTTAAATCCCCACCTAAGATCAACAAACCTTCCCTGAAGTCCTGTAAGGATTGTAGCATATGTATGAGCCATGGAATCTGTTTAACATTAGGAGCATATATATTTACTAGTGTGACTTTATTTCCCTGTAACATTCCTTTAAGAAATACATATCGACCATTGGGGTCTATATAGTGAGCTTGTTCTATAAATGGTACATTGGTTCCAATACCTATGGAGGCCCCTCTAGAGGCGGAGGAGTGTGTACTATGATACCATTTTTTATAACGCTTAGTAAACAGATTAGGAACTCGGTTGTGCCTAAAATGAGTTTCTTGTAAATAAAGGATATCTGCATTTCCCTTTTTGAGTATCTGGAAAATTTGACTCCTCTTTTGAGGAACATTTAATCCCTTAACATTAAAGGAGACTACTTTCATAGAACCCATCTTGTCGACAGTAAAATCAATTCTAGGCAATTTTTACCCATTAGACCCAGAGTAAATATATGTCTGACCCAAAGAAAAAAGATAACTACATGAGAACTAAACCAAAAGATTAACAAACGGTCCACTAGGAAAGAAGCGCCTAAACCACCCCTGACCAAGGGCGTGATCTAGGTAAGGAGTGTAGGGAAGGAAAGAGAGGGTACAGGATATCTAGTTTAGATCAGCACTAGAGAAAGGAGAGAGGGTAAGATAAGGGGGGGGTAGGGGAGGGTGACTGTTTCACACAACGCCTGTGTGAGGTCACACAGCGCAGTCAAAATGTAGACGTGCTGGCTGAAGACAAACAAACTCCCATTTTACCACACCAATCAAATATATCGTCATCTCCAGCCAGCACGCCCCTATAAATTTCCAGCGCGGAACGTGCCTGTATTAAGTCTCATTACTCCTATGGGATAAGCAACTGGACACAGGTTCAGGATCGAAAATACATTGAGATTGATGTGACATACATCTCAGGTATTAATCACTGTGAGATACCCAGTTCGAGGTGCAATAGCACCTTATAGCTCTGTGTGTGTGGGTGTCTATTACATCCCTCACTGAAATCACCCAGCTATAATCCACACATAAATTGGGGCTTAGTTAGCAACCTTGCAGGGTTGCCGGAGGACGTGTGAGCACAAAAAACTACCATAACCTTGAAGAGGCAGCGTATGCGATTCCATCAGCACATGTAAACGCTGCTAGTGCAGGGACGCACGTTAACAAGTAAACTTTTAGGAAATGTAGGTAACACACTCGGAACATGCCTCCTCAAGGCTGCTCGTGTATCAGATTGAGCCCGTAAAAATGATCGGACCAACCATACACACACGGTCAGACATGGAATAAAGTGTCTCTAACAACAAATTCGGGTAGAAGCTCATACCAAACTCCTACAGCATAAGACGTGGACAAGACACAAAAGGTCATCTTCTTCAAGTGTCCTTAAGTTCAGCTTGTCGTTTCTTGGCGGCAGGTGATTTAAATTTCCTGGAAATCTGCCAATCAGTCTCCGATGGCAACGGTGGTATCTTTGTTCCCCCAGCAAGTGGCAGCCAAGAAGGGATGTCCAACGGTTCTATTTTCAAAATGTTCCACACCTTATTAAGATCCGAAGGGTGACGGATGATGACTTGCTTGCCATTTATAGAAGTGTACAACCCGAAAGGAAAAAGCCATCTCAGCGGATGTTTTTTAGCCCTCAACAAATCAGTCAATGGCTTTAGCGCACGCGTTTTAGCTAAAGTGCTAGCAGCCAGATCTTGGAAGATCTGTATCTTGGAGTTTTCCAGGAGTATGTCACCCTTCTCCCTGGCTGCTCCTAGAATGGCGGCAGTGTCCAGGTAGTTAAGCAAACCACATATGATATCTCGTGGCGGGGCCTCTGCAAGGGGTTTAGGCCTGAGGGCTCTGTGAGCTCTCTCTATTATCACCGAAGCGGCTCTGTCTGGGCCGAGGATAGAGGAGAAGATTGTACCGACCGTAGTAAGTATTGCTTCGGAGGGGATCTCTTCTGGGACACCTCGTATACGGATGTTCTTCCTCCGGCTTCTGTTTTCTTGGTCCTCTAGGTGTAGAAAGGCAGAGTTTAGTTGGTCTTGCATCTCCTCTATATTTGTCTGCAGGGCGCCACTGTGTTTAGCGATCGCTGCCTGTGTCTCCTCTAACGCCGCAACCCGCTGACCCGTCTGTTTAATGTCAGCTTTAATAGCCGAAAGTTCTCTCATAACAGGTTCAAAAGTTGAAGTCAGGGACTCCTTGAGAAAGGTTCTAGTAATCGGCATGGAGTCGCTTCTACAGTGAGCTTCTGACATAGCGCAGGAGCCTTCGTCATCCGAGTCTTCTGTATAGCTCTGTGCTGCAGCGGCGTCCGGCGCCATCTTGGATCTACAGGCCGGAGAAGAAATCTTCTTTTTTAGATACTTGTCCATATCTGACTGTCCCCTATTGTGCTTAGGGGTTCCCTGCGACTCTCTGGTTTTGTCTTTCGACGGTTTCCCCATAATTTGGAGTGAAGGGAGCGCTGTATAAGGCTGTTAAGAGCGCTGTGGACCGGAGCACACGAGTCAAGCAGCCATTCCCTGACGCGGCTAGCTCCGCCCCCCCCCCCCCCCTCTTTTTTTTAAAACATTTTTTGGCAGAGATTTTTTCATTCACATTGATCTAATGAAGAAATCTGTGCCGTTCATTTTTTCTTTTAGCCCAGAGACTAAATGGAAAAAAAAAATCTCCCGTATGCTCAATATAAGGAGAATAGCAGAAACTCCTAATGCTGGCCATACATGTAGTGATTGTGGAGACCCTCAAATGCCAGGGCAGTACAAGCACCCCACAAATGACCCCATTTTGGAAAGAAGACACCCCAAGGTACTCACAGAGGGGCAAATTGAGTCCATGAAAGATTCAACTTTTTGTCACAAGTTAGCGGAAAGGGAGACTTTGTGAGGAAAAAAAATAAAAAATCAATTTCCGCTAACTTGTGCCAAAAAAAAAAATCTTCTATGAACTCGCCATGCCCCTCACGAAATACCTTGGGGTGTCTTCTTTCCAAAATGGGGTCACTTGTGGGGTATTTATACTGCCCTGGCATTTTAGGGGCCCTAAAGCATGAGAAGTAGTTTGGAATCCAAATGCGTAAAAAATGCCCTGTGAAATCCAAAGGTACTCATTGGAATTTGGGCCGCTTTGTGCACCTAGGCTGCAAAAAAGTGTCACACATGTGGTATCACCGTACTCAGGAGAAGTAGGGCAATGTGTTTTGGGGTGTATTTTTACATATACCCATGCTGGGTGAGAGAAATATCTCTGTAAATTGACAACTTTGTATAAAAAAATGGGAAAAGTTGTCACAGATTTTCTTGGTTTTACCTTGTTTTTATCTTTTTATATGTTTTAAGGTGTTATCTGATACCCACTATGCATTTGGATTCTTATTAGACAATACTATGTTCTCCTATTTATTATTAATATTATTATTATTCATACACCACATTACAGGGTTGGCACCCTCGAGTCTGGCTGGACTTTTTTTCTCTTTTTCCAAGTATACGCTATTTCTACTAGCAGTGGCCTTCCCCTCTCAGGCAGCCTCTCACTACCCTAGTCCCCATTCTGTCCTAATACAGTACCTACCCCTTTGTTGGCGCCTGGTAGTTTTTCAAATACTCTTCCTTTGAAAGTCTGTGATTAGCACTCTTTTTTTTCGGGCGGGAGTCTCTTTTGCCCCCCCCCCCCCCCTTACTTCTCCTGCCTAATGTACCTCCAGCAACAGAATACAAAGTATACAAAGTTATTTGCTGTCAGGTGAACGCCTGTTGGCTAATTTTTTAGGCCTGTACTGGCCGACACTTATTTATCCTGTGAATGCCTAATTTTGCTGACTGGAATTGAAAATCATTGCGCCTGTAACCGTTCCACTAAATTGCAGAACAGATGTGGACCCATTTTACAGACGTGTGAATGGACCCTATATGTATTTAGCATGTATTTATCGACTGCTGTCTGTTCTGGCTGATTTAGGCCAAGCTATTACACTAAAACAGAGCAATATTACAAAAACCAAAATACACGTTATAACTGTATAAACTATATAACTATATAACAAGGCCTCACTCTGCTGCCCTTGAAGCGGATCCTGCGCAACCTGTGGTCTAGCAACACGGGGCCGGGTACGCCTGGTGGTATCAGTGACCTCAACCTCATCGTCCGAACTTTGGGTCAGACTGACACTGATTTCTACAGGTTCGTATTCTGACCCGCTGGATTCGTCAGATGAGGGTTCCCATTCCTCATTCGACTGGGTCAGAAGCCTGTAGGCCTCTTCAGAAGAATACCACTTACTTGCCATTTGGTCAACTAAATTTAGGGGGTATTCCCTGAGACTACCCATGAAAAAAAGCAAGCCTGTCTACAAATGGGAGGCTAGCGAAGTACCGGAAGCCGCTGCGATTGATAAAAATATCAAAACTGATTTTTTTTATCGCCGCAGCGCTTGTGTCATGATTGTGCAGTGATAAAAAATTTTTTATAATTTTGTCACTGCGGCGGGGCGGGCGTGGGTGAACGCACATGTGGGCAAACACTGCGTTTTGGGTGGAGGGTGAACTAAGGTGACACTAATACTATTATAGATCTGACTGTGATCAGTTCTGATCACTTACAGATACTATAAAAGTACCAATGCTGATTCGCGATACGCTAATCAGCGAATCAGTGACTGCGGTGCGGTGGGCTGGGCGCTAACCAACGCTAACTACCTAACAAAGGGGCCTAAACTAAGCTAAAACCTAACCGTCAATACTAGTGAAAAAAAAAGTGACAGTTTACACTGATCACTTTTTTCCCTTTCACTAGTGATTGACAAGGGTGATCAAGGGGTTAATTGGGGTGATGGGGGGGGTGATCTGGGGCTAAGTGTAGTGTTTGGTGTACTCACAGTAATGTGTGCTCCTCTGCTGGGACCAACCGACGAAAAGGACCAGCAGAGGAGGACAGAAGCCATTTAACACATTATATTTATAAATATAATGTGTTAACTGGCTTGTGATTCGATTTTTTTGAAAATAACCAGCCTGCCAGCGATGATCATTGGCTGGCAGGCTGGTGACAAACTCCTCCTTTAACTTTTGCCGGCCCGCAATGCGCATGCGCGGGCCAGCTGTGCCGAAGCATCAAGGAGGAATGAATCGACCGCCTCCGGAACGCAATTCTGCGTTAGGTGGTCCGGAGGCGGTTAAACATTGCAGCTTGAACCCTAGTTGGTGGCGGATAAGTCACGCAAGTCATCCAGCATTCAGAGATAAAATATAGCAGTGTGTGGACCATTTTTAGCCCAAGGCAGCTCATCTTAGTCATCAGGCCTTTTTTATTCAAATGTATTGCCCACTGTCAGTCCCTTCGGGATCCATCCCTCATTCATCTTAATAAAGGTGAGGTAATCTAGACTTTTTTGACCTAGGCGACTTCTCTTCTCAGTGACAATACCTCCTGCTGCACTGAAGGTCCTTTCTGACAGGATACTTGAACCGGGGCAGGCCAGAAGTTCTATCGCAAATTGGGATAGCTGAGGCCACAGGTCAAGCCTGCACACCCAGTAGTCAAGGGGTTCATCGCTCCTCAGAGTGTCGATATCTGCAGTTAAGGCGAGGTAGTCTGCTACCTGTCGGTCGAGTCGTTCTTTGAGGGTGGATCGTGAAGGGCTGTGGCGATGCGTCGGACTTAAAAAGCTCTGCATGTCCTCCATCAACAACATGACTGTAAAGCGTCCTGTCCTTGCCAGCGTGGTAGTGGTAGGAGGAGGATTACTTTCACCTCTTCCCTGTTAGATTCCCGTTGTGCTGTGACATTACCCTTATACACTGTGTAAAGCAGGCATGTTCAAACTGGGGCCCTCCAGCTGTTGCAAAACTACAACTCCCAGCATGCTCTAATAGCTGTAAGCTATCCAGGCATGCTGGGAGTTGTAGTTTTGGGACAGCTGGAGGGCCGCAGTTTGGACATGCCTGGTGTAAAGCATACTTTTTAATTTATTTTGGAACTGCTGCATTCTTTCCAACTTCCGGTAATTAGGTAACATTTCAGGCACTTTCTGCTTATACCTGGGGTCTAGTAGCGTGGCCACGCAGTACAGGTCGTTATAATTCAGCCTTTTTATACGAGAGTCCCTCAACAGACAGCATGAAAGACACCATTTGCACATGGTTGGATACCGAGCTAATCATGTCCCGTTCCTCGTCTTCTTCCCCCCAGCCATGTACAACACCATAGGTACCAGATAGGTGACAATGAGCACCCTGGGATGCCTGCTGTGGTTGCTCTTCCTCCTCCTCAAAGCCACATTCCTCCTCTGACTCTTCTTCTTCAGACTCCTCTTCCAGCGTTGCCGCAGGTCCAGCAAGAGATGCTAATAAGGCTGTTTCTGGTGGTGATGATGGTGACCACAACTCTTCCTCTTCACGCTCATCTACGGCCTGATCCAGCACTCTTCGCAGGGCACGCTCCAGGAAGATGGGAAAATGGGATGATGTCGCTGATTGTGCCTTCGGTGCGACTGACTTTGTTTGTCAATCTCCTCAAAAGGACGCATGAGCCTACAGGCATTGCGCATGAGCGTCCAGTAATGTGGCAAAAAATTCCCAGCTCCGCAGAGGCTGTCCTAGCACCCCGGTCATACAAATACTCGTTGATGGCTTTTTCTTGTTGGAGCAGGCAGTCGAACATTAGGAGTGTTGAATTCCAACGTATTGGGCTGTCGCAAATCAAGCGCCTCACTGGCATGTTGTTTCGGCGCTGAATGTCTGAAAAGTGCGCCATGGCCGTGTAGGAATGCCTGAAATGGCCACACATCTTCCTGGCCTGCTTGAGGACGTCCTGTAAGCCTGGGTACTTATGCACAAAGCGTTGTACGATCAGATTACACACATGTGCCATGCACGGCACATGTGTCAACTTGCCCAAATTCAATGCCGCCAACAAGGTGCTTCCGTTGTCTCACACCACTTTGCAGATCTCCAGTTGGTGCGGAGTCAGCCACTGATCCACCTGTGCGTTCAGGGCAGACAGGAGTGCTGGTCCGGTGTGACTCTCTGCTTTCAGGCAAGTCAACCCCAAGACGGCGTGAGACTGTCGTATCTGGGATGTGAAATAGCCCCTGGGGAGCTGGGGGGGTGCCGTTGATGTGGAGCAAGACGCAGCAGCAGAAGAGGACTCAGCCGAGGAAGTTATGGAAGAGGATGGAGTAGGAGGAGTAGAGGAGGTGGCAGCAGGCCTGCCTGCAAGTCGTGGCGGTGTCACCAACTCCTCTGCAGAGCCACGCATTCCATGCTTGGCATCCATCAGCAGGTTTACCCAATGCGCAATGTAGGTGATATACCTGCCCTGACTGTGCTTTGCAGACCAGGTATCACTGATCAGATCGACCCTTGCCCCAACACTGTGTGCCAGACATGCCATGACTTCCTTTTGCACAATCGAGTACAGGTTGGGGATTGCCTTTTGTGCAAAGAAATTTTGTCTGGGTACCTTCCACTGCGGTGTCCCAATAGCTACAAATGTTTTGAAGGCCTCAGACTCCACAAGCTTGTATGGTAAAAGCTGGCGGGCTAAGAGTTCAGACAAGCCAGCTGTTAGACGCCGGGCAAGGGGGTGACTTTGTGACATTGGCTTCTTACGCTCAAACATGTCCTTGACAGACACCTGACTGTGGGCAGATGAGCAGGAACTGTGAGAGGCGAGAGGCGGAGTGGCGGGTGGTTGAGAGGGGGCAAGGAGGACAGCAGTGATTGACGTGGCTGAAGATGCTGGAACAGGAGGAGGATGACGTTTGTGTGCTGCTTTTACTCATGTGTTGATCCCATAGGCATTTGTGATGTGAGATCATGTGCCTTCGCAAGGCAGTTGTACCTAGGTGGGTGTTGGACTTCCCACGACTCAGTTTCTTTTGGCACAGGTTGCAAATGGCATTGCTGTTATCAGAGGCAGACACACAAAAAAAGCCATGCATTGATTGACGTGCTGTCTGGCTGACCCCGGGTGCCGATACATGCTGTCTGACTGTGCCACTAGCTCCTTGCGACGACCTCCCCCTGCTTCCAACTCGTCTCCTACTCCTCTCTGTCTCCCCATCTGAACTTTCCCCCTGTTCATCTTCTCTTCGAGCAGGCACCAACGTGACATCCACAGAAACATCGTCATCATCAACCGCTTCACTTGTATCTGACAACTCAGCAAAGGAAGCAGCAGCGGGTACAACATCATCATCGTCACACCGTACGTCCATCTGTGTAATGCTGCCTGACTGAGACATATCCCTGTTATCTACATCCTCTTGCAATAATGGTTGCGCATCACTAATTTCTTCCAACTGATGTGTAAATAACTCATCTGACAGCTCAAGTGAAGCGGCTGTGGTGCAAGTGTTGGTGGTGGCGGCAGGTGGGCGAGTGGTAACTTGAGAGGTGCCCAAAGCTGAGCTGGAGGAGGATGGTGCGTTAAGGTTCCGAGCGGAAGCTGTAGAAGATTGGGTGTCCTGTGTTAGCCAGTCAACTATGTCCACAGAACTTTTCGAGTTCAGGGTACGTGGCCTCTGAACACTGGGCATTAGTCTAGGGCAAAAGGGTATCACAGCACCACGACGGCCCCTGCAGGGTGGCCTGCCTCTGCCTGTCATTTTTTTTTTATTAGTTAAGTTGTACTATGCGTGCAAGCTACTGTGACACCAGATATGAGTTGCGCTGATGTGACACTATGGACTTGCAGCTGGGCCTTAAACACACAAACACGTGTGTGCAACTGACTGCTATTTATTTACAGTCAAAATTGTTGTTTTTCTTTAAATGGAATCGAATGTGACACCAGATATGAATGGTGATGTCTCGAAAGCTCGCTATGTAACATCATTACTTCTATTTTTGTTAGCCATTAAAAGGTATCAAACCTGCAATACTCTTATTTTGTTTCTCTTAATGAGAGCACTAAACCAGATATGAATGGCGCTGAAGTGACACTATGCGCTTGCAGCTGGGTCTTAAACACACAAATAAGTGTGTGCAACTGACTGCTATTTGTTCAGTCAAAATTGTTGTTTTTCTTTAAATGGAATCAAATGTGACACCAGATATGAGTTGCGCTGAAGTAACACTATGCGCTTGCAGCTGGGCCTTTAACACTCAAACACGTGTGTAACTGACTGCTATTTATTCAGTCAAAATTGTTGTTTTTCTTTAAATGGAATCGAATGTGACACCAGATATGAATGGCACTGAAGTGACACTATGCACTACACTGGGCCTTAGACACACAAACACGTGTGTGCAACTGACTGCTAGTTATTTACAGTCAAAATTGTTGTTTTTCTTTAAATGGAATCAACACCAGATATGAGTTGCGCTGGTGACACTATGCACTTGCAGGGCTGTGAGCCTGACACACATGCTGGCAGGCAGGCAACTGCAGTTTGATTACACAGAAAAAAAAAAAGCAGACTGATGTTCTAGCCTTAAAAAGGGCTTTTTGGGGTGCAGTCCCCACAACAGAGATCAGATGAGTCTTTCAGGACTGTAGTGGACACTGAATACACTTGCCTAGCTGTCGATTTCCCTGTTAAATCAGCAGCAGCTACATTGTCCCTCCTCTTACTAAGAATGCAACTTCCGAATGAATCTAAAATGGATGCTGTCCAGGAGGTCGGAAGGTCTGGGAGGGAGGGTCTGCTGCTGATTGGCTGGAATGTGTCTGCTGACTGTGAGGTACAGGGTCAAAGTTTATTCAATGATGATGTGTAGAGGGCGGACTGAACATTGCATATGTTTGCCCGCCGCGGCAAACGCGAACAAACTATGTTCGCCGAGAAACTGTTCGCCGGCGAATAGTTCGGGACATCTCTGCAATTGCAGACAAGATTAGGCATTTTCCATTATAGTGCCGGCATTGTGCGGTCCACAAATTGCGGAATGCACATTGCCGGTGTCCGTGTTTTGCGGATCTGCAAAACAATTACGGACGTGTGAATGGGCCCTCATAGTAAAATTATTAAAGGTTACGTTTTATCTTCATGTATATTCTAATGGATTGCCTTCCTTGTACAATGTTATAATATACTTTCTATGTTAGAAAGTATATTATAGTGCATTTGTATTGTGCGGCAGTTGCGCGCGGTTCTGCTGCGATACTGCAGGTATATAGAGGGACAAGCGTTATTGGAACAAATAATTTCTACTGGTGTGATATACCAGTTGTCCCCCAAAAAAACTGATTGAAGCGGGGTGTTATATATCAATATACTTTCTTTATAGTGCATTTCGGTACTGTATAGTGCATTTGCGCATGCGCGAAAATTGAATTGCCGATATTTGCATAAAAAAAAAAAAATGAATGGAGATCGCAAGTTCGAATAATACATCTGGTATGTCACTGTCCATGTTGTGGGACTATTTGTGCACTTCTAGTAATAATTTCTGGGCTGCAAATAGGTTTTTCAGGTTCGCCTGCCATTAAAATGTATGGGACCCGCCGCAAACTTGCGGTTCGCGAACATTTGATCGCGTTCACGAACCGTCCTGGCATATGTTCGTCTATCACTACTAATATGTTTCCTTATTTTTTAGTTATTTCTGTTTTACACAATATTAGCATTGTTGAAGCAAAAACAATTCATGTTCATTGTCTAATGGTAGGGTCTCATTTTTGGCCGAATGAAATTACAGATTGGTACTATTTTGGGGGGCAGATGCCTTTTTTGATAGCTTGGTGTTTCTTTTAGTGATGTTATTTTTTTTATGTTTCTATTTTTTTATTTTTACAGTGTTCACCTGAGGGGTTAGATCATAGGATATTTTTATAGGGACGGTCGATATGTACACGGCGGTACAAAATATGTCTGTTTGTCTATTTTTTACCTTTTTTATTTTTTATTTAAAGTCTTTATACACATTGACGATTAAAATCTCAATACGTTAGTTAGTAATATTTATGATGATTATATAGTTTATTAGTTTGTGATATTTCAGTACAGTACAATTTTATTTTAATTGTTAGTTAGTGATAGTTCAATAGAGTTTAATATTATTTATTTGTTAAGTTAATAGTTTTAGTGTAGATTAAAGAGTTATTGTCCAGTGTTCTTTTTTTGTATTACTATAGTGTATGTTGTCCCCTCATTGTTGACCCTTTTAATGTTTATGTCATGTTATGGATACATAATCATAATGCTATGTGCACATATTTACCCTCCTGGCAGGGGCTGGTGATCGCCTCCTCTTCCTCCGAGTCCTGAGATAGGGTGGTGCTGGACTTCTCCCACATCTGGTGGGGGTGGCTCAATAGGCTGGAAGGGTCTGGCCTCCTCCTTCTCTTCCTCCTCAACCTCCACCACCTCCACGGCCTCTTGCGATCGCCCTCTCTGAATAGAGAGAATAGGAACTTCTGTAATCACAGAATGTTCAGATTTTAGAGAAACAACAATTTTAACAACATTAGATATAAAGAAATTCCAATATGGAGAGATCTATATAAGATTGCAGTGGCTGCCAGCTTTATGCCGCATAACTCAATAAAAAATGAACAGCATGCAAACAGACATCCCCTCCTCAGTGTCTTGATGAAACAATAGGGAGGGAGGAGACGCATGGGATGGGATTATCTCCTGAATGTATCATAGGATGATCTATTTCTCTACACCAGAGTCAGCTACTTCTTAATCTCATCACTAACACAATAGAACAAATGGACAAATAAACTAACACATTATTTGAATTCAGAGCAGAGTTAACCCTTATTGCGTTTATGGATTCATACCATGCAACTTTAATGGGGAATAGGAAAGATGTGGCCTATAAACTCAACCAATAAATTATGGTTTATAGTTCACTCTAACCCAAATAGGTCACAGTGGGGTCTCCATAGTCCTGGGTCCATAGCCGTAGGAAGGAGACTAGCCATCAGGCTTCTACTGCAGACCCAGTCTGTCACTTGTACGAAATCAGCTGGTTACATTCAAAATCTCTATTGTGCTGTGTGTTTAAATATATATATATACACACACACAATACAACCACAGCTAGATTGAGATGTTGGATGTAATTTGGTTAATTTGGTTTGTTTCCCACCAGGTACTAATTAATCAGTTGTAAAGGGATGAAATACTTTTTTGCATTACTGTATATACAGTACCTTCCAAATGTATTCACCCCCCTTGACTTTTTGCTTATTTTGTTACATTACAGCCTTCTGTTAAAAGTTTTGTTAATCTGAATTTTATGTGATTGATCAGAACACAATAGTCTAAGTCGGTGAAGTGAAATAAGAAAAATATCTAAATAAAATTATTGTTTAGAAATAGAACACCAAAAATTGCCATGTGAGTATGTATTCAACCCCTTTGTTCGGAAGCCCATAAAAATCTCTGGTGCTACATATTACTTTCAGAAGTCACATAATTAGTGAAATGATGTACACCTGTGTGCAATCTAAGTGTCACATGATCTGTCATTATATATACACACCTATATTGAAAGGCCCCAAAGGCTGCAACAAGTAAGCAAGAGGCATCACTAACCAAACACTGCCATGAAGACCAAGGAACTCTCCAAACAAGTAAGGGACACTGTTGTTGAGAAGTACAACTCAGGGTTAGGTTATAAAAAATACCCAATTCATTGATGATCACCAGGAGTACCATCAAATCTATCATAACCAAATGGAAAGAACATGGCACAATAGCAAACCTGCCAAGAGACGGCCACCCATAAAAACAGGGCAAGGAGGGAATTAATCAGAGAGGCAGCAGAGAGACCTAAGGCAACCCTGAAGGAGCTGCAGAGTTCCACAGCAGAGACTGGAGTATCTGTACATAGGACGACAATAAACCTTACGCTCCATAGAGTTGGGCTTTATGGCAGAGTGGCCAGAAGAAAGCAATTACTTTCAGCTAAAAACAAAAAGACACATTGTAAGTTTGCAAAAAGGTCTGTGGGAGACTCCCAAAATGTATGGAGGAAGGTGCTCTGGTCTGATGAGACTAAAATTGTACTTTTCCAAATGCCCCCACAGCGGCACGTAACAGGAGGATACCCCGCCTCCCCAGTGACAGGAAACAACATGGAGATCTTTAAATAGTCCCCTTCCCTTACCTGCTCCAGTTGTTTCCTGTCCCTCTGGGAGTACGTGGAGATCCTCCTGTAGGAGAACGCCTGGTCTTTTGTAAGAGCGCCCGGTCAGCAAGAGGAAATTCGGGCAGGGAGCAGGGCCGCGGGGCGCAGTACGGCCCTTCCTGACTCCTAGACATAAGTCCTCCGGTGGGGGCAGTCCCCGTCAGCGTGTCTGTGCGAAGTCTTGCAAGAGGACGCCTGGGTCACGTGAGCTTGACTCACTTGCAGGCAGAGCTCTGAAGCAATTTCCCCTAGACAACGAGCGTGAAGATTTGCTTGGCGTCCTCGGTGCAGCAGATGATTCAGCTATGTCGACACCAGGAGAGGATACGATTCGCAGGCTTGCAGACCCAGCAAAAGTGGCAGCCCGGTAAGACAGCCTCCTTTGGAGGTCTAACTTTTTATGTTTTGGGGTGGCCCCCTTTTCTGAAAGAGCACTCTTATGTATCTCCTAGGTCAGGGAGGCTCAGAAATCAGCTGAATCTTCCCAGCGGGTCAAAAAATGTTCCATCTGTAAAAAGGGTTTGCCGTCTGGATATAAAAAAAAACTCTGTTCAAGGTGTTTGGAAAAGATTGTTTCTGTGGAGTCTACTTCCCTGTTGGATAATATCAGACACATTATAAAGGAGGAAGTGAGCAGTGCGGTGGATCAAAAATTAGCTTCCACATCTCAAAGACCCTCTACTTCCATGACCGAGTTGTCCGCTTCCTTAAAGACGGTCAAGAATATGAATTAGATGAAGGTGAACTTCCCTGCGGGTCTGAGTCAGATTCCTCAGAGGATGAGTCTGGAAGGCGCTTTGTTCCATAGAGGACACCGACGCATTATTAAAAACTATTAGAATGACCCTAAACTTAGAAGAATCCAAACAACCAAAGACGGTGCAGGACATTATGTTCAAGGGAATAGGAGAAAAAAGGAAGAGAGTTTTTCCCCTTCACTCCAATATAACAGGATTAATTAATAAGGAATGGGTCAACCTAGAAAAAAGGGGACCCCCAGAGAAGATATTGTGGCCTCCTTACCAATGCTTAAGCAGGCGGCAAAGTTTTTAGCGGATGCCTCGGTAGATACGGTTAAACTGGCAGCCAGATCAGCGGCCCTCTCAAATGCCACCAGAAGAGCAGTGTGGCTGAGGTCTTGGGCAGGGGACACTGCATCTAAAAATAAGTTGTGCGGCATCCCCTGTGAGGGAGATAGATTGTTCGGATCGGTCCTGGATGACATTTTAGAAAAGGCCACGGATAAAAAGAAGGGTTTTCCCTCAGACCCGATAAATTTTTCTCAAAAACAAAACTTTCCTGCGGCATCAAGAGGCAGGCAGGACCAGAAAAAAAGAGGTTTCTCATCCTGATGGCATTTGGGGAGGGGAAGAGGAAAAGGGTTTTTATTCAACCCCTCAGATTCTTCCCAAAAATCATCCAAACAATGACCCCAGAGGCAAGGTAGGAGGAAGGTTAAAAGATTTCGTTCAGGCCTGGAGAAATATTTCCAGCTCTCTGTGGGTGCTGGACATAATTTCATCAGGCCTAAGGCTAGAATTTTCCTCTCTACCCCAGGATGTTTTTCGGATTGCCGAAAAGACCAGATCGGTCCAATCTTTGATCCTAGACAAGGTGAAGGGCCTTTTGCAGAAAGAGGCCATAGTTCCAGTTCCCCCGGGGAAAGAAGGAACAGGATATTATTCCCCTATATTCCTTGTTAAAAAGCTGAAGGGCTCTTACAGAGCCATTATAAATCTAAAAGGGCTGAACCATCTACTGCTTTACAAGCGTTTCAAGATGGAGAGTATAAAATCCACAAAAGAAACATCTTTTTAGCAACTCTGGGTCTCACTGATGCATATTACCACATTCCAATTTGCAGAGATCACCAAAAATACCTCAGATTTGCAGTTCGGTCAGAGACACTTTGCAGATTTGCAGTTCGGTACATCACTTCCAGTTGCAGGTCCTCCCATTTGGCAATACGTCAGCACCAAGAGTCTTCTCCAAGGCAATGGCAGATGCAGTAGCAGTCCTACATCTGAAGGGAAAATTAGTTGTCCCTTATTTAGACGACTTCCTTATTGCCGCAGAATCAGAACATCTACTTCTGGAACACATAGAATTGTGGGTGGTTAATAAATACGGAGAAGTCAGATCTCCGTCCAGAAAAGAAAAAAGTATTTTTAGGGATGATGTTGAACTCATGAAGACTTTTCTTCCACAAGAAAAGATCCAGAAGATCAGTCAGGAATTAACCCTGTTCCGCAGCAAATACAAGGTGACAATCCAATTGATAATGTAGATTTTGGGTCTGATGTCCTAACTATCCCATCAGTAAAGTGGGCCCAAGCTCACTCTCGCACCCTCAGTCATTCATGCTCGGACCAGTCATTCATGCTCAGAGCATGGAACAAGAGGGTAGACTCACTGGAGATGAAAGTGAGAATTCCTCAATACGTAAAGGACTCCTTAACCCCTTAAGGACTCAGCTCTATTTCACCTTAAGGACTTGGTAATTTTTTGCAAATCTGACCAGTGTCATTTTATGTGGTGATAACTTTAAAACGCATTTACTTATCCAGGCAATTCTGAGATTGTTTTTTCATCACATATTGTACTTCATAACACTGGTAAAATTGAGTAAAAAAATAATTTTTATTTATAAAAAAAATACCAAATTTACAAAAATTTGGGAAAAATTTGCAAATTTCCAAGTTTCAATTTCTCTTCTTCTATAATACATAGTAATACCTCCAAAAATAGGTATTAATTAACATTCCCCATATGTCTACTTCATGTTTGGATCATTTTGGGAATGCCATTTTATTTTTTGGGGACGTTACAAGGCTTAGAAGTTTAGATGCAAATCTTGAAAATTTTCAGAAATTTTCAAAAACCCAATGTTTAGGGACCAGTTCAGGTCTGAAGTCACTTTGTGAGGCTTACATAAGAGAAACCACCCAAAAGTGACCCCATTCTAGAAACTACACCCCTCAAAGTATTCAAAACTGATTTTACAAACATTATTAACCCTTTAGGTGTTCCCCAAGAGTTGATGGCAAATGGAGATGAAATTTCAGAATTAAAATTTTTTGCCAAATTTAGCATTTTAATCAATTTTTTCAACTAACAAAGCAAGGGTTAACAGTCAAACAAAACTCTATATTTATTGCCCTGACTCTGCGGTTTACAGAAACACCCGATATGTGGTTGTACACCACTCTACGGCCCCACGTCAGGGCATAGAGGGAAAGGAACGCCATGTGGTTTTTGGAAGGCAGATTTCGCTGGACTGGTTTATTTACACCATGTCCCATTTGAAGCCCCCTGATGCACCCCTAGAGTAGAAACTCCAAAAACGTGACCCCATTTTGGAAACTACGGATAAGGTGGCAGTTTTTTTGGTACTACTTTAGGGTAAATATGATTTTCTTGTTGCTCTATATTACACTTTTTGTGAAGCAAAGTAACAAAAAATTGAAATTCAGAAATTTCATCTCCATTTGTCATTGACTCTTGTGGAACACTTAAAGGGTTAACAAAGTTTGTAAAATCCGTTTTGAATACCCTGAGGGGTGTAGTTTTTTAAATGGGGTCACTTTTGGATTTTATACTCTAGGGGTGCATCAGGGGGGCTTCAAATGGGACATGGTGTCAAAAATCAAGTCCAGTAAAAACTGCCTTCCAAAATCCATATGGCATTCCTTTCCTTCTGCGCCCTGCTGTGTGCCCGTACAGAGGTTTACGACCACATATGGGGTGTTTCTGTAAACTAAAGAATCAGGGCAATAAATATTGAGTTTAGTTTGGCTGTTAACCCTTGCTTTGTTGCGGGAAAAAATGGATTAAAATGGAAAACTTGCCCAAAAATACCTGTTTTGGCACCGTTTTAATTTTTTATTATTTACAACGTTCACCCGACAGATTAGCTCATGTACTATTTTTATAGAGCAGGTTGTTACGGACGCAGGGATACCTAATATGTTTACTTTTTTAAATATAAGTTTTACACAATAATATCATTTTTGAAACAAAAAAAAATCATTTTAGTGTCTCCATAGTCTGAGAGCCATAGTTTTTTTTTTTTTTGGGCGATTGTCTTAGTTAGGGTCTCATTTTTTGCAGGATGAGATGACTGTTTTAATTGTATGATTTTAGGGTGCATATACCTTTTTGATCGCTTGCTATTACACTTTTTGTGATGTAAGGTGACAAAATTATGGCTTTTTTTACACCGTTTTTATTTTTTATTTTTACGTTGTTCACCTGAGGGGTTAGATCATGTGATATTTTTATAGAGCAGGTTCTTACGGACTCGGCAATACCTGATATGTGTACCTTTTTTTATTTATTAAGGTTTTACACAATAATATCTTTTTTTAAACCAAAAAAACTTGTTTTAGTGTCTGAGAGCTATAGTTTTTTTTATTTTTTGGGCCATTGTCTCATGTAGGGGCAAATTTTTTGCGGATGAGACGATGGTTTGAATGGTACTATTTTGGCGTGCATACGACTTTTTTGATCACTTTTATTACCTTTTCTTTGGAAGAATGGTGAGAAAAAGTTCAATTTCATCATAGCTTTTATTTTAATTTTTTTATGGCGTTCGCCGTGCGGGGAATGTAACATGACCGTTTTATCGATCGGGTCGTTATGGACGCGGTGATATATAACATGTGTAAGGAATTTTATTTTTATTTTTTATCAGGAATACATTTTTTTTTTTTTTTTTACTTTTTATTCACTTTAACATTTTTTTTACCCAAACCCACTTGGTTCTTGAAGAGCCAGTGGGTCTGATGTCTGTATAATACAGTACAGTACACTATATAGTGTACTGCACTGTATTTCACTCACATTTTGTCTGAACAGGTCTCTGCCTTCAGTACAGATCTGTCCAGCACCATGGACAGCAGGATGCCTGAGAAGGCGTCCTGTTGCCATTGGAACCTTCCCCGTCTGCCACAACTGAGCAGATGGGGAAGGGGAGGGCACCCTCTCTCTGTCACCCCATCCTGTCCGGGGGCTGCAAAGGCACAGCAGTCCCCCAATGGGAGAGGGAGGGAGCTCCCTCTTCACCTCTTCCATACAGTGGTCCCTATGGACCGTGGCATGGAAGGGGTTAAAACGGTGGATCTGCACAAATGTCACAGATCCAATGTCTGCCGTTTGAATCGGAGTGTCAGCAATGAGCTCTGATTCAACCGCTCGGCCATCCTGAAAATAAACGGGGGGCGGGCGGAAGATCGCGCACCCGCCCCCTACACTTCCTTGGCAGCAAACCAGCAGAAGCGACTGGGGAGCCTTTTCAGATCAGTCTATAGTGCAAGGTACATGGCAGAAACACCTAAGCTTAGCTTCTTCCAACCTAAGGGAATTAACCGCAGTTTGGGAAGCATTAAAAGCCCTACACCCAAAACTCAGGGGAAAGGATATAAAAGTATTATCGGACAATACCACAACTGTAGCATACTTGAACAAACAAGGGGGCACAAAGAGTTCAGCCCTAGCAAAAGTCGCAAAAGAAATATTCCAGTGGGCAGAAAGAAATGTACTATCAGTCTCAGCAGTTCACATAAGGGGAGAGAACAACGAGGTCGCGCATTTCCTCAGCAGAGATGTCTTGAAAGAGGGCGAGTGGTGCCTGAACCGGAAAATATTTCTTCAGATATCGAAAAAGTGGTTCTTTCTAGAAGTAGATCTATTCTATTAGCAGCGTAGAACCTGAACGGAAACTATTAAGAGAGAAAGGCCTCTCCGATGAGGTAATTTTCACGATTCTCTATAGCCGCAAAAATGTGAAATCAACGATCTATAACAGAATCTGGCAGTTATTTTTAAAATTTAGAGATGGTGATACCAGGGGCCCCTTTATGATCGCTAAGGTTCTGGAGTTTTTTTTTACTCAGGTCTACAAAAGGGTCTTAGAGGAGTTAGCACAATTAAAGTCCAGATATCTGCCCTAAGTGCCTTTCTGGACATTAAACTGGCAGAAGTGGATCTCATCAAAAGATTTGTGAAAGGGGCACGAAGAAAACAACCCATGGTTAGGCCTACTGTTCCCCCTTGGGATTTAAACCAGGTACTATCTGCCTTAACAGACAATCCATTTGAGCCCTTACCAGAGATATCCTTAAAATTGCTTACTTTCAAAACTGTTTATCTGATACCCATTACCACGGCTAGAAGGGTGGGGGAAATACAAGCCTTTTTGTGCAGACCTCCTTATCTAACCATCAGAGATGATAGAATAGTATTAAAACACTCTCCTTTTTTTTGCCCAAGGTGGTCTCTAAGTTCCATTGTCTACAGGAAGTGTCTCTTCCATCATTTGGGTCTCAATCTGGCAGTCAAGAACAAAGACGCTGACCTATCTTAAATAAGGATAAGCGAACCCGAACTGTATACATTTTACATGTTACATTTTCGTAAAAGTCAGAGTTCGGTGTTCGTCGCTTTCTTGGCGCTTTTTGAAAGGCTGCAAAGCAGCCAATCAACAAGCGTCATACTACTTGCCCCAAGAGGCCGTCACAGCCATGCCTACTATTGGCATGGCTGTGACTGGCTAGTGCAGCATGTGACCCAGCCTCTATTTAAGCTGGAGTCACGTAGCGCCGCACGTCACTCTGCTCTGATCAGTGTAGGGAGAGGTTGCAGCTGCGACGTTAGGGCGAGATTAGGCAGTGATTAACTCCTCCAAAAGACTTAATTCAGTGATCAATCTACAGCTGTGGATCATTAAAGTGCTGCTATTCAATTGCTCACTGTTTTTAGGCTGCCCAGAGCGTTTTTAATTCACTTTTTTCTGGGGTGATCGGCGGCCATCTTGTGTCTTGTGGTGCGCCAGCACAAGCTGCCACCAAGTACATTTAACCATCAATAGTGTTGTTATTTTTTGGCTATATCCTACATCAGGGGCAAGCTGTCACCAAGTGCATTTAACCATCAATAGTGTGGTTAGTTTTTGGCTATAAATCCTACATCAGGGGCTTGGCTGTGCTTGCTATTTTATTGAGGGGTGAAATACAATTGCCAAAATAGCAGTACCCTAAATCTGGTGTTTCAGCTGTGGCCAGCCAATTGTAATACTGTCTGCTGTCTGGCAAAGGATGTATTTTTGTTCAGGGTTGAAATACAATTCCCAACTTAGCAATTTCCTAAATTAGTGGTTTCTGCTGCATCAGGGCTACTTTAAATCTATTCATTAAAAGGGTATATAAGATTCAAGGTGCAGATAGGGTCATTCTCAATAACTTCACACACACGCTACTGTGCAATTCCAAGTCTAATTCTGTGTGTAAACGTATACCTGTCACTCAGCGCCGAAATAATAGGCCTCAAATTTAAATTCATCTAAATCTGTGGTTATTGCTGTGGCTGGTCAAGTTATTTAGTGTCCGTCAAAGC
Organism: Bufo gargarizans; assembly: GCF_014858855.1. Taxonomy (NCBI): domain Eukaryota; kingdom Metazoa; phylum Chordata; class Amphibia; order Anura; family Bufonidae; genus Bufo; species Bufo gargarizans. The sequence continues at coordinate 370,215,092 of NC_058083.1, read as the reverse complement.
ACAGTTTTTGTTCTGGGTTGAAATACAATTCCCAATTTAGCAATTCTCTAAATTAGTGGTTTCTACTGTATCAGGCCTACTTTAAATCTATCCCTAAAAGGGTATATTAGATTCAAGGTGCAGATAGGATCATTCTCAATAACTTTACACACACGCTACTGTGCAATTCCAAGTCTAATTCTGTCTGTAAACGTATACCTGTCACCCAGCGCCTAAATAATAGGCCTCAAATTTATATTCATCTAAATCTGTGGTTATTGCTGTGGCTGGTCAAGTTATTTAGTGTCCGTCAAAGCACAGTTTTTGTTCTGGGTTGAAATACAATTCCCAATTTAGCAATTCTCTAAATTAGTGGTTTCTGCTGTATCAGGCCTACTTTAAATCTATCCCTAAAAGGGTATATTAGATTCAAGGTGCAGATAGGGTCATTCTCAATAACTTCACACACACACGCTATTGTGCAATTCCAAATCTAATTCTGTCTGTAAACGAATACCTGTGTAGAAAGGAAGATGGCTTCGGCAGCATATTGCAGTATCAAAATATTCTTTTATTCGTACCTCCAGACACAATTGGCAAAGTTTCGACTGTCCACCAGTCTTTATCAAGCCTAATGACACCAATGCTGGTAGGCATATATATACCCCCCCACATTAAAATACACACCCCACATTACATCATCATGGTCAATCAATACATAATGGAATGCATCTGTACATGTTGCTACTTACTGCGACTGACATGACCGCCATCTCCATAATGTGCGCCTCGGCGTGCTATCACCTCCACTGCGCAGTCGCGGACTTTGCATACCGGAAGTATCATCCGTCACCATGACTCAGGACGGCACTGACGTCTCAAACCAATGAGCTGCTGAGAGCAGTCATTGTCGTCATCGCCCGCGCGACTATCACGTGACACCTAGTACGGTGCGCACAACCGTGCGTCAATCTCGTGGGTCACATGGATAGCGCAGCCAATGGAGACACAGTGCAGGTATCGGAGTCATGGTAACGGCGACGCCATAGTTAGCGCAACTTGCCATATAGGGATGTGCATAATCCATATAGAAAGAAGGATAAGAATGTGAATAATCCATACAGAGAAATGGGTGGATCGACATTATACAGTATCAGATCGCGGTCCACAATAGTGATCACTACACTCTGACAAAGCAATCAGAGTATGCACATGCCCATATCTACGGAGATGGAGACAATGTTCAGCGCAGCATAAAGCAATCATGTAGGGTCATAATATACAAAATGTATTATCCATGATATCGAACATCAAAAACCATGAAAGGCATTTTAACATATACATTTAAGAACCCTTGTAATCGGGATGTGTAACACATATTAAAAATCAATATGAAATCGCCATTAGTAGGAAATAAATTCGGGCGAAGATTGGACCTAAGGCCCCTTGGTATTCTTTGTTGTTTATAATACTCTCTTAGAGTGATTAAATGTAACTCCATAGTATTCAACCTTTTGAGATCTTGTTCAGCTTTACGTTTCAGGATATCAACCGAGGGGGAACTTTAAAAGGTCACATCACCTCCATCAACATTAATAAGTCGCTGTATGTCCTCGTCAGTATATGAACCTCCATTTTACATCAAATTTTAGTAGTACACATATTGAATTTTTAGATATTAATATAGATAAAATTGAGAATAAACTCATCTGTAGTACATATTATAAGCCGACAACAAAAAATAATTTTATTTTACATTCCAGTTGCCACCTCCCTAGGTGGCTGCTAAATGTTCCGATGAGTCAGTTTAGACGTCTTAAAAGAAATTGTACAGTAGAGGGAACATTTATAGAGGAAGCTGAAACCCTAAAAAAACAGTTTATGGATAAAAATTATCCCAATCAATGTATTGAAGAAGCTCTTAATAAAGTAAAAAATTTGGACCGCAATCAGTTTTTTATGGAGAAAAACGTAGAAATCAATCAGACTCCACAGGAAGGTTTTCAAATAATATTACCCTTCAATAGCCAATATAAAAAGGTAGAAACCAGTATCATCAAACACTGGCCGTTTTTGTTAAAAGACAAAATTATAGGACCTATGTTACCAGCTAAACCATTAATTGTATATACACGGGCCGAGAATTTGGGTGTAAAAATTGCCCCTACAGTTAGAAAATTTAATAAAAAGGAAAATAAACATTGGCTCTGTTTTAAAGGTTTTTTTAGATGCAATTCATGTCCTAATTGTAAAATAACAAACTTTCCAAAGAAAACAGATAAAGCCGTGTCTACCAAAAATGGCTATGTACATGAGATAAAAAACTTTTTAACTTGCAATAGTAGAGGTGTTATTTATTTATTGACATGTCCTTGTAACAAACAATATGTTGGCCGCACTAAGAGACTCCTAAAAACAAGGATCTCTGAACATGTGGCCAACATACGTCGAGGTTACGAAAATCATACGGTGTCTAGACACTTTAAACTATGCCATAAAAAGGATCCAACTGGCTTAATATACACTGCACTAGCAAAAGTAGAACCAGACTGGAGAGGTGGAGACCTCATAAAAAAAATGTCCAGACTGGAATCGAAATTGATATGGGTTAAATGCAGATTGGGAATTATTTGGATTTCTGTAATTATACTTATATATTCGATTTAAATATTGTATAATATTGGTTATATATATATATATATATATATATATATGCTGTTCTTTTGGTTAAAATGGTTGTTAAGTTAAAATAGATGTTAGTCAAATCAGCAACCTTTATATCACTGAAGATATTTATATCACCAAGATAATGTCATCTTCTCTATCTAACATATATAACATATGACAACATCCTATTTCTTTTGTATATAATAATTTCATACATCGGACTTTGTTTGATACGAGTTTCTCATGCGTTTTTTGGATAAAGTACATTTTTATTTCAAGGTTGCTCGAATACGGTGTATGTCATAATAGATAAAGATAGGAATGACTATAAAAATATTTCCAATTATTTTTTGATGAAAAAAAAAATAAAAAATAAAAAAATAATTGGAAATATTTTTATAGTCATTCCTATCTTTATCTATTATGACATACACCGTATTCGAGCAACCTTGAAATAAAAATGTACTTTATCCAAAAAACGCATGAGAAACTCGTATCAAACAAAGTCCGATGTATGAAATTATTATATACAAAAGAAATAGGATGTTGTCATATGTTATATATGTTAGATAGAGAAGATGACATTATCTTGGTGATATAAATATCTTCAGTGATATAAAGGTTGCTGATTTGACTAACATCTATTTTAACTTAACAACCATTTTAACCAAAAGAACAGCATATATATATATATATATATATATATATATATAACCAATATGTTCAGCATTTTATTTATACAATTGCGAAAGCAAGAAGGTAATTTAAAAAGTAAGTTTACAATAAGAACCGCATAGAAATCGCTGAAAAAGTATATGGACTTTATACCATGGAAATCCGGGTTTTATATACACCCGAGAACTATTACGATTCCGGTCCAGCTTTTGATACTTACCCTGATTTGGAGCATAAAAGGAAGAGGGGAGACAGAGTAAGGTTACCACTGAGGAAGGGGCCACGTCCCCGAAACATGTCTGGGCTATACCTTATATCGGTATGCTGATAGAAAGTCTCCCCTGGATCTAAACCGAAGTTCCTGGAACTAATAAACTCCGGCGGCACTCGAGTTCAACGAGCGCTAGATTCGCCGACGAGACGGAATACAGAGCCAGCTGAGACCAACGAGCCGGTATTGAAAGACGGGAACGAGACAAAAACAAGGTAATAGTGAATAAGCCTATATAACTGTGTGTGGGACGCCACATTGCGATATACACTGTACCCTTTAGTCTCTCCCGCTATACCGTGAATTAACCTGGAGCGGAATATTAACATAAAACATTGCCTTGACCCAACATTTGGGTAATTTATTTGAAAGAAAGACATTGGCATTACTGCAGTTTAAAGGAGCTCCTGACTTATACTTGCGGTTTATTTGAATGGACTTTTAACCCACAACGATCCTTGCTACAAATTGCTGCTATTGAATGATATTAGCGCTGCAGCTAGTCGCTGACACATACCATTGCTAATTGCCACTATATTATTTTCTGCTGATACTACTGCCAATTGCTGCTACATTATTGTCTGTTGCTACTATATTGTTGCTATTTATTGTTACATATTGTGCTGCTGCTATTTTATGCTATTTTTTATCTTATTGTTTTAATAATTGATTTTATATAATAAATATCTCACTGGTTGGCTACATATATAGAGTGCCTGGTCTATCTTTACAAATCTTTTTACAACCCCCTTGTGGCTGGGTGGGCCACTGAGACCAAGAGCACCTGTTCCGCATTGTCTAATTGGAGTGATCCACAGATTTTCTTCTCTACATATACATACATGTGTCTTAGCGAGGTATCCATATTCTTACTTGGACCTGGGGGACCTTCCATGGTGTGCATAACACCACTATGTTCAACTCCCTGGTGCACGCCTCCCGGATCAGGTATAAGTAGAGGTTAGAGTGTAGAAGCAGCACCTTGTGGTCTCAGGATAGTGTGTTGGTTAATGCAGCAGCCTAGCCGTAGGCCCTTGATCCATCAGGCCTTGGAATACATGTGTAGAAAGGAAGATGGCTTCGGCAGCATATTGCAGTATCAAAATATTCTTTTATTCGTACCTCCAGACACAATTGGAGTCAACTACTCAGGGTACGTCGCATTGTATCCGATGACATCCAGTTTGGATATAGGATGGATGAGATGTGTATGAAATTTTCCAAGAGAGGCTACCCCAACAAATTAATTAACCGTACCAAACATAGGATTGCATCCATGAAACGTGGGTCTACGTTGGCTAGGAAACCACAGAAACAAGAGACCGCCCGAATCCCATTTGTATCCATCTTTGGGTGTGACAGTAGTAACATTGCCACCATCCTACGACAGGATTGGCAGATCCTTCAGAAAGGATTACCAGCAGTTAAAGAATTCTCTGTCCCCCCAATGATGGCATACAAACGGACCCCCAACCTACGGGATAGATTGGTTAAAGCGGATTTAGGGGGTAAGGATACTGACAAACAGAAAAGACTAGCACCACTTAAGAATGGTAATTTCCCTTGCCTTTCCTGCTGCAACTGCAGTTGCATCATGAAGGGTGATGGTTTTACTCATCCTTATAGTGGCAAACGGTTTAAGATCAAGGGACATTACACATGTAAATCCACAGATGTGGTTTACATGATACAATGTCCATGTAGCTTAATATATGTGGGAGAGACCACAATGGAACTGAGGGAAAGAATCAACAAACATAAAAGCACTATAAGAACAGGAGCAAAACACTTCATTGATTGCAAACATTCCATCAATCAACTCAGATTTCGAGTTATCGATAGCGTTGGGTATCTAAGAAGGGGAGGGGACAGGAAGGGAATACTTAGGAAAAAGGAGCTTGAGTGGATCCATACCCTTAGATCCCTTCAACCTTACGGTTTAAATTTAGAGTTTAACGTCTCATCCATCGATTGACATTGGTCGCTGCATTGCCCCTTTAAGTATAGGGACATCATATTGATTTTTAATAATACTGTATAATGTCGATCCACCCATTTCTCTGTATGGATTATGCACATTCTTATCCTTCTTTCTATATGGATTATGCACATCCCTATATGGCAAGTTGCGCTAACTACGGCGTCGCCGTTACCATGACTCCAATACCTGCACTGTGTCTCCATTGGCTGCGCTATCCATGTGACCCACGAGATTGACGCACGGTTGTGCGCACCGTACTAGGTGTCACGTGATAGTCGCGCGGGCGATGACGACAATGACTGCTCTCAGCAGCTCATTGGTTTGAGACGTCAGTGCCGTCCTGAGTCATGGTGACGGATGATACTTCCGGTATGCAAAGTCCGCGACTGCGCAGTGGAGGTGATAGCACGCCGAGGCGCACATTATGGAGATGGCGGTCATGTCAGTCGCAGTAAGTAGCAACATGTACAGATGCATTCCATTATGTATTGATTGACCATGATGATGTAATGTGGGGTGTGTATTTTAATGTGGGGGGGTATATATATGCCTACCAGCATTGGTGTCATTAGGCTTGATAAAGACTGGTGGACAGTCGAAACGTTGCCAATTGTGTCTGGAGGTATGAATAAAAGAATATTTTGATACTGCAATATGCTGCCGAAGCCATCTTCCTTTCTACACATGTATTCCAAGGCCTGATGGATCAAGGGCCTACGGCTAGGCTGCTGCATTAACCAACGCACTATCCTGAGACCACAAGGTGCTGCTTCTACACTCTAACCTCTACTTATACCTGATCCGGGAGGCGTGCACCAGGGAGTTGAACATAGTGGTGTTATACACACCATGGAAGGTCCCCCAGGTCCAAGTAAGAATATGGATACCTCTCTAAGACACGTGTATGTATATACTGACGAGGACATACAGCGACTTATTAATGTTGATGGAGGTGATGTGACCTTTTTAAGTTCCCCCTCGGTTGATATCCTGAAACGTAAAGCTGAACAAGATCTCAAAAGGTTGAATACTATGGAGTTACATTTAATCACTCTAAGAGAGTATTATAAACAACAAAGAATACCAAGGGGCCTTAGGTCCAATCTTCGCCCGAATTTATTTCCTACTAATGGCGATTTCTGCAAAGCCTTTGAAGCAATTAATAATCAATACTCTTTTGAGCTGATGCTATTAAATATAGACTTTTTGCAGAAAGAGGTTGATAACCTGAAGAAAATCACAACCGATTTGGAAATCCAGATTCGGGACCTTGTGAGTGCCGAGGAGTTTACAACTTACAAAGAAAAGACGTCTCAACATGTTTCACGGCACAAGTCGGAAGTGGAACACATTAAAAGAGATAAGTGGCATAGAGACCTAGATGATTACCAATCTGGTAAAGTATACAATTGGCAGTCATCTCAACCACAAAGGTTCAACAGGCGTAGACGTGGGAAACGCTTTGATCAAGGCAAATTTGGCTTCAGCACTGGTGAGTCTGATTCCGCTGACGAGTCAGGTGCGTCAAATTTTTTAGGCCAAGGCAGAAAAAGAGGCGAGGGCGATACAGAAGGGGCGGTAGGAGACACCATCGATCCAGTAAGAGCCCTTCCCCCAATACCAATGGAGACCTCTTCCCATGTTCGGGGGAGAATAACGAGACGCGGGCAGCGGAAATGATGAACTTAGTTGTGAACATTTCATCTTCTCAACTTGATAAAATACAAACCAGTGTATTAAGCCGGGGCCTGACATTTTGCCCCACAACCTCACGGGACTGGTTCGAGTTTGAGCTCGACTTACAAAAGTTTTTAGACGCCTGAGATTGAAAGCCTTTTTTTCAACGAGAAATACGGATACACCTAGTTGTCAACCAATTGTACCCACTGATATGCTTATGTGTAAAAATTTTGAGCTACGTAACAAAAGTCATTTTTCTCCACCGCAAAACAATCATGTGGTTGAGACATATATCAGCTTCGTCAGGAAAAGAATTGATCAATTGAGGGAAGATAGTACCGACCAGTTCAGTCATAATCTGTCCCAAGATGAGAGGCGGGCTTTGTCTGAACTGAAATATATTGATGAGATCATAAGACAGGTAGGGGATGCTAATGTCTATGAGATGTTGAGCAAAGATCCTAAGTTTGATATAGCATGTGTCATAGGGGTATTATTGGATGAGGCCCTCAGCCAGGGAATCATCGATGATGAACTATATAGCTTCTTACATGTGAGCCATCCGATTACCCCTGTAATATATGTTCTACCAAAGATCCACAAGAGTTTGGTGGATCCCCCTGGCCGACCTATAGTGTCGGGCAGGGGTTCCATCTTCAATCCGATATCCATCTTTTTGGATAAGGTATTGCGGATCCATGCGACCACGGCCCCCTCCTATGTCAGAGACACTGGCCATTTCTTGACCAAGTTGAATTCACTTGTTTTGCCGGCAGAGTTTTTACTTGTAAGTTTTGATGTTGTATCGTTGTATACATCCATCGATCACTCTTATGGTTTAAATGTCGTCGATGTGGCCCTGGCCGGCACGGAACTCTCTCTGGGAGCGCGCCGGCTGATCCTCGCCCTCCTGGAGGTGGTCCTAAGGAGAAATTATTTTCTCTTCAGGGACACCTTCTACCAACAAAAGCGTGGTGTGGCGATGGGGTCCAATGTGGCCCCCACCTACGCAAACATCTTCATGGCGGAGGTCGAGGATCGGCTGGTGTATCGCTCCACGTTTTTTGAGAGAGTTCTGTGTTGGTGGCGCTACATCGACGACATTTTCCTGATATGGACAGGCACTATACCTGAGCTGGATGACTTTCATGTGCACCTGAATTCTGGGGTCCGGGACCTGCGGTTCACCGTGATGCATTCTGCCCGTGAGCTGCAGTTCCTCGATGTCCGAGTTCAGGTGCACAATGGAAGGATCAGCACTGATCTGTTCCAGAAACCTACAGACAGGAATACCCTGCTAATGTATGATAGTAATCACCCTCAGACCATGGTGAGTTCTCTCCCATGGAGTCAACTACTCAGGGTACGTCGCATTGTATCCGATGACATCCAGTTTGGATATAGGATGGATGAGATGTGTATGAAATTTTCCAAGAGAGGCTACCCCAACAAATTAATTAACCGTACCAAACATAGGATTGCATCCATGAAACGTGGGTCTACGTTGGCTAGGAAACCACAGAAACAAGAGACCGCCCGAATCCCATTTGTATCCATCTTTGGGTGTGACAGTAGTAACATTGCCACCATCCTACGACAGGATTGGCAGATCCTTCAGAAAGGATTACCAGCAGTTAAAGAATTCTCTGTCCCCCCAATGATGGCATACAAACGGACCCCCAACCTACGGGATAGATTGGTTAAAGCGGATTTAGGGGGTAAGGATACTGGCAAACAGAAAAGACTAGCACCACTTAAGAATGGTAATTTCCCTTGCCTTTCCTGCTGCAACTGCAGTTGCATCATGAAGGGTGATGGTTTTACTCATCCTTATAGTGGCAAACGGTTTAAGATCAAGGGACATTACACATGTAAATCCACAGATGTGGTTTACATGATACAATGTCCATGTAGCTTAATATATGTGGGAGAGACCACAATGGAACTGAGGGAAAGAATCAACAAACATAAAAGCACTATAAGAACAGGAGCCATTGACAAACCGGTTGCAAAACACTTCATTGATTGCAAACATTCCATCAATCAACTCAGATTTCGAGTTATCGATAGCGTTGGGTATCTAAGAAGGGGAGGGGACAGGAAGGGAATACTTAGGAAAAAGGAGCTTAAGTGGATCCATACCCTTAGATCCCTTCAACCTTACGGTTTAAATTTAGAGTTTAACGTCTCATCCATCGATTGACATTGGTCGCTGCATTGCCCCTTTAAGTATAGGGACATCATATTGATTTTTAATATGTGTTACACATCCCGATTACAAGGGTTCTTAAATGTATATGTTAAAATGCCTTTCAAGGTTTTTGATGTTCGATATCATGGATAATACATTTTGTATATTATGACCCTACATGATTGCTCTATGCTGCGCTGAACATTGTCTCCATCTCCGTAGATATGGGCATGTGCATACTCTGATTGCTTTGTCAGAGTGTAGTGATCACTATTGTGGACCGCGATCTGATACTGTATAATGTCGATCCACCCATTTCTCTGTATGGATTATGCACATTCTTATCCTTCTTTCTATATGGATTATGCACATCCCTATATGGCAAGTTGCGCTAACTACGGCGTCGCCGTTACCATGACTCCAATACCTGCACTGTGTCTCCATTGGCTGCGCTATCCATGTGACCCACGAGATTGACGCACGGTTGTGCGCACCGTACTAGGTGTCACGTGATAGTCGCGCGGGCGATGACGACAATGACTGCTCTCAGCAGCTCATTGGTTTGAGACGTCAGTGCCGTCCTGAGTCATGGTGACGGATGATACTTCCGGTATGCAAAGTCTGCGACTGCGCAGTGGAGGTGATAGCACGCCGAGGCGCACATTATGGAGATGGCGGTCATGTCAGTCGCAGTAAGTAGCAACATGTACAGATGCATTCCATTATGTATTGATTGACCATGATGATGTAATGTGGGGTGTGTATTTTAATGTGGGGGGGTATATATATGCCTACCAGCATTGGTGTCATTAGGCTTGATAAAGACTGGTGGACAGTCGAAACGTTGCCAATTGTGTCTGGAGGTACGAATAAAAGAATATTTTGATACTGCAATATGCTGCCGAAGCCATCTTCCTTTCTACACATGTATTCCAAGGCCTGATGGATCAAGGGCCTACGGCTAGGCTGCTGCATTAACCAACGCACTATCCTGAGACCACAAGGTGCTGCTTCTACACTCTAACCTCTATGTAAACGAATACCTGTCACCCAGCGCCTAAATACTAGGCCTCAAATTTATATTCAGCTAAATCTGTCGTTACTGCTGTGCCTTTTATTAGTGTAATACGGTACCTAAATAGATAGCCAGATAGTGTTAGGTGTCTGTAAAAAAAGGCCTGAATTTGTATTCAATACATTGGGCCAAGTAATATTTTTCTTATTGTGGTGAACGGTAACAATGAGGAAAACATCTAGTAAGGGACGCGGACATGGTCGTGATGGTGTTAGTGGACCCTCTGGTGCTGGGAGAGGACGTGGCCGTTCTGCCACAGCCACACGTCCTAGTGTACCAACTACCTCAGGTCCCAGTAGCCACCATAATTTACAGCGATATTTGGTGGGGCCCAATGCCGTTCTAAGGATGGTAAGGCCTGAGCAGGTACAGGCATTAGTCAATTGGGTGGCCGACAGTGGATCCAGCACGTTCACATTATCTCCCACCCAGTCTTCTGCAGAAAGCGCACAGATGGTGCCTGAAAACCAAGCCCATCAGTCTGTCACATCACCCCCATGCATACCAGGGAAACTGTCTGAGCCTCAAGTTATGCAGCAGTCTCTTATGCTGTTTGAAGACTCCGCTGGCAGGGTTTCCCAAGGGCATCCACTTAGCCCTTCCCCAGCGGTGGAAGACATAGAATGCACTGACGCACAACCATTTATGTTTCCTGATGATGAGGACATGGGAATACCACCTCAGCACGTCTCTGATGATGACGAAACACAGGTGCCAACTGCTGCTTCTTTCTGCAGTGTGCAGACTGAACAGGAGGTCAGGGAGGAAGACTGGGTGGAAGACGATGCAGGGGACGATGAGGTCCTAGACCCCACATGGAATGAAGGTCGTGCCACTGACTTTCACAGTTCGGAGGAAGAGGCAGTGGTGAGACCGAGCCAACAGCGTAGCAAAAGAGGGAGCAGTGGGCAAAAGCAGAACACCCGCCGCCAAGAGACTCTGCCTGCTACTGACCGCCGCCATCTGGCACCGAGCACCCCAAAGGCAGCTTCAAGGAGTTCCCTGGCATGGCACTTCTTCAAACAATGTGCTGACGACAATACCCGAGTGGTTTGCACGCTGTGCCATCAGAGCCGGAAGCGAGGCATTAACGTTCTGAACCTTAGCACAACCTGCATGACCAGGCACCTGCATGCAAAGCATGAACTGCAGTGGAGTAAACACCTTAAAAACAAGGAAGTCACTCAGGCTCCCCCTGCTACCTCTCCTGCTGCTGCCGCCTCGGCCTCTTCTGCTGCTGCCGCCTCGGCCTCTTCCTCTGCCTCTGGAAGAATGTTGGCACCTACCACCCAGCAAACAGGGGATGTACCACCAACACCACCACCTCCGTCACCAAGCATCTCAACCATGCCACACGGCAGCGCTCAGCTCTCCATCTCACAAACATTTGAGAGAAAGCGTAAATTCCCACCTAGCCACCCTCGATCCCTGGCCCTGAATGCCAGCATTTCTAAACTACTGGCCTATGAAATGCTGTCATTTAGGCTGGTGGACACAGACAGCTTCAAACAGCTCATGTGGCTTGCTGTCCCACAGTATGTTGTTCCCAGCCGGCACAACTTCTCCAAGAGAGCCGTTCCTTCCCGGCACAACCAAGTATCCGATAAAATCAAGTGTGCACTGCGCAACGCCATCTGTGGCAAGGTCCACCTAACCACAAATACGTGGAACAGTAAGCACGGCCAGGGACGCTATATCTCCCTAACTGCACACTGGGTAAATGTAGTGGCGGCTGGGCCCCAGGCGGAGAGCTGTTTGGCGCACGTCCTTCCGCCGCCAAGGATCGCAGGGCAACATTCTTTGCCTCCTGTTGCCTCCTCCTCCTACTCGGCTTCCTCCTCCTCTTCTTCCACCTGCTCATCCAGTCAGCCACACCTTCACCACCAACTTCAGCACAGCCCGGGGTAAATGTCAGCAGGCCATTCTGAAACTCATATGTTTGGGGGACAGGCCCCACACCGCACAGGAGTTGTGGCGGGGTATAGAACAACAGACCGACGAGTGGTTGCTGCCGGTGAGCCTCAAGCCCGGCCTGGTGGTGTGCGATAATGGGCAAAATCTCGTTGCAGCTCGGGGACTAGCCGGTTTGACGCACATCCCTTGACTGGCGCATGTGCTGAAATTGGTGGTGCAGAAGTTCATTTACAACTACCCCGACATGTCAGAGCTGCTGCATAAAGTGCGGGCCATCGGTTCGCGCTTCCGGTGTTCACATCCTGCTGCTGCTTGCCTGTCTACAGCGTAACTTCGGCCTTCCCGCTCACCGCCTTATATGCGACGTGCCCACCAGGTGGAACTCCACCTTGCACATGCTAGACAGACTGTGCGAGCAGCAGCAGGCCATAGTGGAGTTTCAGCTGCAGCAGGCAGGGGTCAGTCGCACTGCGGAACAGCACCACTTCACCACCAATGACTGGGCCTCCATGCGAGACCTGTGTGCCCTGTTGCGCTGTTTCGAGTACTCCACCAACATGGCCAGTGGCGATGACGCCGTTATCAGCGTTACAATACCACTTCTATGTCTCCTTGAGAAAACACTTAGGGCGATGATGGAAGAGGAGGTGGCCCAGGAGGAGGAGGAGGAGGAAGAGGGGTCATTTTTAGCACTTTCAGGCCAGTCTCTTCGAAGTGACTCAGAGGGAGGTTTTTTGCAACAGAAGAGGCCAGGTACAAATGTGGCCAGCCAGGGCCCACTACTGGAGGACGAGGAGGATGAGGAGGAGGTGGAGGAGGATGAGGATGAAGCATGGTCACAGCAGGGTGGCGTACGTACTGATCCAGCAGAACAGAGGGATAAAACTTAACATTTAATGTCAATAAATTCTAAAATAGATAGGTAGACACCAGAGGATGAGCCTCTACAACAAACAATAATTAAAGACAGCCCTATGGGCATAAACTTGTACATATACATACAAAATGTGGCCAAGATGGTATAAGTAAAAGGTTAGGAACTTTCTCACCCGATTAACGACCAGGGTTTCTCGCAGAGATGGCTATTGGTGGAGAGGATCCTGGAATACTTGATGGCCACACTTGAGACAAGTAGGTATAGGTGCCCCTTTAACATAGGTGGGTAACAGGGCGATTAACCCTAGACGGCCCTGAATAGGGGGCAGGGGCTAGTACGCCCTACCTACCTATATGGGGAACTTGCCCCGCAAGGAGCGTCCCCGTCCGGATACCTGGCCCTGGGGGGACAGATTCCCTAGTAATCCCTAAAAAGATTTTTGCTCCCTACGTGTCACGTTTCAATTCGTGAAGAATATCGTCAGGGGAGATCAAATGGTGGTCACAGGGCTATGGATGGGGCCTGTGCAACCATTGAGAGGGGGGAAAAAATTGTACAAAAAGAGGGGAAGGTAAGGTCAAGTGTCTGTCAGTGTGTATAGCCAGTCAGGCTGAATCACACAGGACACGACCGCATCAAGGTTCTCTATCCAAAAAGGTACAGCTGCATCAGTGGGTGCCAACTAATAAATGGATAAGAGGGGCCACAGGATGGTCAATCCAGGGGCAGGCTGTCAGCAGAGTGTACTCACCACTCTGTGTCTTTTTAAATGTGCTCCCCGTCCGCCGGTTTCCACTGTAACTTCCTATTTCCGGACATGTGACTCTGTTGACAGGAAGTCACATGTCCGGTGGAACGCAGGAAGGGAGTGTGCGTTCCAGCCGGACGCGGCCCGTGGAGCGCGGCGCCAGAGAATGACGCCGCGCATCACGTGATAGTAATCCCATGACCGAAGGCCAAGGGGCGCGCCGGGCCGGGAAGACCACGCCCACCACCCGAGAACCAATGTGGAAGCATTTGTTATATATATACAGGGGGCGGTTAGGTGCACAGGGCGATAGAAATTGAACACAATGGTAAATGCAGTTCAATTAATCGCCAGGGGGACCCATGGTAGATAGGATCCATGGTAACAATATGAATAAATAAACTTAGCAAGGTAATTAGAGGCGGGTTTAAATACGCACCGGCCACAGGAGGGGTATAACTGGCCCAGTGAGGGAAGAGAGATATACAGAGAATAAGGCAATTAAATGTAGCAGCTAAAATTAAGCTGCTCATTTAGGCCCAGAGGGGTCATTGTTTTTAGGTAGTAGATCCAGCGCAATTCTCGCTGTAGTATGGCGCGGTCCCAATCACCTCCACGTTTGGGGGGTAGGACGCGGTCTATACCCATTACGGAAATGCGGGCTTTACCATTATGTTGGCTATGAACATGATTGGCGACAGGGGTGTCCTTTGCTTTAGCTATGTCGCCAATATGTTCGCCAATGCGTCTTCGTAACTCGCGGATGGTTTTTCCTACATAGCCTTTCCCGCATTCACACGATAGGAGGTAAATGACGCCGCGAGTCCTACAGTTGATGAAGTGGTGTATGCGATATTCCTTTCCTGTAACCATACTGCTAAAGTCTTTACCAGATTTCAAGTAGGGACAGGCAATGCACCCACTACATCTATAGCACCCCTTAATGTCAGATTTGAGCCAAGTAGAGCCTGATACAATGGGGGGGTGTAAATTCACTCGACACGAGTGTGTCACGGAGGCTGCGTCCTCGCCGGTACGTGACGTGAGGGTAGTCCCCCACCACTTCTCTCAGATCTGGGTCTAATTGGAGGATGCCCCAATTTTTTTGGAGGATATGTCTAATGTCACCTGCCGCCCTATCATGCCTTATTCTCTGTATATCTCTCTTCCCTCACTGGGCCAGTTATACCCCTCCTGTGGCCGGTGCGTATTTAAACCCGCCTCTAATAGCCTGGCTAAGTTTATTTATTCATATTGTTACCATGGATCCTATCTACCATGGGTCCCCCTGGCGATTAATTGAACTGCATTCACCATTGTGTTCAATTTCTATCCCCCTGTGCACCTAACCGCCCCCTGTATATATATAACAAATGCTTCCACATTGGTTCTCGGGTGGTGGGCGTGGTCTTCCCGGCCCGGCGCGCCCCTTGGCCTTCGGTCATGGGATTACTATCACGTGATGCGCGGCGTCATTCTCTGGCGCCGCGCTCCACGGGCCGCGTCCGGCTGGAACGCACGCTCCCTTCCTGCGTTCCACCGGACATGTGACTTCCTGTCAACAGAGTCACATGTCCGGAAGTAGGAAGTTACAGTGGAAACCGGCGGACGGGGAGCACATTTAAAAAGACACAGAGTGGTGAGTACACTCTGCTGACAGCCTGCCCCTGGATTGACCATCCTGTGGCCCCTCTTATCCTTTATAGTTGGCACCCACTGATGCAGCTGTACCTTTTTGGATAGAGAACCTTGATGCGGTCGTGTCCTGTGTGATTCAGCCTGACTGGCTATACACACTGACAGACACTTGACCTTACCTTCCCCTCTTTTTGTACAATTTTTTCCCCCCTCTCAATGGTTGCACAGGCCCCATCCATAGCCCTGTGACCACCATTTGATCTCCCCTAACGATATTCTTCACGAATTGAAACGTGACACGTAGGGAGCAAAAATCTTTTTAGGGATTACTAGGGAATCTGTCCCCCCAGGGCCAGGTAACCGGACGGGGACGCTCCTTGCGGGGCAAGTTCCCCGTATAGGTAGGTAGGGCGTACTAGCCCCTGCCCCCTATTCAGGGCCGTCTAGGGTTAATCGCCCTGTTACCCACCTATGTTAAAGGGGCACCTATACCTACTTGTCTCAAGTGTGGCCATCAAGTATTCCAGGATCCTCTCCACCAATAGCCATCTCTGCGAGAAACCCTGGTCGTTAATCGGGTGAGAACGTTCCTAACCTTTTACTTATACCATCTTGGCCACATTTTGTATGTATATGTATAGGTTTATGCCCATAGGGCTGTCTTTAATTATTGTTTGTTGTAGAGGCTCATCCTCTGGTGTCTACCTATCTATTTTAGAATTTATTGACATTAAATGTTAAGTTTTATCCCTCTGTTCCGCTGGATCAGTACGTACGCTATTTAATTTGGGATTAAGCAGGCCCGGTCGCCAAATCCGGCCTCTCTGGTTTTCTCTTTCATATTTTTCACCAGGCATGGCAGGCTTTCTAGCCACTGGCTTTAGTGCAGAAAATTGGCTCACTGAGGCTAGAGAGATTTTTTCAGAAAAAGAATTCTCACAGAAAAAGTATACTCCATCGTTCAACGCAGCATTCAAGGAGCTGACCGATACATATAAGGACCAAATTCTCTCCTGGTGGGAGGTGCAGAGCTTGGAAAGTTACCTTAAGCACGGTATTGTGCCTAGAGGTCTCAGGATTGCACTCCTACCAGGAGTCAGATTCCGTAATCCAGGCTTCCTTAGTAAGTGGGAAAACGAAGCCACCGAAAGTTCCCTGAGACTAATGCGCCTCCTTCTTATAGAAGAACAAAATAACTTGGAGAGTTTGAATAAAAAGTTAAGTACAAGTATTGAATCAGCCCAGATCTTTTCGCAGGAAGCCGAGTTTGCGAATAAAGAGAAACAACTTCAGAACCTCCTTGAGAAATACCAATACCATCTCAAGGAGCGCAAACATCGGCAGTTTGTAAGAGATCTGGCTGATTTTAAGGATAACAGAGTTTACTCTTCTATTGCCAACAGGAGGGAACCCACGGGAGCCCAAACCGAACAGTCATCTACTGAAACTGACTGCTCTGACTCGGATAATACATCAAAGGGCTCCAGATCGTCATCCCGGGGAGGAAACCGACGTGGGCGACAAAAAGGGAACTCACGAGGGCGGGGTCAATACCAAGGTACTCCTAACCCCCGTTTTTTAGGAGGGACGGGTCAACACCAGGGCCCACCAACCCCGCAGCAGACATACCCACTGCGGAACCGTATGCAACCACCTCCAAACCCTTAGGTCCACAAGTAGTTAACCTCTCATCCCGCAGTCTTAATTCTACCGAGATAGAGGTCCTACAACTAGGTCTCTCCTTTGTCCCGACCCCTTCCTTCAACCACTTTGATACCTTTAAGGATTTAAACCTTTTTGTCCGGAAACTCCGTTGGCACAAGTTCCACAAACTTCAGGATAAAAGACAGTGCCGTGAGCTAGGTATACCTCTTGACATTCTGGCGGACGTCCGCCTTTTATATGGATTAGACGGAGAACTAGACAAACAAGAAGGACAGGGACCATTTACCAACTTGAAGCTGAAAAGCAATAAGATGCCACCTAATCTGGGCGAGCTGTCGTGTGTGGATGTCTTCTTCAGCACGGTCTCGCAGGAATTTGAGAATCTACGTCCCTCGCATTTCTCCAATATTGACCAGGTCCATGCCAGCGCTATATCCAGCCTGGAGACTGATCGCTCTATAGTGATCAAGCCCTCCGATAAGGGAGGCAACACGGTGGTTATGGACCATGGTCAGTATACAGATATGTGCGAGGCCCTGCTGAGGGATTCATCCACGTACGAGGTTCTTTCCGTGAACCCGCTGAACAAATTCAAACTACAGCTTAAAAACATCTTAGATGACGCTAGAACCGCGTCTATTATCTCTGATGATGAGCATAAATTTATGCTGCCCACACATCCACGTCTGGCAACATTCTATTGTCTACCCAAGCTACACAAGGGAACACGTCCTTTGAAAGGACGCCCCATTGTGTCAGGGGTAGGCAATTTATCTCAAAATGTAGGGATCTACGTGGACCGCGTTCTGGCCCCTTTCGTTACTTCCCTACCTTCATACACTCGGGACACCACACATCTGCTCAAACAATTGGAGGGAATCCACGTCGATAATACGAGCCTCCTGGCGAGTATCGACGTGGAGGCCCTCTATTCCAACATTCCTCACACCCTTGGAATAAAAGCGGTTGAGCACTTCTTAAGTACCCGTGGTTGTCAGTACCGCGCCCACAGCCTCCTCGTCCTTTCCCTTCTGGAGTTTACCCTGACCACCAACGTTTTTTCCTTCAATGGGAGACTCTACCACCAGCTCAGGGGCACCGCGATGGGGTGTTCCTGTGCCCCGTCGTACGCTAATTTGTTCCTGGGCTGGTGGGAGGAGACCATGGTCTTCAGGGATGAACATTCCACACTTATGGACTGTGTAGGCATGTGGGCGCGGTACATAGATGACATCTTCATCATCTGGAACGGGAACGATTCCTCGTTCCGTTCACTGGTGGAGATGTTCAATAACAACCAGATCGGCATGCACTTCACCTGTGAGGTTGGGGGCAGCAGGTTACCTTTTCTTGATGTCCTCATATCTCAAACATCCTCTGGTGACTTGGAGACGTCGATTTATCGCAAGCCGACGTCTACCAATACCCTGCTTAGGTGGGAGAGCAGTCATCCTCTCCCACTTAGGCGGGGTATTCCCAAAGGGCAGTACCTCAGGATTAGGAGAAACTGCTCCTCAAAACAGGAATTCATCAGACAAGCTGCCGACCTGCGTACAAGGTTTCGACAGCGCGGCTATCCCGATAAAGTCTTAAGGAGAGCGTTTCAGTTTGCCTTACACGCAGATAGAATATCCCTCCTTATTCCCAAACCCTGTACAACGCCACCTTTAAACATCATTCGCCCCATCATGACCTTTGATAGGGCGGCAGGTGACATTAGACATATCCTCCAAAAAAATTGGGGCATCCTCCAATTAGACCCAGATCTGAGAGAAGTGGTGGGGGACTACCCTCACGTCACGTACCGGCGAGGACGCAGCCTCCGTGACACACTCGTGTCGAGTGAATTTACACCCCCACCCATTGTATCAGGCTCTACTTGGCTCAAATCTGACATTAAGGGGTGCTATAGATGTAGTGGGTGCATTGCCTGTCCCTACTTGAAATCTGGTAAAGACTTTAGCAGTATGGTTACAGGAAAGGAATATCGCATACACCACTTCATCAACTGTAGGACTCGCGGCGTCATTTACCTCCTATCGTGTGAATGCGGGAAAGGCTATGTAGGAAAAACCATCCGCGAGTTACGAAGACGCATTGGCGAACATATTGGCGACATAGCTAAAGCAAAGGACACCCCTGTCGCCAATCATGTTCATAGCCAACATAATGGTAAAGCCCGCATTTCCGTAATGGGTATAGACCGCGTCCTACCCCCCAAACGTGGAGGTGATTGGGACCGCGCCATACTACAGCGAGAATTGCGCTGGATCTACTACCTAAAAACAATGACCCCTCTGGGCCTAAATGAGCAGCTTAATTTTAGCTGCTACATTTAATTGCCTTATTCTCTGTATATCTCTCTTCCCTCACTGGGCCAGTTATACCCCTCCTGTGGCCGGTGCGTATTTAAACCCGCCTCTAATAGCCTGGCTAAGTTTATTTATTCATATTGTTACCATGGATCCTATCTACCATGGGTCCCCCTGGCGATTAATTGAACTGCATTCACCATTGTGTTCAATTTCTATCGCCCTGTGCACCTAACCGCCCCCTGTATATATATAACAAATGCTTCCACATTGGTTCTCGGGTGGTGGGCGTGGTCTTCCTGGCCCGGCGCGCCCCTTGGCCTTCGGTCATGGGATTACTATCACGTGGTGCGCGGCGTCATTCTCTGGCGCCGCGCTCCACGGGCCGCGTCCGGCTGGAACGCACGCTCCCTTCCTGCGTTCCACCGGACATGTGACTTCCTGTCAACAGAGTCACATGTCCGGAAGTAGGAAGTTACAGTGGAAACCGGCGGACGGGGAGCACATTTAAAAAGACACAGAGTGGTGAGTACACTCTGCTGACAGCCTGCCCCTGGATTGACCATCCTGTGGCCCCTCTTATCCTTTATAGTTGGCACCCACTGATGCAGCTGTACCTTTTTGGATAGAGAACCTTGATGCGGTCGTGTCCTGTGTGATTCAGCCTGACTGGCTATACACACTGACAGACACTTGACCTTACCTTCCCCTCTTTTTGTACAATTTTTTCCCCCCTCTCAATGGTTGCACAGGCCCCATCCATAGCCCTGTGACCACCATTTGATCTCCCCTGACGATATTCTTCACGAATTGAAACGTGACACGTAGGGAGCAAAAATCTTTTTAGGGATTACTAGGGAATCTGTCCCCCCAGGGCCAGGTATCCGGACGGGGACGCTCCTTGCGGGGCAAGTTCCCCGTATAGGTAGGTAGGGCGTACTAGCCCCTGCCCCCTATTCAGGGCCGTCTAGGGTTAATCGCCCTGTTACCCACCTAAGTTAAAGGGGCACCTATACCTACTTGTCTCAAGTGTGGCCATCAAGTATTCCAGGATCCTCTCCACCAATAGCCATCTCTGCGAGAAACCCTGGTCGTTAATCGGGTGAGAACGTTCCTAACCTTTTACTTATACCATCTTGGCCACATTTTGTATGTATATGTACAAGTTTATGCCCATAGGGCTGTCTTTAATTATTGTTTGTTGTAGAGGCTCATCCTCTGGTGTCTACCTATCTATTTTAGAATTTATTGACATTAAATGTTAAGTTTTATCCCTCTGTTCCGCTGGATCAGTACGTACGCTATTTAATTTGGGATTAAGCAGGCCCGGTCGCCAAATCCGGCCTCTCTGGTTTTCTCTCCCACAGCAGGGTGGCACCCAACGCAGCTCGGGCCCATCACTGGTGCGTGGCTGGGGGGAAATGCAGGACGATGACGATACGCCTCCCACAGAGGACAGCTTGTCCTTACCTCTGGGCAGCCTGGCACACATGAGCGACTACATGCTGCAGTGCCTGCGCAACGACAGCAGAGTTGCCCACATTTTAACGTGTGCGGACTACTGGGTTGCCACCCTGCTGGATCCACGGTACAAAGACAATGTGCCCACCTTTCTTCCTGTACTGGAGCGTGAAAGGAAGATGCGTGAGTACAAGCGCACGTTGGTAGACGCGCTACTGAGAGGATTCCCAAATTTCACAGGGGAACAAGTGTCAAGTCCAAGGCCAAGGCAGAGGAGGAGCAAGAGATCGCCAAGGCAGCTGTGTCACGGCCAGCTCCTCTGAGGGCAGGGTTAGCATGGCAGAGATGTGGAAAAAGTTTTTTCAACACGCCACAGCTAACTGCACCACCACTTGATACACAACGTGTTAGCAGGATGCAACATTTCACTAACATGGTGGAACAGTACGTGTGCACACCCCTCCACGTACTGACTGATTTTTCGGCCCCATTCAACTCCTGGGTCTCTAAATTGTCCACGTGGCCAGAGCTAGCCTTTTATGCCTTAGAGGTGCTGGCCTGCCCGGCGGCCAGCGTTTTGTCTGAACGTGTATTCAGCACGGCAGGGGGCGTCATAATAGACAAACGCAGCCGCCTGTCTACAGCCAATGTGGACAAGCTGACATTCATAAAAATTAACCAGGCATGGATCCCACAGGGCCTGTGCATCCCTTGTGCAGATTAGACATTAACTACCTCCCCTTAACCATATATTATTGTACTCCAGGGCACTTCCTGATTCAATCCTATTTTTATTTTCATTTTTCCATTATATTGCGAGGCTTCCCAAAGTTGAATGAACCTCTCCTCTGTCTGGGTGCCGGGGCCTAAATATATGCCAATGGACTGTTCCAATGTTGGGTGATGTGAAGCCTGATTCTCTGCTATGATATGCAGACTAATTCTCTGCTGACATGAAGCCAGATTCTCTGTTACGGGACCTCTCTCCTCTGCCTGGGTGCCTGGGCTTAAATATATGCCAATGGACTGTTCCAATGTTGGGTGACGTGAAGCCTGATTCTCTGCTATGACATGCAGACTGATTCTCTGCTGACATGAAGACAGATTCTCTGTTACTGGACCTCTCTCCTCTGCCTGGGGGCTGGGCCTAAATATATGACAATGGACTGTTGCACTGGTGGCTGACGTGAAGCCTGATTCTCTGCTATGACATGCAGACTGATTCTCTGCTGACATGAAGACAAATTCTCTGTTACAGGACCTCTCTCCTCTGCCTGGGTGCTGGGCCTAAATATATGACAATGGACTGTTGCAGTGGTGGCTGACGTGAAGCCTGATTCTCTGCTATGACATGCAAACTGATTCTCTGCTGACATGAAGACAGATTCTCTGTTACGGGACCTCTCTCCTCTGCCTGGGTGCCTGGGCCTAAATATATGCCAATGGACTGTTCCAATGTTGGGTGACGTGAAGCCTGATTCTCTGCTATGACATGCAGACTGATTCTCTGCTGACATGAAGCCAGATCCTCTGTTACGGGACCTCTCTCCTCTGCCTGGGTGCTGGGCCTAAATATATGCCAATGGACTGTTGCAGTGGTGGCTGACGTGAAGCCTGATTCTCTGCTATGACATGCAGACTGATTCTCTGCTGACATGAAGCCAGATCCTCTGTTATGGGCTCTCTCTCCTTTGCCTTGGTGCTGGGCCTAAATATATGCCAATGGACTGTTGCAGTGGTGGCTGACGTGAAGCCTGATTCTCTGCTATGACATGCAGACTGATTCTCTGCTGACATGAAGCCAGATTCTCTGTTACGGGACCTCTCTCTTCTGCCTGGGTGCCGGGGCCTAAATATCTGAGAATGGACTGTTCCAGTGGTGGGTGACGTGAAGCCAGATTCTCTGCTATGGGACCTCTCTCCAATTGATATTGGTTAATTTTTATTTATTTTATTTTTATTTTTATTCCTTTCCCTATCCACATTTGTTTGCATGGGATTTACCTACATGTCGCTGCCTTTTGCAGCCCTCTAGCCCTTTCCTGGGCTGTTTTACAGCCTTTTTAGTGCCGAAAAGTTTGGGTTCCCATTGACTTCAATGGGGTTCGGGCTCGGGACGAAGTTCGGATCGGGTTCGGATCCCGAACCCGAACATTTCCGGGAAGTTCGGCCGAACTTGTGGAACCCGAACATCCAGGTGTCCGCTCAACTCTAGTCATCATCTTTTTACGCTCGAACATTTGGGCCACGGAAGCCTTCCTTTTGCCAGATAAACGTGAGGACAGCACAGTGGAAGGTGGAGTGGAGGACAATTGGGAGGAGAAGGAGAAGAGGCTGGACGGTGAGCGGCTGGAGTGTGGCTTTGTGGGTTCTGACGGCGTTGCTCCCACTGGGCAAGGTGATGGGAGGCTAGGTACCTTCTTAAGGCAGTCGTCCCTAGGTGAGTGTTTGGCTTACCGCGACTTATGCGTTGACAGCAAAGGCTGCAGATGGCAACACTATTGTCAGCAGCGGACATGTTAAAAAAAGTAAAAAAGACCCCACTGCAAAGCCATGTGCCAGCGTCCTGGGAGCGCCAGGTGTGACTATGCATGGTAGATGGCTCGCTCCTGATTTATTTGCAATCTGCTTTTTGCCTCCTGTGCAATGAAAGTTCTGCCTGCTTCTCCTCCCTATCTGCTGCTCCATCTCTCCCTCTGAACTCCCCTCCTCTTCCTCTCTTGTGGGCACCCATGTGACGTCCATCAACACATCATCTTCGGATTTGTCACCTTCACCACCACTGACATTAGAGATCTCGGAGTAGGCAGCAACAGCGGATACCAACCTCCTTGGACTGATCTGGGTACTGTCGTCAGACTGCTGAGTGGCTACAGTTGCTTCTTCCTCTTCCTGATCCGATGCCAAGAATGGCTGCGCATCGGAAATGTCTTGTAATGGATCGGAAAATAATTCCTGTGACTTGAGCGGAGGGGATATGGTGGTGGTGGTGTTGGTGGTGGTGTCTTTGAGGGTGCACACAGCAGAGAGTAAAGAGGGTGCAGATAGAGAGGATGAGGAGGGTGCAGAAACCAAGTCTGGTGCGTCCTTTGACGTAATCTCACGCATCTTTGAAAAAAGTTGCACCAAACGGATATATCACTGACTATACTAGCTGGTCATACAAGCAGATATTAAAAGCTGAGAATTTTGCCAATATATTCCTGTCAGGAAGATATCAGAGCCCATCATGCACCACGTCACGGTCACTCAGCATGGCAAGGGGTCCTACCACTGCGCTAACTCTGGTGCACCAACTATGGTGTGAACACGGTCTGAAGGTGATGAAATCCAGCTCACAGCCAAGCTTCCACACAACCGCATAGCAGGACAACTAATGCAATGTGAACAAAACAAGACTGTGAGCCACACCCATATCAGACCATGTGATGGAGGTCTCCAGGTGCAGAAGAATGTTCAATTGCCAAATAATGGCACACATTCAATACATATAAAACATATAAAACAAAATCACAGAACTATAGTGGCCAATATGGGGGAACTACCCAAGCCCCAAACACAGTAGCGTGTTTCTCATTGGGCGAGCAGTCCCACCACATGTGAACCACAAAAATACAGTGGCAAGTATGGGGGAGCTGCTCAAACCCCAAACACTGTAGCGTGTTTCTTATTGGGGGAGCAATCCCACCGCATGTGGACCGCAGCAAACGACCATCCCGAGCAATTAATGCGTACAAAGGAGGACACCAGCGCGGACCACATGCACCACAGAAGCATCCTACACAGAGTGGAGCATTGTGCGGATGAAAATACAATTATATAAATCACTGAAAAAAGTTGCACCAAACGGATATATCACTGACTATACTAGCTGGTCATACAAGCAGATATTAAAAGCTGAGACTTTTGCCAATATATTCCTGTCAGGAAGCTATCGGAGCCCATCATGCACCTGACAGGAATATATTGGCAAAAGTCTTGCCACTGTATTTTTGTGGTTCACATGTGGTGGGACTGCTCGCCCAATGAGAAACACGCTACTGTGTTTGGGGCTTGGGCAGTTCCCCCATATTGGCCACTATAGTTCTGTGATTTTGTTTTATAAATCTCACGCATCTTCTGCAACTTCCCACTTAGGCTCTGGCCTGGTGCTCTTGCCCGACCCCTACCACCCTCGAGGAAGGGCCTGCCTCTTCCTCTGCCGGTCATTTTTTTAATTACCCTGTGACAATGTCTCTATAGAAGTGCAGTATTTGTGGAAGAAGGTATACAACACCCCGCTTCAATCAGCTGTTTTGGGGGGCAACTGGTATATCACACCAGTTATAATGATTTTTTTTCCCCAGTGCCATTTGCCTCTGTGTTACAGAGGGAATGCAGCAAAACAGCAAACAAATGCTGCATTACCCAATGTGGCAATGTGAACATAGAGGTTATGTTTGCACCAGGAGCGTGTAACCAAGGGGCCCGGCCATGGTGGAGTAAAAGCCCTAGTCAAGGTGTCCACTAAAGTAGTTGGAGGACACCATATAGATAGTGTAGCTGGTTCAGCTATTTCCGGGCGGGCTTTTACTGGGAACAGGCAATGTGTTGGGTGGATGCCTGTTCCCCATGCTCCAGTCCGGGACTTAGGGCATGCTCACATCCAGGGATTCCATTTAGGCTCCATTCACACATCCGAAATTCCATTCCGCATTTTGCGGAATGGAATTGCGGACCCATACATTTCTATGGAGCCGCACGATGTGCAGCCCTGATCCGGAATTGAGGACCCGCACTGGTTTCTGGAATTGGGTGTGTCTCACTCTGGAGTGTTTTGTGAAGCAGAGTCCTGGTGAGGCTCTGTGTGAGTGGTCTCAGCCGGGTGGGCTGAGGGGTCACGAGGCTAGGCAATAGCCTGAACTCTGGGGGACGTGGTGACGCCTGTGAAACAAGGATCATGAGGCCAGAGTCGGGAGGACTACTGGGCCACAATCCCCCAAAATGTATTGAAGTGTCACAGCCTGGAGGTTGATGGACTGTATGGCTGAGGAAAGCCGCATTTGTGTTCCATGTGTGAACAGGGCTCTCTAGGTGAGTCAGGGATACGCTTATGTGTTTAGTTAGAGCCTAGCCGGGCAAGGGTTTGTTATTTTGTGTGGATGTCACATGTGATAAGTTGAAGTTGTGACTTTGTAACCTGTGCTTTAGGGAGGGAGAAAGAAAGAAACAGCCTCTGTCAGTACAGGAGACTCTGAGGAGGAGGTACATGTGAATACTGTGGATGTGCTAAGGACAGGGAGGACTGTGAACCAAGAGAGTTTTTGTGCAAGATTGGAGGTGTCTAAGATTGTATGGATGGAGGCAGTGTAGGATTGTATGGAGGCAGTCAGTGTAGGATTGTATGGAGGGAGGCAGTGTAGGATTGTATGGAGGGAGGCAGTGTAGGATTGTATGGAGGGAGGCAGTGTAGGATTGTATGGAGGGAGGCAGTGTAGGATTGTATGGAGGGGCTACCTCACATGACCTCCTGCGCTCTGTCTTGCAGGATGACGTGGCGCAGGAGGGCACAATGTGACTACCTGCGCCAGGACGCTGGAACTCAGGCCATAGGCGACGACAAAGAGGATTACAGGTGAGTATTTTTTTATTTATTTTTAAAAAATGTATATGCTAATGCATGCAGTATTAGGGGCACAATGGGAATGGGGGAGAGCATTTAATATACTCCGGAAGGGGAATTTTATATATTAATAAACAGGGGGCCATTATCTACTAATAAGACTGATGGGGAACTATATATACTAATAATACAGAGGGGCCATTATATATATTATAAATACAGAGGGCAATATACATATAGACACTATGGGGTGAGGGGGCGCTATAATACTGCACTGCAGTGGGGGATTAGAAATACTGTGGCTACTACAGGGGGCATTATAACTACTGGGGGCACTATAGGGGTGCCTTATAGATCAGCCTTATTACTTCTGTGGGCTCTATAGGGGCCTTATCGAGGGGTCTTATATTAGGGGTGCTGTGGGAGCATTATTATTGAGCATAATATGGAGGGCATTGCTAATGGGGGTGCTATTGGGGGTACTGTAGGGGCACTATTACTATTGAGGACAGTATGGAAGCACTATTACTATTGGGGGGATTATCTGCATGATACTGTTGTCTGCAGTATAGTATTGGGGAGCACAGTGGGCACAGTATTGTGGGTAGCAGCATGACAATGTTGGTGCACAAAAAGGATTATAGAAAAGTGAGGAAACTAAGATGTCTGTGTTAAACTCTGCAGAAATTAGATATGCCTGGAAGAAATAATCATGGAGGTCTGATCTTCGAAAGGAGAAGATGAGGAAAGAGAACATCTACATCAGAGGAGACGTCACTGGAGGTAAGAGGTATGTGCGCTGTATTATCCTGCATGTTTTGTAGAGTTGTGTGTAATGTCAATCCAAATATCTCTTTAACACTAGGGCTTGGAGAGTTGTTGGACTGAGAATTTTCCACAGCAGGGACAGCAGAAAGGCTAGAATCAGCCCTTCCCTTTAAGCCACTGAGGGTCTCTATAGGCCCACACCGCCACAGCTGGCCCCAGGTCACAGTATGTCTGTTCTGAATTCTAGGGCCTCTAACCACAACAATGCGGCCCCAGAACTCATAACAGGTATAAGCCATGGTGTGCACAATTCCCTTGTCTTAACATGCAGAGTCTAGCCAGCATCAGGATGTTCTGTGCGGGGGTCTAAAAGCTGGTTCTGCCTCCTTCCTTTTACAGCGCTGCTGTTGTGTCTTGCTTGTAGAAGAGAGGGAAAATTCAGGTGACATCTACTTCATTATCTATACTCAGAGCATAATCACTGTGTTATCTGCGGTGTTACATAGGATTGCAGGTTGGTAAAATGAGGCGTGTCCACTGGTTGGGGGGGGGGGGGGGGCGCAATACTTGGCTTGCCCCGGGCGCTGGCAACCCACGCTACGCCACTGGATGAGATTGCATGTGCTGCTAAAAGCTGTGTTTTTTGCCGTGTGTGGAGTTAAAGGGCCGGAAGTTTTTTTTTGTCCAGTGAAGCAGGTGCTGCTCATAAGAGTGTGGACTATTTTGCTGTGGTGCAAGTAAAACTGCAGTGAATTAAAGGGCCAGTAGCCCAGCAAAAGTGGACTTGTGGCTGAAAGTTTTTCCTGCTACCATGGGTCTCGTGGAAGAGTACATCCGGCGGCACTGGCGCATACAGCAGGCAGAAGAAATGGCCATAGCGATTGGCTAAAAATGAATTGGCGAAATTTGATGCAGAGCGAGAGGCTTTGGAGGCACAGTTGCAGCTGGCCTTGAGAAAAGGGTTCTCAACACTGTATGGACCCTGTACAAAGTTCCAAGAGATTGGTGGTATACCGAGACTATCGGGGGAAAAGCAAAGATATGTCATCGCCAAGGGCAACCGTCGGGAAGATAAAGAGGGGGAGAGCGGTTCAGCTCTCAGGAGGTCAAGTGTTCCCTACCAGTGGAGACAAATCTAGAGAGGATGTGCCGAGAATCTGCTATGGCTGTTGCTAAGGGCAACCAACCACAACAGCGTGCGGCTGCCCAGCAGTTATGGAGCGGAGCAAGTGGCTCATATTCTGTGGCTGGAGACCCCAAGGACAGGTCTCCCGAGAGTGTGACTCCACATCTGGAAGGAGGATGGAGTCACAGCGTTTCTCATAGCAACCACTGCAATCAGGAGTCTGCAGGTGATTTTGTAATGGAGGATCCTGGAGAATCATTGGATTCTGGGACTGCCGAACCCGTGACATCGCTAGGTAAGATCGTTCCTGTTATTAATTATGTGACAGACCCAGTGACAGTGAGTCAGCGGCAGGGCATACCTGCTGGGATGGTGAGTGATAAATCACCGAAGCGAGGAACTGTCTCGGAAGTGAGAAAACACAGGGTCTGAACAGGCAGGTAAGCCTGTTGCCGTTGTTCCCTTGCAGGACTTTGCAGGGGAGAAGTTTGTTGTGTTGCCCAAAAAAGGATAGGCATAGGGTGGTGAAAATTAGAGACCCTATGATGGCCCAGGTAAGAGGTAGGACAATATAGAAACCAGATTAAATGGAATCCCTGGATGTGAGCATGCCCTAAGTTCCAGACTGGAGCATGGGGAACAGGCACCCACCCAACACATTGCCTGTTCCCAGTAAGAGCGCGCCCTGAAATAGCTGAACCAGCTACACTATCTATATGGTGTCCCCCAACTACTTTAGTGGACACCTGGACTAGGGCTACTCCACCAAGGCAGGGCCTATTGGTGAGACAACACCTCAATGTTCACATTGCCACACCAAATACACTATAAAGCAAGTATATTGGTATATAACACCCCGCTTCAATGAGTCATTTTGGGGGGCGACTGGTATATCACACCAGTTATTATTTTTTCCAGTACCGTTTGTCACTGTGTGTAGCAGAGGGAATGCAACAAAACAGCAAACAAATGCTGCAGTACCCAAATGCACTATTATGAAAGTATATTGGTATTATAACACCCGCTTCAATCAGTCGTCTTGGGGGGTGACTGGTATATCACACCAGTTATAATTATTTTTTGTCAATGCGTTTGTCACTCATTGTATTGCATTGCTGCAGAACCGCTCACCAGTCACCACCACTGCTGCACAATACAGGTCCACTATAATATGCTTTCTATGTTAGAAAGTATATTATAAGTGTATTACACCCCTCTGTACTGCACTCCTATCAATAGTTAGAGATGTCGAGAAAATAAAATTTTCAGTTTGCGAACAGCGAATGTGAATTTCTGCAAATATTTGCGAACAGGCATCACATCCCCCTTATAAGCTGTGTAAAGCATATTTTTTAGTTTGGTTTTGAACTGCTGCATCCTTTCTGACTTCCGGTAATTTGGTAACATTTCCGCCACTTTCTGCTTATACCGGGGCTCTAGTAGCGTGGCCACCCAGTACAGGTCGTTCTACTTCATCCTTTTTATACGAGGGTCCCTCAACAGACATGACAGCATGAAAGACCCCATTTGCACAAGGTTGGATGCCGAGCTACTCATTTCCCGTTCCAACTTCTCACTGATGTCATTGACGGTCTGTTCTTCCCCACAGCCACGTACAACACCACGGGTCCCAGATAGGTGACAACGAGCACCCTGGGATGCCTGCTGTGGTTGGTATTCCTCCTCCTCAAAGCCACATTCCTCCTCTGACTCCTCTTCCTCATACTCCTCTTGCAGCGTTGCCGCAGGTCCGGCAAGCGATGATGACAAGGCTGTTTCTGGTGGTGATGGTGACCACAACTCTTCCTCTTCACGCTCATCTACAGCCTGATCCAGCACTCTTCGCAGGGCACGCTCTAGGAAGAAAACAAATGGGATGAGGTCGCTGATGGTGCCTTCAGTGCGACTGACTAGGTTTGTCACCTCCTCAAAAGGACGCATGAGCCTACAGGCATTGCGCATGAGCGTCCAGTAACGTGGCAAAAGAATTCCCAGCTCCGCAGAGGCTGTCCGAGCACAGCAGTCATACAAATACTCGTTGATGGCTTTTTCTTGTTGGAGCAGGCGGTCGAACATTAGGAGTGTTGAATTCCAACGTGTCGGGCTGTCGCAAATCAAGCTCCTCACTGGCATGTTGAATGTCTGAAAAGTGCGCCATGGCCGCGTAGGAACGCCTGAAATGGGCACACACCTTCCTGGCCTGCTTGAGGACGTCCTGTAAGCCTGGGTACTTAGACACAAAGCGTTGTACGGTGAGATTCAACACATGTGCCATGCATGGCACATGTGACAACTTGCCCAAATTCAATGCCGCCAACAAATTGCTTCCATTGTCACACACCACTTTGCCGATCTCCAGTTGGAGCGGGGTCAGCCACTGATCCACCTGTGCGTTCAGGGCGGACAGGAGTGCTGGTCCGGTGTGGCTCTCTGCTTTCAGGCAAGTCAACCCCAAGACAGCGTGACACTGTCGTATCCGGGATATGGAATAGCCCCTGGGGAGCTGGGGGGATTCAGTTGATGTGCAGCCAGACGCCGCAGCAGAAGAGGACTCAGCCGAGGAGGTTATGGAAGAGGATGGAGTAGGAGGAGTAGAGGAGATGGCAGTAGGCCTGCCTGCAAGTCGTGGTGGTGTCACCAACTCCGCTGCAGAGCCACGCATTCCATGCTTGGCAGCCATCAGCAGGTTGACCCAATGTGCAGTGTAGGTGATATACCTGCCCTGACCGTGCTTTGCAGACCAGGTATCAGTGGTCAGATGTACCCTTGCACCAAAACTATATGCCAGAAATGCCATGACTTCCTTTTCAATCACTGAGTAGAGGTTTGGGATTGCCTTATTTGAAAAAAAAAATTGTCCGGGTACCTTCCACTGTGGTGTCCCAATAGCGACAAATTTTTTGAAGGCCTCAGACTCCACCAGCTGGTATGGTAAAAGCTGGCGGGCTAAGAGTTCCGTCAAGCCAGCTGTCAGACGCCGGGCAAGGGGGTGACTCTGTGACATTGTCTTCTTACGCTAAAACATTTCCTTTACAGACACCTGACTGTGGGCAGATGAGATGGAACTGCTGAAGGTGAGAGGCGGAGTGGCGGGTGGTTGAGAGGGGGCAAGGAGGACAGCAGTGGTTGACGTGGCTGAAGATGCTGGACCAGGAGGAGGATGGTGGCTTTGAGCTTGCATGCTGCTTCTACTCGTCATCATGTGTTGATCCCATAGGCGTTTGTGATGTGCGATCATGTGCCTTGGCAAAGCAGTTGTACCTAGGTGGGTGTTGGATTTCCCATGACTCAGTGTCTTTTGGCACACGTTGCAAATGGCATCGCTGTTGTCAGAGGCAGACACACAAAAAAAATTGCCACACTGCTGAGCTTTGCAATGACGGCATTCTGGTGGCGGCAACAGCATGCGTTGATTGGCGTGCTGTCTGACTGACCCCGGGTGCCGATACATGCTGTCTGACTGTGTCACTAGCTCCTTGCGATGACCTTCCCTTGCTTCCAACTCGTCTCCTCCTTCTCTCTGTCTCCCCTTCTTCTTCTCTTCGAGCAGGCACCCACGCGGCATCCACGGACACATCGTCATCATCAACCACTTCCCTTGTATCTGACACCTCAGCAAAGGAAACAGCAGCGGGTACAACATCATGATCATCATCACACTGTACGTCCATGTGTGTAATGCTGCCTGACTGAGACATATCCCTGTTATCTACATCCCCTGGCAATAATGGTTGCGCATCACTAATTTCATCCAACTGATGTGTAAATAACTCCTCTGAGGGATCAAGTGAAGCGGCTGTGGTGGCTGTGGTGGTAGTGGTGGTAGTGGTGGTGGTGGCAGCGGGCGGGAGAGTGGTGACCAAAGCTGAGTTGGAGGAGGATGGTGCGTCAAGGTTCTTAGCGGAAGCTGTTGAAGATTGGGTGTCCTGTGTAAGCCAGTCAACTATTTTCTCAGAATTTTTTGGGTTCAGGGTACGTGGCCTCTGAACACTGGGCATTATTCCAGGGCCAGTGGAAATCACAGCACCACAACCACGACGGCCCCTGCAGTGTGGCCTGCCTCTGCCTGACATTTTTTTTTAGATAAGTGGTACTATGCGTGCAAGGTACTGTGCCACCCTATATAAGTTGTGGGCAGCGGGCACAGTACGGTCTGTGTGGGTCTGACACACACGGGCTTGCAATTTGCAAATGTGATTATATCACAGGACATTTTTTTAATATAATTTTTTTTATCTGCAAGGTATTTGAGTGAATGACACTCTGTAACGGTATGAGTGGAGGCCTAGTCAGTGGCCACAATACAGTCTGGGTGGGCCTGACACACACGGGCTTGCAATTTGCAAATGTAATTATATCACAGAAAAAAAATTATAGAATTTTTTTTATCTGCAAGGTATTTGAGTGAATGACACCCTGTAACGGTATGAGTAGAGGCCTAGTGTCATGGTCTTACCTTCTTGCTGTTCTCCTTCGTTTGACATGTGCTGGCGGCCATCTTGGTTTCTGGGTTTCTTGTAGCCTCCCACCCTGCGGCTTCTCCTTCCCACTGGGAGGAGCTGGATGCCTAGCTCATATATATAGGAGGTCTGTGGCTTCAGTTCCTTGCTTGGTCCTCCTGTGTTCACATGCTTCTAAGACTGCTGCTGCTTCTGGTTCCTGATCCTGGCTTCGTCTGACTACCCTGCTGGTTCCTGATCCAGGCTTCGTCTGACTACCCTTCTGGTTCCTGACCTCAGGCTTTGCAAGACCCTGCTTCGGTTTAGCCATCCGTTTGGACTTTTGCCTTACAGCTTGATTCTCAATAAAGCCTTCTTGTTTCCACTTACCTCTTGTTGTACGTCTGGTTCATGGTTCCTTGACATTAGGACCAAGCCATGAATTCTGACGGTACAGGGCCATCCTCGCTACCTACGCTGGTTGCCAGACTTGATCAGCAGGATCACCTGTTGGGTCGGTTCGCTGTGGCGTTGAAAACCCTGCTTGAACGCACGGCTCATTTAGCTTCCGTTGCCGATGGGTCGGTTGTCGCTCCTGGGCCCGCTCCTACTGCCGCTCCGGTTGTTGCGCCAGAGTCTACCCCGACACCTGTTGCTGCGCCTGCGATGTTTCGGGGTATGACCGGTTCTGACCCCATTCCACAGCGCTTTGGGGGAGAGCCAACTCAGTGCCGAGGTTTCCTTAACCAGGTGGGCATTTATTTCGAGTTGCTGCCACATGCCTTTCCTACTGAGAGATCAAAGGTAGGCTTCTTGATCTCGCTGCTCTCGGACAAGGCCTTGGCCTGGGCCAGCCCTTTATGGGAGAACAACAATCCGGTGGTTGCCGAGTTTTCCGGTTTTGTTGCTTCTCTTCGGAAGGTATTCGATGTGCCGGCTCGTGCTGCCTCTGCTGCGAAGCTCCTTATGTCCATCAGACAGGGTTCACGATCCGTAGCTGAATACGTCATTGAGTTTCGTACCCTGGCAGCAGAGGTGGGCTGGAATAATGAGGCTCTGGTCGCTGCTTTCTCTCATGGTCTCTCGGATGCCTTGAAGGATGAGGTTGCAGCTAAGGACCTACCAGTGGAGCTCGAGTCTCTTATTTCTTTCCTGATTTTGATTGACACCAGACTCAGGGAGAGACCTTCCTTTAAGGAGAGCCTGCGGAGGTCTTCTAACAGATTGGCGCCTACGTTTGCTGTCCCACCCGTGCCTCTCTCTCATCCCACGCCTCCTGGGGATGACTTGTCTGGGGGTGAACCCATGCAGCTGGGGTTTGCTCGCCTGTCCGAGGGGGAGAGGGTACTCCGGAGACGCGAGGGCCGATGCATGTACTGTGGCCTCGGTGGGCATTTTCGGTTGGCATGCCCGAACCGTCCGGGAAACGCTCGCACCTGAGATCCTGTCGGGGGCAGATCTTGGGTGGAGTCTCCTCGTCCCCGGTTTCCCGTGTTGACAAACCACTGATTACTGTTGTCCTCTCCTGGGTCGGGGGCTCGGTGACGACCCAGGCGTTGGTGGACTCTGGTGCTGGTGGTTTGTTCATTGATAGTGTGTTCGCTGCCGCCAATTCCATTCCTCTGCAGCCTCGAGGTTCCCCACTGGCTCTTGAGGCGATAGACGGCAGACCCCTTCTGCCGCCACACGTGACTCATGAGACCCTTCCAGTGGGGATGGCCATTGGTGCCGTTCACAGAGAGTCGGTCTGTCTCCAGGTTATTTCGTCTCCACACTACTCGGTGGTCTTGGGGTACCCCTGGCTCCAGAAGCATAATCCGACTTTCGATTGGAAATCGGCCGAGATCCTCTCGTGGTCACCGTAGTGTGGGGCTAGTTGCATCCATGGGTCTGTCAAGTTGCTGTGTACTTCCTCGGACTCTCTGTTGCCTCCTGAATACGAGGAGTACCGGGATGTATTCGATAAGGTGCGTGCAGTTGCCCTACCTCCGCACCGCCCATACGATTGTGCCATAGAGTTACAACCTGGTGCCGTTCCTCCTCGTGGCAAAGTCTATCCACTGTCGGTAGCGGAGAATGAGGCCATGGAGGAGTACGTGAGGGAGGCGCTTTCACGCGGACACATTCGCAAATCCTCGTCCCCGGCAGGGGCTGGATTTTTCTTTGTGAAAAAGAAGGGCGGTGAGTTGAGGCCTTGCATCGATTACAGGGGTCTCAATCGCATCACGATCAAGAACGCTTACCCGATACCCTTGATTTCCGAGCTGTTCGATCGCCTCAAAGGGGCCACGGTCTTTACCAAACTCGACCTGAGGGCGGCATATAACCTGGTAAGGATCAAGGCGGGCGATGAGTGGAAGACCGCGTTTAACACCAGGACCGGTCATTATGAATCCTTGGTTATGCCCTTTGGGTTGTGCAATGCGCCCGCAGTCTTCCAGGAATTCATCAACGATGTTTTCCGTGACCTGTTGCAGCAGTGTGTGGTGGTCTATTTGGATGACATCTTGGTATATTCTGAATCCATGGAGGCCCACATTCTGGATGTCAGACGAGTGTTGCAACGGTTACAAGAGAACAAGCTGTTCGGTAAGCTTGAGAAATGCGAATTTCACCGATCCCAGGTAACCTTCTTAGGTTACATCATTTCCGCTGAGGGGTTCTCCATGGATCCTGAGAAGGTTTCGGCTGTCTTACAGTGGCCCCAGCCCAGTGGTCTTCGTGCCCTGCAGCGCTTTTTGGGCTTCGCCAATTATTATCGGAAGTTCATCAGGGACTTTTCCATGCTAGCCAAGCCTCTCACGGATCTGACCAGGAAGGGCAGTAATCCCCAGGTTGCCTTTTGTCCTCGAGGTGGACGCGTCTGAGACGGGAGTAGGCGCCCTTCTGTCTCAGCGTAGAACACCAGAGGGTCCTCTGCTTCCTTGTGGGTTTTACTCCCGGAAACTGTCTTCCGCGGAGTGCAACTATCAGATTGGTGACAGGGAGTTATTGGCCATCGTGCAGGCCCTTAAAGAATGGAGGCATTTGCTCGAGGGCTCGGTGGTTCCGGTTCTCATCCTGACGGACCACAAGAATCTGACCTACCTCTCTGAGGCCAAGAGATTGACACCACGTCAGGCCAGATGGGCTCTGTTCTTGTCACGTTTTAATTACGTGGTCTCCTACCTACCCGGTTCCAAGAACATCAGAGCGGATGCCTTATCACGGCAGTACTCCGAGCTGTCCGGGGAGGAGTCGATTCCGACTTCGGTCATACCTCCGAATCAGATCCTGGCCGCCATTCGCACCAGCCTGACCTCTCCCCTGGGTGAGCAGATTTTGGCGGCTCAATCTGGTGCTCCCTCTGGGAGACCCAACGGCAGATGTTTTGTGCCTGAGGAGTTGCGCACTCGGTTGTTGCGAACCTACCATAACTCCAAGGCCGCGGGGCATCCTGGAAAGAATCAGCTGTCCTGGGCTGTTTCACGTCTGTTCTGGTGGCCTTCTCTACGTTCCGACATCGCCGCATATGTAGCGGCATGCTCCGTTTGTGCCCAGAGTAAGTCCCCTCGGCACCTTCCGTTGGGCCTTTTGCAACCCATAGCCACCGGGGAGCGTCCATGGTCACACCTGGGGATGGATTTCATTGTGGACCTCCCTGCATCCCGAGGCCATACGGTCATTCTCATGATTGTGGATCGGTTTTCCAAAATGTGCCACTGTGTTCCTCTCAAGAAGTTACCCTCTGCACAAGAGTTGGCCACGATTTTTGCCAGGGAGGTCTTCCGGTTGTGTCGGATCGGGGGAGTCAGTTTGTGTCCAGGTTCTGGCGCTCCTTTTGCTCCCAGTTGGGGATTCATCTCTCTTTCTCCTCGGCCTACCACCCTCAGTCCAATGGGGCCGCAGAACGATCCAATCAGGCCTTGGAGCAATTCCTTCGTTGCTATGTCTCCGATCACCAAGACAATTGGGTTGACCTCCTGCCTTGGGCTGAGTTTGCCAGGAACACGGCGGTGAACTCTTCCTCTGGGACGTCTCCCTTCATGGCCAATTATGGGTTCCAACCTGCCGTGTTACCGGAGGTATTCTCTCCCCAGGATATTCCGGCTGTGGAGGATCACCTTTCCGTCCTACGTGCTTCTTGGGTACAGATCCAGAGGTCCCTTGAGGTCTCTGCGCAGCGCCAGAGACTTCAGGCTGATCGCAGACGAGCGCCCGCTCCTTCCTACCAGGTCGGAGACCGCGTATGGTTGTCTACCCGCAACCTCAACCTTCGAGTGCCCACTCCCAAGCTGGCGCCTCGCTTTGTTGGTCCCTTCCGAGTGCTTCGCTGTCATGGTCTTACCTTCTTGCTGTTCTCCTTCGTTTGACATGTGCTGGCGGCCATCTTGGTTTCTGGGTTTCTTGTAGCCTCCCACCCTGCGGCTTCTCCTTCCCACTGGGAGGAGCTGGATGCCTAGCTCATATATATAGGAGGTCTGTGGCTTCAGTTCTTTGCTTGGTCCTCCTGTGTTCACATGCTTCTAAGACTGCTGCTGCTTCTGGTTCCTGATCCTGGCTTCGTCTGACTACCCTGCTGGTTCCTGATCCAGGCTTCGTCTGACTACCCTGCTGGTTCCTGATCCAGGCTTCGTCTGACTACCCTTCTGGTTCCTGACCTCTGGCTTCGCAAGATCCTGCTTCGGTTTAGCCATCCGTTTGGACTTTTGCCTTACAGCTTGATTTACAATAAAGCCTTCTTGTTTCCACTTATCTCTTGTTGTACGTCTGGTTCATGGTTCCATGACATTCGCAGGGTAAACCCGGTAGCCTATGCCCTTGCGCTTCCTCCTGGCATGCGGATCTCTAACGTGTTTCATGTCTCCCTGTTGAAGCCACTGGTGTGTAATCGTTTCACTTCCTCGGTTCCTCGGCCTCGTCCGGTCCAAGTGGGCAATCGTGAGGAGTATGAGGTGAGCAATATCCTGGACTCACGCCTGGTCCGCGGTCGGGTGCAGTTTTTGGTCCATTGGCGTGGTTATGGTCCAGAGGAGCGTTCCTGGGTTCCCTCCGCAGATGTCCATGCTCCTGCCTTGCTCCGAGCCTTCCACGCACGCTTCCCTCAGAAACCGTTCTTTACTCCGCGGAGGAGGGGCCCTTGAGGGGAAGGTACTGTCATGGTCTTACCTTCTTGCTGTTCTCCTTCGTTTGACATGTGCTGGCGGCCATCTTGGTTTCTGGGTTTCTTGTAGCCTCCCACCCTGCGGCTTCTCCTTCCCACTGGGAGGAGCTGGATGCCTAGCTCTTATATATAGGAGGTCTGTGGCTTCAGTTCCTTGCTTGGTCCTCCTGTGTTCACATGCTTCCAAGACTGCTGCTGCTTCTGGTTTCTGATCCTGGCTTCGTCTGACTACCCTGCTGGTTCCTGATCCAGGCTTCGTCTGACTACCCTTCTGGTTCCTGACCTCAGGCTTCGCAAGACCCTGCTTCGGTTTAGCCATCCGTTTGGACTTTTGCCTTACAGCTTGATTCTCAATAAAGCCTTCTTGTTTCCACTTACCTCTTGTTGTACGTCTGGTTCATGGTTCCTTGACACCTAGCCAGTGGCCACAATACAGTCTGTGTGGGCCTGACACACACGGGCTTGCAATTTGCAAATGTGATTCTATCACAGAAATTTTTTTAATATAATTTTTTTATCTGCAAGGTATTTGAGTGAATGACACCCTGTAACGGTATAAGTGGAGGCCTAGCCACTAGCCAGTGGTCACAATACAGTCTGTGTGGGCCTGACACACACGGGCTTGCAAATGTGATTGTCACAGAAAAATATTAAATATCATTTGTGTTCAGACGGCTATCCGAAAGCGTGCCCTACCATGACCCCCTAACCATAACAAGCAGTAGAATTATGCCATAACTGCTGTCGTAAAGGTAGCCTAAAGTGGCCAAAAAGTACAAACGTTAGTGTAGTTAGCGCTTTAATGAACACGAATAATGCCAACAGATTACGAAAAGCAACAGACATTTCATGACACGGGTTTGGAATATACGTAAGGTACGACGAGGACTTCCATCTGCCTAGTTTCTTGATGACATGGACCGGGACACCGTTCTTGGAGGCGGCTGAGGCAGCGCCGATACGAAACGAGTGACCCGTGATGCTAGCTGGGTTAACATTGATATTGACAAGTAGTGCCCTAACGTACTTCAAGAAAACCTGAATGCTGAGAGGTGTGCCGTTGTGAGGCAGCAACAGCGAGTCTGGTAATGACGTACGCACATGAAGTAACCATTGGTTTAGGACTTCGACTGGACACCACTGATCCCCGGTGGGAAAATACCTGACACGTACCATCTCCCCTGGACGAGCAGCTTTAGACTGTTCTAAATTAAGCAAGAACCCTGAACTATCAGGAATTAGATCTTTCTTACGAACAAACTTTGTGGAAGTGGCTGTGCACGTAAATTCCCCGGGTCTTAAGAAGCCGAAAAATGACAGGTATAACGCCGTCTCTACTAGTCTACTAGTCTCTAGCCCAAAGGGCCGGTTACGTAGCATGTCAGAGACTGCCCTAAACATGGGACCTGTGAACGGCTGACGGCCTGTGGCTTTTTGAAAGGTGGTTTTCTGTATACCTCGTAACATAGCCTTAATGGGATAGGCAGAAAACAAGGAAGGCTGCTCCGGGTGAGCCAGATAGCAGTAATGCTGGATTCCTGCTAAATATAGCTTGATTGTGTTGTAAGCTAACTTCAAATTTGAGTGGCAAAACCCAATAAAAGCCATTAGGTAGGTTATGTGTCCCATATCTAGTGGTGGATGTGAGACTCTGAACTTATTGAATAACAACCAGGCTGTCTTGTACACCTTCAATGTATTCACGGAGAGGGATTGTTCCACCAGGGATCTGGCGGTGAGGAGTAGTGGTGCCACTGCATGACTAGCAGGTTGTGCTGCCGGATCGTAGTTGGTAGTTGGTCTGCCCCTGGGGAAACCTGTAAAAAGAATGGAACATTAAGCCTGGATAGCGCGTCTGCAGCAAGATTCCTCTGTCCCTGAATATGCGTGAAAACAAAATTAAACCTATACTGTAACGACAACCACACAAACCTCCTCAAAAATGCCATAATTTCTCTGGACCCAGACCTGCCCTTCATCATGATGTCCACCAGTGCTGCATTATCTGTCAGAAACAACACGGTCTGGTTACCCCACAGACTACCCCACGTATGAGCTGCTGCTACTACAGGATATATCTCAAAAAGGGTGGACGACTGTAGAAAGCCTGGAATGGCTAAAACCTCAGTCGGCCAAGGACTGGCCATCCAATGTTTCTTGTAAATGGCCGCGAACCCGGTAGAAGAAGCTGCGTCTGTGTGGACAATCGGAGAGTGACTGGACACAGAGGGGACAAAAAACGACACTCCGTTCCACTGCGCCAAAAATTCATCCCACATCATGAGATCTGCTAAAGCATCCTGATCTAACCTAAGTGTGCTATCCTGATCCGGGGCTAAGGGTAGAAGCTTCAGCAACCTGGATATGAATGATCTACCTTGTGGTATTATCCTCATTGCAAAGTTCAACATACCAAGTAGACTCTGGAGATCTGTTTTGGTGGTGACTCTAACACGTGCGAGTTTGTGTACTACTTCTCTAATCCTGGTTAACTTGTCGTGAGGCAAACTTGCTTGCATGCTGACTGTGTCCAAGCAAATGCCTAGAAAAGTAATGATATTACCTGGACCCTCTACTTTATTGGGGGCTACGGGGACTTTAAGGTCTTCAAAAACTCCTCTCAACACCGTGAGATCTCGTGGGGCTTGTGTGGGTGGTTCGATTAGCAGGAAATCGTCCAGGTAGTGGATTACGTGATGCAGCCGAAAAACATTCACTAGTACCCAATGCAAGCCTTGGGCAAACTGATTAAAAAGCCAGGGACTCGACTTAGCGCCAAAAGTCAATTTGTTCGCAAAATAATACTGACCTTGCCACTTAATGCCATGCCACTGCCACAGCTGAGGTTTAAGGGGTAACAACTTAAAGGCATCCGTGATGTCGGC
This sequence comes from Bufo gargarizans, assembly GCF_014858855.1. Lineage (NCBI taxonomy): Eukaryota > Metazoa > Chordata > Amphibia > Anura > Bufonidae > Bufo > Bufo gargarizans. The sequence goes on along the minus strand of NC_058083.1, from coordinate 370,173,995 downwards.
TTTCGACAACCAGGTTCCCTTGCCTAGCGACAGAATGACCTGTATGGCTTCATCTATGGAAGAATATTTCATAGAAACTTCCTCAGAGGGTATCAGTGAATTCAAACTTGGAATGGAGAGTGAATGAGGAGCTGACAAATCGTAGATTACCCTTTTTTTATTGGAAAATTTCCCTGTGACGACACCAATGGGGTTGACCCTCCAACAATCATATGGGGACTGTGCCATTGGACCTATTAAATATCCCTTCTCTAACTCGACAGCTAGTAAGTGTGAAATGGAGACCGGGTCTCTGCTGGCTGACAACAGGTTTTTGCATTCATATGTAACCTGCGGCAGCGCCACCAAACCGGTGTGGAAGCCATACCGAAGACCATCGATCAGAAACTGTACCCAACTCTGATCTGGATGATCTTGTAAATATATGGCCAGCAGATCCGTATCTACCACGCTTAGTCATGCTGCATGTTGCCCCTTCTGGGGGCACACGGTGACAGAATGAGCCCTAAAACAAAGGGTACACAAGTGCAGCAGCCTACAATGATTATAAAAACAACCTACGGCGTTAAAGTTGTTACATATCTGTGTTTTACCAAGGTATTTAATCGGCCGCCCTAACTTGTCTACGCCTGTTGTAAGCCTGGCAAACGGAGGTTGGGGAGTATAGCTAGCTTGTGCTCGTTCTGGCCTGGCGCTAGCACACCAATCTGTGTGCATAAGAGCCGCAGCTACTACACGCCGGGGCTTTGAGACCTGCAAAATGCCGGCAAAACAGCTCGGTATCGACTACGGACCAATCAACGGTATGCTGGAACTGCCTCTGCGCAGCTGCCGCTTTAGCTGAGAAAGATCTATGATATTCGTAAAACGCTGTACCGCCATATTTGTTGGCTAGATCCACAACCTTGTACAAATACAGATCCAGCTCCTCTCTTCTATTAGGACTCACTGAACACACTACATCTCTGAACAAGCTAAATGCAAGTACAAACTCTGCTACGGTAAGTTTCCTGTTAAGCCTAACATCTCTGGACTTCAGGATCACTGACACCTCCCCACACACTATGGTCTTATTATCCGGCATTTCATGTGTGGCTATGAGTAAGGAAGCTAGGTTGACATCCTTACCATCTAATATGTCTTGACGCACATTGGCTGGAATGAAATGACATGGTGCTATATTAAGAGGGTTGACCTGGGGGCCAACCATCGAAGACTGGGTGAGTAACTGCACGGTAGTATTCAGGGCAACCGCATTCGAAGTAGAGGCCGTATTTTCCATCGCCTCTAACCTGGTCTGAAAGCGGGACAGAGAAGATGCCATCGTATTGACTACAGCGTGGAGTTGTGACAAGGAATTTTGTATCATGTTCGTGGACACCGAGTCCTCCCCTGAAGCCGGGGGTTCTGAGAACAGCAACTTGTAAAGTTCCGCTTTCCTAGCGGTCGCTGGAAAAGGAATTCTTCTCCTCAACAGTTCTGCCGTGAGCCTCGGCACAGTCCAGGATCTGAGAGCTGGAACCGCCTCTCTTTCGGATTGGATATCTTCATTACTGTGAGATGTGACACTCTCTTCCACATGAGATTGCTGAGACATCCTAACTAAAAGAAACTTTGGTTACCTATGGGTACCGACTCTCGTGCTCCCAACACCAGTGTCACCGGACGCGTGATACCTGAGCCTGCTAACACGACTCGGTGCTGCCCAGTGAAGCGGGCATCGTACTCCTGAACCTGTTGCCACACCCACGGTTTACCCAAAGACATATAAATACCTTGTGACCTGTGGACGTGACAGGATTTATAACGAGTCTGTAGTCGTGAGACTCCGAGCGTCTGTAGTCATGACAGACTATCGAGCGTCTGTAGCCGTGACAGACTATTGAGCGTCTGTAGTCGTGACAGACTATTGAGCGTCTGTAGCCGTGACAGACTATTGAGCGTCTGTAGTCGTGACAGACTATCTCGCGTCTGTAGTCGTGACAGACTATTGAGCGTCTGTAGTCGTGACAGACTATCTCGCGTCTGTAGTCGTGACAGACTATCGAGCGTCTGTAGTCGTGACAGACTATTGAGCGTCTGTAGCCGTGACAGACTATTGAGCGTCTGTAGTCGTGACAGACTATTGAGCGTCTGTAGCCGTGACAGACTATTGAGCGTCTGTAGTCGTGACAGACTATTGAGCGTCTGTAGCCGTGACAGACTATTGAGCGTCTGTAGTCGTGACAGACTATCTCGCGTCTGTAGTCGTGACAGACTATTGAGCGTCTGTAGTCGTGACAGACTATCGAGCGTCTGTAGTCGTGACAGACTATTGAGCGTCTGTAGCCGTGACAGACTATTGAGCGTCTGTAGTCGTGACAGACTATTGAGCGTCTGTAGTCGTGACAGACTATCTCGCGTCTGTAGTCGTGACAGACTATTGAGCGTCTGTAGCCGTGACAGACTATTGAGCGTCTGTAGTCGTGACAGACTATTGAGCGTCTGTAGCCGTGACAGACTATTGAGCGTCTGTAGCCGTGACAGACTATCGAGCGTCTGTAGTCGTGACAGACTATCTCGCGTCTGTAGCCGTGACAGACTATTGAGCGTCTGTAGTCGTGACAGACTATTGAGCGTCTGTAGCCGTGACAGACTATTGAGCGTCTGTAGTCGTGACAGACTATCTCGCGTCTGTAGCCGTGACAGACTATTGAGCGTCTGTAGTCGTGACAGACTATCGAGCGTCTGTAGTCGTGACAGACTATTGAGCGTCTGTAGTCGTGACAGACTATTGAGCGTCTGTAGTCGTGACAGACTATCGAGCGTCTGTAGTCGTGACAGACTATTGAGCGTCTGTAGTTGTGACAGACTATTGAGCGTGTGTAGCAGTGACAGACTATCGAGCGTCTGTAGTATTGACGGGTTTGAGCGCCTGTGCCTACAGGCGCCTGCATTCAGCAGAGGCTTTGAGCGTCTGTATACGTGACAGACCCCGTGCCGCACCAGTGACAGACCACGCATGCCTATTGGCAACAAGCCCCGAGCATCTGTACTGGTGACAGACCACGAACGTCAGTACCTGCAACACACGACACAAGGGCTGCTGTGACAGGACCTTAGTGCCCTACGGCCATGACAAATGGTGAAGGAAACATATGTCTGCCCCTTTTACTTTTTTTTTTTTTTTTCTTTTTTCAGGAGTGGAATACCCTGCATAGAATGTGCCACACCCCCGTGCTACCAGACCGTGACAAAAACCCCTGCCCCCGAGACGGACCCCGAGTCACCTACCTGAATCAATGCAGGTATGCCCTACTGCTGTGAGTTAAAGGGGCCCCCCCCCCCCATATATAATTTGTTTTTTTTTGTGTTTTTTTTACCTGCCGAAACAAAGTGCCAGGATACGTAGTGGCAAATACGTGTCGTGGGATGATGATCCTACTGACCTGAAAAAGACACTGCGGTTACGACCTAGGACCCTAACAGGTTAAACTCTAATGAGCTATGTATTGAGTTTAGATGTGCCACCATTATGTCTTATCTCTTGCTGACTGAAGATAAGGGCTACTACGCGTGCCAATGAGAAGCCACAATGTAGTGCGATATGGGCTGCTGCCTGCAGTGACTACAAGTCTAGTATCTATGTTACACAGTGTCCAGGAGCCGGACCAGGCCATGTGCCCTGAAGGCTTTGACTGAGGGCACTGAAGTATACCTCCAGACTGCCCTACCAAGGATCACTGTAACTGCGACCCCCACCGAAGAGGACCATGAACTGCCAGAACGCGAGCACCGTACCCAGATGCCGACTAGCGAGGCACTTGTGGCGGCGGCACCACATGCCCCCGGACGTAAGACACGCCCCTACCATGCCCATAGATGCGACCGCGGCTACGCCGGCTGACTGAAGCGCTGCCAGGTGAGTGATGCGGCCAGTGACCGCCGCGCACATGTTTGTAAGTCAGCGCCATTCATGCCATGTACCGGCGTCTAACGCCTACCCCCCCCCCCCCGTCCCCCAACCTTATCACCTTAGTCCGATGCTTGCAGCCGGAGACCAGAGTGGTGCTGAGACTCCGAACGCGCTCTGCCACGTGACGTCTGCCGACCCGGAAGTGAAGCTCGTCGGAAAAGCAACGAGCCGCGCGACGTGGGGTATGGGGGTGAGCCTTATATGCCGTGAGAGGGAGCCTCACCTCACACAAATACGGCAATACCTTAGCCTTAATACTTTTTTTTTATCTGCAAGGTATTTTCTGTCACACCCTGTATGAATGGTGTGCATGTGCTGTCTGTGACTGAACCTGCAACCTCTCACACACGGGCAGCCAGGCAACTGCAATATATATATATATATATTTTTTTTTAAAAGCACACTGATGTACCATCCCTGAAAAGGGCTTTTTGGGGTGCTGTCAGGACGCTGTCCTTACAGCAGATGAGTCTGTGGACACAGAACACTGCCCTAGCTAACGCTTTCCCCATTGAATCAGCAGCAGCAGCACTCTCCCTCTTCTCACTGTGAATGCAGCTTCCGAATGAATCTAAAATGGATGCTGTCCAGGAGGTGGGAGGGTCTGGGAGGGAGGGTCTGCTGCTAATTGGCTGGAATGTGTGTCTGCTGACTGAGAGGTACAGGGTCAAAGTTTACTCAATGATGATGTATAGGGGGCGGCGAACAGGAACAAGCAATGTTCGCCGGCGAACTATTCGGGACATCACTATCAATAGTACACCTATACCAGTTCTTAAAATGACTTTTGTGGCCCTAACAGTCTGTCCCTGCTCCACACAGCAACCTCTCCCTACATTGACAAAAGACAGAATGTAAAATGGCGGCCAGATCAGGTCTATTTATAAGGTAGGGGGTATGTCCATGTGCTGAAACTTTTTAATTGGCTGTACTGTACCACCCGATGGATGTGTCATGGGTCAAAGTTCTTCACAATGTAAAAGAATATGGTGGGCGTGAATATCGCCATATGTTTGCATGTTCGTCAAATCGCGAACAAGCGAAGTTCGCTGCGAACCGACCGCTGGGCGAACCGCAAGGCCATCTCTACATCTTAGTTCACATGTCGGCGGGAAAAATCACTAGGGAGGAAGAAGTAGGGTTCACACATGACCCTGAGAGGAAGTGTGGGAAAGGGCTTGCCCTGATTGGCTCCCAGGCTGACAGACAGCCTGGATGAGCAAATCAGCGCTGTAGCATGGAGGTAGGTGCCCTAACCTAACAAGCAGAATGCCATTCTGTGCTGGGTTGTGAATGAGGGTAGTTGGGTCTTACAGTGTCTGCCAGGTCAAGTTTATTGTCAGGGACAGTGAAGGGAAAGGCTAGGATTCCAAAAGAGAACTGTGTGTGTATGAACAAAGAGATAATTAAACATTAAAAGCAGCTACCTGCAAGCAAATTCACTTTCATTTTGTTTCTTATGGGGTTCAATATAATTAAGCAGCATATACAGTACAGATGTGTGTGTGTGTGTATATATATATATATATATATATATATACACACACACTACTGCAGCAATACCCACAATGTAGCAGCAATCTACCTGTGTGTGTGTTAAGTTGAAATTGAGCTTCAAGCCCCAATAGTCCATTTAGGTATTTTCAGTTTCCACACGGTCGCAATGTAATTTTTTTTTGGGGTGCTTTCACCCAGGAGAGGTATAATGTGGACTCTCATTGCCTTCTTTGGTGGCCATTTGGCACCAGGAGAGGTGTGGACTGGGGTCGGCATGCATTTTGGTAACTGCATTCCTTGGATATAATGGAGGCCATTTTGGCACCAAAGATGACAGAAATTAAAGCAGGCCCAGCATGCATGTGGAACCCACACTCCCTGAATTGTATGGTAGCAGTCATGGCACATAACAGGTAGAATTTAGTGTTAGGAATCCGTCTTACAGAGATTGCCTTGACATGCGGCAAACGGGCTAAAAAAAATTTGGACAAAATGTATTTGCCAAGCATTTGTAATTTATAAGTATAGCATTAGCAATTATTATGCATTTTTGTACTTTATTTGGTTTGCAGAGAGCTGTAGCATTGCATGTTTTGTTTTACAGTGTTGTTTTCAGCCATAGCAACGTGCCCCTGTGCATTGGGATGTGCTTACTGACCCCCTTTTTCTTTTCAATTTAATTAAACAACAAATATATGTGATTACTGCAGCAATTCCCACAGTGTGGCAGCATTCTACATGTGTACATTAAGTTGAAATTGAGTGTCCATTTACCGTATTTTTCGCCCCATAAGACGCATTTTTTCTTCCCCCAAAATGGGGGAGAAATGCCCCTGCGTCTTATGGGGCGAATGCTTGCAGTTTTACATCGCAAGCTGCGATGTATGAGCGAGCGGGGACTCGGGGAGGGACTGGGAGGAGGAGCTGGGGGCTGGCAATAGCGGCGGGGCGCTTCAGTCAGTGTAGTATCCCCGCCCCGCCGCTCCGGTATACTAAAATAAGATGTCATATCCAAGTAATACTTATTAAACATGTCCCCTCAGTCCTATTACTACCTTATATCCTAATCGCTGCTGTAGAATTCAGGCCGGGCGGGCGGCAGCGTAACTCTTGTCACGTGCCTGCGCCACCTACTTTATGAATGAAGCAGGCGGCGCAGGCAAGTGACGTCAGTGAGAGACGCGCCGCCCGCCGCTGCCGCCCGGCCTGCCTGAATTCTACACAAGCGATTAGGATGTAAGGTAGTAATAGGAGTGAGGGGGCATGTTTAATAAGTATTACTTGAATATGACATCTTATTTTAGTATACTGGCGGCGGCGATCTGTGGATGGCACAGTTATGGGCTAGGGGGGTCTGCGGATGGCACTGTTATGGGCTGGGGGGGTCTGTGGATGGCACTGTTAATGGCTGGGGGGGGTCTGTGGATGGCACTGTTATGGGCTGGGGGGTCTGTGGATGGCACATATATAACAGTGCCACCCACAGATCCCCCCCAGCCCATAACAGTGCCATCCACAGATCCCCCCCCCCCCCCCTGTAACAGTGCCATCCACAGATTCCCCCCCCCCCCCTGTAACATAGAAACATAGAAACATAGAATGTGTCGGCAGATAAGAACCATTTGGCCCATCTAGTCTGCCCAATATATCTGAATCCTATGAATAGTCCCTGGTCCTATCTTATATGAAGGATAGCCTTATGCCTATCCCATGCATGCTTAAACTCCTTCACTGTATTTGCAGCTACCACTTCTGCAGGAAGGTTATTCCATGCATCCACTACTCTCTCAGTAAAGTAATACTTCCTTATATTACTTTTAAACCTTTGCCCCTCTAATTTAAAACGGTGTCCTCTTGTGGTAGTTTTTCTTCTTTTAAAAATGCTCTCCTCCTTTACCGAGTTGATTCCCTTTATGTATTTAAAAGTTTCTATCATATCCCCTCTGTCTCTTCTTTCTTTCAAGCTATGCATATTAAGGTCCTTTAACCTTTCCTGGTAAGTTTTATCCTGCAATCCATGTACTAGTTTAGTAGCTCTTCTCTGAACTCTCTCTAGAGTATATCCTTCTGGAGATATGGCCTCCAGTACTGCGCACAATACTCCAAGTGAGGTCTTACCAGTGTTCTGTACAGCGGCATAAGTGCCATCCACAGATCCCCCCTGTAACAGTGCCATCCACAGATCCCCCGCTGTAACAGTGCCATCCACAGATCCCCCCTGTAACAGTGCCATCCACAGATCCCCCCTTGTAACAGTGCAAGCCACAGATCCCCCCCATAACAGTGTCCATCATCCACAGATCCCCCCATAACAGTGTCCGTCATCCACAGATCCCCCCATAACAGTGTCCGTCATCCACAGATCCCCCCATAACAGTGTCTGTCATCCACAGATCCCCCCCATAACAGTGTCCGTCATCCACAGATCCCCCACATAACAGTGTCAGTCATCCACAGATCCCCAGTAATATTGCCATCCACAGACCACCATTAGTTCCAAACCCACCAAACACATAGCACACCTTTTGGTTAAAAATATTTTTTTTCTTATTTTCCTCCCCAAAAACCTAGGTGCGTCTTATGGGCCGGTGCGTCTTATAGGGCGAAAAATACGGTATGTATTTTCAATTTCCACATTTACAATTATTTATTTATTTATATATATTTTTTTTTTGGGGGGGGGTTTCTTTCAATTTTATTAAGTAGCATATATACGTGATTACTGCAGCAATGCCCATGGTGAGACAGCAATCTACCTGTGTGTGTTAAGTAGGACCTTTCACCGGTCCTGACATTACCATTTAAATAGCTGGAAGTGTAGGGCATACTGATGACATCTAATATCTCTATTTTTTTATATAGGCTCTTCTATGTTCCCCTGCTGTGTCCCCCGTTCTGATATCCCACCCTGTATGTAAATCCATACCATTGGTACAGGGGGGAGGAGAGGGCCGTGTCGCTTGTGTGGGTGGTGGCAGCTCTTATAGTAGAGAAAACTATTAGCGTCCACATTCTTGAAGTGGGTTTTGCTTATGATTTTATTGTTTCTGATACTATTGTTTCAATACAATAAAATCATCAGCAAAACCCACTTCAAGAATGTGGACGCTAATAGTTTTCTCGACTATAAGAGCTGCCACGATCCAAAATGGAAACAAAACATCCCCTATAGTCAAATGAAAAGAATTAGGAGGAACTGCACAGATGATCGAACTATGAAGATTCAGGTCAGGGAACTTAAGGAAAGGTTTAAAGAAAAAGGCTATCCAAAGAAACTGTTAATGGATTCCAGTAAGAGAATATACCGAATCTCACAAAAGGAGAGTCTGATACCCAAACCTAAATCCTCCACACTGAAAACAAAAAATAACGATATGTTTCGGGTTTAAGTTTGGTTACTCGTTACAATTCCCAACATCCCCTTATCAGGCAGACCCTAATAAAAAATTGGCCAATTCTACTAAAGGATCCCTTATTAGGAAAACTGATTCCCCCAAAACCCATCTTGATATTTAGAATATATCTAAAGAATCTGCTGGCCGCTCTTGCCCAAAAATAGAGAGAGGCCCCTCCCATTGCATAAAAACAATCGTAAAACCTCCAAAAAAACCTTCGGGGAATTTCAAGTGCAACAACATTAGATGCAAATGTTGCAATATGATAACAAATGGTACAAAAGAAGTAATCATCCCCTCCAGCAATTAAGTTTTTAACATTAAACATAGGTTAGATTGTGGGACAACTAACGTCATCTACCTCCTACGCTGTCCCTGTAACCTCCTCTATGTAGGACGTACCATGCAATCTGCACGTGAGAGGATGAATGAACATCGGTCGAATATTGTGAGGAAGGTAACAATTATAGAGTATCCAGGCATTTTGCGATGTTCCATGAGGGAGACCCATAAGGCCTAACAGTCACACTATTAGAAAAAGACTTAAAATCCTATCAATCCCTATGCCGAAAGGAGATGTACTGGATCTTTCGTCTTAACACCTTAACACCATTTGGTTTGAATGAATCACTTGAATACACAAACTACTAAATATAATATTTTTATTTCATAATATAATAATATTTTAGTTCTATTTATACTGTATGTGGCCCTGTACAACTCTCTTTGTTTTTTAATGTATTTTTATCTATATATTTATTTTATATATATATTGGTGTGTTTATGGAACATTGTCCATTATATTAGTATTATTGCTATTAACCCTTTCTCCGAACTAGTCATGCTAATATTCAGATTTATTTTATTTTTTGACACATAACCCTTTACAGTACCTACAAAAAAACTCCTTGATTAGATGTTTCACCACCAATTAATATTTATTTATCCAATCATTTAATTAATTATCTATTCCCTCATCAAGTTATTACCGACTCCCCTATTTACTAAAACCCTTGAGGGGAGGGGGGGTTATTTAACCTTAAATATAAATCTAAACACCTTTTATGGATCTCCCAGATTTCCAGTCTAATATAATAACAACATGAAAATGGTGGAACGCAAGGTGGAACGCATGCATCCACTCCCTCCACCACACACAGCCAATCACAGGGGTGTTGCGTTCCAGAGTGGAACGCACCGCACCTGCATTCACATACCATCCAGCCGGCTGGTTTTCAAGCTACATCCTCCCACAACCGGAAGTAAATGGCGGTACGTTCCACAGTGGAACGCATCGAAAATATCGACTCCTCGTTATGATAATTAATTATGTATGTTATTGGATAGAGCTAATTGTAAGGATGCCCCTGACGTTGAGGCACATCCCGACCCCCCTCATTTTTATTTTTAGATACATTTATACACTATTCCAATCGGCAAACTCCAGGTCACGTTCCTCACACACACCTGGTGACCGGAAGTGAATGGCGGTGCGTTCCACAGTGGAACGCATCGCGATCATTAGTAGTTATTATCTTTCCAATGAGGTTTGTAGATTTAAAATAATAGAACCAGACATTTTTCCATTGCTATATGTAAATAGGACGATGGTCAGAGACAAAAAATAAACCCAAATAAACAAAAATATGATTCATTCTAATCCATCCAAATAGGAAGTGGGAGGGCCCCTACACTCCAGCTGAAAGACACATGCATATAAGAAGGCTACCTATAAATACTCCACTAAAATAACCCATTCCAAGGACTCCAGACTGGTCTTATTATCTGTTCAAGCACTCCTGAAAGTACAGATTGAATTTTATTTTTGGATATATACAGACATTACTCTAGAAGCTTGTGTTTTAACACACATCAGCCCAGAGTTTGCAATTGTAGTGTAATACTACAGGTTTCTTTGGAAAATTATGCAGAGGCCCAGTATCCAACCATGTAATAATGGATAGAGCATTTGTAATTGCTTATATTTTACACACACACACACACATATATATACAGACGTGGACAAAATTGTTGGTACCCTTTGGTCAATGAAAGAAAAAGTCACAATGGTCACAGAAATAACTTTAATCTGACAAAAGTAATAATAAATTAAAATTCTATAAATGTTAACCAATGAAAGTCAGACATTGTTTTTCAACCATGCTTCAACAGAATTATGTAAAAAAATAAACTCATGAAACAGGCATGGACAAAAATGATGGTACCCCTAGAAAACACAGAACATAATGTGACCAAAGGGACATGTTAATTCAAGGTGTGTCCACTAATTAGCATCACAGGTGTCTACAACCTTGTAATCAGCCATTGGGCCTATATATATGGCTCCAGGTAATCACTGTGTTGTTTGGTGATATGGTGTGTACCACACTCGACATGGACCAGAGGAAGCAAAGGAAAGAGCTGTCTCAAGAGATCAGAAAGAAAATTATAGACAAGCATGTTAAAGGTAAAGGCTATAAGACCATCTCCAAGCAACTAGATGTTCCTGTGAGTACAGTTGCACATATTATTCATAAGTTTAAGATCCATGGGACTGTAGCCAACCTCCCTGGACGTGGCCGCAGGAGGAAAATTGATGACAAATCTAAGAGACGGATAATCCGAATGGTAACAAAAGAGCCTAGAAAGACTTCTAAAGAGATTCAAGGTGAACTTCATGCTCAAGGAACATCAGTGTCAGATCGCACCATCCGTCGTTGTTTGAGCCAAAGTGGACTACATGGGAGACGACCAAGGAGGACACCATTGTTGAAAACGAATCATAAAAAAGCAAGACTGGAATATGCCAAACTACATGTTGACAAGCCACAAAGCTTCTGGGAGAATGTCCTGTGGACAGATGAGACAAAAATCGAAGTTTTTGCCAAGGCACATCAGCTGTATGTTCACAGACGAAAAAATGAAGCATATCAAGAAAAGAACACTGTCCCTACTGTGAAACATGGAGGAGGCTCTGTTATGTTCTGGGGCTGCTTTGCTGCGTCTGGCACAGGGTGTCTTGAATCTGTGCAGGGTACAATGAAATCTCAAGACTATCAAGGAATTCTAGAGAGAAATGTACTAGCCAGTGTCAGAAAGCTTGGTCTCAGTCGCAGGTCATGGGTCTTGCAACAGGACAATGACCCAAAACACACCGCTAAAAACACCCAAGAATGGCTAAGAGGAAAAAATTGGACTATTCTAAAGTGGCCTTCTATGAGCCCTGACCTCAATCCTATTGAGCATCTTTGGAAGGAGCTGAAACATGCAGTCTGGAAAAGGCACCCTTCAAACCGGACACAACTGGAGCAGTTTGCTCATGAGGAGTGGGCCAAAATACCTGCTGAGAGGTGCAGATGTCTCATTGACAGTTACAGGAAGCGTTTGATTGCAGTGATTGCCTCAAAAGGTTGCGCAACAAAATATTAAGTTAGGGGTACCATCATTTTTGTCCATGCCTGTTTCATGAGTTTATTTTTTTACATAATTCTGTTGAAGCATGGTTGAAAAACAATGTCTGACTTTCATTGGTTAACATTTATAGAATTTTAATTTATTATTACTTTTGTCAGATTAAAGTTATTTCTGTGACCATTGTGACTTTTTCTTTCATTGACCAAAGGGTACCAACAATTTTGTCCACGTCTGTATATATATATATAATATAAAAAATAAAAAAAATAAAAATAATTTAGAATTCATTTATGTTATATATTCATGGTGTGTAGCATATGTATACATATACATTTATTTTCCACTAATACTTCATCTGATTTATATTGTATTTATTTCATTGATTTGATATCCGGATGTACTATTAGTAAGCCCGATATTTTATATATACTTTTATTTTCTATTCTTTGCGTCAAATTACACCAATGAAGGACTCGGGGCAAGTCATTCTTTCACACTGGTGTGTACATATAGACATGTGTGTGTATGTATTTATATATATATATATATATATATATATATATATGTCTGTATATACATAGACATATAATTTTGTATATTTATGCTACATTTTTATTTATCTATTAATTTAGCATTTGTGTGTTTTTTCTCTGTTGCAACTAAATTCCTTTATTTCTCCTGAAGAAGAGGGCTTCAGACCCTCGAAACACGTTGAGCCACGTATTATTAAAATGATTGACCAGAAGCCACTTGTGTAGGCGGCGTTCAATTATTTATATTCCTACATGCGATCCTGGCTGGGGGGAAAATAGTCCCAGGTGTCTTGAGTTTATCCTGGTGACTATCCCTCCTGTGAAGTGAGTGCATTTGATTTTATAATTTACACTTATCAACATCACCACTAGAGGGTTTGTTGTTTTCCTAAACGCTAAGCTCTTTTACTAGACCTAGGTGAAGGTCTTTTTATTGCATACATATATAAAAAAGAACTAAATATAATCCTCATCACGAATGGTGACTAAGGGATTTGGTGCCTAGTACGTGTTTTCTCTTTTCTTTCCTCTTCCTCTCCGCACCGCCTCTATGACAACATGGAGACATTCATTATTTTTGTATTGGAAATATCAGAGAGATGTTTCCTAATCCTTACTTTTTAGGCTGTTGTAGGTACATCCCACATATTTGATATTGCATCTGCTACATGTGGCTAAATAAACTACATGACTCGTGTTACAGTTAATGCAATACCCATTAGGTTGATGACGTGCATCACACAGAGAGCATGTGTTATTTTGCCCAGGTTCAGGGCGGCCCCGATGTTGCGCCCATTGTCGCTGACCACCTTGCACAGTTGGAGTCAGTGGGGTGACAGCCAGCTGGATATTTGCTTCTTGATCAACTGAATTCTGGTGTGGCTACTCTCACCGATCAGCTCCAAGACAGTGTGGCAACGTTTGACCAGAAATGTTAATTATGAAGTAGGGGGTAGTGCGAGCAACCCTTTTCCCCAGCTGCTGTTGGTGATGGGAAAGTGTCCATGGAGGAGGAGGGGGAGAAGTGCCTGGTATGGGAGCGAGGCCGACATACACCAAAGGACCTGGTCTTGTTGCTGGAGTGCTGCATCGCCGCTGCTGGAAAAATAATTGATCCAGTCGGCCGTGAAAGACATGTACTTTTCTTGCCCGTAATAGCTGCTCCAGGTGTCCACCATGGCATGCACCTTGCTGCACAACGAGAATCACAGCGAGTACAAGGCAGGGGTGGCTTTGTGGGAGAAATAATTAATGCTAGGTATCTTTCAGCAAGGCTGAGTGCATGCCATTAGCTCTATAAAGGCAGTAGACTCGACTAAATGGTGCGGCAGCAACTTAAAGTAGACCTTTCACTCGTCTTGTCATTATCATATAAATAGCTGGAATACTGACTCTAAAGGCATTCCGTTATGCATTCCATCATAGAATTGTGTTATGGTCCGTGTTAACAGAATCCATAATGCAATTCTGCCTTTACCGCGAAGAGTGAACGAATTTCTAAATATGAAATTCGCTCATCTCTAGTTATGACTACGACGTCTTTCGAAACACATAGACCGCTGTTCATTCCAATCAGCTTATTGATTTTAAAATAATATAATAAAGGAATTGGATTTTATCTGTGGCCTGTTTGCTGGAATTTCCTTGCTTCTATCATAATTGCTTCATCCATTTGCACTCAACAGGCCAGCCCCCTCCATCTTGCTTGAAGATCTGGGTGGTGCGAAATCTTGTGCAGCCCATGGTGACAACATACATCACCACGCACAGAATTTAATGTGAGATATTCAAACAAGATGGCGGCGGCTGGCCCATTGCAAGCAAATGGATAAGGTAAGTATGATGTTATTTTATTTTTTACACTATTTCAGATAAAATCTATTCACTACCACGAGGAAATTCGGCGAACCAAATTTATCCTAAAATTCAAATCGAAGTCCACTTTATGTAATTCGATTCTCTCAAGACTAATCATAGTAACATAGTATATAAGGCCGAAAAAAGACATTTGTCCATCCAGTTCGGCCCGTTATCCTGGAAGTTGATCCAGAGGAAGGCAAAAAAATAAACTATGAAGTAGAAGCCAATCTTCCCCACTTAAGGGGAAAAAAATTCCTTCCCGACTCCAATCAGGCAATCAGATAACTCCCTGGATCAACGACCCATCTCTAGTAGCTATAGCCTGTAATATTATTACACTCCAGAAATACATCCAAGTCCCTCTTTAACTCTTTTATTGTAGTCACCATCACCACCTCCTCAGGCAGAGAGTTACATAGTCTCACTGCTCTTACCATAAAGAATCCTCTTCTATGTTTGTGTACAAGCCTTCTTTCCTCCAGGCACGGAGGATGTCCCCTTGTCACAGTCGCAGTACTGGGGATAAATAGATAATTAGAGAGATCTCTGTACTGACCCCTGATATATGTATACATAGTAATTAAATCTCCCCTCAGTCATCTTTTTTCTAAAGTGAATAACACTAATTTTGATAATCTTTCAGGGTACTGTAGTTCCCTCATTCCAGTTATTACTTTAGTTGCCTCATCTGAACCCTCTCCAGCTCTGCTTTGTCTGCCTTGTTCACAGGAGACAAGAACTGTACACAGTACTCCATGAGGGCAGGGCCCACTCTCCTTCTGTACCAGTTTGTAACTCGTCTTGTTTATGACTAATGCAATTGTCTGTATTATGTATGTATACCCCTTTTTATATGTACAGCGCTATGGAATGAATGGCGCTTTAATAATAAATAATAATTGTGTTCGGATCGGCTATCAGAAAGGTGTCCCTAACCTATCTAACCCTAACTTGCAACAAGCAGTAGAATTGTGCCATAACTGCTGCGGTAGGGCAGCCTAAAGGGGGCCACCCTAATATGAAGTGACTGTAAGATGGCGTGGGTGGGTGAAATCAGCTGAATCGTCATCAGCCTAGGCCTACAGGAGCCTATAAATAGCCTAGTAACCAACCAGCCTGGCCTCACAGGTGCAAGTAAGTAGCTGTGTAATGAGTCTCTCCTCTCACAAATACAGCAAAGTTCTTTGCTTAACACTTGTGTTCGGATCGGCTATCAGAAAGGTGTCCCTAACCTATCTAACCCTATCTTGCAACAAGCAGTAGAATTGTGCCATAACTGCTGCGGTAGGGCAGCCTAAAGGGGCCAAAAAGCGTAGACCTTGTTTAGAGTAAAACATATACATACCATTACGACACCCGCTTTGAACGCAGAAGACACTACACGATGAAGGTGCGGAATATACCGTACATATCAGAGACTTCTATATACCTTACCTCTTTGTCACGTGCCGTTGTTTTTGGAGGTAGCTAAAGTTGATGTTTTGAAAGAGTGGTCGGTAGTCAGAATGATTTACTCCTATGTTGACAAACATATGAACATATTACGAGAAGGTCTGAACCCGGGAGCTGCAGACTGAAATAACAATGGTGAATGTGATGGAAGGCTTAATGAAGTCCAACCATTCGTTAAGGGCCCTGCTCAGACACCAACTGTTACTGGTAGCAAATACTTCACCTATACTGTACTTATTCCCCAGGCCACCGCTTTAATTTATTCTTATTATTTTATAAAGGACCCAAAAGTTAGAAGATGGCATATGCCGCTTAACTCTGGTAATGAATCAAGTGAAATGTGTAGACTCACCAGACCTGGTGGACCATAAGCACGAATACATGGCTGGTTGAAATTAACAAGCTAATGTTGCCTGCAATGAGGACAAAAACGTACCCACTATACTAGCAGTTGTGACAGGAATAAGCTTAAGGACGTGATAACTATGTATGCTGCGCCTGCAATAATGATGGACTTGTCGTGACCGTAGACGTGACAGCCTACATGTATTGTGCCTTATTATCGTACCTCCCACTGGAAGATGGACTGGTACCCTGAACAAGGTGCGACACCAACACCCTTAGCCCGAGTTTGAGAATGAAGTAAGCATGCCTATAATGAAGACATAATGTACACACCATGCCTACCGTTATGACAGGACGAGCTTAAGGTCATGATAGGCTACGTATGACAGGACTTCGTAATCGCCTGTGGTCGTGACAGGACTTCATAATCGCCTGTAGTCGTGACAGGACTTTGTAAACGCCTGTAGTCGTGACAGGACTTCGTAAACGCCTGTAGTCGTGACAGGACTTCGTAAACGCCTGTAGTCGTGACAGGACTTCGTAAACGCCTGTAGTCGTGACAGGACTTCGTAAACGCCTGTCGTCGTGACAGGACTTCGTAATCGCCTGTAGTCGTGACAGGACTTCGTAATCGCCTGTAGTCGTGACAGTACTTAGTAATCGCCAGGCGTGAGAGATCCTAATGGCGGGGCCAGGCGCCAGCGAGGGAAGAAACGTAAACCTGAAAGAAAGCAGCTATGTTCATCAGGAGAACGGTATCAGAGCGGTGCACTGACTCCCCCAGAAAAAATACTGAGTAACCATGATGTAGCAATGAAAAGGAAAATGTAGCCTTGTGGAAGCCGAAGTGATGTATGAACAGGTGGGTGAACGCAGCTCTGGATGTGAGTAGTGCCTAAAACATGGTATGGGCCCAGCTGTGAGCATGAAGAGCACGGTATAACGCAGCTGTGAATGCAATCTGAAATGACAGGGTATAAATGTGATGCAACAGCGACGCATGACCGCAGCTCTAGTAGTGAACAGAGTATAAATTGTAAATGCAGACACATGGACATAGCTTTGAAGGTAACGCCTCCACATAATGCTGCAGGCTTTTTTTTTTTTTTCTCTGGGATGGTCACCACAGCACCACCCAAGAAAACATAAACGTGCATGAACATGATCCTTGATGCAACGCCAATAAATCAACATATAGTGCACCTATACCCTAGCACAGAACCACTGACACATGTGTGCCCATAACATACAGTTTATAGATAAACCACACTTCCCTACAAGAGCATCAGAACTCAAATGCGGGCGCCTTGACTGATCTGCATGAATCCCCACATACAGACCCCTGATATACATTCCCCAACACCTTGCATGTTTGGCGTTAACTGCGGATGTGCCCCCACATGTTAAAACAGGTAACTTAAAATACCCCCCTTTTTTTTTTTTTTTGCAGATATAAGAAACCTGTGACCATACCTACTCTAGGCGCATGCTAGGCCAATAACTATATGCAATAGCCCCCAACGAGCCCCTAAACAGCCGGGCATTCACTAGACCGTTAGCACCCCACTCTACTTTGAACCAGAGTACTGCGAATCGCATACCGCACTGTGGGCACCATGCCATCAAGTGCAATACTACAGCATTTATTTTTTTACCATTGATACGAAAACACAGCGTGCATCGCTTGAACCAACTAACAACCATCACTCAACCATTTAGCGCTCGACTCTGCTACATCTCAGAGCGCTACATGTCGCGGACCGCAGCGTTGGTCCCGTGCAAACCACTCCGATCCTATCATGAATACCAGCGCCCTCGTAAGACATTCTGCCATCGCCCAGCCGTAAGGAGCCTCCACACCATGCTGCTGTATCCTAGAGCCGACTCACAGGTAGTGAAATCAGCTGAATCGTCGTCAGCCTAGGTCTACAGGAGCCTATAAATAGCCTAGTAACCAACCAGCCTGGCCTCACAGGTGCAAGTAAGTAGCCGTGTAATGAGCCTCTCCTCTCACAAATACAGCAAAGTTCTTTGCTTAACACTAATAATGTGTGGTCTGACCAGTGATTTGTAAGGTGGTAGGACTATGTTCTCATCATGGGCATCTATGCCCCTTTTGATGAAACCCATTATCTTATTGGCCTTGGCAGCAGCTGCCTGACACTGGTTTTTACAGCCTAGTTTGCTGTTCACTAAAATTCCTAGGTCAGGCCTGTCCAAAGACCATCCCGCTGGCCAATTGCGGCACATGTTTCGGACTGACAAGGCCCCACATCTAAGTTGGCTAAATATAGATCTTACGGCCCCCCGGAGTGAGTCCCCAAGCACTTCTCAGGACTCCTTTGATCTCTCACCACGGAGCTGACTTCATCAGCCAGCTTCGGGAGAAGGAAAGCACAAATCTCGCGACTAGGGTTGAGCGAACCCGAACTTTAGGATTTTTGGACCTCGGACCCGAACCCGAACATTTCAGTAAAAGTTCGGGTTCGGTGTTCGGCGATTTCTTGGCGCTTTTTGAAAGGTTGCAGAGCAGCCAATCAACAATCATTTAACTGTGTAACCTAAAAGAGATTCTGTCACCAGGTTTGACCCCTGTCAGATAAAAATATGCTGATGTTCAGGGTGTCTTCACGATTCCTAATGTGGGCTTAAAAATGTAATCTGTAGGCTTATTTAGCTAAAAAACAGCTATTACTAACCTGTCAGTCAACAAATAAGGTGCCCAAGGGGATGTTAATGGATGCAAGGTGCCGGCTGCACCCGCCGCCGTTCGTGCCCAGCGCCGCCAGACTTCTGCGCCGCCTCCTAATCCTCTGTGCCGCCTCTCGCTCTCCCTCCCTCCCCCCTCCTCCTGCTGTAAGATCTCACGCATATAGGGGTTGAGCGAAGTGCCGGCGCATGCGCACTTCTCTGTATGAATCCAAATGGAGAGGTCCACACAGGCGCATCAGGCAGAGCCCTGTGCGCAAGCGCGAGATGTTACAGCAGAAGGAGGGGGGAGGGAGAGCGAGAGGCGGCACAGAGGATTAGGAGGCGGCGCAGAGGTCAAGAAAGGTGGCGCTGGGCACGAACGGCGGCGGGTGCAGCCGGCACCTTGCATCCATTGACATCCCCTTGGGCACCTTATTTTTTTGACTGACAGGTTAGTAATAGCTGTTTTTTAGCAAAATGAGCCTACAGATGACATTTATAAGCCCACAATTGGTGACAGAATCCCTTTAAAAGCCATCACAGCCATGCCTTCTAATGGCATGGCTGTGATTGGCCAGTGCAGCATGTGACCCAGCCTGTATATAAGCTGGATTTGACTAGCGCTGCACGTCACTCTGTGGTGCTTAGTGTAGGGAGAGGATGCTGCTTCTGTGAGGGAGAAAATAGGACAGAATCTTTAATCAGAACTCCAATTGTGGGTGCAGTGCACAATCTTTTTACCCTGCCCTGAGCTCAGTGACAGAGAAAAATAACTTTTATCCGTATACTAGTTAGGTGGGTGGCGGTAGCGGCCATTTTATGCAAGCTCAGTGCACCACCACTGCATCTGTGTTTTTGTGACATTCAAATCCAAGCTTGAAATACTCTCCCTGACTCTGCTCAGCCTATGCAAACACCCAATGGTGGATGATCGCATATCCACGTACCTCGACTATATAACACCTGAACACCCTACAATAGTGAGGGAACACGACCACCTACACGACCACCTACACTAGACACGGAGGGAGTCAGGGTCACCTGGGATCCAGCAAACATAAAATCACAAATGAATGTACAACACTTAACTTGTAGAAGACTGGGAAATAGGATCAGCATGCACACACACTCCAGGAAGTTGTATAAACCGCACACTAATGCATTATGGGGAGGAATTTAAAGGGATGCAATCAGTCCAACTACAAGACAGCTGAGAGAGACTAACGAGATAAGGAACTGAAAACCAAAACAAAGAAAAGCTCAAGGAGGAGGTTCTGAAAGGCATCTGTCAGAGCTTCTCAGATGTCTGGTTGTGACAGTACCCCTCCCTCTACGAGTGGACTCCGGACACTCAGAGCCCACCTTCTCAGGATGGGACCTATGGAAAGCCCTGATGAGATGAGTGGCCTTAATGTCCGTCACTGGGACCCACATCCTCTCCTCAGGACCATAACCCTCCCAATGAACGAGGTACTGGAGAGAACCGCGGACAACACGAGAATCCACAATCCTAGAGACCTGAAATTCAAGATTCCCATCAAACATAATCGGAGGAGGAGGCAAAGGCGAGGGTACAATGCGTTGAACATAAAGTTTTAATAAAGACTTATGAAAAACATTATGGATCTTCCAAGTCTGAGGAAGATCAAGACGGTAGGCAACAGGATTGATGACAGACAGGATTTTGTAAGGCCCAATAAACTTAGGACCCAACTTCCAGGAGGGAACCTTCAATTTGATATTCTTGGTAGACAACCACACCAGATCACCAACATTCAGGTCCGGACCAGGCACACGTCTCTTATCTGCCACACGCTTATATCTCTCACTCATGCTCTTTAGATTACCCTGAATCTTTTGCCAAATCGATGACAAAGATGAGGAGAATCTGTCCTCATCAGGTAAACCAGAAGACCCCTCTCCCGAGAATGTCCCAAACTGCGGATGAAACCCATATGCACCAAAAAATGGTGACTTATCAGAGGACTCCTGACGACGGTTATTTAAAGCAAATTCGGCAAGGGACAAAAAAGAACACCAATCCTCCTGATTCTCCGCCACAAAACAGCGCAGATATGTCTCCAGATTCTGATAGACGCGTTCTGTCTGGCCACTCGACTGCGGGTGGAAAGCAGAAGAGAATGACAACCGAACCCTCAAGCGAGAACAGAAAGCCTTCCAGAATCTGGAAACAAACTGCGTGCCCCTATCAGAGACTATGTCTGAAGGAATACCATGCAATTTGACAATGTGATCAATAAATGCCTGCGCCAGCGTCTTAGCATTGGGAAAACCAGGAAAAGGGATGAAATGCACCATTTTGCTAAAACAGTCCACCACCACCAGAATCACAGTCTTCCCCGAGGAACGAGGCAGGTCCGTAATGAAGTCCATGGACAGATGTGTCCAAGGACAGGAAGGAATGGGTAAGGGAAGGAGAGGACCTGATGGCCGTTAATGAAGGACTTTGGCACGAGCGCAAGTCTCGCAGGCTGCCACAAAACCCTCAACTGACTTACGAAGCGCAGGCCACCAGAATCTCTGAGCGATAAGATCCACTGTGGCTCTTGCCCCCGGGTGCCCAGCAAGGACCGTATCGTGGTGTTCCTTAAAAATCTTGTGTCTTAAAGCGAGAGGCACAAACAACCTCCCAGGAGGACAAAGATCAGGAGCCTCTGACTGGGCTGCCTGCACCTCTGCCTCCAATTCAGGAAAAAGAGCAGAGACTACCACACCTTCAGCCAAAATGGGTCTTCAAAATTCCCACCTCCAGGAAAACAATGTGACAGGGCATCTGCCTTCACATTCTTAACCCCAGGGCAGAACGTGACAACAAAATGAAACCTTGAAAAGAACAAAGACCATCTGGCCTGTCTCGGGTTCAGACGCTTGGCTGACTTCAAGTAGGCCAGATTTTTTATGGTCAGTAAACACGGTAATAGGGTGTCTGGCTCCCTCTAGCCAATGGCGCCATTCCTCAAAAGCCAACTTGATGGCCAACAATTCCCTTTCTCCGTGTAGCTGGGTGGATACAGAGGACAAAGACAATACAACTCCCACAGAGGACAGCGTTTCGTTTCCTCTGGGCAGCCTGGCACACATGAGCTATTACATGCTGCAGTGTCTCTGCAACAACTGCCGAGTTGCCCACATTCTAACTAGTGCTGATTACTGGGTGGCCACGCTGCTGGATCCCCGTTACAAGGACAACGTACCGTCCTTAATTCTGTCACTGGAGCGTGATCGTAAGATGCACGATTACAAGCGCACCTTAGTAGACGTGCTACTGATGGCATTCCCATCTGACAGCGGGGGCACAGTGGAAGCACAATGACAAGGCAGAAGAGGAGGAAGATGTCGCCAACGCAGCTGGTGCACCGCCAGCACCTCAGAAGGCAGGGTTAGCATGGCCGAAATGTGGAAAAGCTTTGTCGGCACACTACAACAACCAGCACCACCAGCTGATATGGAACGTCTTAGCAGGAGGCAGCATTTCAGCAACATGGTGGAGCAGTATGTGTGCAAACGCCTACACGTACTGAATGACGGGTCTGCCCCCTTCAACTTCTGGGTCTCCAAATTGGGCACATGGCCTGAGATTGCCCTTTACGCCTTGAATGTGATGGCCTGCCCAGCAGCCAGTGTATTATCTGAACATGTGTTTAGCATGACTGGAGGAGGTTATCACAGGTTAAATTTCCCAATGTTTTGGGGTGTACCCTAATTTAAAAAAATAAAAATAAATTTTAAACCAAAAAGCGGCTTCCGGTTCCGGCTCCGACATGAGAAGCCGCAAGTGAGCTGAGCTCTGGCTACCCTCACCTATATCCCCGGCAAATCCCCGCTGAATCGACTACTAGCTGGGCGATTATACCTGCGATCATCATACGAGGTCCTATGGATCATTTTGTCAGCACTTTGGGGAGCAGATCAAAGGCTAAAGCACAGATGAAAGGAGGAAAGGGGGACACACAGAAATCAAAGATGGTGGAGGGAGAGAGCGCGCCACCAGAGGAAAACACACTCACACAGATCGCTCCAGACTCTCCCGGCTCCACATCTGGTGAGACCCCTTTGTATATTGATTATGTTAAGCTGGCACTGGAGGTAGCAAACCGTATCTTACCAGACCTGCAGGAGTCTCTGACGACCACAGTGTCGGCCTCCTTCACTGCCCTACAAGGAGAAGTGGAGCGAATGTCTGAGCGCATGGACATATGCGACAACAAAATACAAACAGTGGAGATTGTAAAAGATCTCATGGCTGAAAACAAATGGCTCTGGGACAAAGTAGACGATTTAGAAAATTGCTCAAGACGCAGTAACATGCGAATCATGGGTTTGTCCGAAAGCATACTGGCCAAAGATTTACACATGATATGTGAACGGGAGATTCCGAAAGCACAGGGTCTCCCTCAAGCCTGCAAGGTCAAGCGTGCTAACTGGGTGGGCCCATTGAAACAGCTTAACCCCGCACGAAACTCTGAATCAGGGCAGCGGATGCAAGCCAGGCCCAGGCAGGTTATTGTGAAATATCTCGACTACGTCGATAAGGCAGATATAATGCGACATTACAAAACTAAGTCTACAGCCTTAGAAATACGTCACCAGAAACTTCTCCTGTTCAGTGACTTTTCAGCGGAGGTGACCAGACGCCGGAAGGCTTTTGCCCCCCTATGTACATCATTGCATAATAAAAATGTAAAATTTATCTTGCTGTACCCTGCCACGCTGAAAATATTCCGTCCAGATGGGTCCTTCAACACCTTCACAGATCCAGCAGAAGCGGAGGCCTTTCAACCATTGGCAGATGGAGAACACAGCGCAATACCTGACCGAGACAAGAAACGTTTATCGTCTCCAACACTGACAGCAGATGGGCGCGAAGATAGAAACTAATACAGAGGCAAAGAGGACTCTCACGCACACCCGAATGTAGCCAACTGCAAACAAGCAGGGTCCATAATATGCAATGTTCGGGCACGAGTTCCATTTTTCTCTCTTTTCTCTCTTCCTTTTTTTTCTTTTTATTTTATCGCATATTATAGCCTGACATATCTCTGATTATTATATGTGGGGGCGTTATATTGTGATAGCATTGGGTCTTATCTCAATTATCTTGTCAATGCCTACATGACCTGATGTTATGTTGGGAAGAAGTGAAGCACGGAATTATGACTTAAGTTGGCCAAGGTTGGCCATATGTTCAATTATGTTCATTGGTTGGAGTTTTGAAGTTGAAGCACATGTCCGACAAAACACTGCTACAGGGTTAATCCTCATTGATGTCTTATCCCGTGGATCTCTAAATGCACAGGATATTCTACATGGGTCTGACTCATACATACCCCGATTAGGATATTTTAAATGGTACGAATAATATCATGGAACGTCAAGGGGCTTAGATCCCCCTAAAAACATTCAATGGTACTATGCCACCTAGCTAGGTTACATGCTGATATAGCGCTCCTCCAGGAGACACACTTGGAGGAGAAAGATTTCCCCAAAATGAGAAAGTTTTGGGTAGGAGAAGTTCATGGCTCCCCATCGCTAGGTCGTAAGGCGGGAGTGTTAATCCTGTTGAAGAGAAACATAACATATTCCTTGGTCTCTTGCTCTAAAGACGATGAGGGAAGAATGGTACACCTGATACTCCAACATCAAGGGAAACAACTGAGCATATATAATCTCTATGGCCCAAATGAGACAAATGATCGCTTCTTTAAGACAGCGACAACCGCCTTAATAACGGACACAGTACAAAATAAAATAGTTGGGGGAGATATGAATATGGTTGTAGATGAGGCAGAAGACCGCAAACCAGATGACAAACACTCACGTTCCACAAAACGATCCACCACTGTCCTCAGTGACTTTGTGGCGGCAACTCAGTTAATCGACATATGGAGATTGTGTAATCCAGAGGGAAGGGAGTTTACTTTTTATTCCCAACCCCACAAATCCTGGTCTCGCATAGATTACCTGTTGACTACTCGCTCCATCTTCAACAGATGTCGAGATACTGCCACTGAGGACTTGTTTATATCGGATCATTCACCGATAGCACTAATGTTAAGTGACATGGCCCCTCACGGGTCGGATTATTTATCGGGATTCCTGTTGAACTTGTATGAGAATGAGGAGTTTTGTGACTTTCTGAGAGGGTGGTGGGATGAATGTGTAAGCTTAAACAACATGCCAGATAATGCACAATTAACATGGAGTGCAGGGAAGGCGACAATAAGGGCAACCTGATTTCATATATAGCGGGCCTAAAAAGGAAGACTCAAGAGCAGCTTGACAAATTCAGCACAATGCTGAGACTAACATACAAGGCCTTTAAAGATAATTCCACAATAATTTCCGAAATGGCGTGGAAGACAGCTAAACAAAACTATGAACAATGGGCACAAAAAAAATACCAACTGTTTTGTTCACGGTCAGATGCACACTTTTATAAGCATGGCAACAAGACTGGTAAACTTCTAGCAAGTTTAGTGAGAGGCTTCAAGCTAGTGTCCCCCACATTAGCCCTGCGAGATACAAAGGGTATAATACAACATGATCCAATAGTTGTTATCAATATATTAAAAAATTATTATGTCTCCCTTTATGAGAGAGACGGGTCTCAGATTGGCTCAGACATGACTTGGCCCGAAAATATGGACATCCCACAGATATCTATAGAAGATTTAAATAGACTTAATGCACCGATAACCAATTTGGAAGTTCAAACAGCCATAGCGGGTTTGTCACTCAGAAAAGCCCCTGGCCCAGACGGATATACGGGGGAGTTCTAAAAGAAACTGGGAGACAGAGTGTCAACACTCCTTACTCCACTGTACAATCAATATCTAGCAGGCACCCCCCTTCCTCAGGAATCAAAAGTGGCATACATAAAAGTGTTACCTAAGAAAGACAAAGACCCTTACCAAGCGGCGTCGTACCGGCCCATATCTCTAATAGATGTTGATGTCAAATTGATATAAAAAATAATGGCAGATAGATTAGGGACCATCATGCCCAAATTAATAGCTAACCCACAAGTAGCATTCATAAAAGGCAGATCTGCAGTCACCAATATGAGACGAGTTCTAGCAGTGTTAGACGAAGTCAAAATGAGACCAAATCGTCACCCGGCTCCAGCTCTCCTTATCATCGATGCTGAAAAAGCTTTCGACAATGTGAGCTAG
Source organism: Bufo gargarizans (assembly GCF_014858855.1). NCBI lineage: Eukaryota > Metazoa > Chordata > Amphibia > Anura > Bufonidae > Bufo > Bufo gargarizans. The sequence continues at coordinate 370,147,660 of NC_058083.1, read as the reverse complement.
AGATGGCTGGAAAAAGTGCTTGATAAATTGGGATTGCAGGGACAATTCAGAAATTTTATTTCTGCACTTTATCATACACCAGCTGCAAAAATCAGCACACCTGGCTTCCTGTCTCATCGTTTTGAACTATTTAAAGGGACCAGGCGAAGCTGTTCCTTGTCACCTTTACTATTTAACTTAACCCTGGAACCTCCGTTGCGTTTTTTAACGTCCACACCAGATGTAGAGGGGATAAAAATAGGGGATGCGGATATAAAGCATGCTTTATTCTCAGATGACCTCTTAATCTTCCTTGAAAACCCACATAGGAACCTAAAGTCCCTTTTACAACACTTACAAACTTTTGGTAAATGGTCGGGATTTAAGATCAACATGGACAAGAGCGAGCTATTGCTCCTTAAAAATAAACAACAATATAACTCGATGCTGGCGCAGACCATCCCGGTTAAGGTTTCCTCCACAAGCATAAAATATCTGGGAATCAATATAAGGCAAACCCCTGAGTCACTATATAACCTAAATTAACCATCGCTGATCAAAAAGATTCTAAAAGAGATCGACAAGTGGAATAACTTGCCGCTGTCCTCAATGGGTCGTAGCCATCTGTTAAAGATGATCAGTTTTGCAAGATTGTTATATCCAATGCAAACGATCCCACTGCTGATCAAGCACTCAGATGTACAATCTTTAGAAACGGCCTTTAGATACTTTATATGGAGGGGGAAAAAGTCAAGAATAGCACTCCGTAAACTTCAACTTCCGAGAGATGGGGAGGCCTGAATTTCCCGGATCTACGTAAATATAATCTAATGAGCCTTTTTCGGCACTGCATTGACTGGGTGTCTAATTCCAATCATCACTCCAATCGAAACATAGAATCACAATTGGCGCGCCCATGGTTGCTAACAGCTTTACTACATTCTAAATTCGCCCAATAGCCCTCTCAGTTAAAAAGTTGTGTCTTATTGAAGGACACGATTGCCACATGGAAAGCGATCCGTAAGGAATATGGCCTCCCTTTCTCTCTGTCAAAACATATGTCACTCTGGCATCATCCAGAATTTACTCCTGGTATAAATAATCCGCAATTAGAACTCTGGAAGTCTAAAGAGATTAACAAAGTTGGGGACATGTGGAACAAAACAGAAAATAGATATTTTAGGTTCCCGGAGCTTTGCTCTACGCTTGGCCTCGCATCCAGCCACTTCCTGGCATATAATCAAATAACCGGTTTCCTTATTGGCCGGGTCCGTGATCTCTCCAGGGAATTTCCCTCAAACAAATTTGACAAGATGTGTATTACACGAGATGTTGGCCTGTCACTCTCAGAGATCACTAGCTTGCTGAGACAACACGCTAAAGGCCTCATCTAGTAAAATAGGAAGGACCTGGGAGAGATCGCTCGGAGTTTCTCATATTCAGGAGGGTATGTTAAGGAGTGGATGGCCATGAGACAGGCAGTGCCAAATGAGGTATGGAGAGAGACTCAATACAAGATAATGCATAAAGCCATATCTGGCTTCTACGGCTCTCGTAATGTCACACGCGGTGATCACTTAAGCAGATGCCCGAAATGTGATGAGACAAATGCAGATTTGTACCACGGCTTGTGGACCTGCCCAAGTGTGGGGGAGTTTTGTGAGTCCTTTATTCAGTGGCACGGTAGAGTCATGAAGAAAGATTCACCTCTATCACGCCAGGCAATCCTGCTCCATTATAAACCTGACAATGGGAGCTTGTCACAGGCCACGCGTGTTAGTATACTGGCAGCCAAACGTTGTCTTTTACGTTATTGGCTCCAACCAAACCAGATCTTGGACCAGGTGAAGGGATGCGTTAGGATGGAATTTTTAGGGGCTGAATATAAGAAGGAAAAGTTAGTAGGTGGGCTTATGAAAAAATGGAGGAGCATCATTACACGAGTGTTCAGCAGGGACGAGTTACACGACCTAATCCGCCCATATCGTCTGACTTCATGGTATCTGAGAGAACAGCTCAAAGGCACATTAGGTAACCTGGGGGACAACAATGTCAACACCTGACTGGAAGACAGAATAAGGGATAGGAGAGGAAAGGTGATACAAGGGAATATGGACATGTGCAAATTTGTTTATATTTATGTATTTTTATTTTATGTTTAACTGCTCTTTGCTTTTATTGTGGTACCTTTTTCACTCTTATACACATCAATGTACAGACACAACTATCCTTGACATTGTGAACCCTTTATGAAAATGCATATCAACTGTGATTATATCATCATTATAAGAAACAATAACATTGTGTTTAAAAAAAACAAAAAAAAAAACAGTGTAGGCTACCTCCTCCACCGCCGCTTCCACCTACACTGCCACATTCACCGCCTCCTCAACCTCCTACTCCATATGGACCTCGTCCTGTCATGCCGGATGGGATCTCAGACATACAGATAAACCAGTAAACCAGGCTCTAGGCGAGAAGCAGGGGAAGGGTCACCTCCTAGTAAATCCCTGACTTCTCTCCCTGCGCTGCTCAGCCCACATTCAAACCTTGATGGTAGGAATGAAGTGTCCTTGTGCCTGGGCTAAAGCACCCTAGATTCCCTGAGATGGTGAAAAGGGGAATAGGAGCAGCCTGCTCGCACAGAACCTGGATGGGAGAGATGACACCAACACAACCAAGATAGCAAACAACAAAAACTGAAAACCACACTTATCTTTTCTGAGCTGGAACAGACAACCTTCCCTCCTTGCTTCCAAGGCCAGAATGATTTCTATAACCCGCTCAGAGCACTGGGATAGAGTGCTATTTAAACTAATGACCCCACCCAGTGCACCTGATGGGATCCAGCACGGCTCCAAAACAGAACACTAAACACGTGCTGCTATTCAGGCTGACCTCCGCACATAGTCAGAGCAGGACATGACAGTACCCCCCCTTCTACGGGTGACCTCCGGACACCCCGGACCAACCTTATCAGGATGGGATCTATGAAAAGCCCTCACCAGACGGCTGGCGTTGACATCCAGCGCCGGTACCCACATCCTCTCCTCAGGGTCGTATCTCCTCCAGTGTACCAGGTACTGAAGGGAACCCCGAAGAATTCTAGAGTCGAGAATCCTGGAGATCTCGAACTCCAAGTTTCCATCGACCAGAACAGGAGGAGGAGGCAATGGTGATGGTTCCACCGGTTTCACGTATTTTTTCAGTAAAGACCTGTGGAAGATTCAGCCGAAAATCTACAGAATTGATCACCACAGATATTTTGTACAGACCAATAAATCTTGGACCCAGTTTCCAAGATGGCACTCTCAATTTGATATTTTTAGTGGACAACCACACCAGATCACCCACACACAGATCCGGACCAGTCACACGTCTCTTGTCAGCCTTTCGTTTATACCTCTCCCCCATATTCTCCAAATTCCCTTGGATCCTCAGCCAGATGGCGGACAAGGCAGAAGAAAATCTCTCCTCCTCTGGCATCCCAGAGGAACCAGTCCCAGATAAGGTACCAAACTGAGGATGAAAACCGTATGCGCCAAAAAATGGCAACTTACCCATGGACTCCTGCCTACGGTTATTCAACGCAACCTCTGCTAGGAACAAGAATGAGGACCAGTCCTGCTGATTCTCAGCCACAAAGCACCTCAAGTAGGTCTCCAGGTTTTGATTAGTATGCTCCGTCTGACCATTCGACTGCGGATGAAAGGCCAAAGAGAATGAAAGTTGAATGCCAAGCCGAGAGCAGAACGCCCTCCAAAACCTGGAGACAAACTGCGTGCCCCTATCGGAGACCACATCCGAAGGAATACCATGCAATTTCACAATATTATCCACAAAAATCTGCGCAAGAGTCTTGGCGTTAGGCAGACTAGTTAATGATATAAAGTGAGCCATTTTACTGAAACGGTCAACTACCACCAAAATCACTGTTCTCCCGGAGGAACTCGGCAGATCCATAATAAAGTCCATAGACAAGTGCGTCCAAGGACGAGACGGAATAGACAATGGAAGAAGTGAACCAGCCGGTCGAGTATGAGCAACCTTTGACCGAGCACAGGTTTCACAAGCTGTCACGTAATCCTCAAAGCTCTTACGTAACCCTGGCCACCAGAACCTCCGGGACACCACCAGATCACAGGTGGACTTACCACCAGGATGTCCAGCAAGGACAGTATCGTGATGTTCCTTGAACACCTTGTATCGCAGGCCCTTCCGGAACAAACAACCTCCCTGGGGGACAAGAACCAGGAGCCCCCTCCTGGGCTCCCAACACCTCCATCTCCAATTTAGGGTACAGAGTGGAGACCACCACCCCATCCGCTAAAATCGGCGCAGGATCCTCTGAATCACCTCCCCCAGGAAAGCTGCGAGACAAGGCATCTGCCTTGACGTTCTTAACCCCTGGGCGAAAGGTAACCACAAAATTGAATCTGGTAAAAAACAGTGACCATCTGGCCTGTCTAGGGTTCAGACCCTTGGCAGATTGCAGGTAAGCCAAATTCTTATGGTCTGTATATACAGTAATGGGGTGAGACGCCCCCTCCGACCAGTGACGCCATTCCTCAAAGGCCAACTTGATAGCCAACAACTCTCTATCACCAACACCATAATTCCTCTCGGCGACCAAGAGCTTCTTGGAGAAAAAAGCACACGGGACCCAGTTGCCAGGGGATGAACCCTGTGACAGCACCGCTCCAACCTCCACTTCTGATGCATCAACCTCCACTATGAATGGCTGAGACACATCCGACTGCACCAGAATGGGAGCAGACGCAAAACGCTCTTTAATAGCCGAAAAGGCCTGCAATGCCTCATTCGACCAGACAGAGACGTCAGTGCCCTTCTTAGTCATATCCGTGAGAGGTTTTACTATGGTAGAATAGTTCAAAATAAATTTTCTATAATAATTCATAAACCCCAAGAACCGCATCAAAGCTTTCTGACTCTCTGGTCGGTCCCATTCTAGAACCGCCCGTACCTTTTCGGGGTCCATACGAAAACCAGAATCAGAAAGCAAATATCCAAAGAACGGAAGCTCTTGCACCGCAAACAAACATTTCTCCAATTTGGCATATCATTTATTCTCCCGAAGGATCGTCAAGACCTGTCTCACATGATCCTGATGGGTCTTTAGGTCAGGAGAGTAAATTAAAATGTCATCCAAGTAAACTTATCACGACCGGCGTGCCTATCACATACGTGACACAGAGGGAGGGAAAGAGGAAGGCCCTGTCCAAGGGAGAGGGAAAGCTGGTGACCCCTATCTCACCTTGAGGCTGGCACCTGACTGCCCTGACGTCCCTAGACGGGTTCCTCACCCGTACGCCGATCACGTGCCTAAAACCCTGGCTTTCCCTAAGATGAGCCCTAGATAGTGAATAGGGCGGTGGGAACTCTAGTCCACACCACTAGCTCTAAAGGAAAACACCAAGGGGAGGACAGACAATACAGACTCAACATATAATCCCAGGTGGGCGAACAGAAGACAACAAAAAGCCCAACAGGGATCCAGAGGATAACACTCTGGAACAACAACCAGGATTCACAGCTCCAGTGGGTCAGTATAGAAGTCCAGGCAGGAAGCTCTATATCTGGCAACTAGAGAAGTGTGAGAGGAGAATATAAGGAGGTTGGGAGTGACAGACAAGAAACAGCTGAGGAGGAGAAGCTACGGATCCCTGATTGAGACAAAAAGGATTGCAAGGCAAACACAGAAAACTATCATTAAGAAACAACGTGATCTTTAGACATAGAGCGCGCAGCCACCCGCTGCGACTTCCTGACCCCGGGTATAACGGAGTCAGACGTGGCTCTTGACACCCTCTATCACGATCGGCGTGACTATCACATACGTGACACAGAGGGAGGGAAAGAGGAAGGCCCTGCCCAAGTGAGAGGGAAGGTGGTGACCCCTGACTCACCTTGCGGCTGGCACCTGGCTGCCCTGACGTCCCTAGACGGGTTCCTCACCCGTACGCCGATCACGTGCCTAAAACCCTGGTTTTCCCTAAGATGAGCCCTAGATAGTGAACAGGGCGGTGGGAACACTAGTGCGCACCACTAGCTCTAAAGGAAAACACCAAGGGGAGGACAGACAATACAGACTCAACATATAATCCCAGGTGGGCGACAACAGGAGACAACAAAAAGCCCAACAGGGATCCGGAGGGTAGCACTCTGGAACAACAACCAGGATTCACAGCTCCAGTGGGTCAGTATAGAAGTCCAGGCAGGAAGCTCTATAACTGGCAACTAGAGAAGTGTGAGAGGAGAATATAAGGAGGTTGGGAGTAGCAGACAAGAAACAGCTGAGGAGGAGAAGCTACGGATCCCTGAGTGAGACAAAAAGGATTGCAAGGCAAACACAGAAAACAATCACTAAGAAACAACGTGATCTTTAGACATAGAGCGCGCAGCCACCCGCTGCGACTTCCTGACCCCGGGTATAACGGAGTCAGACGTGGCTCTTGACACCCTCGTGACAGTACCCCCCCTTTCACGAGGGGCCTTCGGACACTTAGGACCAGGTCTCTCAGGATGAGAGGCATGGAAAGCCTGAATTAACCTGTTGGCATTTACCTCTGACGCTGGAACCCACATTCTTTCCTCGGGACCGTAACCCCTCCAATGCACCAGATACTGAAGAGAGCGGCGGACCCGACGAGGATCAACAATTCTGGATATTTGAAACTCCAGATTACCATCCACAATAACAGGAGGAGGTGGCAGCGGTGATGGTTCTAGAGGTGGAACATACTTCTTGAGTAACGACTTATGGAAGACGTTATGGATCTTAAAAGTCTGAGGTAGCTCCAGGTGAAAAGCCACAGGGTTAATGACGGCTACTATTTTATAAGGACCAATGAACCTAGGGCCCAGTTTCCAAGAGGGAACCTTCAACTTAATATTCCTAGTAGACAACCACACATAGTCATTCACTCCTAGGTCCGGACCTGGCGACCGTTTCTTATCGGCCATGCATTTATATTTGCCACTCATATTTTTCAAGTTAGCTTGCACCTTCTGCCATACCGATGAAAGAGATGAAGAAAACCGTTCCTCTTCAGGAACCCCAGAAGACCCCCCCTCTTTGAAAGTACAAAATTGGGGATGAAAACCGTATGCACCAAGAAATGGTGACTTGCCAGTGGATTCCTGACAGCGATTATTTATGGCAAACTCGGCTAACGGTAAATATGATGACCACTAGAGTTGAGCGAACACCTGGATGTTCGGGTTCGAGAAGTTCGGCCGAACATCCCGGAAATGTTCGGGTTCGGGATCCGAACCCGATCCGAACTTCGTCCCGAACCCGAACCCCATTGAAGTCAATGGGGACCCGAACTTTTCGGCACTAAAAAGGCTGTAAAACAGCCCAGGAAAGAGCTAGAGGGCTGCAAAAGGCAGCAACATGTAGGTAAATCCCCTGCAAACAAATGTGGATAGGGAAATGAATTAAAATAAAAATTAAATAAATAAAAATTAACCAAAATCAATTGGAGAGAGGTTCCATAGCAGAGAATCTGGCTTCCCGTCACCCACCACTGGAACAGTCCATTCTCAGATATTTAGGCCCCGGCACCCAGGCAGAGGAGAGAGGTCCCGTAACAGAGAATCTGTCTTCATGTCAGCAGAGAATTAGTCTGCATGTCATAGCAGAGAATGAGGCTTCACGTCAGCCACCACTGCAACAGTCCATTGGCATATATTTAGGCCCAGCACCCAGGCAGAGGAGGGAGGTCCCGTAACAGAGAATCTGTCTTCATGTCAGCAGAGAATTAGTCTGCATGTCATAGCAGAGAATGAGGCTTCACGTCAGCCACCACTGCAACAGTCCATTGGCATATATTTAGGCCCAGCACACACACAGGCAGAGGAGAGAGGTCCCGTAACAGAGAATCTGGCTTCATGTCAGCAGAGAATCAGTCTGCATGTCATAGCAGAGAATGAGGCTTCACGTCAGCCACCACTGCAACAGTCCATTGGCATATATTTAGGCCCAGCACACACACAGGCAGAGGAGAGAGGTCCCGTAACAGAGAATCTGGCTTCATGTCAGCAGAGAATCAGTCTGCATGTCATAGCAGAGAATGAGGCTTCACGTCAGCCACCACTGCAACAGTCCATTGGCATATATTTAGGCCCAGCACCCAGGCAGAGGAGGGAGGTCCCGTAACAGAGAATCTGTCTTCATGTCAGCAGAGAATTAGTCTGCATGTCATAGCAGAGAATGAGGCTTCACGTCAGCCACCACTGCAACAGTCCATTGGCATATATTTAGGCCCAGCACACACACAGGCAGAGGAGAGAGGTCCCGTAACAGAGAATCTGGCTTCATGTCAGCAGAGAATCAGTCTGCATGTCATAGCAGAGAATGAGGCTTCACGTCACCCACCACTGCAACAGTCCATTGGCATATATTTAGGCCTAGCACACAGGCAGAGCAGAGAGGTCCCGTAACAGACAATCTGGCTTCATGACAGCAGAGAATTAGTCTGCATGTCATAGCAGAGAATGAGGCTTCACGTCAGCCACCACTGCAACAGTCCATTGGCATATATTTAGGCCCAGCACCCAGGCAGAGGAGAGAGGTCCCGTAACAGACAATCTGGCTTCATGTCAGCAGAGAATTAGTCTGCATGTCATAGCAGAGAATCAGGCTTCACGTCAGCCACCACTGCAACAGTCCATTGTCATAAATTTAGGCCCAGCACCCAGGCAGAGGAGAGAGGTCCCGTAACAGACAATCTGGCTTCATGACAGCAGAGAATCAGTCTGCATGTCATAGCAGAGAATGAGGCTTCACGTCACCCACCACTGCAACAGTCCATTGGCATATATTTAGGCCTAGCACACAGGCAGAGCAGAGAGGTCCCGTAACAGACAATCTGGCTTCATGTCAGCAGAGAATCAGTCTGCATGTCATAGCAGAGAATGAGGCTTCACGTCACCCACCACTGCAACAGTCCATTGGCATATATTTAGGCCTAGCACACAGGCAGAGCAGAGAGGTCCCGTAACAGACAATCTGGCTTCATGACAGCAGAGAATCAGTCTGCATGTCATAGCAGAGAATGAGGCTTCACGTCACCCACCACTGCAACAGTCCATTGGCATATATTTAGGCCTAGCACACAGGCAGAGCAGAGAGGTCCCGTAACAGACAATCTGGCTTCATGTCAGCAGAGAATCAGTCTGCATGTCATAGCAGAGAATGAGGCTTCACGTCACCCACCACTGCAACAGTCCATTGGCATATATTTAGGCCTAGCACACAGGCAGAGCAGAGAGGTCCCGTAACAGACGATCTGGCTTCATGTCAGCAGAGAATCAGTCTGCATGTCATAGCAGAGAATCAGGCTTCACGTCAGCCACCACTGCAACAGTCCATGGTCATAAATTTAGGCCCAGCACCCAGGCAGAGGAGAGAGGTCCCGTAACAGACAATCTGGCTTCATGTCAGCAGAGAATTAGTCTGCATGTCATAGCAGAGAATCAGGCTTCATGTCAGCCACCACTGCAACAGTCCATTGGCATATATTTAGGCCTAGCACACAGGCAGAGGAGAGGTTCATTCAACTTTGGGTAGCATCGCAATATAATGGTAAAATGAAAATAAAAATAGGATTGAATGAGGAAGTGCCCTGGAGTCCAATAATATATGGTTATGGGGAGGTAGTTAATGTCTAATCTGGACAAGGGACGGACAGGTCCTGTGGGATCCATGCCTGGTTCATTTTTATGAACGTCAGCTTGTCCACATTGGCTGTAGACAGGCGGCTGCGTTTGTCTGTAATGACGCCCCCTGCCGTGCTGAATACACGTTCAGACAAAACGCTGGCTGCCGGGCAGGCCAGCACCTCCAAGGCATAAAAGGCTAGCTCTGGCCACGTGGACAATTTAGAGACCCAGAAGTTGAATGGGGCCGAACCATCAGTCAGTACGTGGAGGGGTGTGCACACGTACTGTTCCACCATGTTAGTGAAATGTTGCCTCCTGCTAACACGTTGCGTATCAGGTGGTGGTGCAGTTAGCTGTGGCGTGTTGACAAAAGTTTTCCACATCTCTGCCATGCTAACCCTGCCCTCAGAGGAGCTGGCCGTGACACAGCTGCCTTGGCGACCTCTTGCTCCTCCTCTGCCTTGGCCTTGGGCTTCCACTTGTTCCCCTGTGACATTTGGGAATGCTCTCAGTAGCGCGTCTACCAACGTGCGCTTGTACTCGCGCATCTTCCTATCACGCTCCAGTGCAGGAAGTAAGGTGGGCACATTGTCTTTGTAGCGTGGATCCAGCAGGGTGGCAACCCAGTAGTCCGCACAGGTTAAAATGTGGGCAACTCTGCTGTCGTTGCGCAGGCACTGCAGCATGTAGTCGCTCATGTGTGCCAGGCTGCCCAGGGGTAAGGACAAGCTGTCCTCTGTGGGAGGCGTATCGTCATCGTCCTGCCTTTCCCCCCAGCCACGCACCAGTGATGGACCCGAGCTGCGTTGGGTGCCACCCCGCTGTGACCATGCTTCATCCTCATCCTCCTCCACCTCCTCCTCATCCTCGTCCTCCTCGTCCTCCAGTAGTGGGCCCTGGCTGGCCACATTTGTACCTGGCCTCTGCTGTTGCAAAAAACCTCCCTCTGAGTCACTTCGAAGAGACTGGCCTGAAAGTGCTAAAAATGACCCCTCTTCCTCATCCTCCTCCTCCTCCTCCTGGGCCACCTCCTGTTCCATCATCGCCCTAAGTGTTTTCTCAAGGAGACATAGAAGTGGTATTGTAACGCTGATAACGGTGTCATCGCCACTGGCCATGTTGGTGGAGTACTCGAAACAGCGCAACAGGGCACACAGGTCTCGCATGGAGGCCCAGTCATTGGTGGTGAAGTGGTGCTGTTCTGTAGTGCGACTGACCCGTGCGTGCTGCAGCTGAAACTCCACTATGGCCTGCTGCTGCTCGCACAGTCTGTCCAGCATGTGCAAGGTGGAGTTCCACCTGGTGGGCACGTCGCATATGAGGCGGTGAGCGGGAAGGCCGAAGTTACGCTGTAGCGCAGACAGGCGAGCAGCGGCAGGATGTGAACGCCGGAAGCGCGAACAGACGGCCCGCACTTTATGCAGCAGCTCTGACATGTCGGGGTAGTTGTGAATGAACTTCTGCACCACCAAATTCAGCACATGCGCCAAGCAAGGGATGTGCGTCAAATTGGCTAGTCCCAGAGCTGCAACGAGATTTCGCCCATTATCACACACCACCAGGCCGGGCTTGAGGCTCACCGGCAGCAACCACTCGTCGGTCTGTTGTTCAATACCCCGCCACAACTCCTGTGCGGTGTGGGGCCTGTCCCCCAAACATATGAGTTTCAGAATGGCCTGCTGACGTTTACCCCGGGCTGTGCTGAAGTTGGTGGTGAAGGTGTGTGGCTGACTGGATGAGCAGGTGGAAGAAGAGGAGGAGGAAGCCGAGAAGGAGGAGGTGGCAACAGGAGGCAAAGAATGTTGCCCTGCGATCCTTGGCGGCGGCAGGACGTGCGCCAAACAGCTCTCCGCCTGGGGCCCAGCTGCCACTACATTTACCCAGTGTGCAGTTAGGGAGATATAGCGTCCCTGGCCGTGCTTACTGGTCCACGTATCTGTGGTTAGGTGGACCTTGCTACAGATGGCGTTGCGCAGTGCACACTTGATTTTATGGGATACTTGGTTGTGCAGGGAAGGCACGGCTCTCTTGGAGAAGTAGTGCCGGCTGGGAACAACATACTGTGGGACAGCAAGCGACATGAGCTGTTTGAAGCTGTCTGTGTCCACCAGCCTAAATGACAGCATTTCATAGGCCAGTAGTTTAGAAATGCTGGCATTCAGGGCCAGGGATCGAGGGTGGCTAGGTGGGAATTTACGCTTTCTATCAAATGTTTGTGAGATGGAGAGCTGAACGCTGGCGTGTGACATGGTTGAGACGCTTGGTGACGGAGGTGGTGGTGGTGGTGTTGGTGGTACATCCCCTGTTTGCTGGGCGGCAGGTGCCAACGTTCCTCCAGAGGCGGAGGAAGAGGCCGAGGCGGCAGCAGCAGAATAGGCCGAGGCGGCAGCAGCAGAAGAGGTAGCAGGGGGAGCCTGAGTGACTTCCTTGGTTTTAAGGTGTTTACTCCACTGCAGTTCATGCTTTGCATGCAGGTGCCTGGTCATGCAGGTTGTGCTCAGGTTCAGAACGTTAATGCCTCGCTTCAGGCTCTGATGGCACAGCGTGCAAACCACTCGGGTCTTGTCGTCAGCACATTGTTTGAAGAAGTGCCATGCCAGGGAACTCCTTGAAGCTGCCTTTGGGGTGCTCGGTCCCAGATGGCGGCGGTCAGTAGCAGGCGGAGTCTCTTGGCGGCGGGTGTTCTGCTTTTGCCCACTGCTCCCTCTTTTGCTACGCTGTTGGCTCGGTCTCACCACTGCCTCTTCCTCCGAACTGTGAAAGTCAGTGGCACGACCTTCATTCCATGTGGGGTCTAGGACCTCATCGTCCCCTGCATCGTCTTCCACCCAGTCTTGATCCCTGACCTCCTGTTCAGTCTGCACACTGCAGAAAGACGCAGCAGTTGGCACCTGTGTTTCGTCATCATCAGAGACATGCTGAGGTGGTATTCCCATGTCCTCATCATCAGGAAACATAAGTGGTTGTGCGTCAGTGCATTCTATGTCTTTCACCGCTGGGGAAGGGCTAGGTGGATGCCCTTGGGAAACCCTGCCAGCGGAGTCTTCAAACAGCATAAGAGACTGCTGCATAACTTGAGGCTGAGACAGTTTCCCTGGTATGCATGGGGGTGATGTGACAGACTGATGGGGTTGGTTTTCAGGCGCCATCTGTGCGCTTTCTGCAGAAGACTGGGTGGGAGATAATGTGAACGTGCTGGATCCACTGTCGGCCACCCAATTGACTAATGCCTGTACCTGCTCAGGCCTTACCATCCTTAGAACGGCATTGGGCCCCACCATATATCGCTGTAAATTCTGGCGGCTACTGGGACCTGAGGTAGTTGGTACACTAGGACGTGTGGATGTGGCAGAACGGCCACGTCCTCTCCCAGCACCAGAGGGTCCACTAACACCACCACGACCATGTCCACGTCCGCGTCCCTTACTAGATGTTTTTCTCATTGTTATGGTTCACCACAACAACAAATATATTATTTGGCCCAATGTATTGTATTCAAATTCAGCGGGATATAAATTTGAGGCCTAGTATTTAGGCGCTGGGTGACCGGTATGGATTTAGTGACAGAATTAGACTTGGAAATGCACAGAAGCGTGTGTGTGAAGTTATTCTGAATGACCCTATGTGCACCTTCAATATTATATACCCTTTTAGGGATAGATTTCAAATAGCTCTGATATAGCAGAAACCACTAAATTATGAAATTGCTAAATTGGGAATTGTACTTCAACCCAGAACAAAAAATGTGCTTTGACGGACACTAAATATCTTGCCCAGCAACAACAGTACAGCGGTGGGTAACGAGAGATTTAGAGGGATTTAAATTTGAGGCCTAGTATTTAGGCGCTGGGTCACCGGTATGGATTTAGTGACAGAATTAGACTTGGAAATGCACAGAAGCGTGTGTGTGAAGTTATTCTGAATGACCCTATGTGCACCTTCAATATTATATACCCTTTTAGGGATAGATTTCAAATAGCTCTGATATAGCAGAAACCACTAAATTATGAAATTGCTAAATTGGGAATTGTACTTCAACCCAGAACAAAAAATGTGCTTTGACGGACACTAAATATCTTGCCCAGCAACAACAGTACAGCGGTGGGTAACGAGAGATTTAGAGGGAATTAAATTTGAGGCCTAGTATTTAGGCGCTGGGTCACCGGTATGGATTTAGTGACAGAATTAGACTTGGAAATGCACAGAAGCGTGTGTGTGAAGTTATTCTGAATGACCCTATGTGCACCTTCAATATTATATACCCTTTTTGGGATAGATTTCAAATAGCTCTGATATAGCAGAAACCACTAAATTATGAAATTGCTAAATTGGGAATTGTACTTCAACCCAGAACAAAAAATGTGCTTTGACGGACACTAAATATCTTGCCCAGCAACAACAGTACAGCGGTGGGTAACGAGAGATTTAGAGGGAATTAAATTTGAGGCCTAGTATTTAGGCGCTGGGTCACCGGTATGGATTTAGTGACAGAATTAGACTTGGAAATACACAGTAGCGGGTGTGTGTGAAGTTACTCTGAATGACCCTATGTGCACCTTCAATATTATATACCCTTTTTGGGATAGATTTCAAAGAGCTCTGATATAGCAGGAACCACTAAATTATGAAATTGCTAAATTGAGAATTGTATTTCAACCCAGAACAAGAAATGTGCTTGAACGGACACTAAATAACTCGCCCAGCTACAGCACTAGGGACAGATTTAGCTGGATATAAATTTGAGGCCTAGTATTTAGGCGCTGGGTGACAGGTATGGGTTTAGTGACAGAATTAGACTTGGAAATACACAGTAGCGGGTGTGTGTGAAGTTATTCTGAATGACCCTATGTGCACCTTCAATATTATATACCCTTTTAGGGATAGATTTCAAATAGCTCTGATATAGCAGAAACCACTAAATTATGAAATTGCTAAATTGGGAATTGTACTTCAACCCAGAACAAAAAATGTGCTTTGACGGACACTAAATATCTTGCCCAGCAACAACAGTACAGCGGTGGGTAACGAGAGATTTAGAGGGAATTAAATTTGAGGCCTAGTATTTAGGCGCTGGGTCACCGGTATGGATTTAGTGACAGAATTAGACTTGGAAATACACAGTAGCGGGTGTGTGTGAAGTTATTCTGAATGACCCTATGTGCACCTTCAATATTATATACCCTTTTTGGGATAGATTTCAAATAGCTCTGATATAGCAGGAACCACTAAATTATGAAATTGCTAAATTGGGAATTGTACTTCAACCCAGAACAAAAAATGTGCTTTGACGGGCACTAAATAACTTTCCCAGCTACAACAGGACAACGGTAACGAGAGATTTAGAGGGATTTAAATTTGAGGCCTAGTATTTAGGCGCTGGGTGACAGGTATGGGTTTAGTGACAGAATTAGACTTGGAAATACACAGTAGCGGGTGTGTGTGAAGTTATTCTGAATGACCCTATGTGCACCTTCAATATTATATACCCTTTTTGGGATAGATTTCAAATAGCTCTGATATAGCAGAAACCACTAAATTATGAAATTGCTAAATTGGGAATTGTACTTCAACCCAGAACAAAAAATGTGCTTTGACGGACACTAAATATCTTGCCCAGCAACAACAGTACAGCGGTGGGTAACGAGAGATTTAGAGGGAATTAAATTTGAGGCCTAGTATTTAGGCGCTGGGTCACCGGTATGGATTTAGTGACAGAATTAGACTTGGAAATACACAGTAGCGGGTGTGTGTGAAGTTACTCTGAATGACCCTATGTGCACCTTCAATATTATATACCCTTTTTGGGATAGATTTCAAAGAGCTCTGATATAGCAGGAACCACTAAATTATGAAATTGCTAAATTGGGAATTGTATTTCAACCCAGAACAAGAAATGTGCTTGAACGGACACTAAATAACTCGCCCAGCTACAGCACTAGGGACAGATTTAGCTGGATATAAATTTGAGGCCTAGTATTTAGGCGCTGGGTGACCGGTATGGATTTAGTGACAGAATTAGACTGGGATATGGCCAAAAAATGAACAGACTATTGCTGGTTAAATGCACTTGGTGTGACAGCTTCACCCTGATGTAGGCTTTAGCCAAAAAACAACCACACCATTGAGGGTTAAATGCACTTGGTGACAGGCGCAGCTTGCCCCTGATTTTGTATATGGCCAAAAAATGAACAGACTATTGCTGGTTAAATGCACTTGGTGTGACAGCTTCACCCTGATGTAGGCTTTAGCCAAAAAACAACCACACCATTGAGGGTTAAATGCACTTGGTGACAGGCGCAGCTTGCCCCTGATTTTGTATATGGCCAAAAAATGAACAGACTATTGCTGGTTAAATGCACTTGGTGTGACAGCTTCACCCTGATGTAGGCTTTAGCCAAAAAAACAACCACACCATTGAGGGTTAAATGCACTTGGTGACAGGCGCAGCTTGCCCCTGATTTTGTATATGGCCAAAAAATGAACAGACTATTGCTGGTTAAATGCACTTGGTGTGACAGCTTCACCCTGATGTAGGCTTTAGCCAAAAAACAACCACACCATTGAGGGTTAAATGCACTTGGTCGCAGCTTGTGCTGGCGCACCACAAGACACAAAATGGCCGCCGATCACCCCAGAAAAATGAGACTGACAAACGGTCTGTGCAGCCTAAAAACAGTGAGCAATTGAGGATCAGCAGCTCAATGATCCACAGCTGCAGATCGATCAGTTAATCAAGTCCTTTGGAGGAGTTAATCTGCCTAATCTCGCCCTACTGTCGCAGCCGCAACCTCTCCCTACGCTAATCAGAGCAGAGTGACGGGCGGCGCTATGTGACTCCAGCTTAAATAGAGGCTGGGTCACATGGTGCTCTGGCCAATCACAGCCATGCCAATAGTAGGCATGGCTGTGATGGCCTCTTGGGGCAAGTAGTATGACGCTTGTTGATTGGCTGCTTTGCAGCCTTTCAAAAAGCGCCAAGAAAGCGTCACAAAAGCGCGAAGAAAGCGACGAACACCGAACCCGAACCCGGACTTTTACGAAAATGTCCGGGTTCGGGTCCGTGTCACGGACACCCCAAAATTCGGTACGAACCCGAACTATACAGTTCGAGTTCGCTCATCCCTAATGACCACACCTCTTGGTTTTCAGACACAAAACACCTTAAATATGTTTCTAGGTTTTGGTTGGTACGCTCAGTCTGTCCATTCGAC
Organism: Bufo gargarizans; assembly: GCF_014858855.1. Lineage (NCBI taxonomy): Eukaryota > Metazoa > Chordata > Amphibia > Anura > Bufonidae > Bufo > Bufo gargarizans. Next base: position 370,130,783 of record NC_058083.1, on the reverse strand, counting down.
TGAGGATGGAAAGCTGAGGAAAAGGACAAGTGTACCCCCAAACGGGAACAAAAAGCTTTCCAAAACTTAGAAATAAACTGGGTTCCCCGATCCGAAACCACATCGGAAGGGACCCCGTGAAGCTTCACGATTTCACTGATAAACACCTGAGCAAGAGTCTTAGCGGGTAGCGCAATAAAGTGTACCATTTTGCTAAACCTGTCTACTACTACCAAGATAACTGTTTTACCCGCAGACAACGGTAAGTCAGTGATGAAATCCATTGACAGATGTGTCCATGGCCTATTGGGGATGAAAAGTGGCAATAAAGACCCTGCTGGACGTGTATGAGAGACTTTCGCGTAGAACAAGTAGACACGAAATCCATTACATCCTGACGCAACCTTGGCCACCAAAAACGACGAGACAATAGCTCCAAGGTTGCTTTACTACCCGGGTGCCCAGCAAGTGCCGAATTATGATGTTCCTTTAATAATTCAAGACGCAGGTTTAACGGTACAAACAATTTCTCTGAGGGGCAAGAGGCCGGGGCGTCCCCCTGGGCCTCTAACACCTTTCCCTCTAGAACAGAGTGTACAGCAGAGACAACCACTCCTCTTTGTAAAATAGGTACCGGATCACTAACATTACCCCCTCCAGGGAAACTACGAGATAATGCGTCTGCCTTGGTATTTTTTGCCCCAGGGCGATAGGTGATTACAAAGTTAAATCTGGTAAAGAATAGCGACCACCTAGCTTGTCTAGGGGTGAGACGCTTAGCCGATTCTAGGTACAGAAGGTTTTTGTGATCCGTAATCACCGTGACGGGGTGGATTGCTCCCTCTAAGAAGTGACGCCACTCTTCAAACGCCAGTTTAATCGCCAACAGTTCCCTATTTCCAATATCATAGTTCTTTTCTGCAGTAGATAACTTTTTGGAAAAGAAAGCACAAGGACGCCATTTGCCAGGAGACGGACCCTGAGACAATACAGCCCCCACTCCCACCTCTGACGCATCTACTTCAACAATAAAAGGCTGGGAGACATCAGGTTGAATTAGAACAGGTGCCGAGGTAAATCTCTCCTTTAGAGAGGAAAATGCAATTTTAGCGGCGTCAGACCATTTAGAAAAATCAGTCCCCTTCCTAGTCATGTCAGTAAGGGGTTTAACGATCACTGAATAATTTTTAATGAACTTTGTATAGAAATTTGCGAAACCCAAAAACCGTTGTAGAGCTTTAAGGTTCTCAGGAAGATCCCAATCTAAAATTGCCTGGACCTTCCTAGGATCCATACGGAAACCTGAAGCAGATAATAGATATCCCAGGAACTGTATTTCCTGAACGGCGAAGACACATTTTTCAATTTTCGCATATAATTTATTCGTCCGTAGGACCTGCAGTACTTGCCTGACATGTACTTCATGTGTTTTCAGATCCGCCCGAATAAATTAAGATATCATCTAGGTATATGACTACAAACCTGCCGATGAGATGACTAAAAATATCATTAACGAAATGTTGGAAGACAGCAGGGGCATTGGTCAGACCGAAAGGCATGACTAAATTTTCATAATGCCCCTCAGGGGTGTTAAAAGCTGTCTTCCACTCATCCCCTTCCTTGATACGAATCAGATTGTAGGCCCCCCTAAGATCAAGTTTGGAGAACCACCTAGCACCCGCAATCTGATTAAAAAGGTCAGGAATGAGAGGAAGAGGGTATGGGTCTCGGATGGTTATCCGGTTTAGCTCACGGAAATCTAGGCAAGGACGCAGGCCCCCATCTTTCTTTTTAACAAAGAAAAACCCTGCAGCCACGGGTGAAGAAGAGGGTCTGATGTGTCCCTTAGCCAAACTCTCGGAGATATAATCTTTCATGGCTTGTCTCTCAGGACCCGAAAGATTATACAACCTGGACTTGGATAATTTTGCACCGGGAATCAGGTTAACCGGGCAATCATAAGGACGATGAGGTGGTAGCTTCTGACAACCCTTTTCAGAAAAAACGTCCTCAAAGTCCGAAATAAATGTAGGTAGGGAAGCTATGGAGGCGATTAAGCAATTGTTATTTAAGCAATTCTCTCTGCAATGCTCACTCCACTCCAATATCTCCCTGGCCTGCCAATCCACCACTGGATTGTGCGCTACCAACCAGGGAAGACCCAATACCACAGGAGAGGGAAGGCCCTCCAGAATGTAACATGAAAGACACTCATTATGGTGGTCCCCTACCCGAAGGTGTAAGTTATGGACAATGTGAGTGAGGTTTCTCTGAGACAGAGGAGCAGAATCAATAGCGAATATGGGAATAGGTCTCTGCAGCGTACAGAGAGACAAACCCATAGTGCGGGCAAAATGGGCATCTATCAAATTTACCCCTGCTCCACTGTCTAGAAAAAAAGAAATAGACTCCGTCTTAACACCAAAAACAATAACCGCTGGCAACACAAATTGAGATGTACGTATGGAGGAAACGTATAACCCCTGGCTGACATCATCCGCACAGCCTGGGGTTAGTAGTTTTCCGACGGTCTTTTGTTTTTTGAGAAAGGAGGGACAGACATTAATGAAATGACCCCTCCCCCCACAGAAAAAACAAGCCCCCCACCTACGGCGAACCTCAGGAGGACGGACCTGACGAGAAGTTCCTCCTAGCTGCATAGGCTCATCTAAGTCAGTACAGACTAACTGCTGCTTGGGAGAGGTTACCAATTGCTCAGGAATTTTCGATCTCTCCCTAAGACGTCTATCTATTCTGATAGAGAGGGACATAACAGCATAAAGGGAAAGGGGGGTCTCATACAGCGCCAGCGCATCCTTAACCCTTTCAGATAACCCAGAGCAGAACTGACTCCTGAGAGCCGGGTCGTTCCACTGAGTATCCGTAGCCCACCTACGGAACTCTGAGCAATATTCCTCTGCTGGCCGATCTCCCTGTAGGAGTCTCCATAACTTCGACTCAGCCAGGGCGACTCGGTCAGGGTCATCATATATGAGACCCAAAGCCCCAAAAAATCCCTCCACTGACCGGAGAGCCTGGGAACCAGGGGGTAACGAGAACGCCCAGGATTGCGGGTCCCCCTGAAGCAGGGAAATAACAATTCCCACCCGCTGTTCTTCATTACCTGAGGAGTAAGGGCGCAGCTTAAAATATAATTTGCAGGCCTCACGGAACGTCACAAATTTGTCCCTTCCCCCAGAAAATCTGTCAGGAAGAACAACCTTGGGTTCTGTAACAACCTGGTTACCCATAGCAACCGCTGGGCTTGCGGTCTGCTGCATTTGCTGCTGTTGTTGGAGGACAGACGCCTTCAATCCTGCCACCTCCAAAGACAGGCCTTGAAGCTGTTTTGCCAAAGCAGCAATAGGATCCATATTGGATTCTAAGTAGAGAGAAATTTATTTATTTATTTTTCTCCCAAAAAATAAGGGCCAGTTATAATATCACGATCGGCGTGACTATCACATACGTGACACAGAGGGAGGGAAAGAGGAAGGCCCTGCCCAAGTGAGAGGGAAGGTGGTGACCCCTGACTCACCTTGCGGCTGGCACCTGGCTGCCCTGACGTCCCTAGACGGGTTCCTCACCCGTACGGCGATCACGTGCCTAAAACCCTGGCTTTCCCTAAGATGAGCCCTAGATAGTGAACAGGGCGGTGGGAACACTAGTCCGCACCACTAGCTCTAAAGGAAAACACCAAGGGGAGGACAGACAATACAGACTCAACATATAATCCCAGGTGGGCGACAACAGGAGACAACAAAAAGCCCAACAGGGATCCGGAGGGTAGCACTCTGGAACAACAACCAGGATTCACAGCTCCAGTGGGTCAGTATAGAAGTCCAGGCAGGAAGCTCTATAACTGGCAACTAGAGTAGTGTGAGAGGAGAATATAAGGAGGTTGGGAGTGGCAGACAAGAAACAGCTGAGGAGGAGAAGCTACGGATCCCTGAGTGAGACAAAAAGGATAGCAAGGCAAACACAGAAAACAATCACTAAGAAACAACGTGATCTTTAGACATAGAGCGAGCAGCCACCCGCTGCGACTTCCTGACCCCGGGTATAACGGAGTCAGACGTGGCTCTTGACACCCTCGTGACACATGGACAGTGACATACCAGATATATTATTCAAATTTACGATCTCCATTCATAGTTTTTTGTTTTCAATGCGAAATATCGGCAATATAATTTTCGCGTATGCGCATGCACAAATGCACTATATACAGTGGGATGCGAAAGTTTGGGCAACCTTGTTAATTGTCATGATTTTCCTGTATAAATCGTTGGTTGTTACGATAAAAAATGTCAGTTAAATATATCATATAGGAGACACACACAGTGATATTTGAGAAGTGAAATGAAGTTTATTGGATTTACAGAAAGTGTGCTATAATTGCTTAAACAAAATTAGGCACGTGCATAAATTTGGGCACTGTTGTCATTTTATTGATTCTAAAACCTTTAGAACTAATTATTGGAAATCAAATTGGCTTGGTAAGCTCGGTGACCCCTGACCTACATACACAGGTGAATCCAATTATGAGAAAGAGTATTTAAGGGGGTCAATTGTAAGTTTCCATCCTCTTTTAATTTTCTCTGAAGAGTAGCAACATGGGGGTCTCAAAACAACTCTCAAATGACCTGAAGACAAATATTGTTCGCCATCATGGTTTAGGGGAAGGATACAGAAAGCTGTCTCAGAGATTTCAGCTGTCTGTTTCCACAGTTAGGAACATATTGAGGAAATGGAAGACCACAGGCTCAGTTCAAGTTAAGACTCGAAGTGGCAGACCAAGAAAAATCTCGGATAGACAGAAGCGACGAATGGTGAGAACAGTCAGAGTCAACCCACAGACCAGCACCAAAGACCTACAACATCATCTTGCTGAAGATGGAGTCACTGTGCATCGTTCAACCATTCGGCGCACTTTACACAAAGAGATGCTGTATGCGAGAGTGATGCAGAGGAGGCCTTTTCTCCTCCCACAGCACAAAAAGTGCCGCTTGAGGTGGGCTAAAGCACATTTGGACAAGCCAGCTTCATTTTGGAATAAGGTGCTGTGGACTGATGAAACTAAAATTGAGTTATTTGGCCATAACAAGGGGCGTTATGCATGGAGGAAAAAGAACACAGCATTCCAAGAAAAACACCTGCTACCTACAGTAAAATATGGTGGTGGTTCCATTATGCTGTGGGGCTGTGTGGCCAGTGCAGGGACTGGGAATCCACTCAGTATCAGCAGATTCTGGAAACCAATGTCCAGGAATCAGTGACAAAGCTGAAGTTGCGCCGGGGCTGGATCTGTCAACAAGACAACGACCCTAAACACTGCTCAAAATCCACTAAGGCATTTATGCAGAGGAACAAGTACAACGTTCTGGAATGGCCATCTCAGTCCCCAGACCTGAATATAATTGAAAATCTGTGGTGTGACTTAAAGAGAGCTGTCCATGCTCGGAAGCCATAAAACCTGAATGAACTAAAGATATTTTGTAAAGAGGAATGGTCCAAAATACCTTCAACCAGAATCCAGACTCTCATTGGAACCTACAAGAAGCGTTTAGAGGCTGTAATTTCTGCAAAGGAGGATCTACTAAATATTGTATTTCTTTTTTTGTGGTGCCCAAATTTATGCACCTGCCTAATTTTGTTTTGCATACAAACTTTTGCATCCCACTGTAGTACCCAAATGCACTATAAAGAAAGCATATTGGTATATAACACCCTGCTTCAATCAGTTTTTGGTATATCACACCAGTGGAAATTATTTGTTCCAATAACGCTTGTCCCTCTATTTACCTGCAGTATCGCAGCAGAACCGCAAATAACTGCCGCACAATACAAATGCACTATAATATACTTTCTAACATAGAAAGTATATTATAACATTGTACAAGGAAGGCAATCCATTAGAATATACATAAAGATAAAACGTAACCTTTAATAATGTTACTATGAGGGTACATTCACACGCCCGTAAGTGTTTTGCGGATCTGCAAAACACAGACACCGGCAATGTGCATTCCTCAATTTGCGGACCGCACATCGCCGGCATTATAATAGAAAATGCCTAATCTTGTCTGCAATTGTCATTTTTTTGCAGAAATGGAAGCACGGATGCGGAAGTGCGGATCCGCAAATTCGGATCCGTAAATGCAAATGCGGACAGCACAATCCGGCCATATTGAAAATCAATAGCACACCTTAAAAGGACTTTTGTGGCCCTATTAGCTACGTTTGGTGTCCCTAACAGCCTGCCCCTGCTCCACACAGCAACCTCTCCCTACACTGGCAAAACACTGAATGTAAAATGGCGGCCAGATCAGGTTTATTTATATGGTAGGGGGTATGTCCATGTGCTGAAACTTCGCAATTGGCTGTCCTGTACCACCTGATGGATGTATCATGGGTCAAAGTTCTTCACAATGTAAAAAAATATGGCGGGCGCAAATATCTCCATATGTTCGGCAAAGTTTGCCGCAAAACGACCGCCGGGCAAACCGCAAGGCCATCTCTATATAACAGCAGTATCTAAAGCTTGTATTGAACTGTCAAAAATTCAGCAAAGGACCCAAAATGTATTATCTTGCAAAAAAAAAATTTCAACCCAGAATTAGAGTTGAGCGGACACCTGGATGTTCGGGTTCGACTGAAGTCAATGGGGACCCGAACTTTTGAGTGCTAAAATGGCTGTAAAAATGTCATTGAAAGGGCTCAAGGGCTGCAAAATGGCATCCAAATGTGGTTAAGAGCATGGCAAGTGCTCTGCAAACAAAAGTGGATAGGGAAATGACTTTAAATAACATAAAATACGTAAAAATAAAAAATAATAATCGTGATCTAGGAGGACGAGGTCCATATGGAGTAGGAGGCTGAGGAGGCGGTGGATGTAACAGTGTAGGTACACCCCAAAACATTGGGAAATATAACCTGTGATAAACCCCTCCAGTCATGCTAAACACACGTTCAGACAATACACGTAGGGCAGGCCAGCACCTCCAAGGCGTAAAGGGCAAGCTCAGGTCATGTGCCCAATTTGGAGACCCAGAAGTTGCAGGGGGCAGAACCATCATTTAGTTCGAGTAGGTGTGTGCAAACATACTGCCCCACCATGTCGCACGTCCCCATAATGTTCAGGATCCAATTGGATATCTGCTCTATCAACTTTCGATGTTCTTTTTCTGCGCCTACCATGGTGATCACGGTTATGGGCGAATCAGGATTCCACCCCGGAGACGGAGCGTGAGAAAGAGAGACCACATCCAAGGGAGATCAATGGATGAAATATAATTGTGATCGAGCGGAAATGTGGGAGAAGCTATTAAAACAGAAGTATTTTAAGGAAATTAGGGGGCGCGCAGCAATTACCCACTTCCGACTCGGGGAGGTAGTGACGATAAATAACAATACAGGACTCTTTAGATGACCTGTTATTGGAATGATTAATAAAAAATGATAGGGAATGTCACTGTGGTATTTTGGATTTGGAAACGTTAGCCAGGAGAGGCCCTCCTGCTGCTTTGTTGACTCTAGATAACTTGTGCCTGATCGCACGTCCCTGTGATGTCCACCATCCAGTTGGATATATTCTCTATCAACTATCGATGTTCTTTTCTGAGCCTACCATGTTGATCACGGTTATCGTCGAATCAAGGTTCCACGCCGCAGAGGGAGCGTGAGAAAGAGAGACCACATCAGGGGAGATTAAAGTATTACATTTTTTGGGATCAAGCGGAAATATGGGAAAAGTTGTTGAGGCGCAAATGTGGGACAAATTACTGAAGCGCAAATGTGGGAAAAATTAGTAAAGCACAAATGTGGGACAACTTGTTAAAGTTTAAGCATTGAATGAAAGGAGGTGGCTCGCAACAATTAAAGAAGAATTTCAGAAATGTTATTTTTATTCCCTGCCACCTATGCAAAATAGGGGTTTATTTACGTCCAAAATTGTAAAATGTCAACCCAATAATGTAACAGAAAAATTACAGATATTTATTAGCCTGTCTATTTGGTAGAGCATTAGTCTATGACAGAAAAAAAAATATCTTCTGAGGTGCTAAGGTGCCCCAGCTGCATTTGCGACTTCTTCCTCTTCCTCTGACTTCACCTTGTGCTTCCGCTGTGCCCCCGCTGTCAGGTGGGAATGCCACCAGCAGCACGTCTACCAGCGTGCGCTTGTACTTGCGCATCTTACGATAACGCTCCAGTGAGGGAAATAAGGACTGTACGTTGTCCTTGTAACGGGGATCCAGCAGAGTGGCCACCCAGTAATCAGCACAAGAATGTGGGCAACTCGGCGGTCATTGCGGAGACACTCAAGCATGTAATCGCTCATGTGTGCCAGGCTGCCCAGAGGCAACGAAAAGCTGTCCTTTGTTTGAGGTGTATTGTCTGTGTCCCCTGTATCCCACCAGCCATGCACCAGTGATGGCCATCAGCTGGTCTGGGTGCCACCCTGCTGTGAACATGGTTCCTCCTCCTCCATCTCCTCCTCCTCATCCTACACCTCGTCATCCTCCAGAACTGTGTCCTGGCTGGACAATTGTGTACCTGGCGTTTGTGGGTGCAGGAACCCACCCTTGGAGCCACTTGTGAATGACTGGCGGGAAACCCTACGAAATGATCACTCTTCCTCCTCCTCCTCCTGTGCCACATCCTCTTCCATCATCGCCAGCAGCGTTTTTTCAAGGAGGCATAGAAGTGGCCATGTTGGTGGAGTACTCGAAACAGCACAACAAGGAACACAGGTTTCGCATGGAGGACCAGTCATTGGTGGTGAAGTGGTGCTGTTCTGTAGAGCGACTCACCCATGCGTGCTGCAGCTGAAACTCCACTATCGCCTGCTGCTGCTCGCACAGTCTGGCCAGCATGTGCAAGGTGGAGTTCCACCTTGTAGGCACGTCGCATATGAGGCGGTGAGTGGGAAGGCCGAAGTTGCGCTGCAGCGCTGACTGGCGAGCAGCAGCAGGGTGAGAATACCGAAAGCACACACACAGACAGTCCGCACTTTATGCAGCATCTCTGACATATCAGGGTAATTTTTAAGGAATCTCTGAACCACCAAATTAAGCACATGCGCCAGGCAAGTGATGTGCGTCAAACCGGCTAGTCCCTGAGCTGCTACGAGATTTTGCCCATTATCACACACCACCAGGCCAGGCTTGAGGCTGACTGGCACCATCCACTCATCGGTCTGTTGTTCAACGCCCGTCCACAGCTCCTGATCGGTGTGGGTTTGTCCCCCAAACAGATAAGTTTTAAAACTGCGTGCTGCCGTTCTTTTGCCCCTGGCTGTGCTGAAGTTGGTGGTGAAGGTGTTACGCTTACCGGATAAGGAACCGGTAGAGGATGAAGAAGCAACAGGAGGCAAACTGAAGCGCCCTGCAAGCCTCGGTGGTGGAAGGACATGCACCAAACTTCTATCCGCCTGAGGCACAGCCGCCACTGCATTTACCCAGTGTGCTGGTACGGAGCTATAACGTCCCTGACCGTGCTTACTGGTCGACGTATCCAAAGTGAGGTGCACCTTGCCAAAGATGGTGTTGCGCAGTGCACACCTGATTTTGTCCCCCACTTGGTTGTTCAGGGAAGAGATGGTTCGTCTGGAAAAGTAGTGGCGGCTGGACACGACGTACTGTGGGACAGCCATCGCCGTAAGGTCTTTAAAACTATCTGTCTCCACCGGACGGAATGACAGCATTTCAAAGGCCAGTAATTTCGAAATGCTGGCATTCAGTGCTAGGGATTGTGGGTGGGTAGAGGGATACTTCCTCTCCAGTGTTTTGGGAGATGGAGAGCTGAATGCTTCCGTGGGACATTGTGGAGAAACTTGGTGACCCAGGTGGTGGTGTTGGTGGCAGATCCTCTGTTTACGGGGTGGTAGGTGGCACTGTCACTCCAGAGGTGGATGAAGAGGCCGAGACTGCAGCATAAGAGGAAGCAGCAGGAGTCAGAGACCTTTCTTGGTTTTTGAGGTAATCACAGAAATAAGATAATAATGCACTTAGTAAAGTAGATGCAAGCATTATATATGGACAAAGTCCTCACTCTGATATGATAATATCTGAGACAATTAGCCAATATATTTTGATCAAAACACATCTGAGCCCGCCTACCAAGCGCCAAGGTGGTCTTAGGTCAGGCGGGTCCTACGCTAAACCTACCTAAGCCATTGGGCTTCTATGTTCAGGAGCGCAGACGCCGCACATATGATGTGGTGCTCCTAGTCACCTAATCAGGGCGCTCTATTGTATAGGAAGGGCAAAAGTGCCGAGGAATGCTACTCCCAAGATAAAATAGGTGCGCATTCACACTTGAAGGTGCCACTCCCTCAAGCAAATACTACATAGACAAAAAAAATAACAGAAAAAACTAAGATAAAAACATCCTGCACGGTATGATATACAAATGTGCGGATGTCCCTGACAGATGCAGCAAAGATGGACAATTTTTAGCATTTTCTCCAAAATGTTTTTTTTATTACAGAATATTGTTGCAGTATTTCAAGCTTGTATTTAAAACTATCAGATGCAGCAAAGGTCCCAGATGTAGGGTATTGCCAAAAATTGGTATTTTTTTTAACCCAGAATATTATGGAAGTATTTCAAGCTTGTATTTCATACTGACAGGTGCAGCAAAAGCCTCAAATTTAGTATTTTGCCCAAAATGGGTGTTTTTTTTAAATAACAGAATATAACAGCAGCATCTAATGCTTGTATTTACATAGTAGCATAGTAACATTGTACATAAGGCCAAAAAAAACATTTGTCTATCCATTTCAGCCTGTCATCCTGCAAGTTGATCCAGAGGAAGGCAATAAGACTAACTTCCTGGATCAAAGACCCCTCTCTAGTAACTATAGCCTGTAATATTATTACGCTCCAGAAATACATCCAGGCCCCTCTTGAATTCCTTTATTGTATTCACCATCACCACCTCCTCAGGCAGAGAGTTCCATAGTCTCACTGCTCTTTCCATAAAGAATCCTTTTCAATGTTTGTGTACAAACCTTCTTTCCTCCAGACGCAGAGTATGTCCCCTCGTCACAGTCCTGGGGATAAATAGATGATGGGATAGATCTCTGTACAGACCCCTGATATATTTATACATATTAATTAGATCTCCCCTCAGTTGTCTTTTTTCTAAAGTGAATAACCCTAATTTTGATAATCTTTCAGGGTACTGTAGTTGCCCCATTCCAGTTATTACTTTAGTTGCCCTCATCTGGACCCTCTCCAGCTCTGCTATGTCTGCCTTGATTACAGGCGCTCAGAACTGTACACAGTACTCCATGTGTGGTCTGACTAGCGATTTGTAAAGTGATAGGACTATGTTCTTATCCCTCTCATGTGCATAACTTTACATTTGTCAGTGTTAAACCTCATCTGCCACTTATCTGCCCAAGCCTCCAATTTATCCAGATCCCTCTGTAGTAGCATACTGTCCTCTTCAGTGTTAATAACTTTACACAGTTTAGTGTCATCTACGAAAATTGATACTTTACTATGCAAGCCTTCTACAAGATCATTAATAAATATATTGACGAGAATAGGGCCCAATACTGACCCCTGAGGTACCCCACTAGTGACAGTGACCCAATCCGAGTGTGTGCTGTTAATAACCACCCTATGTTTTCTATCACTGAGCCAGTTACTTACCCACATACAGATGTTTTCTCCCAGTCCGAGCATTCTCATGCTTTGGAGAAGTCCAGAATTACGACATCCATTGATTCGCCGCTGTCAAGTCTAGAACTTACCTCCTCATAGAAATGGATTAAATTAGTTTGGCATGACTGATCCCTAATGAAGCCATTCTGATATGGGTTTATTTGCTTATTTCCGTTGAGATGCTCTAAGATAGCATCTCTCAGAAAACATTCAAACAGTTTACCCACAACAGATGTTAAACTTACCGGCCTATAGTTTCCAGGCTCTGTTTTTGGACCCTTTTAGAATATTGGCACCACATTTGCCATGCGCCAATCCTGTGGGACATTCCCTGTCAGTATAGAGTCTGCAAATATCAGAAATAAGGGTCTGGCTATGACATTACTTAATTCCCTTAGGATACGGGGGTGTATGCCATCCGGTTCTGGCGATTTGTCTATTTTTATCTTTTAAATTTTGATGTACTTCTTCCTGGGTCAGACAGGGCACTTTTGATGGGGAATTTATTTTTACATTCTGCCTGTCATCTGACAGTTTATTTTCCTCAGTGAATACATTGGAGAAAAAAATATTTAACAGCTTTGCTTTCTCCTCATTGCTCTCTGCAACTGCCCCCTCATTACTCTTTAAAGGGCCGACACCTTCAGATTTATACTTTTTAACATTTATATAATTGAAGAACATTTAAGGCTTAGTTTTACTCTCTTTGGCAATTAATCTCTCGGTCTTTACGTCTCTAGTTTGGCCGCTTTTATTTGTTTTTTACATGTTCTATTTTTTTCTTTATAGTTTTTCAGTGCTTCCTCACTACCCTCTTGTTTTAGTGATTTAAATGCTTTCTTTTTGTCATCTATTGCTTTCTTTACAGTTCTATTTATCCACATGGGTTTCTTTTTGTTCCTTAACCTTAAATTCCCATACGGTATGGTACACAATGAGATTTTAGGATGCTTTTAAAGACATAGCATTTTGTGGCTGTATTTTTATTTTTGAGGACTTTGTTCCAGTTAGTTAGGCCTATGGCCTCTCTTAGTTGGCTACATTTTGCTTTTTAGAAGTTTGGTATTTTTGTTCCTTCCAGTAGAGACGCTCTTTTGAATGGTAATTGGAAGGTTATTACTTAATGGTCACTATTTCCCAGGTATCCCCCAACCTGCACGTCTGTTGTTCTGTCAGGCCTATTGGTTAATACTAAGTCCAGTATGGCCGTCCCTCTAGTCAGGTCCTGAACCAGTTGGGAGAGGTAATTGTCTTTGGTAATTGCCAAGAACCTGTTTGCTTTATGAGATATACAAGTTTCAGTTTCCCAGTCTATATCTGCGTAGGTGAAGTCCCCCATAATGGCAGTATTTCAAGCTTGTATGTAACACTGAAAAATGCAGCAAAAGCCCCAGATATAGGGTATTGCCAAAAATTTGTGTTTTTTTAAACCCAGAATATTATTGCCGTATTTCAAGCTTGCATTTTGAACTAACAGATGCAGCAAAGGCCCCAGATGCAGGGTTTTGCCAAAATTGAGTGTTTTTTTTAACCCATAATATTATTGAAGTATTTCAAGCTTGTATTTCTCTGTGACAAATGCAGCAAAGGCCCCAGATGTAGGGTTTTGCATAAAACTGGTGATTTTTGTAAACCCAAAATATAATTGCAGTATTGCAAGCTTGTACTTGACTGTCACAAATGCACATATGCTGTGCTGGTGCACTGAACTTGCTTAAAAATGTCAGTCGACGCCAAACAAACTAGCAGATGGATAAAAGTTATTTTTCTGTGTCACTGGGTTTAGGGCAGGGTAAAAAAATTGTGCACTGCACCCACAAAACAAAATCGCTGTAGATTGATGAGTTAACAAGCACTTCTGATAAAAGATTCTTTCATATTCTCTCCCTCACAGCAGCAGCATCCTATCCCTACACTAAGAAGAGCAGAGAGACGTGCAGTGCAATGTGACTCTAGCTTATATAGAGGCTGGTTCACATGCTGCACTGGCCAATCACAGCCATGCCAGAATATAACTGCACTATTTAAAGTTTGTATTTGACTGTCACAAATTCCGCAAAGGACCCAAAATGTATTATCTTGCAAAAAATTGGTGCTTTTTTAAACCCAGAATATAACTGCACTATTTAAAGTTTGTAATTGACTGTCACAAATTCTGCAAAGGACCCAAAATGTATTATCTTGCTAAAAATTGGTGCTTTTTTAAACCCAGAATATAACTGCCATATTTAAAGTTTGTATTGGACTGTCAGAAATGCAACAAAGGCCGCAAATGTATTATCTTGCCCAAAATGGGTGTTTTTTTAAATACCAGAATATAAGTGCAGTATCTAACACTTGTATTGGACTGTCAGAAATGCAGCAAAGGCCGCAAATGTATTATCTTGCCATAAAATTTGTGTTTTTTTAATGCCAGAATATAACAGCAGTATTTAAAATTTGTATTTGACTTACAAATTCAGCAAAGAACCCAAAATGTATTTTCTTGCAAAAAATGGGTGTTTTTTAAACCCAGAATATAATTGAAGTATTTAAAGCTTGTATTTCACTGTGACAAATGCAGCAAAGGCCCCAGATGTAGGGTCTTGCAAAAAATTGGTATTTTTTTAAACCCAGAATATAACTGCAATATTTAAAGTTTGTATTTGACTGTCACAAATGCAACAAAGGCCGCAAATGTATTATCTTGCCAAAAATTGGTGTTTTTTTAAACCCAGAATTTAACTGCACTATTTAAAGTTTGTATTTGACTGTCACAAATGCACATATGCTGTGCTGGTGCACTGAACTTGCACAAAATGGCCACCTAACTACCATATTTTTTGCCATATGGCACATGGCAGTGTGTCTTAAGGGGCAAAAGCTGCCATATCATACTTACACTGATACACCGCCCACCGCAACTGCACAGCGCGGCCGGCGTGTGTATCAGCGAGGGGGAGGAGGGGCTGGGGGACGGCCTTTAGTTTTATAATGGCAGCGGGGCCGGTACAGTCACTGTGTTCTATTGCACCGGGCCCCGCTCACTGTACTAATGGTATCTGTAACTGCAGGCAGACAATGGTTAACTATACATATGTTCAATCCAGCACTGAGCAGCCTGTACTTACGATCATAGCAGGCTGGATGCTGAAGGCAGGGGGCTGGGCGGGCGTTGACACGCAGGAAGTTATGCTGCCAGTACCTGCCTGCCCGCCCATCCTCCTACCTCCAGCATCCAGCCTGCTGTAATTGCAAGTACACGCTGCTCAGTGCTGGATCTAACATATCTATAGTTAACCATTGCCTGCCTGCAGTTACAGTAGATACCATTAGTACAGTGAGCGGGGCCCGGTGCAATGGAATACAATGATGGAACTGGGCCCCCGCTGCCATTTAAAAACTAGTGTAGATGCCAGCCCCCAGCACCTGTATTGGAGTTCATTCACAGTGGGTGACACTGTTATGGGGGGGGATCTGTGGATGTCAAATAGCATAAGATGCTATTTATCTGTCATCCACAGATCCCCCACATAGAAGTGTCATGCCATCCACAGATGCCCCATAACAGTGCCATCCACAGACACCCCCATAACAGTGTCAGTCACAGACCCCCATGACAGTGTCAGCCACAGACCCTCATGACAGTGTCAGCCACAGACCCCCATAACAGTGCTATCCACAGACCTCCATAACAGTGCCATCCACAGACCTTTATAATAGTGTCATTCACAGGCTAACATTAGTTCAAAGCCCACCATTTTGGTTCAAAATATTTTTTATTTATTTTCCTCCTCAAAAGCTTAGGTGTGTCTTATGGGCCCGTGTGTCTTATAGGGCGAAAAATACGGTAACAGAACCATACAAGTCATTTTTCTGTGTCACTGGGCTCAGGGCAGGGTAAAAAAATGGTGCACTGCACCCACAAAAATGAATCGCTGTAGATCGCAGAGTTAACAAGCACTTCTGATAACAGATTATTTCCTATTCTCTCCCTCACAGCAGCAGCATCCTATCCCTACACTAATAAGAGCAGAGTGATGTTCAGCGCTAAGTGACCCCAGCGTATATAGAGGCTGGGTCACATGCTGCACTGGCCAATCACAGCCATGCCATTAGTAGGCATAGCTGTGATGGCTTCTAAGGCCACACAAGTTAAATGCTTGTTGATTGTCTGCTCTGCAGCCTTATCAAAAAGCGCCATAAACTCGCCTTTTACTTAAAAGTTCTGGTTCGAGTCCAGGGTCCAAAAATCCTAAAGTTTGGTACGAACCCGAACTTTACAGTTCAGGTTCGCTCAACCCTACCTGTGAGTCAAATGAAAATGTTAATTTGCATTTCATTTTAATGGTTCAAAGAATGTCAGGCAAAATGTTTGACCCTCGCACATGTTCACTTCATCAAATCTGGCACTCTTCAAGGTTTGGTCCTTTTCCATGTCAGTGTTACCCAGTGTTTTACCATTTAGTATGTGCGGGTGACTTGCATTATTCCTTCCCATGCGCATAACATTATATTTGTCAGTGTTAAAGCTCATCTGCCACTTCTCTGCCCAATTCTCCAATATATCCAGATCCATCTTTAGCAGTATACTGTCCTCTTCCGTGACAATTACTTTACACAATTTTGTGTAATCTGCAAAAATTGATATTTTACTGTGCAAGCCTTCTGCAAGATCATTTATAAATATATTGAAAAGAATAGGGCCCAATACTGACCCCTCAAGGTACCCCACTAGTGACAGTGGCCCAATCTGAGCATGTACCATTAATAACGAAAGCTGTCGCAAACATAAAATTTTCAGTTCGCAAACGGCGAACGCAAACTTCTGCAAATGTTCGCGAACCGGGCGAACCACCATAGACTTCAATAGGCAGGCGAATTTTAAAACCGACAGGGACTCTTTCTGGCCACAATAGTGATGGAAAAGTTGTTTCAAGGGGACTAACACCTGGACTGTGGCATGCCGGAGGGGGATCCATGGCAAAACTCCCATGGAAAATTACGTAGTTGACGCAGAGTGTGGTAAGTTGAATTCGCAATGCGATTAATATAACCTGTATACCTGCGATACCTGCGATTACAACTTAGATCTGGGTTCCTAATGGTTGTATTGCTAGAATTGACGAATATAACGAATATAGCACTATATTCTCAATCTTCGTTATATTCTAGCAATACAACCATTCAGTGGCGTTGCGAGGGGGGTGTGGTGGGTGCGGGCCGCACCGGGTGACAACAGTCTGATGTGGTGTCACCGCCGGTGCAGGAGTTCTCACTCACAAGTTCAACTTCTAAACTTCGCAAGCAAGCACATTGCGCCGTCACGTGGTAAAGGGCGACGGGGGTGTGACTCACTACAGCCTGGTGAGTGGTGGGACGCCGCGGCAGCTGCCCTGCAGGAGTCGCTGGTGCCGGGAGGAGGAGGTAGGTAGAGCGGCTCTGACTTTATAGACCAAATTATTTTAATAATACGCCAATAATAATAAGTTAATAACCTAAACCCATTCATAAATTACTGGTGGACTATTACTACGGCCCTAGGCCAGGAGACATAAGGGGTTGGTTAAACTGTGGGCTGGGGCCACCCGGCCACATTTACTAATCTTTGCTCAGGGGGCCCTCATAAATATAGACCCACATGGTGTGGACTGGTCATTTTTACTAAGGAATATAGTTTAATCGTTTATGTGCAAAAGAGAAAATAAGAAGTCAGCTCCAATCAGATATCTGTACATAGACCAAGACTCTGGGTCTATGCAGATATCTGATTGGAGTTGACTTAGTGACTTTTTTTCTCTTTATTATGGCTTTGAAGAGGGGGGCAGGGGTGGCACAATTTTCTACCGCACCGGGTGACACCAGCCATAGCAACGCCACTGCAACCAATAGGAACCCAGCTCTAAGTTGAATTCGCATTGCGATTAATATAACTTGTATTAATCGCATTGCGATTACAACTTAGTCAATTTTGTGACACTGCAGCTTCAGAATAAATCTAAGATGGATGCTGTCCTTGCTTTTTGATAGGAGGTGGGAGGGTCTGGGAGGGAGAGTATGCTGATTGGCTGGAATGTGTCTGCTGACTGTGAGGTACAGGGTCAAAGTTTGCTCAATGATGATGTAAAGGGGGCATCGCATATGTTCGCCCGCCACGGCGAACGCGAACAAGTTATGTTCGCTGGGAACTGTTCACCGGCGAATAGTTCGGGACTTCTCTATTAATAACCACTCTCTGTTTTCTATCACTGAGCCAGTTACTTACGCACATACAGACATTTTCTCCCAGTCCGAGCATTCTCATTTTATATACTAACCTTTTATGTGGTACAGTGTCAAAAGCTTTGGCGAAGTCCATATATACGTCATCCATTGATTTTATTACACGATACGGAGGCTCCTATTGCTTTCTCTTTCTTTACTAAATCTTATAGCAGCAAAGAAAAAAGCATCAATCAAACTGATAACCATGGCAACCAACTCCTCCCCACTGTGCCAGTATAATAGTCTCCTCCTCTTTCTTTGCTGCTCCCTCACAGATACTTTCTTTGCTGCTCCCTCACAAGTACTTCTCCTTATATCTGTGGGGGGATATATTGTTTTTATGCTCTATATGGGAAATTTATGGCATTTGTTGCTGTTTATTGTAGTATCCTTTTAGTTTTCTAGGGATTTTGGCCCTCTGGGCTTTGGTATCCTCTTCCTTGGGGGTTTATTTTATCATTTTGCCTTTTCCCTCATTCCCGTTTTTCCTTTTCAGGTTTTCTCCTCATTTACTTGTTGTACCTGTCCTCCTCCCCTCCGTTCGATTGTTCCATCCTTCTGTTCAGTCTGCGGCGTCCTCCCCTAGCTGTCCGTTCCTCCGTGCGCTTCGTCTTGTCGGCCGAGATCTCGCGAGATCTCGGCCGCCATCTTCTCACCTCTTCTGCAGCTGTGTTTCACGCTCTCCGTGGTGTTCTCGCGGGAGCGCGCGAGATTTCCTCTTGTTTCTCAGACGGCCGCATCCGGAGTTCCTCTGCTGCAGCTCCGTCTCCCTCAGGTCACCGGTGGTTATTAGGGCGTTATATGAGCCCCTTCCTCCCCTGTACACTGCTCTTGCCTGTTAGGTCAGCCCATACTGCTCTTGCCTGTTAGGTCAGCCCATATTTAGACATATATCTCTCTCTATATAAATATATATATATATATATATATATATATACACAGCGATCATTTAGCTAACCTGGGATAGCTATTCTGTCACTGCATTGTACTTAGTGCATCATGTCCAAGGACCCTATACATGTAACTAGCCCTGTCCCTGAGGGCATGGATACAATGCCTCATATTCAGGAATCAAATGCTATTACTCCTGATGCACAGTCTTTAGCAATACAACGCTCTGTGACTGCTGCAATACAAGCTGCCATGGGGTCTATGTCCTCAGCCATCTCTAGTTCAATTACTGAGGCCCTTATGGCCGCTCCTACCTTCTCTACACCTTTGGGGCCCTTGCCACCTGAAATAGGGTTACCTGCCTCCAGAACCACTACGACTGGTGGAAATATAGCCACTCATGGTGGCGCGCATCGTTCGCGCTAAAGAGCCTACACCTGCCAGGCAGAAAAGGCGAGGCAATGGAAATGCGCTAGAGCGCAACATGATGCCAGAACCCGATTCTGATGAGGAGGCTCAGTACCAGTCTTTGTACTTGGTGAATATAGAGGATGAGGATCCCTTGGATTCGGACCTGCCAGGTCCATCATCAGTGACGGCAGCGCCCATTGAGGTTCCACTTGATGCCTCAGCAATTTTGGATCCTGCAGGGGAACCACTTTTTGACCCGGATGCTCTCCACCATCCGAGGTCGGCGGAATGGCTTCCGTCCTCACATATTGCCAAGTATTTGGAGGCCCGTATACGCCAACCTCTATCTAAAGAGGCGCGTAATAAACTCAAGGCTGAATGTCCCAGACCTATTATACCTAACAAGGTCTGCGAAACACCCGTAGTTGACCCAAAAATGTGTCAATTTTTAGCTAAGTCGGGCTGGAACCCCAGGAAGGGCCTTGAATCGGCCTTAAAGTCCTGTCAGGACAAATTATTGGACCTTTTGGGCCCAGTGACAAAAATATTTGAATTGGCTGAGTCAGCCAGAACCCAGAACACTCTGGTAGACCCGGAAGAACTCCGGGGATGGGTACAATGTGCCGTGTGTCTCACGGGCAACGTAAATACGTTGCTCTCGATTGAGCGTCGTAAAGCAATTCTTTTTAAAATTGAGCCTAAATGATCCAATTTAGCCCTGACGGAGACAGGCAAAGAGGCTCAAGGATTGCTCTTTGGGGATTCCATAAGGCTCAAACGTCCATGAAAAGATGCTCCAAGGACGGGTCTCTAACAGGGCCGGCAGCTCTAGGGGCCGCCTGCCCGGCCGCTCATCATACCAGACCCGCGGGTCCTTGGAGCTCACGTGGAGCCAGAGGTTCATCATCCAGACGTCCTTTCGGTAAGTCTAATGTCACAGTTTTCTTTGACTCCTTGTGTAGGGGGCAGGCTCCTTCTTTTTTCCCATGTTTGGAAAACCATCACTGCAGACCCATGGGTCCTTTCGACCGTCCAGGGGTTTCACATAGACTTAGTTTGCCCCCACATCCAAATTCCTTCCCCGTATCCTACGGTTCTCCCAGCCTCATCACACCTGCTTTTACTACAGGAACTGTCAGCCCTATATCAGAAGGGCGCCATAGAGTGGGCCCCACCTTTCTCGGAAAGTATTATCCTGGTGGCCAAAAAAGGAGGCCAGATGAGACCCGTGATCAATCTTCGGGCACTAAACACTTTTGTAAAATATCGGCACTTCAAGATGGAGGGTATCCACCTCCTCAGGGATTTGCTCCTCCAGAACCATCCAGGGATCTCCTTAGTTTTTTCTGGGACTCGGAGATATGGAGGTTCACCTGTCTACCCTTCGGTCTCTCTTCCGCCCCTTGGTGTTTTACCAAGCTTCTTCGTCCGGTCATTTCCTGTCTCCACAGTCGGGGAATTCGTCTGATTATTTAGCTGGACGATATCCTTATATTGGCCCAGAGTCCTTCTGTTCTTCTGACCCATCTACAGTGGTCCATGGACCTGTTATCCCGGCTGGGATTCCTTCTCAATTTGGAGAAGTCGTCACTTACTCCAGCCCAGTCCATAGAATTTTTGGGCTTCACTATCGATTCTTCCACAGTGTCTCTCAGCCTTCCATCTGCCAAGGTTCGTGCCATCCGCAAGGAACTTCTTCATACTCTGTCTCTCCAGCAGGTTCCCGTATGGCATCTTGCCTCCTCTCCTCATCAATTTAGGCTGTGTTTTCAGCTCCCTTGCACTATCGCGGCATGCAGCGTCTCAAGATTGCTCACCTCAATGCGGGAGCATCTTACGCGGATTTAGTCACCTTGGACGAGGACACCAGAGAAGAACTGACGTGGTGGATCCACAACTTGGAGACCTGGAATGGGAAGGCCATATTTGGTCCCCGTCCAGACTTCACGATAGACTCGGATGCCAGCCTTCTCGGCTGGGGTGCTTACTGTGAGGGTGTGATGACCGGAGGGCCCTGGTCACCAGAGGAATCCAAGCTCCACATCAATGCCTTGGAACTTCTGGCGGGTTCTTTTGCAGTTCGCAGTTTTGCGGGCGGCTTGTCCAGGATTTGCATCAGACTGCGGATGGACAACATTTCCGCAGTTCGGTATGTCAATGCCATGGGAGGCACACATTCGGCGATTCTGTCCAGATTGGCTCGGGATTTCTGGAGATTCTGCCTGGCCAGAGAGATCACAGTTATGGTGGAGTATTTGCCGGGACTCCACAATACTCACGCAGATTGGAGCTCACATTTCCTTTCGGACTGGGGAGATTGGAAGTTAGATTGCACGGTGTTCTCATCCATATCTTCTCATCCATATCTTCCCGTTGGGGTACATTCTCTTTAGACCTCTTTGCGTCCCGTTTGAACGCCCAACTTCCACGCTTTTACAGCTGGAAGCAGTCGATGCATTCCTCCAGGATTGGACAGCCACCTCGCGTACGCTTTTCCCCCGTTTGCGATGGTGTCTCGAGTATTATCTCAGATCTGCCGCCAGGGAGCGGATCTTGTACTCATAGTTCCGTTTTGGCCCACGCAGTCGTGGTTCCCTCAGCTTATGGAATGCCTGATCCAATGCCCTCTACTTCTTCGGGTTTTGCCGGACCTCTTGTTGGATCCAGCAGTTCTGGGTCACCCTTCTGGGTCACCCTTCAGCTCACGGCTCCCTTCAGCTCCTGGCATGCAAAATTTCAGGGAACCCTGGGACATCGCTGGAATTTCGGAAACAGCTAGATGTCTTTTGGACGAAGCTTATCGATCAGCCTGGAGGTATTAGGCTGATTGGTGCCTGGCTAGGCACCTGGATCTCGTATCAAGTGCTGTAACGGAAGTTCTTCAGTTTCTTGCTTCACTTTTTGAAGACGGTAAGGCTTACCGTACCATCAATTTGTACCATTCTGCCATTTTCGCGTTTCACCAAGGGTTTGACGGGTGTCCCGCCGGTTAGCACCCTCTTGTTTGCAGACTTCTCAAGGGTTCCCGCCTATCCCGCCCTCCCAGGCCTCGTTTCTCTTCAACTTGGGATGTCTCTTTGGTGCTTGCCTTGTTCTCCTCGTGGCCGTCTAATGCGGACCTTTCTCTCCGTCAACTTGCAGCCAAACTGGTTTCTTTATTCTGTTTGATATCTTGCAAGAGAGTGTCAGACGTCCGCAATTTGGATCACGACGCTCGTTCGTTTACTCCTGATGGGGTCGAGTTCAACACGTCGCACCAAAACCGGTATTTGGTCGGTTTCGTACCCCAGTTTCCCAGATTCTCCTGCTCTTTGTCCAGTGTTGTGTCTTAGGGAATATGAGGCTCGTATGGCCTTTCATCGTTCCACTTCTTCTCCGGAACTTTTTCTGTCCTATCGGCGTCCTTTCCGTCCGGTCTCCACGATCACCTTGGCCCGTTGGGTGAAATGGGTTATGGCTTTGGCAGGAGTGGATACTGCGATTTTCACTGCTCATTCCACTAGAGGAGCCTCCGCGACCTCTATGGCGGTAGCTTGAGCGCGTTTGGAGGATATTATGAAGATGGCGGATTGGTCTCGTGTATCTACATTTCGTGAGTTTTATTTCAGGCCTACTGTTCATGTTTTTTCTTCTGTTGTAGGTCAGCTTTAAACTCGCAATAGGAGCATCCGTGTCGTGTAATAAAATTACATGATTTTCCTATTTTATGACGTAAAGTCATGATTTTATTAAAGGCACGGAGGCGAGTATTGCCCCTCCCATTTTGTTTGCCCTCCCTGGGGTTTTTTCTGTTATGCATTGTTTACTTGTCTTTGTATATTGATTTTCATCATCTGATTATGCTGTCTGTTCATTACTGTGCACTGCTGACGATCTTTTGTACGATATTGGGACGTTTTTCTACCTTTGTCTTGTTTCTTTTCATAGGATGAATATGCTGTCTTCTGGGTGCGGATTGTGTTTGATTTTCCAGCTTCCTTCTTCCGTTGAAGAGTCGTGTTGCTTACCGTTGGATTACAGTTTCCGTGGTAGGAGAGTTTGGTTCTAGTCTTCTATTATACTGGCACAGTGGGGAGGAGTTGGTTGCCATGGTTATCAGTTTGGATGCTGTGCTCCGACAGGGAAGTGGATGTGGTTGCTGATGGTGCTTGCAAATGTCCAGGTGCAGGGCAGTAGGCATCCTCACCTGTGCATTCGACAGGCGATTGGCCAGCACGTACCTTAGGGGGAGAGGAGGCAGTGGTGTGACTCGCAGACACAGATTGTGGACCCAGGCATTTGTCCCACTTATTATGGTGCTTGGATGCCATGTGGGGGATCATGCTGTGGTGGTGATGTTGCTAGTGTTCACGCCCTGGCTCATTTTGGTGTGGCACAGGTTGCAAACTACTATTCTTTTGTCGTCCGCACTTTCCTAAAAAAGTGCCATACTGTGGAACACCTACCCCTTGGCAAGGCAGATTTATGCAAGGGGGTGCTCCGTGGAACATTTGTGGGCCTGTTTGGTGTGGCCCGCCTTCTTCTTTTACCACCCCACTGCCTCTTCCAGCCTGTTGCGGTGCTGCAGATCCTTATCCCAATGTACTGCTGTCCTCGCTCGGCTTTCCACCTTCCCAGGTTGGGTCAGTGACCTCATTGTCCTCATTGTCCACCACCTCCTCTTCCAATTTGTCACTGATCATCCTCTTGATTTCCTGACCTAACCACAACCTCATGTAGAATGAGATGGCTGGCACTGCTCCTTGTAGTTCGGCGGTGCACGTGTCAGCGGGCAGGCATCCCAATGATACATCTGTAAAGGAGGGACCGGCACAGGTGCTTGATTTTTGGATGCAGAATTTAATTTTAGTCACATATTAATTCATAGTGACGCGTTTCAGCACTCAGATGTGCTTTCATCAGACTATGTGCAAGTATCCTCATGACATGTCTTAAAGAACAAACAAAATGCAAAGGAACTGACATCACATCACTGACTCCTCCCCCAGAAGAGATACATTAACCACCTCAGCCCCCCTAGCTTAAACACCCTTAATGACCAGACCACTATTTACAATTCTGCACTACACTATTTTCACGGTTTATTGCTCGGTCATACAACTTACCACCCAAATGAATTTGAACTCCTTTTCTTCTGATTAATAGATCTTTCATTTGGTGGTATTTCATTGCTGCTGACATTTTTACTTTTTTGTTATTAATCGAAATTTACAGATTTTTTTGCAAAAAAATGACTTTGTTTACTTTCAGTTATAAAAATTTTCAAATAAAACTACATTTCTATATAATTTTTTATCTAAATTTAATGTTCTACATGTCTTTGATAAAGAAATGCAATAAGTGTATATTTATTGGCTTGCGCAAAAGTTAGAGCGTTTACAAACTATGGTACAAAAATGTGAATTTCCGCATTTTGAAGCAGCTCTGACTTTCTGAGCACCTGTCATGTTTCCTGAGGTTCTACAATGCCCAAACAGTAGAAACACCCCTCAAATTTTGGAAAGTAGACACCCTAAGATATTCGCTGATGGGCATAGTGAGTTCATAGAAGTTTTTATTATTTTTCACAAGTTAGCGGAAAATGATGATTTTTTTTATTTATTTTTATTTATTTTTTTCTTATAAAGTCTCATATTCCACTAACTTGTGACAAAAAATAAAAACTTCCATGAACTAACTAAGCCCATCACGAAATACCTAGGGGTGTCTTCTTTCCAAAATGGGGTCACTTGTGGGGTATTTATACTGCCTTGGCATTTTTGGGGCCCTAATGCGTGAGAAGTACGAAATTTGAAATCCAAATGTGCCCTGTGAAATCCTAAAGGTGCTCTTTAGAATTTGTGCCCCTTTGCCCACCTAGGCTGCAAAAAAGTGTCACACATGTGGTATCGCCATACTCAGAAGAAGTAGGGCAACGTGTTTTGGGGTGTATTTTTTTACATATACCCATGCTGGATGAGAGAAATATTTCTCTAAAAGTCAACTTTTCACATTTTTTATACAAAGTTGTCATTTTAGAGAGATATTTCGCTCACCCAGCATGGGTATATGTAAAAAAACACCCTAAAACACATTGGCCAACTTCTTCTGAGTACGGCGATATGGCATGTGTGACACTTTTTTGCAGCCTAGGTGCGCAAAGGGGCACAAATTCCTTTTAGGAGGGCATTTTTAGACATTTAGAGTCCAGACTTCTAATCACGCTTTAGGGCCCCTAAAATGCCAGGGCAGTATAAATACCCCACATGTGACCACATTTTGGAAATAAGACACCCCAAGGTATTTCGTGATGGACATAGTGAGTGCATGAAAGTTTTTTTATTTTTTGTCACAAGTTAGTGGAATATGAGACTTTGTAAGAAAAAACTAAACAAAAAAAAACATAATTTTCCGCTAACTTGTGACAAAAAATAAAAAAAACTTCTATGAACTCACTTTGCCCATCAGCAAAGACCTTAGGGTGTCTTCTTTCCAAAATGGGGTAATTTGTGGGGTGTTTGTACTGCCCTGGCATTTGAGGGTCTCCGCAATCATTACATGTATGGCCAGCATTAGGAGTTTCTGCTATTCTCCTTATATTGAGCATACAGGTAATGAGATTTTTTTTTTCCGTTCAGCCTCTGGGCTGAAAGAAAAAAATGAACGGCACAGATTTCTTCATTCACATCGATCAATGTGGATGAAAAAATCTCTGCCCAAAAAAAAAAAAAGGGGAAAGGCGTCTGCCAGGACGTAGGAGCTCCGCCCAACATCCATACCCACTTAGCTCATATGCCCTGGCAAACACGATTTCTCCATTCACATCAATAGATCTGGATGAATAAATTATTGCCTTTTTTTTTTTGCTTGTTTGTTTTGTATATACAAAGTGTTTACAAAAACATATGAACACCACCGCCCCCTCAGCTCATAAGCCTCAGCAAACATATCTTTTTTACTGCACAGGAGAAATCTCGTCTTGCAGCGCCGCATACACCAACTTTTGTGTAATCTGACAGCAGTGCAATGCTTCAGTCAGAATGCACATCAGTGCTGCAGCTGGTTCATCGGTTGGTCCACCTAGAAGGTAAAAAAAAACAAAAAGCAAAAAACTAGGCCGCAACGCAATAAATTCATTAACATGAACTTTATAATAACATTTGAACAGAACGTTAACTTTTATGAACTTTTGAAACAGAACATTAACTTTTTTGCTTACCTGTGATTTATTTTATGTTTTGCTTTTTTTACCTTTTATAGGACAAACCTCTCCTTCCCCATGGGACAATGTGCAAAGCGCAAAGCGCCCAGAGAGGTGGCGAAGTACATTATGCACTTTGTCCCAAGTGAAAGGAGAGGTTTGCAGCAGCTCTGTGTAAATGGGCCCTAATAGCCCTGTGTGCCTGTCCTGTGAGATGCAATCCCTATGCTAAGTGTACCTGTGTGTGGTACTTCTGGAAACACTCCCCTAAGCATAGGGCAGGGTGGTCAGGGCAGTCAGGACAGAAATAGCGGGTGTCACGCCTTATTCCACTCCTACTACAGACACAACATTTTTCAGGGTGGTGGTTGGTTTGAGGTACCAGCAACGACATTGGGGAAATGTTGCTCGTGTAGACGGCTCACTACACTGGTGGTTGGGGCCACGGAACCTCCAGGATACAGGAGGTTCTCGATGATCTCTTCCTGAAATTTGAGGAAGGATCTTGTTCTCCCAGCCTTACTGTAGAGAACAAAACTATTATATACAGCCAATTGAATCAAATATACAGACACCTTCTTATACCAGCGTCTGGTTCTGCGGGAAAGTAAATAGGGAGCCAACATCTGGTCATTGATGTCCACCCCTCCCATGAGCGAATTATAGTCGTGGACACAGAGGGGCTTTTCAATGACACTGGTTGCTCGTTCAATTTGGATTGTCGTGTCTGCGTGAATGGAGGAGAGCATGTAAACGTCACGCTTGTCTCTCCATTTCACGGCGAGCAGTTCTTCATTACACAAGGCAGACCTCTCCCCCCTTGCAAGATGGATGGTAACGAGCCGTTGGGGGAAGCCCCGGCGACTAGATCGCGCGGTGCCACAGCAGCCAATCTGTTCGAAAAACAAATTCCTGAAGAGGGGCACACTTGTGTAAAAATTGTCCACATAAAGATGGTACCCCTTGCCAAATAAGGGTGACACCAAGTCCCAGACTGTCTTCCCACTGCTCCCCAGGTAGTCAGGGCAACCGACCGGCTCCAGGGTCTGATCTTTACCCTCATAGACACAAAATTTGTGTGTATAGCCTGTGGCCCTTTCACAGAGCTCATACAATTTGACTCCATACCCGGCGCGCTTGCTTGGGATGTATTGTTTGAAGCCAAGGAGCTCGGTAAAATGTATAAGGGACTCGTCTACGCAGATATTTTGCTCAGGGGTATACAAATCTGCAAATTTGGTGTTAAAGTGGTCTATGAGGGGCCGAATTTTGTGGAGCCGGTCAAAAGCTGGGTGGCCTCTGGGACGAGAGGTGCTGTTGTCACTAAAGTGCAGGAAATGCAGGATGGTCTCAAATTGTGTCCTGGACATGGCAGCAGAGAACATGGGCATGTGATGAATTGGGTTTGTGGACCAATATGACCTTAATTCATGCTTTTTTGTTAGGCCCATGTTGAGGAGAAGGCCCAGAAAAGTTTTAATTTTGGAAACTTGGACAGGTTTCCACCGGAAAGACTGGGCATAAAGCTTCCCCGGTTGGCGGCTATAAATTGAGTGGCATATAGATTTGTTTCTGCCACGACTAAGTCGAACAGCTCCGCAGTGAAGAACAGCTCAAAAAACCCCAGTGCCGATCCGATCTGAGCTGTCTCAACCTGAACTCCACACTGGGCGGTGAAAGGGGGAACTACTGGTGAGGCTGAAGTTGGGGGCTGCCAATCAGGGTTTGCCAGCACCTCGGGGACTCTAGGGGCTCTACGGGCCTGTCTGTGCGGTGGCTGCGACGGGGAAACTAATGCACGTGCCACCATACCAGCTTCAACTGCCCTCCTGGTGCTCGCCACTTCATGTTGTACGGCAGTGCTGGTACTAGGTCCAGGATGGGCTGCGCTGCTGGTGTATGCCTCACCACGTAATCCGACAGCGCCAGCCCCACTCTGCTGCCCTTGAAGCGGATCCTGCACAACCTGTGGTCTAGCAACACGGGGCCGGGTACACCTGGTGGTATCAGGGACCTCAACCTCCTCGTCCGAACTTTGGGTCAGACTGCCACTGATTTCTACAGGTTCGTATTCTGACCCGCTGGATACTTCAGATGAGGGTTCCCATTCCTCATCCGACTGGGTCAGAAGCCCGTAGGCAATTTCAGAAGAATTCCCCTTATTTGCCATTTGGACAACTAAATTTAGGGGGAATTCCCTGAGACTACCCAAGAAAAAAAGCAAGCCTGTCTTACAAATGGGAGGCTAGCGAAGTACCGGAGGCCGCTGCGATTGATAAAAAATATCAAAACATTTTTTTTTTATCGCCGCAGCGCTTATAAAGTGATTGTGCAGTGATCAAAAAAAATAATATTTTTTTGTCACTGCGGCGGGGCGGGCATGGGTGAACGCACCTGTGGGCAACCGATCAGGCCTGATCAGGCAAACACTGCGTTTTCGGTGGAGGGCGAGCTAAGGTGTCACTAATACTATTATGGATCTGACTGTGATCAGTTCTGATCACTTACAGATACTATAAAAGTACAAATGCTGATTAGTGATACGCTAATCAACGAATCAGTGACTGCGGTGCGGTGGGCTGGGCGCTAACCGACACTAACTGCCTAACAAAGGGTCCTAAACTATCCTAAACCTAACCGTCAATACTAGTGAAAAAAAAAGTGACAGTTTACACTGATCACTTTTTTCCCTTTCACTAGGTGATTGACAGGGGCGATCAAGGGGTTAATTGGGGTGATGGGGGTGATCTGGGGGCTAAGTGTGCTGTTTGGTGTACTCACTGTGAACTGTGCTCCTCTGCTGGGACCAACCAACGAAAAGGACCAGCAGAGGAGCACAGAAGCCATTTAACACCTTTATATTTATAAATATAAGGTGTTAAATGGCTTGTGATTCATTTTTTTGAAAATCACCAGCCTGCCAGCGATGATCATTGGCTGGCCGGCTGGTGACGAAATACTTCTTTAACTTTTGCCGGCCCGCAATGCGCATGCGCGGGCCAGCTCTGCCCAAAATCTTGCGTCTCGCGAGAGGCGGTCCTGTAGTGGTTAATGGATAGGGAAGCTCCGTGAATCCCTGCTTATATTGTATTCACGGTTCAAGCCTCTTAGCTCCATTGTTTGCAAACGATAGATCCAATACGCTTCTTTTTTCAAAAGTAATCTATTTTGATCACCACCACGGCGGGTTAATGGAACACTTTCAATCACCTGATAGCGTGTGCTATTGTATGGTTTTTCTCATGAAAATGATATGGTACGGGGAGCAATAAATTACCCTTTCTGATAGTGGACTTGTGTTTGCTCAGCTTATCTATAATTCTCATAGAGGTTTCACCCACGTATAATAGTCCCCATGGACATTTCAGGATATAAACAACAAATCTGCTATCACACGTGAATACAATTCTTATCGGAATTCTCTCTCCAGAATGTGGGTGAGAAAAATGAGTCTCTCTGATCACGCTTGAGCAGATAACACAATTCAGGCACGGAAATGTGCCCTGTCTGGGAGAGGATAACACACGCTGTCTCAATTCTTGCTTGTTACTGCCAATGTCGGCCCTGACTATCTTATCTTTAATATTGTCAGCTCTTTTGAAACATAACATGTGAGGTCTCTGGAATTTCTCAATCTGAGGATATGATTTTGAAATGGTATGCCAATGTCTATTAACAATACCCCTTAATTGTTGGGTCAATGGGTGGTATTTAACCACCAATGGAATGCGCATGGTTGCTTCTCTGCCTTGTTTTTTTGTGGAGTATCTATCTTATTCCTTTGTTCCTGTAGAAGTGCCTAGGGTAACCTCTGGCTAAAAATTTACTTTTCATTTCTTGTAACCTAGTATCACAAACCTCCGGATATCTAACAATTTTCCTAACCCGCTGATTTTGGGAAAAAGGGATAGATTTCTTTGTATTCTGACCTAACCACAACCTCAGTGATTCACAACTTCATCAACCTCTTGAGACAGTAATTGCGGTTGACTCATTGGCAACTGTGTCTCATCATCATCCACCTCATTAAACACTAATTGTCGTTCCCCACGGTCATGTTCTTGTGACTATGGATGCTTAAGAGGTTGGGAATCAGGGCCCAAGATCTCATGTCCCTTTTCAAGCGTGCTAGGCGAGAGGGCCAAATCAAGTAATGGTGATGAAAAGAGCTCCTCGGAATTTCCGAGTGTGGGATCACTTGTTGGGCCAGACTCTTCATGGTGGGAGGAAGGAGGATCAGGGAGAGTATTCTGCTGATCAGACTCTTAACTACTGAGACTGGACTTGGTGGAAGACAGGGTGGTGCTTAACTGTCACGGAAGGTGTACAGGAAACAAGACAATGCAAAATGAATATATGACTCACTGGATCCAAAACTAAGGAAC
Organism: Bufo gargarizans; assembly: GCF_014858855.1. Lineage (NCBI taxonomy): Eukaryota > Metazoa > Chordata > Amphibia > Anura > Bufonidae > Bufo > Bufo gargarizans. Next base: position 370,100,022 of record NC_058083.1, on the reverse strand, counting down.
AAAAAGGGAGACCCCTGCATCAGACCTGGCGCTCTCCCTTACTGCTCAGCCTATGAAATAATCCCAATGGTGGATGATTTCATATCCTCGTACCTCGACTATATAACACCTAACACCCTACAATAGTGAAGGGACACGACCACCGGCTCCCTACACTAGACATGGAGGGAGTCAGGGTCACCTGGGATCCAGCAAACAGAAAATCACAAATGAATGTAAAACACTTAACTTGTAGAAGACTGATAGGATCAGCATGCACACACACTCCAGGAAGCTGTATAAACTGCACACTAATGCATTATGGGGAGGAATTTAAAGGGATGCAATCAGTCCAACTACATGACAGTTGAGAGAGGCTAACGAGATGAGGAACTGAAAACCAAAAACAAAGAAAACTCAAGGAGGAGGTTCTGAAAGGCTTCTGTCAGAGCTTCTCAGCTGTCTGGTTGTGACATTAACCTAGGTATCGTGGATGATTGTTTTTTGTGCTCTGGCAGCAGGCATAGATTCAACACGCCCAGGGCCACGGCCTCTGCGTGAACCATCAGCATCACAGCCACTTCCCCGTCCCTTACTGCTCGCCTTGCGCATATTAAATGTTATATGCACGCTTGACACACAAGATGTGGCACGGATGTCACAGTTCACAGCAAACACAGTATATGGAAAAAGTATGGAAAAGTATGGAAAAAGGAAAAAATATTTCACATATTTTTCCTATCTCTGTCCCTGACACACAGAAGGTATTGGACAGATGTCTCTAGTCACTGCAGACACCCTCTATAGAAAAATTATTGAAAATTATGGATGATGACTGGCATTACAGTGAGGGCAGTACTAACCTGCACGTTTATTGGCTGCATAGCAGGGAGGAGACACGAGCATGGCGCTCGAGCACATGTAGTACTCGGCCGAGTACCGCCATGTGCCGAGCATAGCATTGCTCGAGCCGAACAGCAGTTCGGCCGAGCATGCTCGCTCAACACTACACAGCACCCATCATGTGTCCTGCCATTGACATTCAGCCACCATCACCTTCCTTTGCAGTGTTGTCATTAACGAGTAACTTGGACTGGTCTGTTTCATTTTTAAAGATAGATCCCGTTTCTGTTTGGGATTTGACGATGGTCAGGTTCAAGCGTGGAAGCCTGGGGATGAGCGCTTTAATCTTGCCTTTGCTGTGGAGCGACATACTACTCAAATTGCTATTATTACAGTCAATCTCTTCTAGTAGTGATACGAGAGACACTAATAGCTCAACAATATGTGCAGGACTCCTACAGCCATATGTGTTACCTTTCAAGGCAGGGCTTTAAACTGGCATTTTTCAGCACACACACAGCAAGGGTTTCCCAGGCATGTCTTTAGCAGAATGCAACACTTCCTTGGCCTGCCTGGCCACCAGATTTATCGCCAATCAAGCATTTATGGGACCAGCTGGGATGCCAGCTTAGGCAACCTAGGAATGTGAACGATCTATAGGCACAGCTGCAAAATCTGTGAACAAATGTGCTGCATAATACCACATGAAACCTGTATGCCTCCATGCCCAACGTATCTTATCTTGTATCCAAGAAAGTTTGGACACTGCCATAAACATTAGATGGTTAGTAATTGGGTATGGCCAGTTCTAGGATTATAAGATTTTGTGGTTTAACCACTTCCATTTACTCCTGACCAGGCCTAATTTAGCAAATCTGACATGTCACTTTATGTGGGAACGCTTTTAGTTATCCAAGTCATTCAGAGATTGTTTTCTTGTTACACATTGTACTTCAGGTTATAATTAAATTTATGTCAAAATGTTTTATCTTTATTTATTTAAAAAAATCCCAAAGTTAATGAAAATTTGAAAAAATTAGTTTTCTAAATTTGAATCTCTCTGAGTTTAAGGCCTCATGCACACGGCCATTGTTTTAGTCCGCATCTGAGCAGCAGTTTTGGAAACTCTGATCCGGACCCATTCACTTCAAAAGGGCCGCAAAAGATGCAGATAGCCCTCCATGTGCTGTCCGCATCCATTGCTCTGCAAAAAAAATATAACATGTCCTCTTTGCGGACAAGAATAGGCAGTTATATTAAAGGATGTCCATGCCGTGTTTTGCGGATCCACTGTTTGTGGTCGTGTGCATAAGGCCTAAGACAGATAGTGATACCTCAGAAAATATTCATTAATTAACATTACCCATGTGTCTACTTTATGTTGGCATAATTTTGGTAATGTAATTTTATTTTGATAGGACGTTAGAAGGTTTAGAATTTTAGAATTCTTCTTAATTTTTAAGAAAATTTTCAAAGTCAGCTTTTTTAAGGACCAGTTCAGTTCTGAAGTCACATTATGGGGCTTACATAATAGAACCAACCTATAAATGATGCCATTTTAGAAATGACACCCCTCAAACTATTCAAAACTGGTTTTAAAAATGTTGTTAAACCTTTTAGGTATTTCATAGGAATTAAAGCAAAATAGAGGTGAAATTTCAAATTTGTTTTGCAGATGTTCCATTTTAATCAATATTTTCCTGGAACACATTAAGGGTTAACAACAAAACAAACCTCAATATTTATTATCCTGATTCTTCAGTTTACAGAAACACCCCATATGTGGTCGTATACCACTGTATGGGCATACGGCAGGGTACAGAAGGCGCCATATGGTTTTTGGAGTGCAAATTTTTCTGGAATGGTCTTTGGGCACCATGTTGCATTTGAAGAGACCCTGAGGCATCCCCACAGTAAAAACACCCAAAAAGTGACCACATTTTGTAAACTACACCACCTAAGGAATTTTTAAGGGATGTAGCGAGCACTTCACTTTTTAATACTTGGGTGTGAAAATGAAAAATACTTTTTTTTTTTAAAGAAAATGGTGCTTCAGGCCCAAACTTTCTTTTTCACAAAAGATAACAGGAGAATATCCCCCAGAATTTGCTACCCACTTTCTCCTGAATACAGTAACACCCCAATTGTGGTCGGAAACTGTGGGATGAGCCAGGGCTCAGAAGGGAAGGAGCAGCATCTGGATTTTCTAACATATAATTTTCTATCACGGTTTTTAAGAGCGATAACTTTTTTTATTTTTTGTTGAAAGAGCTGCTGTCACCACCAGACATCTGAGAAGCTCTGACAGACGTCTAGAACCTCCTCCTTGAGGTTCCTTTGTTTTGCTTTCATTTTCTCATCTCGTTAGCCTCTCTCAGCTGTCATGTAGTTGCACTGATTGCATCCCTTTAAATCCTTTTCCCATAGTGCATCACTTTGCAGTTTATACAACTTCCTGGAGTGTGTGCATGCTGTTCCTACTTCTCAGTCTTCTACAAGATAAGTTTTGTTCATTTATTTGTGTTTTTCTGTTTGCTGGATCCCAGGTGACCCTGACTCCCGCCGTATATAGTGTAGGGAGCCGGTGGTCGTGTCCCCTCACTATTATAGGGTGTTCAGGTGTTATACAATCAAGGTACGAGGATAAGCGATCATCTACCATTGGGATTTTCGCATAGGCTGAGCAGTCAGGGAGAGAGCCAGGTCTGATGCAGGGCTCTCCCTTTTTGTTCCTTAGTTTTGGATCCAGTCAGTCGTATATTCATTTTGTGTTTTCTAGTTTCCTGCACACCTTCCGTGACATTATAAACAGCCGAAACCGTCTCAAGCAAGGATCCGGTTTCACTTTTGACTGAACGCATGCAGGGTCTTTCATTGGAGGTAGCAGATCTCCGTAAGACTTATTCTCAGTTTCAAGTGACCGGTTCAGCTTGCGTTCATGGAGCTTGTTCTGAGCCTAAGATCTCGCTTCCGGATGCGTTCTCCGGGGGTAGTGAGAATTCTGTGCATTTTAGAGAGGCTTGCAAACTCCATTTTCGCCTACTTCCCCATTTCTCTGGTGATGAGGAACGGAGGGTGGGGATCATCATATCGCTGCTCAGGGATAACGCTCAGTCCTGGGCCTTTTCGCTGCCGGTGGGGGCACGGCCCCTCCGTTCAGTGGATGAATTCTTTTTAGCCCTGGGTCAGATATATGATGATCCGAGTCGTGTTGCTCTGGCTGAGTCTAGACTGCGTCTTTTATGTCAGGGTAAACAATCCGCAGAAATATACTGTTCAGAATTTCGGAGATGGGCAGCTGATACTGGTTGGAATGATGCTGCACTCCGAAGTCAATTTTGCCATGGTCTTTCAGAGGGATTGAAAGACGCATTTGCCTTTCATGAGAGGCCTACCTCCTTGGACTCTGCCATGTCTCGGGCCGTTCGTATTGACAGGCGTCTTAGAGAGAGAGGAGAGATCACTCCTTCCTGTCATACTCAACCCCAGGACAGTGCCGCGGTCTCATACTGTGCACAGGGGTCTCAGTCGCTGTCAACCCCTTCTGAGCAGGGGCCCATGCAGCTGGGTTTGATTGCCTCTAACAATAGAAGATTCAGCCCTCATTGGAAGGTTTGTTTCTGTTGTGGAGGTATAAATCATTTAGCAAATGTTTGTCCCTCTAGGAGATTCAGGCAATTTTTTGAGAGTAATAAAGAAACAAAAAGGAAAAAATCCTTTAAAAATGTTCCATCTGTTACCATTGGCAGGGTTGATGCGGAAATTGAAGGTTTTCCGTTTGCTTGTAGTTCCCGTTTTGTCCTACCTGCCAGGGTGGCGCTAGAGAGCAAGAACATGTTTTGTGAGATTTTTGTAGATAGTGGAGCAGCTGTCAATCTCATTGATAATCAATTTGCTATAACTCATGGTTTCCAGGTATGCACTTTGGGAAAGGATATACCTGTTTTTGCTATTGATTCTGCTCCACTTTCTCAGAAATCATTAAAGGGCATAGTTCACAATATCCGTTTGATTGTGAGTGATACTCATGTTGAGGATGTGTCATGTTTCGTCCTTAGCGGGTTGCCTACTCCTCTAGTGTTGGGGCTACCCTGGCTCACTAAACATAACCCGACCATTGATTGGCAAGCGAGGCAAATAAATGGTTGGAGTGACTTTTGCAGAGAGAATTGCCTCATGACATCTGTTTCTGAGGTTTCTACTAAGACTGTACCATCTTTTCTCTCTGAATTTTCGGATGTCTTCTCTGAGAGTGGTGTTCAGGACTTGCCCCCGCACAGGGAGTACGATTGCCCAATTAATCTCATCCCAGGCGCCAAGCTGCCTAAATCTCGTTTATACAATCTCTCCCAACCTGAAAGGGTCGCTATGCATGCTTATATCTCTGAGAGTCTGAGAAAGGGACACATACGACCCTCGAAGTCACCTGTTGCCGCTGTTTTTTTTCTTTGTTAAGAAAAAAGATGGTTCTTTAAGACCATGTCTGGATTTCAGGGAGCTGAACAGTATCACAATTCGTGACCCTTATCTGCTTCCTTTGATCCCGGACCTGTTTAACCAGATTGTTGGGGCTAAAGTTTGTTCCAAGTTGGATCTAAGAGGGGCATACAACCTGGTCAGGGTGAGAGAAGGAGACGAATGGAAGACGGCCTTCAAAACCCCTGAGGGCCATTTTGAGAATTTGGTTATGCCTTTTGGTTTGATGAATGCTCCAGCCGTCTTTCAGCATTTTGTGAACAGCATTTTTTATCATTTAATGGGGAAATTTGTATTAGTTTATCTGGATGACATTTTGATTTTTTCTCCTGATTTCAAAACTCATAGGGAACACTTACGTCAGGTCTTGCTCATCCTGCGGGAGAATAAATTATACGCTAAACTGGAGAAATGTGTGTTTGAGGTTCCAGAAATTCAATTTCCGGGGTTTCTTCTCTCCGCTTCTGGTTTTCGCATGGACCCCGAGAATGTCCGCGCTGTGCTTGAGTGGGAGCTTCCTGAGAATCAGAAGGCGCTGATGCGTTTTTTGGGCTTTGCCAATTATTACAGGAAGTTTATTTTGAATTATTCCTCTGTTGTTAAACCACTCACTAATATGACTAGAAAGGGGGTAAATTTTCCTCCTGTTCGGTAGAGGCGCGTAAGGCCTTTTCTAATATCAAGGAGAGTTTTGCTTCCGCTCCCATCTTGGTACAACCTGATATTTCTCTACCCTTCATAGTTGAGGTTGATGCTTCTGAGGTGGGTGTGGGTGCGGTCTTGTCTCAGGGTACCTCTCCTGCCAAATGGCGACCGTGTGCCTTTTTCTCGAAGAAACTCTCCTCCGCATAGAGAAATTACGATGTGGGAGATAGGGAGTTGTTGGCCATCAAATTGGCTTTTGAGGAATGGTGCCATTGGCTAGAGGGAGCCAGACACCCTATTACCGTGTTTAATGACCATAAGAATCTGGCCTACTTGGAGTCAGCCAAGCGTCTGAACCCGAGACAGGTCAGATGGTCTTTGTTCTTTTCCAGGTTAAATTTTGTCGTCACGTTCCGCCCTGGGGTTAAGAATGTGAAGGCGGATGCCCTGTCACATTGTTTTCCGGGAGGTGGGAATTTTGAAGACCCGGGTCCCATTTTGGCTGAAGGTGTGGTGGTCTCTGCTCTTTATCCTGAATTAGAGGCAGAGGTTCAGGTAGCCCAGTCAGAGGCTCCTGATCTTTGTCCTCCTGAGAGGTTGTTTGTGCCTCTCGCTTTAAGACACAAGATTTTTAAGGAACACCACGATACTGTCCTTGCTGGGCACCCGGGGGCAAGAGCCACAGTGGATCTCATCGCTCGGAGAGTCTGGTGGCCGGCGCTTCGTAAGTCGGTTGAGGGTTTTGTGGCAGCCTGCGAGACCTGCGCTCGTGCCAAAGTCCCTCATTCACGGCCATCAGGTCCTCTTCTTCCCTTACCCATTCCTTCCCGTCCTTGGACACATCTGTCCATGGACTTCATTACAGACTTGCCTCGTTCCTCGGGGAAGACTGTGATTCTGTTGGTGGTGGACCGTTTTAGCAAAATGGTGCATTTCATCCCTTTTCCTGGCTTGCCCAATGCTAAGACGCTGGCGCAGGCATTTATTGATCACATTGTCAAATTGCATGGTATTCCTTCAGACATAGTCTCTGATAGGGGCACGCAGTTTGTTTCCAGATTCTGGAAGGCTTTCTGTTCTCGCTTGGGGGTTCGGTTGTCATTCTCTTCTGCTTTCCACCCGCAGTCGAGTGGCCAGACAGAGCGCGTCAATCAGAATCTGGAGACATATCTGCGCTGTTTTGTGGCGGAGAATCCGGAGGATTGGTGTTCTTTTTTGTCTCTTGCTGAGTTTGCTTTAAATAACCGTCGTCAGGAGTCCTCTGATAAGTCACAATTTTTTGGTGTATATGGGTTTCATCCGCAGTTTGGGACAGTCTCGGGAGAGGGGTCTTCTGGTTTACCTGATGAGGACAGATTCTCCTGGTCTTTGTCAACTATTTGGCAAAAGATCCAGGATAATCTAAAGAGCATGAGTGAGAGATATAAGTGTGTGGCGGATAAGAGACGTGTGCCTGGTCCGGACCTGAATGTTGGTGATCTGGTGTGGTTGTCTACTAAGAATATGAAATTGAAGGTTCCCTCCTAGAAGTTGGGTCCTAAGTTTATTGGGCCTTACAAAATCTTGTCCGTCATCAATCCTGTTGCCTACCGTTTTGATCTTCCTCAGACTTGGAAGATCCATAATGTTTTTCATAAGTCCTTATTAAAACCTTATGTCCAACCCATTGTACCCTCGTCTTTGCCTCCTCCTCCGATTGTGGTTGATGGTAATCTTGAATTTCAGGACTCTAGGATTGTGGATTCTCGTTTTGTCCGCGGTTCTCTCCAGTATCTTGTTCATTGGGAGGGTTATGGTCCTGAGGAGAGAATGTGGGTCCCAGTGACAGACATTAAGGCCACTCGTCTCATCAGGGCTTTCCATAGGTCCCATCCTCAGAAGGTGGGCTCTAAATGTCCGGAGTCCACTCGTAGAAGGAGGGGTACTGTCACCACCAAACATCTGAGAAGCTCTGACAGACGTCTAGAACCTCCTCCTTGAGGTTCCTTTGGTTTGCTTTAATTTTATCATCTCGTTTAGAGTTGAGCGGACACCTGGATGTTCGGGTTCGAGAAGTTCGGCCGAACTTCCCGAAAATATTCGGGTTCGGGATCCGAACCCGATCCGAACTTCGTCCCGAACCCCATTGAAGTCAATGGGGACCCGAACTTTTCGGCACTAAAAAGGCTGTAAAACAGCCCAGGAAAGGGCTAGAGGGCTGCAAAAGGCAGCAACATGTAGGTAAATCCCCTGCAAACAAATGTGGATAGGGAAATGAATTAAAATTTAAAAAAATCTATTGGAGAGAGGTCCCATAGCAGAGAATCTGGCTTCACGTCAGCTACCAATGCAACAGTCCATTGTCAGATATTTAGGCCCAGCACCCAGGCAGAGGAGAGAGGTCCCGTAACAGACAATCTGGCTTCATGTCAGCAGAGAATCAGTCTTCATATCATAGCAGAGAATCAGGCTTCACGTCAGCCACCAATGCAACAGTCCATTTTCATAAATTTAGGCCCAGCACCCAGGCAGAGGAGAGAGGTCCCGTAACAGACAATCTGGCTTCATGTCAGCAGAGAATCAGTCTTCATATCATAGCAGAGAATCAGGATTCACGTCAGCCACCAATGCAACAGTCCATTTTCATAAATTTAGGCCCAGCACTAAGGCAGAGGAGAGAGGTCCCGTAACAGAGAATCTGGCTTCATGTCAGCAGAGAATCAGTCTGCATGTCATAGCAGAGAATCAGGCTTCACGTCACCCACCACTGTAACAGTCCATTTTCATAAATTTAGGCCCAGCACCCAGGCAGAGGAGAGAGGTCCCGTAACAGACAATCTGGCTTCATGTCAGCAGAGAATCAGTCTGCATGTCATAGCAGAGAATCAGGCTTCACGTCACCCATCACTGCAACAGTCCATTTTCATAAATTTAGGCCCAGCACCCAGGCAGAGGAGAGAGGTCCCGTAACAGACAATCTGGCTTCATGTCAGCAGAGAATCAGTCTTCACATCATAGCAGAGAATCAGGTTTCACGTCAGCCACCAATGCAACAGTCCATTGTCAGATATTTAGGCCCAGCACCCAGGCAGAGGAGAGAGGTCCTGTAACAGACAATCTGGCTTCATGTCAGCAGAGAATCAGTCTTCATGTCATAGCAGAGAATCAGGCTTCACGTCACCCACCACTGTAACAGTCCATTTTCATAAATTTAGGCCTAGCACCCAGGCAGAGGAGAGAGGTCCCGTAACAGATAATCTGGCTTCATGTCAGCAGAGAATCAGTCTTCATATCATAGCAGAGAATCAGGCTTCACGTCAGCCACCAATGCAACAGTCCATTTTCATAAATTTAGGCCCAGCACCCAGGCAGAGGAGAGAGGTCCCGTAACAGACAATCTGGCTTCATGTCAGCAGAGAATCAGTCTTCATATCATAGCAGAGAATCAGGCTTCACGTCAGCCACCAATGCAACAGTCCATTTTCATAAATTTAGGCCCAGCACCCAGGCAGAGGAGAGAGGTCCCGTAACAGACAATCTGGCTTCATGTCAGCAGAGAATCAGTCTGCATGTCATAGCAGAGAATCAGGCTTCACGTCACCCACCACTGCAACAGTCCATTTTCATAAATTTAGGCCCAGCACCCAGGCAGAGGAGAGAGGTCCCGTAACAGACAATCTGGCTTCATGTCAGCAGAGAATCAGTCTTCACATCATAGCAGAGAATCAGGTTTCACGTCAGCCACCAATGCAACAGTCCATTGTCAGATATTTAGGCCCAGCACCCAGGCAGAGGAGAGAGGTCCTGTAACAGACAATCTGGCTTCATGTCAGCAGAGAATCAGTCTTCATGTCATAGCAGAGAATCAGGCTTCACGTCACCCACCACTGTAACAGTCCATTTTCATAAATTTAGGCCTAGCACCCAGGCAGAGGAGAGAGGTCCCGTAACAGATAATCTGGCTTCATGTCAGCAGAGAATCAGTCTGCATGTCATAGCAGAGAATCAGGCTTCACCTCAGCCACCACTGCAACAGTCCATTTTCATAAATTTAGGCCCAGCACCCAGGCAGAGGAGAGAGGACCCGTAACAGACAATCTGGCTTCATGTCAGCAGAGAATCAGTCTGCATGTCATAGCAGAGAATCAGGCTTCACGTCACCCACCACTGTAACAGTCCGATTTCATAAATTTAGGCCCAGCACCCAGGCAGAGGAGAGAGGTCCTGTAACAGACAATCTGGCTTCATGTCAGCAGAGAATCAGTCTTCATATCATAGCAGAGAATCAGGCTTCACGTCAGCCACCAATGCAACAGTCCATTGTCAGATATTTAGGCCCAGCACCCAGGCAGAGGAGAGAGGTCCCGTAACAGAGGATCTGGCTTCATGTCAGCAGAGAATTAGTCTGCATGTCATAGCAGAAAATCAGGCTTCACGTCACCCAACATTGGAACAGTCCATTAACATATATTTAGGCCCCGACACCCAGACAGAGGGAGGTTCATTCAACTTTGGGTAGCTTCGCAATATAATGGTAAAATGAAAATAAAAATAGGATTGAATGAGGAAGTGCCCTGGAGTACAATAATATATGGTTAAGGGGAGGTAGTTAATGTCTAATCTGGACAAGGGACGGACAGGTCCTGTGGGATCCATGCCTGGTTCATTTTTATGATTGTCAGCTTGTCCACATTGGCTGTAGACAGGCGGCTGCGTTTGTCTGTAATGACGCCCCCTGCCGTGCTGAATACACGTTCAGACAAAACGCTGGCCGCCGGGCAGGCCAGCACCTCCAAGGCATAAAAGGCTAGCTCTGGCCACGTGGACAATTTAGAGACCCAGAAGTTGAATGGGGCCGAACCATCAGTCAGTACGTGGAGGGGTGTGCACACGTACTGTTCCACCATTTTAGTGAAATGTTGCCTCCTGCTAACACGCTGCGTATCAGGTGGTGGTGCAGTTAGCTGTGGCGTGTCGACAAAACTTTTCCACATCTCTGCCATGCTAACCCTGCCCTCAGAGGAGCTGGCCGTGACACAGCTGCCTTGGCAACCTCTTGCTCCTCCTCTGCCTTGGCCTTGGGCTTCCACTTATTCCCCTGTGACATTTGGGAATGCTCCAAGTAGCGCGTCTACCAACGTGCGCTTGTACTCGCGCATCTTCCTATCACGCTCCAGTGCAGGAAGTAAGGTGGGCACATTGTCTTTGTAGCATGGATCCAGCAGGGTGGCAACCCAGTAGTCCGCACACGTTAAAATGTGGGCAACTCTGCTGTCGTTGCGCAGGCACTGCAGCATGTAGTCGCTCATGTGTGCCAGGCTGCCCAGGGGTAAGGACAAGTTGTCCTCTGTGGGAGGCGTATCGTCATCGTCCTGCCTTTCCCCCCAGCCACGCACCAGTGATGGGCCCGAGCTGCGTTGGGTGCCACCCTGCTGTGACCATGCTTCATCCTCCTCCACCTCCTCCTCATCCTCGTCCTCCTCGTCCTCCAGTAGTGGGCCCTGGCTGGCCACATTTGTACCTGGCCTCTGCTGTTGCAAAAAACCTCCCTCTGAGTCACTTCGAAGAGACTGGCCTGAAAGTGCTAAAAATGACCCCTCTTCCTCCTCCTCCTCCTGGGCCACCTCCTCTTCCATCATCGCCCTAAGTGTTTTCTCAAGGAGACATAGAAGTGGTATTGTAACGCTGATAATGGTGTCATCGCCACTGGCCATGTTGGTGGAGTACTCGAAACAGCGCAACAGGGCACACAGGTCTCGCATGGAGGCCCAGTCATTGGTGGTGAAGTGGTGCTGTTCCGCAGTGCGACTGACCCGTGCGTGCTGCAGCTGAAACTCCACTATGGCCTGCTGCTGCTCGCACAGTCTGTCCAGCATGTGTAAGGTGGAGTTCCACCTGGTGGGCACGTCGCATATGAGGCGGTGAGCGGGAAGGCCGAAGTTACGCTGTAGCGCAGACAGGCGGGCAGCGGCAGGATGTGAACGCCGGAAGCGCGAACAGACGGCCCTCACTTTATGCAGCAGCTCTGACATGTCGGGGTAGTTGTGAATGAACTTCTGCACCACCAAATTCAGCACATGCGCCAGGCAAAGGATGTGCGTCAAACCGGCTAGTCCCAGAGCTGCAACGAGATTTCGCCCATTATCGCACACCACCAGGCCGGGCTTGATGCTCACCGGCAGCAACCACTCGTCGGTCTGTTGTTCTATACCCCGCCACAACTCCTATGCGGTGTGGGGCCTGTCCCCCAAACATATGAGTTTCAGAATGGCCTGCTGACGTTTACCCCGGGCTGTGCTGAAGTTGGTGGTGAAGGTGTGTGGCTGACTGGATGAGCAGGTGGAAGAAGAGGAGGAGGAAGCCAAGAAGGAGGAGGTGGCAACAGGAGGCAAAGAATGTTGCCCTGCGATCCTTGGCGGCGGAAGGACGTGCGCCAAACAGCTCTCCGCCTGGGGCCCAGCTGCCACTACATTTACCCAGTGTGCAGTTAGGGAGATATAGCGTCCCTGGCCGTGCTTACTGGTCCACGTATCTGTGGTTAGGTGGACCTTGCTACAGATGGCATTGCGCAGTGCACACTTGATTTTATCGGATACTTGGTTGTGCAGGGAAGGCACGCTCTCTTGGAGAAGTAGTGGCGGCTGGGAACAACATACTGTGGGACAGCAAGCGACATGAGCTGTTTGAAGCTATCTGTGTCCACCAGCCTAAATGACAGCAGGCCAGTAGTTTAGAAATGCTGGCATTCAGGGCCAGGGATCGAGGGTGGCTAGGTGGGAATTTACGCTTTCTCTCAAATGTTTGTGAGATGGAGAGCTGAACGCTGCCGTGTGACATGGTTGAGACGCTTGGTGACGGAGGTGGTGGTGGTGTTGGTGGTACATCCCCTGTTTGCTGGGCGGCAGGTGCCAACGTTCCTCCAGAGGCGGAGGAAGAGGCCGAGGCGGCAGCAGCAGAAGAGGCCGAGGCTGCAGCAGATGAAGAGGTAGCAGGGGGAGCCTGAGCGACTTCCTTGTTTTTAATGTGTTTACTCTACTGCAGTTCATGCTTTGCATGCAGGTGCCTGGTCATGCAGGTTGTGCTAAGGTTCAGAACGTTAATGCCTCGCTTCAGGCTCTGATGGCACAGCGTGCAAACCACTCGGGTCTTGTCGTCAGCACATTGTTTGAAGAAGTGCCATGCCAGGGAACTCCTTGATGCTGCCTTTGGGGTGCTCGGTCCAAGATGGCAGCGGTCAGTAGCAGGCGGAGTCTCTTGGCGGCGGGTGTTCTGCTTTTGCCCACTGCTCCCTCTTTTGCTACGCTGTTGGCTCGGTCTCACCACTGCCTCTTCCTCCGAACTGTGAAAGTCAGTGGCACGACCTTCATTCCATGTGGGGTCTAGGACCTCATCGTCCCCTGCATCGTCTTCCACCCAGTCTTGATCCCTGACCTCCTGTTCAGTCTGCACACTGCAGAAAGACGCAGCAGTTGGCACCTGTGTTTCGTCATCATCAGAGACATGCTGAGGTGGTATTCCCATGTCCTCATCATCAGGAAACATAAGTAGTTGTGCGTCAGTTCAGTCTATGTCTTCCACCGCTGGGGAAGGGCTAGGTGGATGCCCTTGGGAAACCCTGCCAGCAGAGTCTTCAAACAGCATAAGAGACTGCTGCATAACTTGAGGCTCAGACAGTTTCCCTGATATGCATGGGGGTGATGTGACAGACTGATGGGGTTGGTTTTCAGGCGCCATCTGTGCGCTTTCTGCAGAAGACTGGGTGGGAGATAATGTAAACGTGCTGGATCCACTGTCGGCCACCCAATTGACTAATGCCTGTACCTGCTCAAGCCTTACCATCCTTAGAACGGTATTGGGCCCCACCATATATCGCTGTAAATTCTGGCGGCTACTGGGACCTGAGGTAGTTGGTACACTAGGACGTGTGGATGTGGCAGAACGGCCACGTCCTCTCCCAGCACCAGAGGGTCCACTAACACCACCAAGACCATGTCCACGTCCGCGTCCCTTACTAGATGTTTTCCTCATTGTTATCGTTCACCACAACAACAAAAATATTATTTGGCCCAATGTATTGTATTCAAATTCAGCTGAATATAAATTTGAGGCCTAGTATTTAGGCGCTGGGTGACAGGTATTGATTTACTGACAGATTTAGACTTGGAAATGCACAGTAGCATGTGTATGAAGTTATTCTGAATGACCCTATGTGCACCTTGAATATTATATACCCTTTAGGGATAGATTTCAAATAGCTCTGATACAGCAGAAACCACTAAATTAGGAAATTGCTAAATTGGGAATTGTATTTCAACCCAGAACAAAAAATGTGCTTTAACGGACACTAAATAACTTGCCCAGCCAGAACAGTACAGCAGTAACGACAGATTTAGCGGGATATAAATTTGAGGCCTAGTATTTAGGCGCTGGGTGACAGGTATAGATTTACTGACGGAATTAGACTTGGAAATGCACAGTAGCGTGTGTGTGAAGTTATTCTGAATGACCCTATGTGCACCTTGAATATTATATACCCTTTTAGGGATAGATTTAAAATAGCTCTGATACAGCAGAAACCACTAAATTTGGAAATTACTAAATTGGGAATTGTATTTCAACCCAGAACAAAAAATGTGCTTTGACGGACACTAAATAACTTGCCCAGCCAGAACAGTACAGCGGTAACGACAGATTTAGCGGGATATAAATTTGAGGCCTAGTATTTAGGCGCTGGGTGACAGGTATAGATTTACTGACAGAATTAGACTTGGAAATGCACAGTAGCATGTGTGTGAAGTTATTCTGAATTACCCTATGTGCAGAATTAGATTGGGATATGGCCAAAAAATAACCACACTATTGCTGGTTAAATGCACTTGGTGTGACAGCTTGACCAACCACACTACTGAGGGTTAAATGCACTTGGTGACAGGCGCAGCTTGCCCCTGATGTAGTATATGGCCAAAAAATGAACAGACTATTGCTGGTTAAATGCACTTGGTGTGACAGCTTGACCAACCACACTACTGAGGGTTAAATGCACTTGGTGACGGGCGCAGCTTGCCCCTGATGTAGTATATGGCCAAAAAATAAACAGACTATTGCTGGTTAAATGCACTTGGCGAGACAGCTTCACCCTGATGTAGGCTTTAGCCAAAAAACAACCACACCATTGAGGGTTAAATGCACTTGGTGACGGGCGCAACTTGCCCCTGATGTAGTATATGGCCAAAAAATAAACAGACTATTGCTGGTTAAATGCACTTGGTGTGACAGCTTCACCCTGATGTAGGCTTTAGCCAAAAAACAACCACACCATTGAGGGTTAAATGCACTTGGTGACGGGCGCAGCTTGCCCCTGATGTAGTATATGGCCAAAAAATAAACAGACTATTGCTGGTTAAATGCACTTGGTGTGACAGCTTCACCCTGATGTAGGCTTTAGCCAAAAAACAACCACACCATTGAGGGTTAAATGCACTTGGTGACAGGCGCAGCTTGCCTCTGATGTAGTATATGGCCAAAAAATAAAAAGACTATTGCTGGTTAAATGCACTTGGTGTGACAGCTTCACCCTGATATAGGCTTTAGCCAAAAAACAACCACACCATTGAGGGTTAAATGCACTTGGTCGCAGCTTGTGCTGGCGCACTACAAGACACAAAATGTCCGCCGATCACCCCAGAAAAAAGTGACTGACAAACGGTCTGGGCAGCCTAAAAACAGTGAGCAATTGAGTATCAGCAGCTCAATGACCCACAGCTGCAGATCGATCAATAATCAAGTCCTTTGGAGGAATTAATCTGCCTAATCTCGCCCTACTGTCGCAGCCGCAACCTCTCCCTACGCTAATCAGAGCAGAGCAATAGTAGGCATGGCTGTGATGGCCTCTTGGGGCAAGTAGTATGACGCTTGTTGATTGGCTGCTTTGCAGCCTTTCAAAAAGTGCCAAGAAAGCGTCACAAAAGCGCCAAGAAAGCGACGAACACCGAACCCGAACCTTTACAAAAATGTCCGGGTTCGGGTCCGTGTCACGGACACCCCAAAATTCGGTACGAACCCGAACTATACAGTTCGAGTTCGCTCATCCCTAATCTCGTTAGCCTCTCTCATCTGTCATGTAGTTGCACTGATTGCATCCCTTTAAATCCTTTTCCCATAGTGCATCACTTTGCGGTATATACAACTTCCTGGAGTGTGTGCATACTGTTCCTACTTCTCAGTCTTCTACAAGATACATTTTGTTCATTTATTTGTGTTTTTCTGTTTGCTGGATCCCAGGTGACCCTGACTCCCTGCGTATCTACTGTAGGGAGCCGGTGGCCGTGTCTCCTCACTATTATAGGGTGTTCAGGTGTTATACAGTCGAGGTACGAGGATATGCGATCATCTACCATTGGGATTTTTGCATAGGCTGAGCAGTCAGGGAGAGAGCCAGGTCTGATGCAGGGCTCTCCCTTTTTGTTCCTTAGTTTTGGATCCAGTCAGTCATATATTCATTTAGTGTTTTCTAGTTTCCTGCACACCTTCCGTGACAGCTGCGTGGGGGCTTATTTTGTGTGGGACAAGCTGTAGTTTTTATTGGCACCATTTTGGGGTATGAAAGGAATCAATGTTTTTGTATGTTAAAACTAATTCTGCTTTTTGCTAAGTTTCTGTTCTCTGTAACCATGAATCTTATCTCTTTGGCAGTTGGCACTCCTCCCGGACAATATCCCTAATATGGGAATTCCGTTTTTGTTGCTTTTTTTTTGCCTGTGGAATAGAACGTGTTAATATATGATAGGTTGAATACATAACTTACGTTGATATGCTAATAAAGGGGGTAAAACCCCCTCTACATTAAAAATAAACTTCAGAGCGTTCATTCAGTACATCATTGTTGTGTCTGTTATTCCCTACTGAGTGAAGCGCTCTCCCGACGTCAGAACAAGACTCAAATGAATCCGATACTATTAGTTTGGTGCCAGGGGTACCAGAGGGACGTTGAGATTTCCTAATAGTTTGGGGGCTCGTGTCCGGGATCGAGAAGGTCATCCTCGGGTCCGGTGAATAAAACATCTGTTATTGTCCTCTGGCCGATCCAAGAACCACATCTCGATCTAGTAAGTAGAACCTACAACTTCTAGTATAATTACTGTATCAGGGATACAGGGAACAGACTCCGGGAGTCTGGGGGATTGACCCGGGGACTCCGGGAGTCCGCTGTGAGGATCACTCAGAGAAAATATAGTGCGCACTAGAAAATATTGTCTCAGGGAGACAAGGACAGAGCTTGATTTGACTCTTTTTAAAGTTGCTTTAAAGTTGTTTTAAAGTATAAGAATATTAGAGTTCATATAAGGATACTGATGTCCGGGTGGTAAGTGTATGGACTGAAGTTGACTATTTTCATAGAGTTTGAAGGACATTGCATTGTTGTTGCGGAGGTCTGCAAGAGTTTGAATTTAACAAAATTACTGTATGATTATAACATGTATATTGTCTTCTTATAAGAGTTGGTTAATCACAGAGTGAAGACCAGAAGACATTGGAAAACACAGCACAACAGCGACATAGACCATTAGCAATTCTGGGTGTGGTGTGGCTATCTGTTTCCAGGAAAGCTGTGTTTGTCTGTGCTGCAAGTTTTGGGATGAAACAAAGAAAACTGTGTGGCTGGGTTGAAAGACATAAACTATTCAGTGGAATGTGAATGGGTGTGGCTTTGAGTTGTAGTTGAGTTGAAAATGTGTGAAGACTGATGGATGTTTTTAGCAGAGCTGTGTATGCAATTCATATTTTATGCATAAGGGTGTGGTTATGAGCTGTTTGTGAAAAGGAGTACATGAAAATGTGATTGTGTATGGAATACTATATTTGTTTTCATTTAATATGCGCATTGAGAATTTAATTTAATTTTTCTTGGAAGATTTTTGTTTTTTATTGGTGCCAAGTGTTGATTGAGCTGTACATTTTTTTTACTTCATTTGAAGTCAATGAAAAGTTTCTTATGGGCCCTTTGTGTGTTCATGTCTGTATTGTCAGATCTGTTTGTTTCAATGTTTGAAGTTACGTGTTGCATGTTAAGTGTTGTGCTTAACATCAGAGCTCTGTTCTTATGGACAGCTGGAACACTACTGACGGACATAAGGAGGACCACAGCGTACGACTAAAAGGGGTGGACTTAGATGACTGAGAGTGGGAGGAAGGAGATGGTAGATAGCGGTGCAACTTCAAGTGTGTTAAGTAAAGATTTGTACACAGGACCATTGAGAAAATATAAGCCCTCTATGGGAATTAATTGGGTTTTGACAAGAACTTTCGAAACTGACTCACTACCACTCGAGACCATGGACAGGGAATACATCACAGACCATGCCTTCAGCATTATAACAGATTGCCCAGTCAGCCTATTAGGGAGAGATTTGTTCATTAAGCTTGACTTACAAGTGTCAGCCAAAAATCAGGGCATAAGAGTACACTCAGATCTCATTCCAATCTCTACACCCGTGCCACTGATTCTTGCAAACATACAGAACCACCCAGAACTTAACAACATTAACCCTGCATTATGGTCTTCAAATGAATATGACACGGGGCTCATTGATTGCACACCTTACAAGTCTACTGTGAAACCAGGTGTCATCTCAGTGTTCCAGAAACAATACCCGTTGTCCACAGAGAAAATTGAGGGCTTGAGGCCAAAGATCGAGAAAATTTTAACAAAGGCACCCTGGAAGAGGTGATTTCACCCTTTAGCACTCCCATAAATCCTGTGGCAAAAGCAGATGGTTTAGTTCGCTTTATACAGGATTTTTAAGGGCCATCAACAACATCATTGTGCCTATAGCCCCCAGTTGTACCTGACATCACTCAGTTATTATCTGCCATTCCAGCAGACGCTATTTGGTTCAGTGTGATAGATCTGAAAAACGCATTATTTTCTATCCCAGTTGACAAGAAGACCAGATTACTTTTTGCTTTTTCCTTCGAGGGGCGACAACTAACCTGGGCAAGACTGCCCCAGGGATATGTTGACTCACCTGTAGTATTCAACAGCTTCCTCCAAATGACTTTAAAACCATGCCACCCCCCCCCCCCCCCAGGTTCCGTGCTGCTGCAATACGTGGATGATTTACTGTTGTGCAGTATGTCAGTGAAGGCCAACATTGAGGATGGTATATCACTGTTACAATGGTTGTTTGAATGTGGACACAAAGTGTCATTAGGGAAAATGCAATGGTGTAAACAGCAAGTCGAATACTTGGGGTTTGTCCTCACAAAGGGGGAAAGAAGGATCAGTCCAGAGAGAGTCCAGTCTGTAGGGGGCCTGGTCACCCCACACTCCAAGAAGGAATGATAAACTACTGCAGACAATGGATCCCAGACTGTTCCTACTATGACAATATCTTGAGGCAGGCAACACTACAGGACAAACCTGACTTAATAAGATGGTCTTCAGAATTGTACAATGCATTTGATTATCTGAAATGTTCATTAATGTCAAGTCCAGGATTGGGCCTCCCTGACTACAAACTTCTCTTCCACATGTTTGCACGACAAAACTGTAAAACCATGGCGGGCGTACTGACACAAAAACATGGAGGCAAGTTGCGCCCATGTGCATTTTTCTCGAAGGTAATGCCCACCTCTGTCCAAGGGATGCCTGAATGTATGTGTTCTCGTGCAGCCTGTGCTATGATGGTAGAGTTGGCAACTCCTTTCACAATGTGACATTACACCATTTTGCACACCACTCATGATGTTGTAGGCCTACTCAAGGACATCCACACTCAATACAGCAGGCATCTGAGATCATTGCACTCACTAGAGCATGTATTCTAGATGCTGACAGACCTGTCACCATTTATACTGATAGTAGATACACACATGGTGTAGTTTGGGATCACGGAATGATTTGGCACAGGAGAGGTTTCACTGCAGCAGATGGTAAACGCATCTCACACTCACAGTTGGTCGCAGATCTACTTGAAGCCATCAGATTACCTTCACAATTAGCAATTGTCCACTGCAAGGCACACACCAATGGTAAGGATCACGTCTCACAGGGCAATGCGCTGGCAAATAAGGAGGCGAAATGAGTGGCCAAATGCAACCCCACAGGTCCATGTAACCATTGGGAGATGCCATGTCTGGCACCTCCAACCCCTGAGATGTCACAAATGCTTACTGATCTTCAAATATATGCCACGGAACAGGAACGGCAAGACTGGTGTTATCGGGTATTGCAGAAAAATCCTAAGACAGGATTGGTCTGCAAAGAGGGGAAGCCATGCATTCCCCAACACAGTGCTTCCAGCATTGAGATACTCATGGGAAGGCCTTTCCCCACCCCCTGGGCAAGACGCCCAATGATAGTGCAGGAAGGAGACCTTGATTTAATAAGGGAAGAATATGTCATCAAATTGCTACAGGTACTTAACAAAACTGAGGAAAAAGTTTCTTGTAAGTCTCCCTCTCTTCCACAGGAACCCACCCACCCATACAGGGTGGGGGATGAGGTGGTGGTCAAAACACTGAAGAAAGGAAGAGCTCAAGGTGATTTCGCATATGGCCCACCCACTACCGTGGTCGCAGTAACCAGAACAGCTATGTTGACTGAACAATCTCCAACTTGGATCCACGCCACCCGAGTGAAGCTTATGAGAGCAAGAGAGGAGGCAGGAACGGAGGCAGACAGCCTTGGCCTTGAAGAAGGACAAGAGGTACTAACGGGGGCAGACAGCCCTGACCTCCAACGAGGCCCAGAGGTACTAACGGGGGCAGACAACCCTGACCTCCAACATGATGAGCTCCTCACTCTTTTCTGGGAAATGGTTGAAAGTACTGACTAAGATTACTTCAATAATCTTGTTGATTTTACCAATTGGTAGTAAGGGAGAAGTAGCCGCAACTAGTAAGAGCAGCGTCATCACCTTTTGGTATAATTCATCTAACACTCACGTAGCTACCTACACCTTTTGTCTTTGTGATATACTAAAAACATGTTATTACTATAATTACTGCTCTAAAGCCTATATACAAGGACAGGCCTATGTTTGTGTAACAGACTTATATTGGGGGAAAAAATTGTGGATACTGGTGATCAGTGGGATGGAATACAGGGATAGAATGGGGATATAAACCAGAAAGGGCCCTCAAGAGAAAGGATAGATATTCTAAGTCCCTTCTAACTAGAATGACACTCCTTGAGGGAGGGACATGCTATATGGAAACTTCTTCATTCTCCGGTGTAGGATATTGCCCCCATAAAATCGCAGGAAATGAAACTCATACTAACCATAGAAAATCCTGGTAAACAGGATGAAGGAGATTATGTATTAGGATGGTACTTCCATAAAATGTGGGGATCTGTAACACAAATGTTCAGACTTAGCGATATATATGAATCTAAAGAATATCAACCCATTACAAATGTCCCTAAAAACCCACTGGCCCCACATATAGTTTCTCTAAAAAACCTAAGGGCCATATCTGATCCCACATATGAGGATACTTTAGCCATGAAGACGGATTTTTTAATGCTAATTTGTGGCTGGAGTGGATGAAGTATAGTGCAGCCTCTGTGAATAAAAGTAACTGTTACATATGCGGTGCTGCCAAGCCACACCTAGGTACCGTACCCCTAGTGTTACCAGAAAGCGTTTAAGAATGTTTTTTTACTCTTTTTGTTAATATGTCTTATAACCACAGTGCATGTACAGCATGGAAGTCAAAATACCTTCTGTTGTTGAAAAATCCTTGCCCAGGGGCAAGTATCCAGGTAACTACACATGTTACAAAGGGAGTACACATGGGAGGAATTTACATAATTTCACCAAAGGTTATTGTTATAAATACAGCAATCTGAATATATCCCTCACTGAAAACCAATAGGAGATGTGTACTGGATCTGTGGAGATGGAAAAATAAGATCCAGACGGGAAGGTGCCTGGAAAGGTGAATGTGCGCTTGCCAAAGTTATAATGAACATGCACATTTTTACTGAATCAGATATTACAGACAAAGGGGTGCAAAAGATAAATAAAAGAAGCAGCCCCCTTTCAAGTTTTGATCCCCATGTGTATATAGATGCAATAGGTGTTCCAAGAGGGGTCCCAGATGAGTTCAAAACTAGAGATCAAGTAGCCGCCGGATTTAAATTAATATTTCCCATTATTGCTGTGAATAAAAATGTGGATTAGATAAATTACATATACTACAATCAGCAAAGGTTTGTAAACTATACCAGAGATGTATTACAAGGGGTAGCAGTAGAAATACAAGCGGACTCAATCATGACATTCCAGAATCGAATGGTGTTGGATATGATTCTTGCAGAGAAGGATGGAGTGTGCCAAGTATTGACTGATCCAACCTCCTGTTGCACATACATACCAAATAATACTGGCCCCACTGGTAAGGTCACAATAGCTATCAAAAAACTTGAAGATATGTCAATAGAAATGAAAAATAACTCAGGTATAAATAATCCATGGAATTAATACTTTGGGTGGTTCACAAGTTGGAAACAAGGTCTCATGCAACTAGGGATAGTAATACTAATAGTAATTGTAGTAATAGGTGTAGTAGCATTATGTGTTATTCCTTGTGTGAGACGAATGCTAGAAAAAAGGCTCTCTAAGGCCCCATGCACACGGCCGTGTTTCACAGCCGTGTGCGGGCCGTGGAACCGCGGCCTGGATCCCTCCTGTGAGCTGGAGCGCACGGCGTCACTGGTTGCTATGACGCCGTGCGCTCCCTGCTGCCGGCACAGTACAGTAATACACTGGTATAGATCATACCAGTGTATTACTGCATAGCGGCCGGCAGCAGGGAGCGCACGGCGTCATAGCAACCAGTGACGCTGTGCGCTCCTGCTCACAGGAGGGATCCAGGCCGCGGTTCCACGGCCCGCACACGGCTGTGAAACACGGCCGTGTGCATGGGGCCTAAGGCTGAGTTCACACGAGCGTGACAGATTAGGTCCGGATGCGTTCAGGGTGCGTTCAGTTAAACTCGCACCATTTTGCAAGCAAGTTCAGTCAGTTTTGTCTGCGATTGCGTTTAGTTGTTCAGTTTTTTCCGCGCGGGTGCAATGCGTTTTGATGCATTTTTCACGCGCGTGATAAAAAACTGAAGGTTTACAAACAACATCTCCTAGCAACCATCAGTGAAAAACGCATTGCATCCGCACTTGCTTGCAGATGCAATGCGTTATTCACGCAGCCCCATTCACTTCTATGGAGCCAGGGCTGCGTGAAAAACACAGAATATAGAACATGCTGCGATTTTAAAGCATTGCAAAAGTGATGAGTGAAAAAAAATGCTCATGTACACAGCCCCATTGAAATTAATGGGTCAGGATTCAGTGCAGGTGCAATGCGTTCACCTACTGCATTGCACCCGCGCGGAAATCTCGCCCGTGTGAATGCAGCCTTATATGTCATTATATCAGACTACTCTACCCCAGGAGGATCGAAGCCCAGATGGGTATAAGAATTACCTAATATCATATAGAGAGAAAAAGGACAAGAAAGGAAAGAACCATGTAGTGTGATACACTAAGGCCCCTTTCACACGGGCGACTTTTCCGTGCGGGTGCGATCCGTGCGGCGAACGTATGGCACCCGCACTAAATCCTGACCCATTCATTTCTATGGGGCTGTGCACATGAGCGATGTTTTTAACGCATCACTTGTGCGTTCAGTTGAAATCGCAGCATGCTCTATATTTTCCGATTTTGACGTGACGCAGGCCCCATAGAAGTGAATGGGGTGCGTGAAAATCGGATGGCATCCGCAAGCAAGTACGGATGCCGTGCGATTTGCACGCATGGTTGCTAGGAGACCATCGGGATGGAGACCCGATCATTATTATTTTCCCTTATAACATGGTTATAAGGGAAAATAATAGCATTCTGAATACAGAATGCATAGTAAAACAGCGCTAGAGGGGTTAAAAAAAATAAAAAAAAATTTAACTCACCTTAGTCCACTTGCTCGCGAAGCTGGCATCTCCTTGTGTCTCCGCTGCTGATGAACAGGACCTGGGGTGAGCTGCTCCATTGAATATCGGTTAAGGACCTTTGATGACGTCACTTCGGTCATCACATGGTACGTCACATGATCTTTTACCATGGTGATTCACCATGGTAAAAGATCATGTGACGACCGGAGTGACGTCATCGAAGGTCCTTAACCGATATTTAATGCAGCAGCTCACCCCAGGTCCTGTTCATCAGCAGTGGAGACACAAGGAGATGCCGGGCTTCGCGAGCAAGTGGACTAAGGTGAGTTAAATTATTTATTATTATTTTTTAACCCCTCTAGCGCTGGTTTACTATGCATTCTGTATTCAGAATGCTATTATTTTCCCTTATAACCATGTTATAAGGGAAAATAATACAATCTTCAGAACATCAATCCCAAGCCCGAACTTCTATGAAGAAGTTCGGGTTTGGGTACCAAACATGCACGATTTTTCTCGCGCGAGTGCAACGCATGACAATGTTTTGCACTTGCGCAGAAAAAATCGCGCATTTTTCCGCAACGCACCCGGCTCTTATCCGGGCAAAAAAAATGACGCCCGTGTGAAAGAGGCCTAAGGCTGAGTTCACACGAGCGTGACAGATTTGGTCCGGATGCGTTCAGGGTGCGTTCAGTTAAACTCGTACCATTTTGCAAGCAAGTTCAGTCAGTTTTGGCTGCAATTGCGTTTAGTTGTTCAGTTTTTTCCGCGCGGGTGCAATGCGTTTTGATGCGTTTTTCACGCGCGTGATAAAAAACTGAAGGTTTACAAACATCTCCTAGCAACCATCAGTGAAAAACGCATTGCATCCGCACTTGCTTGCCCCATTCACTTCTATGGAGCCAGGGCTGCGTGAAAAACGCAGAATATAGAACATGCTGCGATTTTAAAGCATTGCAGAACTGATGCATGAAAAAAAAACGCTCATGTGCACAGCCCCATTGAAATGAATGGGTCAGGATTCAGTGCAGGTGCAATGCGTTCACCTACTGCATTGCACCCGCGCGGAAATCTCGCCCGTGTGAACGCAGCCTAAAGGTTCTAAGAGGGGGGATTTGAAAGGAATCCATGTTTTTGTATGTTAAAACTAATTCTGCTTTTTGCTAAGTTTCTGTTCTCTGTAACCATGAATCTTATCTCTTTGGCAGTTGGCACTCCTCCCGGACAATATCCCTAATATGGGAATTCCGTTTTTGTTGCTTTTTTTTTTTGCCTGTGGAATAGAACGTGTCAATATATGATAGGTTGAATACATAACTTACATTTATATTCTAATAAAGGGGGCAAAACCCCCTCTATATAACCTGTGTGCATTAAAAATAAACTTCAGAGCGTTCATTTAGTACATCATTGTTGTGTCTGTTATTCCCTACTGAGTGAAGCGCTCTCCTGACGTCAGAACAAGACTCAAACCAAGCCGATACTAGGAGTTTGGTGCCAGGGGTACCAGAGGGACGTTGAGATTTCCTAACAGGGTATATTTGGCTTTCTAGTTGCTTTTTATCAAATTTTTTTTGGAGGTCACGAAAAAAGCAGTTTGGTGTCATTTTTCTATTTATTTTTTTACACCGCTCACTTCATGGGGTAGATCATTTGATATTTTTATAGATCTGGTTATTATGGATGCAACAATACCAAATCTGTTCAATTTTTTTTATATATTTTTTTACTTTTTACACAATAAAAACATTCTTAGAAAAAAAAATCATGTTTTTGTGTTGTCATTTTCTTAGAGCCATATTTTTTCTATTTTTCTGGCTATAGTCTTTTGTGAGGGCTTGTGACATTTTTGTTGCTACCATTTTAGGGTACATACGACTTTTTGATTAATTGGTATGACGTTTTTTGCGAGGTGAGATGACTAAAAAAGGCTATTTTGGCATCATTTTTGCTTTTTTACACCGTTCACTTGATGGGGTAGATCATGTGATTTTTTTTTTTAGAGCCAATCGTTAGACGCGTCGATACCAAATATGTCAATTTTATAAGTTTATTCTACATTTTACACAATAAGAGCATTTTTAGAAAAAAATCATGTTTTTGTGTTGCAATTTTCATAAAGTTATATTTTTTTTATTTTTCGGTCTTTTGTGGGGCTCATTTTTGTGGGATGAGGTGACATTTTTATTGCTACTATTTTGGGGTACATAAGACTTTTTGATTGAGTTTTTGGGGAGGTGAGCTCATTTGGTGCAATTTAATTTTTATTTTTTTTACAGCGTTCACCTGATGGGGTAGATCATATGATATTATTTAAGAAACGGTTGTTGGTGTTGCAGTGATACCAAATATGTCTTTTTTTTTTTTCTATTTTTAACTTTTTTTAAATAATGGATTTGGGGGGATTTTTTTTATGTGAAACTTATTTATTTTTCAAAACGCTTCATTTTTATATTTTTTTTATTTTACCCTTTGTGTCCCCCATAAGGTCATACAAAACCTCTGGGGGACATTTAACTTCTTTATTATTTTTTTTCTTGATTCCTCCTGTAACATAGTAGCCCCAGTTACAGGGGGAATACACCCCCAGAGAGGCTGTGCAGCAGAATACGGAGCTCTACAGCCTCTGTGCAGGGCTGATCGAGGTCTATTGAAGACCCGACAGCTCCTGCACTCCCCCGGCCCCGACTATCATATGACCACCGGGCCGGGACAGGAAGCGGCAGAGCACTGTGTATACAGCTATCTAGAAGGCAGGGATAACCAGGAACGGTCCCTGCCTTCTCTCTGGGGTGCCCTGCTGTCACTGACAGCGGGCCCCCCACTCGTAAGCTGCACGATTAGCATGCAGCTGCAATCTCTGAAAGGACATTTCAGAACATCCATTCAGAGATAAACCCGACTGCCCAGGATGTTTATAGTCAATGGGCGGCCTGGAAATGGTTAAAAAGTCATTTATAATATTACAATATAATACATTATATTACATTACAAACTTGTTTTTTACCCAATTGAATATCCAGTTGCCAGTATTTCTGTCATATTACTCAATTATAAGAGTAATATGCTTGCCAAAGCTATTAAAAGCATCAGTGCTACTATAGATTCCTACAAATACTCTAGTTAAAAACTAACATGGCCACTTTGGACTGGTCATTCCATTTGAAGTGGTATTTTTACAATTGGGAACAGCAAATAAGTAACCCAATTGAAGTTAAAGAGGACCTTTTACTACAATAAAAAATCTAAACTAAGCATACAGACACGTAGAGTGGTGCCCAGGGATCTCCCTGCACTTACTATTATCCCTGGGCGCCGCTCCGTTCTCCCGTTATAGGCTCCGGTAGCTTCATATTTTCGGCTCAACTGGGTGGAGCCTGCCGGCGTCTCCTTCTCCGAGGCTGGAGTGCTGGCCAATCGCATTGTTCAGGTCATAGTCTGAGAGAAAAAAACAACCTCTCAGGCTATAAGCTGAGCGCTGCGATTGGCCAGCGCTACAGCCTGGGAGAAGGAGACGCCGGTAGGCTCCACCCAGTTGAGCCGAAAATCTGAAGATACCGGAGCCTATACAGGGAGAACAGAGCGGTTCCCAGGGATAATAGTGGGAGATCCCTGGGCGCCTCTCTTCATGTCTGTATGCTTAGTTTAGATTTTTTATTGTAGTGAAAGGTCCTCTTTAAGGCTTCATTCACACAGTCAGTGATTTGGTCAGTGATTTCCATCAGTGATTGTGAGCCAAAACCAGGAGTGAATCCTACACAGACATAAGGTATAAGGCTGGGTTCAGACCTGAGCGTTCTGAAACGAGCGCTCTGTATGCGCGATTGTACGGGCGTTTACAATCGCGCATACAGAGACAGGCGTGCACACATTGTCGCGTGTTCCCGAATATCTATGTGCGGGAACGCGCGACAAACGCCCAAAAAAAAGCTCAAGCACTTGTTTGAGCGTCGGGCGTTTTACAGCGCGATCGTACGCGCTGTAAAACGCCCAGGTGAGAACCATTCCCATAGGGAATCATTGGTTTCTCCGTGTTGAGCGTTTTACAGCGCGTAGGAACGCGCTGTAAAACGCTCAGGTGTGAACTCAGCCTAAGGGAAAGATCTGCAACTGTTCTGTGTTTTGGACCCGCACTTGGTTTTGGCTCAAAATCACTGATGGAAATCACTGACCAAACACTGACTGTGCGAATAAGGCCTAAGTCTTCACCTAGCCATAGTAGCTTCACATTTTAGCAGGTTTTACATCCACAACACTTAGTAAAACACTCCACAGTTCTACTAAACAAAGATCATCACAGTGCGCCGGAGAAATTAGGTGTCGGCTGGACCTAAGGCAGCATCTACCTCTCTGCAGTTCATAATAAGAATATAAATAAGAAATAAGAAACAATGAGATGAGAATAAAATTAACTACTTCCATGTGCTTCCATGAGAATAAATTAATCTGCTTCCATGTGCTCATATTAAATCAGTTAAAAATACAAAAATATTTTATTTTACTATGTATGCTGCTCTCAGTTTTTCAAAAAAAAAGAGGAAAATTAACAGCAAATTACTTGTATGATGAAAAATGTAGCTCTCAGCAGGTTGGCTTTCACATTTAAAAGAATAACCTGGTGAGCTAAATGCATTGCAAGGAAATTATAGCAGAGCAAAACTTCACTAGACAGTTGTCTTGGTAGCACAGTAAAAGATTTCCCTGTCTCATTCAGTTTAAGCTACTGCCTAGGTCGGAGAATGACCTTTGGTAAGATTCAGTTCATCTATCTGTAAAATTCTGAATAGCTGAAGCTGTTAATTTATATTCACAGATGCAGGGCCGTTTTTAATATTGATTGGACCCTGGGCAAAAATTTACTTGGGCCCCTTGGATCCTGCCTTCCCACACCTTAGCAGGCAATCACGCCCTCCACCACAACACACACACAAATAATCCACATATCTGGAAGAGTACAGTGAATGACTGTAAATACTTTCAGTTCTGAAGACTCCAGCGGCTCAGGATCAGTGCAGCTGGGCTCAGGCTGGAAGTGGGCACCCCTCTGCAGGAAGGAGACCAGGGCTTGGCTCACCCTAGTGTTACAGTGCATCCCAGCACCCCACAGTATGCAGTATAGCACCCTATAGTATACAGAAACCCACAGTACGCAGTATAGCACCCCACACTATACAGTACCCCACAGTATATAGTAGAGCAGTATAGCAGCCCACAGTATACAGCACCCCACAGTATACAGCCCCCCACACAGCATACAGCCCCCCACAGTATACAGGCCCCCCATACTATACAGCCCCCCACACTATACAGCCCCCCACACTATACAGGCCCCACACACTATACAGCCCCCCATAGTATACAGGCCCCCCCACACTATACAGGCCCCCCACAGTATACAGCCCCGCACAATATACAGGCCCCCACACAGTATACAGCCCCCCACACAGTATACAGCCCCCCATACTATACAGGCCCCCCACAGTATACAGCCCCCCACAGTATAAAGCCCCCCCCCACAGTATACAGCCCCCCCCACAGTGTACAGGCCCACCACAGTATACAGGCCCACCACAGTATACAGGCCCCCCACAGTATACAGTCCCACACAGTATACAGGCCCTCCACAGTATACAGGCCCTGCACAGTATACAGCCCCCCACAGTATTCAGGCCCCCACACAGTATACAGCACCCCACTATACAGTAGTTTACAGTATATTAGCATAATAGCCCCTGTCACCTTTTTCTGATGTAATCTTCACAAAAAAAGCTCCACAGAAACTTCTCCTGCAACACTAGTGGTAGGACCTGTGATGACCTCATAGCCATGTGACCAGTAATATTGCT
Source organism: Bufo gargarizans (assembly GCF_014858855.1). Lineage (NCBI taxonomy): Eukaryota > Metazoa > Chordata > Amphibia > Anura > Bufonidae > Bufo > Bufo gargarizans. The sequence continues at coordinate 370,070,302 of NC_058083.1, read as the reverse complement.
AGGTTACTGATCACATGGTGATGATGTCATCTAAGGTCCTAGATCACATTCACAGCCCTAACAGTACGATGCCTGGACTCAGTGCCGACGGGCATGGCATGGCAGCACCCCCTGTGTAGCTGACAGCCTGACACCTGGGGCAGTGGCTAGCAGGGCTCAAGAAGCAGCTGCCTTGGGCCCCCCAGTAGCAACTAGGCCCGGGGCAGCTTACTCTTTTGCCCCTTGGTAAAGACGGCCCTGCACAGATGAACAATATGCCAAATCCAGTGTAACATAGTAACATAGTACATAAGGCCGAAAAAAGGCATTTGTCCATCCAGTTCGTCCTGTCATCCTGCAGTGTAGGAGGAGCTTTTGTAAGGCACTGTACCAATGCTAGTCTAAAGTGTCTAAAATTTCCAGTTTGGTTCAAAGCCAGAGCGAACAGCTGCTCTTTGTTTTGTTCCATACATGTCACAACACATTTTCATGAATACTTACTTTTAAATATACTGTATAGTATTGCGTTGGATTAGTTTATACACAAGTACAAAAATATCAATAAAATAATAAATATAGTAAGTATCTTGGCATATATATCTTAGCAAATATACTTAAAAACTATTAACTAGTGTGTTTAAACACCGTTAGGACTGGAAATATTTAACCCTTTCCAGACACATCCATTTTTTACCTTCCTGACAGATAAAATTTTAGAGAGGCCATCGCTGCCACCTTGATTGAAGAGAATACGCCAAATCTCGCACAAGCTGACTCCACCATCACGCTGGGCTGACATGGTGGCGTCATTACTGATGATGCCACCATGCCCGCCCAGCATGATGTCACACAGCAGCACGTGAGATTCGGCAAGTTTTCTTCAATCAAGATGGCCGTGATGGTCTCTCCGCAAGCAAATGAATGAGGTGAGTATGTATTTATTATAATGTTTTTGTTTTACTTTTAGGAAAAATGTATTAATTACCATGAAGCAAAAAGGAAATTTGGCTGTGTGACTAATTAAAGTTTTCCGGAAATTTGGATCGAAGTCCACTTTGTTAACTTTGATTGTCTCAACATTAATGAACACAGCCCACAATGGAAGATAGGAGCAATAAAATAGATGCATTACAAAATTACAGCTAACTTCAGAAAGGATTATTTTCAAGGATGTGGAAGCAAACCAAAAAACTACTTACATTTTATTTATTTATTAATTAATGGAATAATCATATTTGCATATGTAGGTTGTAAAGTTGTAATAAAGGTCACAAATGACCTATATTGTATACCACTAGTTACAAGAGTCATGCTCCACTTGCAAATTCTTCTCAACAATAAAGCTTTACAGCAGGCATGCTCAACCTGCGGCTCTCCAGCTGTTGCAAAACTACAACTACCAGCATTCTCGGACAGCCTACAGCTATCAACCTACAGCAGGGCATTGTGGGATTGGTAGTTTTACAACAGCTGGAGGGCCGCAGGTTGAGCATGCCTGCTTTACAGCCACAGGGCGAACTATGGGGGTCATTTATTAAGCGAAGTATGCGACTTATGCGTACTTTTGTCCCAGAATCGGTCACAAAGGGGATTTGTGGATGAATCCGCAACTTTTTCCAGCTCACTCCACTTTTCTGAGGGGATGGAAAAAGAGGCGTGGAGAGGGCAGAGAAGGGAACGGGCTGGTTAGCTTGTCTCATTTATTATTTTCTATACCTGTTTTTGTCGTAGAAAATTACTTAAATCTATGCCAGCAGGAGAGCTCACGTAGATTTAAGCATGATGCATGGCTAGCGCCTAAGTTATGTAGAGGCCAGCCACTCTACATAACATATGCATCAAGTGCCAGAGCAAGGTTATTAAGTCTGGCATCTAAGATAAAAAGTAGGGTTGAGTGAACCCGAACAGTGAAGTTCGGGTTCGTACCGAACTTTAGGATTTCAGGTGGTCAGCGCTTTCTTGGCGCTTTTTGATGTTTAGCTGTGTGACCTTAGAAGCCATCACAGCCATGCCTATTAATGGCATGGCTGTGATTGGCCAGTGCAGCATGTGACCCAGCCTCGAGCATGTGACCCAGCCTCTATATAAGCTGGAGTCACGTAGCACTGCACGTCACTCTGCTGTGCTTAGTGTAGAGAGTGGGTGCTGCTGGTGCTTTGAGGGAGAGAATAGGACAGAATCTGTGATCAGAACTCCAATTGAACTCAGCGATCTACATAGATTTAGTTGTGTGGGTGCAGTGCACAATGTTTTTACCCTGCCCTGAGCCCAGTGACAGAAAAAAAAAAACTTTTATTCGTCTGTTAGTTAGGTGTGAGGCGGCGGCCATTTTATGCAAGCTTAGTGCACTAGCACTGCATCTGAGCTTTTGTGACATTAAAATCCAAGCTTGAAATACTGCACTAATAATCTTAGTGTGCAATTTAAGCTACAATATAGCCATCATTTTCTGGGTTTTTACAAGCACCCTTTTTTGGCAAAATACACTATTTTACAGCCCTTTCTGCATGTGTGAAATTCAAGCTTTATATATAGCTTTTATATTCTGTTAGTAAAAGAACACACTTTTTTTGGCAGTATCCAACATCTGGTGCCTTTGCAGGATTAGCCAATGTGCAATTTAAACTAGAAAAACAGCCATAATATTCTGAGTTTTAAAAAACACCCTTTTTTTTGCAAAATACACAATTGTACAGGCCTTGCAGCATCAGCACATGTACAATTCAAGGGTTATATACTGCTGTCATATTCAGTTATTAAACAAACACCCGTTTTGGGCAAAAAACTTAAATTGCGGCCTAGTCTGGATCTGTATGTGTGAGATGCACACTTTAGATACCGTGGTTATATTCTTCTATTAATAAAATACCCTTTTTGGGCAAAATACAAAATTTTACAGCCCTTGATGCATCAGAACGTGTGAAATTCAAGGTTTATATACTGCTGTAATATTCTGTTATTAAACAAACAGACATTTTGGGCCATAAACTTAATTTTGCAGCCTTTGCTGCATATTTCATTGTGAGATGCACCCTTTACATACTGTGGTTCTATTCAGAGATGTGAAAATCAACCATTTTGGACAAAAAACTTTAATTGCGGCCTAGTCTGGATCAGGACGTGTGAGATACACCCTTTAGATACTGTGGTTCTATTCAGTTATTTGAAACACAGCCATTTTGGTCAAAAAACTGAAATTGCGTCCTAGTCTGTATCTGTACGTGTGGGATACACACTTTAGATACTGTGTTTCTATTCAGTTATATAAAAAACAACCATTTTGGGCAAAAACTTTAATTGTGGACTAGTCTGCATCTGGACGTGTTAGACACAACCTATACATACGGTCGTTCTATTCTGCTATTAATTAAACTCCCATTTAGGGCAAGATCTTAAATTTGAGAAATATGAGGAGAGCGTCAAATAAGGGACGTGGCCCAGGTCGTAGTGCTGCTGGTGGAGCTCCTGTTGCAGGGAGAGGACGTGGTCGATCTGTGCCAGCTACACGCACAAGTGAAACCCCTTCCTCAGGTGCGAGTAGGCAACAGAACCTGCAGCGGCATTTGGTCGGGCCTAATGCGGCCCTACGAATGGTGAGGCCAGAACAAGTACAAGCAGTCTGAGCCCCAAGTAATGCAGAAGTCTCTTCTGCTTTTTGATGACTCTGTTAGCAGGGTTTCCCCGGGCCATCTACCTATCCCTGCCCCAGAAGTGGACCAATGCCCAACCACTTATGTTTCAAGATGAGTACATGGGAAGACCGTCGCAGCACATCTTTGATGATGATGACGAAACACAGATGCCAACTGCTGGGGCTTTCGAAAGTGTGCAGACTGACAAGGAGGGCAGGGGTAAAGACTGGGTGGAAGATGATGTGGAGGACGATGAGGTCCTCGACCCCACATGGAATGAAGGTCATGTGAGTAACCTATGTAGTTCGGAGGAAGAGGCAGTGGACGCACAGAGCCACCAGCACAGCAGAAAAGGGAGTTGGGTGTAAAAGCGGAGCGGCCGTCCCCTAGACAGTACTCCAGCTACTGCCCACCGCAGCAAGGGACCGAGCACACCAAAGCAAGCTCCAAGGAGTTCCCTGGCGTGGCAGTTATTCAGACAATGTGCTGACGACAAGACACGAGTGGTTTGCACGCTGTGCATTCAGATCCTGAAGCGAGGCATAAACGTTCTTAACTAGAGTTGAGCGAACACCTGGATGTTCGGGTTCGAGAAGTTCGGCCAAACTTCCCGGAAATGTTCATGTTCGGGATCTGAACTCGACCCGAACTTCACCCCGAACCCGAACCCCATTGAAGTCAATGGGGACCCGAACTTTTCGGCACTAAAAAGGCTGTAAAACAGAACAGGAAAGGGCTAGAGGGCTGCAAAAGGCAGCAAAATGTAGGTAAATCCCCTGCAAACAAAAGTGGATAGGGAAATGAATAAAAATAAAATAAATAAAAATTGACCAATATTAATTGGAGAGCGATCCCATAGCAGAGAATCAGGCTTCATATCACCCAACACTGGAACAGGCCACTGTCAGATATTTTTAGGCCCCGGCACCCAGACAGAGGAGAGAGGTCCCATAGCAGAGATTAAGGCTTCATGTCATAGCAGAGAATCAGGCTTCATGTCACCCAACACTGGAACAGGCCACTGTCAGATATTTGTAGGCCCCAGCACCCAGACAGAGGAGAGAGCTCCCATAGCAGAGAATCAGGCTTCAAGTCAATGGGGACCCAAACTCTTCGGCACTAAAAAGGCTGTAAAACAGCCCAGGAAAGCGCTAGAGGGCTGCAAAAGGTAGCAAAATGTAGGTAAATCCCCTGCAAACAAATATGGATAGGAAAATGAATTTAAATAAAAATAAAATAAATAAAAATTGACCAATATTAATTGGAGAGAGATCCCATAGCACAGAATCAGGCTTCATGTCACCCAACACTGGAACAGGCCACTGTCAGATATTTTTAGGCCCCAGCACCCAGACAGAGGAGAGAGGTCCCATAGCAGAGAATCAGGCTTCATGTGATAGCAGAGAATCATGCTTCATATCACCCAACACTGGAACAGGTCACTGTCAGATATTTTTAGGCCCCGGCACCCATACAGAGGAGAGAGATCCCATAGCAGAGATTCAGGCTTCATGTCATAGCAGAGAATCAGGCTTCATGTCACCTAACACTGGAACAGGCCACTGTCAGATATTTTTAGGCCCCGGCACCCAGACAGAGGAGAGAGGTCCTATAGCAGAGAAACAGGCTTTATGTCATAGCAGAGAATCATGCTTCATGTCACCCAACACTGGAACAGGCCACTGTCAGATATTTTTAGGCCCCGGCACCCAGACAGAGGAAAGGTTCATTCAACTTTGGGTTGCCCCACAATATAATGGTAAAATGAAAATAAAAAGAGGATTGAGGTAGTGCCCTGGAGTACAATAATATATGGTTAAGGGGAGGTAGTTATAAATGTCTAATCTGCACGAGGGATGGACAGGTCCTGTGGGATCCATGCCTGGTTCATTTTTATGAACGTCAGCTTGTCCACATTGGCTGTAGACAGGCGGCTGTGTTTGTCTGTAATGACGCCCCCTGCCGTGCTAAATACACGTTCAGACAAAACGCTGGCCGCCGGGCAGGCCAGAACCTCCAAGGCATGAAAGGCTAGCTCTGGCCACGTGGACAATTTGGAGACCCAGGAGTTGAATGGGGCCGAACCATCAGTCAGTACGTGGAGGGGTGTGCACACATACTGTCCCACCATGTTGGTGAAATGTTGCCTCCTGCAAACACGTTCCGTATCAGGTGGTGGTGCAGTTAGCTGTGGCGTGTTGACAAAACTTTTCCACATCTCTGCCATGCTAACCCTGCCCTCAGAGGAGCTGGCCGTGACACAGCTGCCTTGGCGACCTCTTGCTCCTCCTCTGCCTTGGCCTTGGGCTTCCACTTGTTCCCCTGTGACATTTGGGAATGCTCTCAGTAGCGCATCTACCAACGTGCGCTTGTACTCGCGCATCTTCCTATCACGTTCCAGTGCAGGAAGTAAGGTGGGCACATTGTCTTTGTACCGGGGATCAAGCAGGGTGGCAACCCAGTAGTCCACACACGTTAAAATGTGGGCAACTCTGCTGTCATTGCGCAGGCACTGCAGCATGTAGTCGCTCATGTGTGCCAGGCTGCCCAGAGGTAAGGACAAGCTGTCCTCTGTGGGAGGCGTATCGTCATCATCCTCCGTTTTCCCCCAGCCATGCACCAGTGATGGGCCCGAGCTGCGTTGGGTGCCACCCCGCTGTGAACATGCTTCATCCTCATCCTCCTCATCCTCCAGTAGTGGGTCCTGTCTGGCCACATTTGTACCTGGCCTCTGCTGTTGCAAAAAAACTCCCTCTGAGTCACTTCGAAGAGACTGGCCTGAAAGTGCTAAAAATGACCCCTCTTCCTCCTCCTGGGCCACCTCCTCTTCCATCATCGCCCTGAATGTTTTCTCAAGGAGACATAGAAGTGGTATTGTAACGCTGATAACGGCGTCATCGCCACTGGCCATGTTGGTGGAGTACTCGAAACAGCGCACACAGGTCTCGCATGGAGGCCCAGTCATTGGTGGTGAAGTGGTGCTGTTCCACAGTGCGACTGACCCGTGCGTGCTGCAGCTGAAACTCCACTATGGTCTGCTGCTGCTCGCACAGTCTGTCCAGCATGTGCAAGGTGGAGTTCCACCTGGTGGGCACGTCGCATATGAGGCGGTGAGCGGGAAGGCCGAAGTTACGCTGTAGCGCAGACAGGCGAGCAGCGGCAGGATGTGAATGCCGGAAGCGCGCACAGACGGCCCGCACTTTATGCAGCAGCTCTGACATGTCGGGGTAGTTGTGAATGAACTACACCACCAAATTCAACACATGTGCCAGGCAAGGGATATGCGTCAAATCGGCTAGGCCCAGAGCTGCAACGAGATTTCGCCCATTATCGCACACACTACCAGGCCGGGCTTGAGGCTCACCGGCAGCAACCACTTGTCGGTCTGATGTTCAATACCCTGCCACAACTCTTGCGCAGTGTGGGGCCTGTCCCCCAAACATATGAGTTTCAGAATGGCCTGCTGACGTTTACCGCGGGCTGTGCTGAAGTTGGTGGTGAAGGTGTGTCGCTGACTGGATGAGCAGGTGGAAGAAGAGGAGGAGGAAGCCGAGTAGGAGGAGGAGGCTACAGGAGGCAAAGAATGTTGCCCTGCGATCCTTGGCGGCGGAAGGACATGCGCCAAACAGCTCTCCGCCTGGGGCCCAGCCGCCACTACATTTACCCAGTGTGCAGTTAGGGAGATATAGCATCCCTGGCCGTGCTTACTGGTCCACGTATCTGTGGTTCGGTGGACCTTCCCACAGATAGCGTTGCGCAGTGCACACTTGATTTTATCGGATACTTGGTTGTGCAGGGAAGGCACGGCTCTTTTGGAGAAGTAATGGCGGCTGGGAACAACATACTGTGGGACAGCAAGCGACATGAGTTGTTTGAAGCTGTCTGTCTCCACCAGCCTGAATGACAGCATTTCATAGGGCAGTAGTTTAGAAATGCTGGCATTCAGGGCCAGGGATCGAGGGTGGCTAGGTGGGAATTTACTCTTTCTCTCAAATGTTTGTGAGATGGAGAGCTGAATGCTGCCATGTGACATGGTTGACATGCTTGGTGACGGAGGTTGTGGTGTTGGTGGTACAATCTCTGTTTGCTGGGCGGCAGGTGCCAACGTTCCTCCAGAGGCGGAGGAAGAGGCCGAGGCGGCAGCAGCAGAAGAGGTAGCAGGGGGAACTTGAGTGACTTCCTTGTTTTTAAGGTGTTTACTCCACTGCAGTTCATGCTTTGCATGCAGATGCCTGGTCATGCAGGTTGTGCTAAGGTTCAGAACGTTAATGCCTCGCTTCAGGCTCTGATGGCACAGCGTGCAAACCACTCGGGTCTTGTCATCAGCACATTGTTTGAAGAACTGCCACGCCAGAAAACTCCTTGAAGCTGCCTTTGGGGTGCTCGGTCCCAGATGGCGGTGGCCAGTAGCAGGCGGACTCTCTTGGCGGCGGGTGTTCTGCTTTTGCCCACTGCTCCCTCTTTTGCTACGCTGTTGGCTCGGTCTCACCACTGCCTCTTCTTCCGAATAGTGAAAGTCAGTGGCACGACCTTCATTCCATGTGGGGTCTAGGACCTCATCGTCCCCTGCATCGTCTTCCACCCAGTCTTCCTCCCTGAACTCCTGTTCAGTCTGCACACTGCAGAAAGACGCAGCAGTTGGCACCTGTGTTTCATCATCAGAGACGTGCTGAGGTGGTATTCCCATGTCCTCATCATCAGGAAACATAAGTGGTTGTGCGTCAGTGCAGTCTATGTCTTCCACCGCTGGGGAAGGGCTAGGTGGATGCCCTTGGGAAACCCTGCCAGCAGAGTCTTCAAACAGCATAAGAGACTGCTGCATAAGTTGAGGCTCATGCAGTTTCCCTGATATGCATGGGGGTGATGTGACAGACTGATTGGCTTGGTTTTCAGGCGCCATCTGTGCGCTTTCTGCAGAAGACTGGGTGGGAGATAATGTGAACGTGCTGGATCCAGTGTCGACGGGCGGCTAATCCGTGGATGGCACAGTTAAGGGGTGGGGGGGTCTGTGGATGGCACTGTTATGGGCTGGGGGGTCTGTGGATGGCACGGTTATGGGGTGGGGGGTCTGTGGATGGCACATATATAACAGTGCCATCCACAGATCCCCCCCTGTAACAGTGCCATCCACAGATCCCCCCTGTAACAGTGCCATCCACAGATCCCCCCTGTAACAGTGCCAGCCACAGATCCCCCCTGTAACAGTGTCCATCATCCACAGATCCCCCCATAACAGTGTCCATCATCCACAGATCCCCCCATAACAGTGTCCGTCATCCACAGATCCCCCCATAACAGTGTCCGTCATCCACAGATCCCCCCATAACAGTGTCCGTCATCCACAGATCCCCCCATAACAGTGTCCATCATCCACAGATTCCCCATAACAGTGTCCATCATCCACAGATCCCCCCATAGCAGTGTCCATCATCCACAGACCACCATTAGTTCCAAACCCACCAAAAGCTCACCTTTTGGTTAAAAATATTTTTTTTCTTATTTTCCTCCCCCAAGACCTAGGTGCGTCTTATAACAGTGTCCGTCATCCACAGATCCCCCCCATAACAGTGCCAGCCACAGATCCCCCTGTAACAGTGTCCGTCATCCATAGATCCCCCCATAACAGTGTCCGTCATCCACAGATCCCCCCATAACAGTGTCCGTCATCCACAGATCCCCCCATAACAGTGTCCATCATCTACAGATTCCCCCATAACAGTGTCCGTCATCCACAGATCCCCCCATAACTGTGTCCGTCATCCACAGATCCCCCCATAACAGTGTCCGTCATCCACAGATCCCCCCCATAACAGTGTTCATCATCCACAGATCCCCCCATAACAGTGTCCGTCATCCACAGATTCCGCATAACAGTGTCCGTCATCCACAGACCACCATTAGTTCCAAACCCACCAAAAGCACACCTTTTGGTTAAAAAATTTTTTTTTTCTTATTTTCCTCCCCAAAAACCTAGGTGCGTCTTATGGGCCAATGCGTCTTATAGGGCGAAAAATATAGTGCCCTTTTATTGATAGATTTAAACTTGGCCTGATACAGCAGAAACCACTAATTTAGGGAATTGCTAAGTTGGGAATTGTATTTCAACCCAGAACAAAAACTGTGCTTTGACGGACACTAAATAACTTTACTAGCCACAGCAGTAAACACAGATTTAGCTGAATATAAATTGTAGGCCTATTATTTAGGCGCTGGATGACAGGTATACGTTTATGGACAGAATTAGACTCGGAGATGTACCGTAACGTGTGAAGTTATTGAGAATGACCCTATCAGCACCTTCAATGTAATATACCCTTTTATGGATAGATTTAAACTTGGCCTGCTACAGCAGAAACCACTGATTTACCCTGGGTTCACACCTGAGCGTTTTACAGCGCGTTCTTACGCGCTGTAAAACGCACAACAGGCAAGAACCAATGATTCCCTATGGGAATGGTTCTCACCTGGGCGTTTTACAGCGCGTACGATCGCGCTGTAAAACGCCCGACGCTCAAACAAGTGCTTGAGCTTTTTTTTGGGCGTTTGTCGCGCGTTCCCGCACATAGAAATTCGGGAACGCGCGACAATGTGTGAACGGCAATCTCTGTATGCGATATTGTAAACGCCCGTACAATCGCGCATACAGAGCGCTCGTTTCCGAACGCTCAGGTCTGAACCCAGCCTTAGGGAATTGCTAATTTGGGAATTGTACTTCAACCCAGAAAAAAATATATCCTTTGCCAGACAGCAGACAGTATTACAATTGGCTATCCACAGCTGAAACACCAGATTTAGGGTACTGCTATTTTGGCAATTGTATTTCACCCCTCAATAAAATAGGAAGCACAGCCAAGCCCCTGATGTAGGATATAGCAAAAGAAAAAACACACTATTGATGGTTAAATGTACTTGATGGCAGCTTGTGCTGGCGCACCACAAGACACAAAATGGCCGCCGATTACCCCAGAAAAAAGTGACAGAAAAACGCTCTGGGCAGCCTTAAAACAGTGAGCAATTAAATAGCAGAGGTTGAATGATACACACTGTAAATCGATCACTTCAGTAATTGTTTTTGAAGACTAAATCACTGCCTAATCTCGCCCCCTAAAAGCAGCAGTTGCATCCTATCCCTACACTGATCAGAGCAGAGTGACGTGCGGCGCTACGTGACTCCAGCTTAAATAGAGGCTGGGTCACATGCTGCACTGGCCAATAGTAGGCATGGCTGTGATGGCCTCTTGGGGCAAGTAGTATGACGCTTGTTGATTGGCTGCTTTGCAGCCTTTCAAAAAGCGCCAAGAAAGCGAACCTGGACTTTTACGAAAAATTTTGGGTTCGGGTCCGTATCACGAACACCCCAAAATTCGGTACATCCCTATTCTTAACCTGAGCACAAACTGCATGACCAGGCATTTAAGTGCAAAGCACGAGCTGCAGTGGAGTAGACACCTCAAAAACCAAGAAAGGTATCTGGCTCCTGCTGCTTCCTCGTCTGCTGCAGTCTCGGCCTATTTATCCACCTCTGGAGTGACAGTGCCACCTGCCCCCCGCAAACAGAGGATCTGTCAGCAACACCACCACCTGGGTCACCAAGCATCTCCACAATGTCCCAAGGAAGAGTTCAGCTCTCCATCTTCCAAACACTGGACCGGAAGAAGAAGTACCCCCCTACCCCCGTGATCCTTAGCCCTGAATGCCAGAATTTCTAAATTACTGGCCTTTGAAATGCTGTCATTCCGTCTGGTGGAGACAGAGAGTTTTAAAGGCCTTATGGCGGTGGTTGTCCCACAGTATGTCGTGCCCAGCCGCCACTACTTTACTTTTCCAGGCGAGCCATCCCTTCCCTGCACAACCAAGTGGGGGGACAAAATCAGGTGTGCACTGCGCAACGCCATCTGTGGCAAGGTGCACCTCACTACGGATACGTGGACCAGTAAGCATGGTCAGGGACGTTATATCTCCATAACAACACTCTGGGTAAATGCAGTGGCAGCTTGGCCTGAGGCAGATAGCAGTTTGGCGCATGTCCTTCCACCACCGAGGATTGCTTCTTCATCCTCTACCGGCTCTTCATCTGGTCAGCGTAACACCTACACCACCAACTTCAACACAGCCAGGGGTAAACGACAGCAGGCAGTTTTAAAACTTATCTGTTTGGGGGACCAACCCCACCACTTGCAGGAGCTGTGGATGGGCCTTGAACAACAGACCGATGAGTGGTTGGTGCCAGTGAGCCTCAAGCCTGGCCTGGTAGTGTGCGATAATGGGCGAAATTTCGCTTCAGCTCTGGGACTAGCTAGTTTGACGCACATCCCTTTCCTGGCACATGTGCTGAATTTAGTGGTGCAGAGATTCCTTAAAAATTACCCCGATATGGCAGATATGCTGCATAAAGTGTGGGCTGTCTGTGCGCTATTTCGGCGTTCTCACCCTGCTGCTGCTCGCCTGTCAGCGCTGCAGCGTAACTTTGACCTTCCCGCTCACCGCCTCATATGCAACATGCACACAAGGTGGAACTCCACCTTGCACATGCTGGCCAGACTGTGCGAGCAGCAGCAGGCGATAGTGGAGTTTTAGCTGCAGCACACACGGGTGAGTCGCTCTGTGGAACAGCACCCCTTCACCACCAATGACTGGGCCTTCATGCAAGACGTGTGTTCCTTGTTGCGCTGTTTCAAGTACTCCACCAACATGGCCAGTGCCGCTAACTCTGTTCTCAGTGATACTATCCCACTACTATGCCTCCCTGAAAAAATGCTGCTGGCGATGATGGAAGAGGATGTGCCACAGGAGGAGGAGGAAGAGGGATCATTTCGTAGGGTTTGCAGCCAGTCATTTCCAAGTGGCTCTGAGGGTGGGTTCCTGCACCCACAAACACCAGGTACACAATTGTCCAGCCAGGGCACAGTTCTGGAGAATGACGAGGTGGAGGAGGAGGAGGAGGAGATGGAGGACGAGGAACCTTGTTCACAGCAGGGTGGCACCCAGACCAGCTAATGGCCATCACTGGTGCGTGGCTGGGGGGATACACAGGACACAGACGATACACCTCCCACAGAGGCCAGCTTTTCGTTGCCTCTGGGCAGCCTGGCACACATGAGCGATTACATGCTGCAGTGTCTCCGCAACGACCGCTGAGTTGCCCACATTCTAATTTGTGCTGATTACTGGGTGGCCACGCTGCTGGATCCTTGTAACAAGGACAATGTACCGTCCTTAATTCCCTCACTGGAGCGTGATCGAAAGATGCGCGAGTACAAGCGCACGCTGGTAGATGCGCTGCTGGTGGCATTCCCACCTGACAGCAGGGGCACAGTGGAAGCACAAGGCGAAGGCAGAGGAGGAGAAAGAGGTTGCCAGCGCAGCTGGGGCACCGCCAGCACCTCAGAAGGCAGGGTTAGCATGGCCAAAATGTGGAAAAGCTTTGTCAGCACACCACAACTACCAGCACCCCCAGCTGATATGGAGGCAGCATTTAACCAACATGGTGGAGCAGTATGTGTGCACACGCCTACACTTTCTGAATGACGGGTCTGCCCCCTTCATCTTCTGGGTCTCCAAATTGGGCACATGGCCTGAGTTTGCCCTTTGCGCCTTGGAGGTGCTGGCCTGCCCTGCAGCCAGTTTATTATCTGAACGTGTTTTTAGCATGGCAGGGGGCGTCATCACAGACAAGCGCAGCCACCTGTCCACATCCAAGGTGGACACGCTCACGTTCATTGAAATGAACCAGGCATGGATCCCAGAGGACTTGCCCGTATCTTGTGCAGAATAGACTTGTATACCAGCCATAATCAGTCATTGTTATACTGCAGCGCAATTGCTCATTCTTGTATTTTGGATATTTCACAGTCTTTTGGAATGTACCCTATTTAAAAAAAATATTAAAAACCAAAAACCAGTGTTGGCTACCTCGTCCTCCTTCAACGCCGCTTCCAACTACAACGCTACATCCACCGCCTCCCCAAACTCCTACTCCATATGGACCTCCGTTTTATTACTTTGTCTGTTACAGTTTTGGGTGAAATTCACTAATTTTTGGGTGTGATGTACCACTGCTATACCTAGTAGACAGGTAAAAAAAAAATCACTAATTTGTCAGTTACATTTTCAGGTGCAATTCACCAATTTTTGAGTGTGATGTACCACTGCTATAACTAGTAGACAGGTTAAAAAAAATCTCAAATTAGTCTTTTACATTTTTGGGTGAAATTCACCAATTTTTCGGTGTGATGTACCACTGCTATACCTATTAGACAGGTAAAAAACAAATTACAAATTTTTCTGTTACATTTTCAGGTGAAATTCACAAATTTTTGAGTGTAACATACCCCTCCTCTACCTAGTTGACAGTTTAATAAATTTCACAATTTTTTTAAATCCATTTTCGGGTGACAATAAATAATTTTTTTCTGTCACAGACCCCTGCTCTACCAAGTAGACAGGTTCAATTTCACAAATTTTTTAGTTACATTCTTCGTTGACATTTTACAATTTTGGACGTGAATAAACCCCTGGTCTGCATAGGTGACAGGGAATAAAATGTCAGAAATTCTTCTTTAATTGATGCGCACCACCTCCTTTCATTCAATGTTTAAACTTTAACAAGTTGTCCCACATTTGCGGTTCAATAATTTATCCCACATTTGTTCTTTAATAATTTGTCCCACATTTGCACTTCAATCATTTGTCCCACATTTGCGCTTCAATAATTTGTCCCACATTTGCACTTCAATAACTTTTCCCATATTTCCACTCGATTAAATTTATTTTTTATCCATTTATCTCCCTTGGATGCGTTCTCGCTTTCTCACGCTCCCTCTCCGGCGTAGAACCCTGATTCGCCGATAAACGTGATCAACATGGTAGGCTCAGAAAAGAACATTGAAAGTTGATAGAGAAGATATCCAAATGGATGGTGGACGTCACAGGGATGTGCAATCAGGCAGAAGTTAGCTAGAGTCAACAAAGCGGCAGCAGGGCTTCTCCTGGCTAACGTTTCCAAATCAAAAATACCACAGTGACATTCCCTATAATTTTTTATTAATCATTCTAATAACAGGGCATCTTAAGAGTACTGTATTGTTATCTATCATCACAATCTCGGGAGTGGGTAATTGCCGTGCGTCCCCTCCTTTCCTTCAATTATTCCATAATTACAATTTCATGCATTAATCTCCCTTGGATGTGGTCTCTCTTTCTCACGCTCACTCTCCAGGGTGGAACCCTGATTCGCCGCTAACCGTGATCCACATGGTAGGCACAGAAAAGAACATGGAAAGTTGATAGAGCAGATATCCAATTGGATCGTGAACATCACGGGGATGTGTGACATGTTGGGGCAGTATGTTTGCACACAAACTTACTGATGGTTCTGCCCCCTGCAACTTCTGGGTCTCCAAATTTGGCACATGGCCTGAGCTTGCCCTTTATGTCTTGGAGGTGCTGGCCTGCCCTGCAGCAAGTGTATTGTCTGAATGTTTGTTTAGCACGACTGGAGGGGGTTATCATGGGTTATATTTCCCAATGTTTTGGGGTGTACCCGAATTTAAAAAAAGAAAAATACATTTAAAACAAAAAAGAAATGTAGGCTACCTCCTCCTCCACCGCCGCTTCCACCTACAACGCCAGATCATCCGCCTCCTCAACCTCCTACTCCATATGGACCTTGTCCTCCTAGATGAAGATTATTAGTTTTATTTTTCACGTATTTTGTTATTTTAAGTCATTTCCCTACCGACATTTGTTTGCAGAGCACTTGCCATGCTCTTAACCACACAAAACAAAAGTAGAGTACAAAAGTTTTTCGAGCTTTTTTGTGAAGTTGCAAATGATATGCTATGCTAATAACTTAGAGATGCTTAGCAAATACATTTTGTACAAAATCATTTGAGCCCGTCTGCCGCACGCCAAGGTGATCTCTATAAGACAGGTCCTAACACTAAAGCTCACCTGTTGGGTGCCATAACAGCGACCATGAAATCCAGGAAGTGCAGGTCCCACATGAGTATATAGTCTGCTCAGCATGCATGCTGGTATTTGTAGTCCCTAGCTGCAATGAAGGCCATTTTGGCTCCACACAGATATAAACCAAAAGGGGCCCAGCATGCATGTGGGACCTGCACTTCCTGGATTTCATGGTCGCTGTTATGGCACCCAACAGGTGAGCTTTAGTGTTAGGACGCGTCTTATAGAGATCGCCTTGGCATGCGGCAGACGGGCTCAAATGATTTTGTACAAAATGTATTTGCTAAGCATCTCATAGCATTTGCAATGCAATATATTTTTGTACTCTACTTTTGGTTTGTAGAGTGCTGTTGCACTATGTGTTTTTCAGCTATATTTAGTATAGCGGTGTCACGGCCATGGCCATGACCGTGACTCCTGAACCGCATGCGGTTGTCAACGGTTTAGTTTGGTTTTCAATCACAGGTGAGGGCAGTGGTATTTGCCTGTGGTTGCCGCTGGCAACGTTATGTATGTGGCAGCTTTCTTTGCTGTGCATGCGGTTGCACCTAGCACCTTTCTGTTAGGTGTGTGTGTATGTGTGCACTGTGTTTTATGTATTGTGTGCACTTCCCTTTTAATGTGTGTTTCCCTTCTCTGGTGCTGGAAGGGTTAACTCCCTTCCCAGTGTGTGTGTGTCACTGGGTGTGTTCGACTGTGGGGTGTGGCTTCTTGGCCTATAAAGCCTCACTGTTTGCTCAGGTCTGTGGTTTGTTTCAGCCATGCTTGCTGGAGCAGCCGCTTGTGTTTCTATCTGCCAGTGAGAGCCACCCCTGTGGTCATAAAGAGAATGTCACTTTATGTTTTATGTCATGTTGTATGTGATGTCCATGTGATGTACTGTTGGGACCTTTGTTCGTTTGGTTTGTGCAGCTAATGGTTCTGGATTCTGTGTGTGCTCTGGGATCCAGTCAGCAAGGCTGTGGCAGGTTGGTGGAACTCCTTAGTTCACCTGCCATTTCCATTAGTCTGTTTCGGTTCCCCTTTTTCCCAGCAGCTTGGCCATTGAGACTCCTGCTCCTCCGTACCTTGGAGGAGTAGGTCGTCTTACCCAGCTCCTAGCTCAGGGATCTGCGGAGGGTAAGTCAGGGCTCCGAGGTTCCTGCGCATGGGTCCTCCTACCTTAAAGGTCGGCCCATGCAGGTAGGAGTTAGGGTCAGGTTAGGGATGCTTGAGGAGGTGACCTGCTCCCTATCCTGTTCTCCTGGCCGAGCAGCCACATCATCGGGCATTGCACGGCTGAGGGTTTTCCCCATCCTCAGCCGTGACAAGCGGGGAGTTTTTTTTGTACATAAAATATACAAAAGCATGCATATTTTTTTCAATTATAAAAAGAAAAGCAAAAAAAAGCTAAAAACTTTTCAAAATTTCCCCAACATGAATACCTTAGGACAGGGCTGGCCAACCTGAGGCTCTCCAGCTGTTGCAAAACTACAACTCCCAGCATGCCCAGTCTGCCTACAGCTATCAGTCTACAGCACGGCATGGTGGGAGTTGTAGTTTTACAACAGCTGGAGAGCCACAGGTTGGCCAGCCCTGCCTTAGGAGCTCAAATAAAGAAAAAAGTCACTCTGCAGGAGTTTGTAATATTTTGGGGCTGTACAACATCTGTACAGTGCCGTAGAACCAGCCCTTGAAATGCAGGCCATGAAAATGCTCTTTAGGCCTCATGCACAAGACCCTTATTTGGACCCGCATCCGAGGCGCCGTTTTGGCGGCTCGGATGTAGACCCATTCACTTCAATGGGGCCGCAAAAGATGCAGACAGCACTCTGTGTGCTGTCCGCATCCGTGGCTCTGTTCCACGGCCCCGCTAAAAAAATCTAACATGTCCTATTCTTGTCCGCGTAGAATAGGCATTTATGTTTCCAGCGCACGGGTGGCTTACGTTTTTTGCGGATCCATGGTTTGCGGAATGCAAAAAACGGAATGCTCGTGTGCATGAGGTCTTAGTCCTTTTAACTCTTAAGTTGGCTGTGGGCCAAGCCAGTAGATAATTCACACAAATAGTCTTTATTTCAACAGTAAAAACATACAGCAATAGTTTTTGAAATTTTTAATCTTAAAATCTTTTGCAAGAAAATGAAGGAATATAATTTTTTCATAATTTCACAGATTTTTCTTCAATATATTTAAAAATATATATTTTATCTATCTAATAGCACAAATGAAAGGTCTAATGTTTCCTATGAAATATAAAATCAAATATTGTTATTTGCAGTCAGTTAGTTAAGCCCATTGCTAAAACTGAAAAATTGACCTGGTAAGGAAGCAGGGTAATGACGTGATTAAAGAAAAATTCTCCTCTGTTTGAGACTGCTTATGTATTTTCCATAAAACTGAGAAAAAAAAAACAATGGTGTAATTTGATGTATCTTTACTTGTATATTATATACCACTATTTGCCAAGATAGAACCTTTAATAAACTTTGTATGTGCCCCCTCCATAAGGCCTCTTTCACACTTGCGTTGTCCGGATCCGGCGTGTACTCCACTTGCCAGGATTACACGCCGGATCCAGAAAAACGCAAGTGAACGGAAAGCATTTGAAGACAGATCCGTCTTCAAAATGCTTTCAGTGTTACTATGGCAGCCAGGACGCTATTAAAGTCCTGGTTGCCATAGTAGGAGCGGGGAGCGGGGGAGCGGTATACTTACAGTCCGTGCGGCTCCCGGGGCGCTCCAGAATGACGTCAGGGCGCCCCATGCGCATGGATGACGTGCCATGCGATTACGTCATCCATGCGCCTGGGGAGCCCTGACGTCACTCTGGAGCGCCCCGGGAGCCACACGGATGGTAAGTATGCTGCTCCCCCGCTCCCCACTACACTTTACCATGGCTGCCAGGACTTTAGCGTCCCGGCAGCCATGGTAACCACTCTAAAAAAGCAAAACGTTGGATCCGGCAATGCGCCGAAACGACGTTTAGCTTAAGGCCAGATCCAGATTAATGCCTTTCAATGGGCATTAATTCCGGATCCGGCCTTGCGGCAAGTCTTCAGGATTTTTGGCTGGAGCAAAAAGCGCAGCATGCTGCGGTATTTTCTCCGGCCAAAAAATGTTCCGGTCCTGAACTGAAGACATCCTGATGCATCCTGAACGGATTTCACTCCATTCAGAATGCATTAGGATAAGACTGATCAGGATTCTTCCGGCATAGAGCCCCGACGACGGAACTCTATGCCGGAAGAAAAGAACGCAGGTGTGAAAGAGCCCTAAAAGCAGTAAATCGATTCTGATCAAGAGACAGAGATAAAATGAAATCTACTTACCCAATATCAAAAAGATTTCAATCGGGGGAATCAAATATACTAGACAGACTGTTTTTATATTGGTTTAAAGATGTATTGCTTTAGGGGATATGCCATTCTACATAGTAAAAGCATGGCTTATTTATGGAATTTAATCTAAACTTACAGAAAAAGGAAGTCTTGATTTTTGCAACAATTCTTACATAAAACTGCTAACATGGATGACATAAGAAAAACAGGCAACATATTCCCAAGCCTACGTTATAGTGATGAGTGCTTTAAATAAGTTTCAAATATGTACAAGTGCTATAGTACCCTGAATATATTGTATAGTTATACATTGAGCACATGAATTTTGTCACTGACAGCAGCTGCACACTTTCAACCCAAGGATGGAGCAGCTAAGAAGAATTCAGGCTCATCAATAGTGATGGACGAACATCCGCCGGGACGGTTGAAGAACACAATCAAATTATTCACTTTAATGGCAGGAGAACCTGAAAAACCTTCGGCTCATATTTGCAGCCACCAAATACATAGTAGAAATGCACAAATAGTCCCACAACATGGATAGTGACATACTTGAGGGGGATCAATGACAAAAATTCCAACAAAAAATTGGTATCTTAATCAGGGGACATTTTTATGCGACTTGAAGGGAAATTCTCTGAAATGTGCCTTGTCGGAGCCTAAAATTTATTTATTTATTGTAGGCCACAGGATTACGGGCCTTAAAAATTTGGCATTCACCTGACACAAAAGAAATTCTGATTATGTGGTTCGAGGTACATTATGCGGTCAATGGATACAATTTTTACTGTAGACCACTGGACTACAGGCCCCAAACATTAGGCATTCACCGGACAGAAAAAAATCAAGTGAATATGTGGCTGGATGTATATTACCCGGTCAATGGATATCAATTTTACTGCAGGCTAGTACAAATACAGGTCAAATACATGTTTAAAAGGACTAAAAATATAAAATTGGATTCAAAACTAACACGTGGTCGTCACTGGTGTTGAATTCCTCCGAGGCCCTAACAATTATTCATTCAGAGTACAGAAAAGAACAAGTAAGTATGTGGCTAAAGGTAAATTACACGGTCATTGGATATCAATTTTACAGCAGGCCAGTGGACTACAGGCTCCAAAAATGTATGCATTCAGCATACAGAAAAGAGCAAGTAAGTGTGTGGGTGGAGGTAGATCACACGGTCATTGGATATCAATTTTACAACAGGCCAGTGGACTACAGGCCCCCAAAATTATGCATTCAGCGTACAGAAAAGATCAAGTAAGTATGTGGCTGGAGGTAGATTACACGTTCATTGGATATCAATTTTACAGCAGGCCAGTGGACTACAGGCACCAAAAATTATGCATTCAGCGTACAGAAAAGATCAAGTGATTATCTAGCCGGAGATCCATAAGATGGTCAATCGATATCAATTTTCCTAAAGGACAGTAAAAATACAAGTCAAATACATATGTTTAAAAGAACTAAAAATATAAAATTGGATTAAAAACATGGCTAACGAAATCCCCCCCTCTTGAAAAAAATCCTAATGATAATAGTTGAAGCACGTGGTCATCACAGGTGTTCAATTCCTCCAAAGCATCAAAACATTAGGCATTCACCGGACAGAATAGGCCTTTCATGCCGCTGTATTTACCTAAGTCAGGGACCATTTTTTGTTCTGGGTGATGGCGGATATTTGTGGGCTGTCATGAGGAAATCCAATTAAACCTGGTCGTCAACTCGTCAAATGTGTTCAATTCCTCTGAGATCCATGCCTCGGTCATAAGCCCCCCTGCTGTGCTGAACTTCCTTTCGAACAGGAAACTGGTCGAGGGGCAAGCCAAGAGTTCAATGGAAAATTGTGTCAGCTCTGGCCACAGGTCAAGCCTGCACATCCAGTAGTCCAGGGGTTCCTTGCTTCTCAGA
The DNA here is from genome assembly GCF_014858855.1 of Bufo gargarizans. Lineage (NCBI taxonomy): Eukaryota > Metazoa > Chordata > Amphibia > Anura > Bufonidae > Bufo > Bufo gargarizans. The sequence continues at coordinate 370,049,487 of NC_058083.1, read as the reverse complement.
GCGTCCACATCGGCTGTTAACCCGATGTAGTAAGACATCTGTCGGTCTAGGTGTTCCCTGAGGCTGCATCCAGAGGGCGGCTGGAGTATCTCATATCCGAAATGCCAAACACATCTTCAAACCACCCTCTTCTTGCATTCACTGTTGGATTGGTACCCACAACTGTTTCTCTGTGAGTGGAAATTCCCCTGCCAGCGCCCGGAAAAGCAGAATGCAGCATTTCTCGAATTAAGGCCTGGAAGTGCTGCATTCGGACAGCCCTCTGTGATGCTGGTAACATGTCCACCACCATGGGTCAGATTTATCATTAGCTCAGATCAGAATAATGGAGTGAAAAAGTCCCAAAAAAAGTCCCAAATGCTAAAACTGCGCACAAATTTGTAAATGAATCTCTAGACAAATTTACTATTGGGACTATTTAAAAAGTCGCAAAAAAGTCGCAATTTCACTCCAGTGAGGACCATGCTTATCTTATAAGACTTTTTTATAGAACATGCGACTTTTTCATAAAAACGTGTGACTTTTTCGTAAAGATGTGCGACTTTTGTAAAGCTGCTTACTGACGGATAAACTGCTACTATCAAACCACATTTATTACAGTCTTAAAGGGACGAACATAATTCTGACTTGGCTAAAACTGACTTTAGCCATATGTTAAAATGGAGTGAGCTGTCAGAGTCATGATAAATCTGGCCCTTTGTATTTGTACCGGGGGTCTAAGTACATTGCCACTCTGTATTGGTCCTTGTCCTTTATGCCTTTTATACGGGGGTCCCCCTTCAAACACTGGAGCATAAAGGCCCCCATTTGCACTAAACTGGAAGCGATGGAGTGGCCTGGCTCCTGCCCATCGTCCAGGATAATGTCGTCCTCAGTATCCTCCCCCCAGACACGGACAACACCAGTTATCCCAGAAAAGTTTAAAGCATGCTCTACTTGCTCCTCCTCTGCCCCGACACCATCCTCCTCTAACTCCTCTTCAGACTCCTGTTGATTTGTCTCAGATTGAGTAGCTCCCCCTAGGAATTCATCCAACATTGCGACTACCTCATCGTCCTGCTTCTGCTCCCCGATGGCCGTGTAAGATCTTCTAAAATGGACAGAGATTTCCCTGGCCTGCCGCAAGATGTCCTGGACCCCAGGGTATTTGGCAACGAAGCGCTGCATGACTAAGTTCAGGACATGTGCCATGCATGGCACGTGTGTAATTTTGCCCTGTTTCAGCGCACTTAGCAGATTGGCACCATTGTCGCACACCACTTTACCAACTTTCACCCCCTGAAGAAGCTTTGAGCGAAACGTGCGTCGGGGCACAGGACACGTGGCTGGTATGATACGTTTATATGCTGTTACTTTTATTACTGATACGGCTGCTGCTGGGATCACATAGCCATTGGGGTTATTATCTATTTGCATTAAGCACTTTATATCCAGTATATATGTATATACGATATGTTTTCAATATGTGTAGCCTGTAATATGTGCTTACCCTTATAATTGATCCACGTGACCTGTCAGGCCATCTCATTCTTGATTTTCTTCACTACTATTAACTATTGTGTTTTATGTATATTTTAATATACATTTTGAATCCAGAGGGAAAACAAACCAGGCTGGTGTAGTGAGCTGCATTTATATTTATATAAGGAGATATATAACGCGAGTTTGACCGTGACGCATGGTTGATTAAGTGTGGTTGTGTAAGTGACTTAAGATTAAGTTCATTTTTTATTCAGGGACTTCAGTGGGGGACTGCAATTAGCAAGTTTCTAAGTACTACATTATATTGTATTTTTCGCTTTTGTGGTGTAATCCCCATTTAGTATGTGTTGCACAATTGACAACGCAGTCCAGTGCACATCTTGCATGATGTACGCAGTCCTGAAACAGTCATTCAAGGGTGTATATCTTTGTTCAAGATGTGAGCAAATTAAACGGGCAAGTTGCAACACTGAGAGGCATTGACAATTTGCAAAAGAGTTTGCTTCTCACCGAGCAAGCACTCTTTGAGGGGGAGGGTGACAGAGAGGAGGCTGAGGAAAGTGACGTAGCTAGCTGGGTAACAGTTAGAAAGCGGGGTAGAGGGAAGAGTGCCAGGGAGGCTAGCCCTGATCTGACACACCCCAACAAGTTTGCACGTTTGGCAGATGAGGTGGATGTCAGTCCAGGGACTGCCACAGCAACACTTCCTCTGCCAGTCAGGGGAATGTCAGCTTCCGGTAAGCAGGGGACAAGGAGATCAGGGCAGGCCAGACAGGTGTTGGCAGTGGGAGACTCAATTATTAGGGGAACAGATAGGGAAATCTGTCACAAAGACCGTGATCGCCGAACAGTGTGCTGTCTTCCTGGTGCTAGAGTTCGACACATCACGGATCGGGTTGACAGATTACTGGGAGGGGCTGGAGAAGATCCAGCGGTCATGGTCCATATCGGAACCAATGACAAAGTTAGGGGTAGGTGGAGAGTCCTTAAAAATGATTTCAGGGATTTAGGTCAAAAGCTTAGGGCAAGGACCTCAAAGGTAGTATTTTCCGAAATACTACCTGTACCACGGGCCACACAAGAAAGGCAGCGGGAGATTAGGGAGATTAACAAGTGGCTCAAGAACTGGTGTAGGAAGGAGGAGTTTGGGTTCCTGGAGAACTGGGCCGACTTCTCTGTCAGCTACAGGCTCTATCGTAGGGACGGGCTACACCTCAATGGGGAAGGAGCAGCTGTGCTGGGGAGAAAGATGGCTAGAAGGTTGGAGGAGTGTTTAAACTAGGGACTGGGGGGGAGGGAAATTACATTATAGGAGGGGAAGATAGTGCAGATAGATACTGGGGGCAAGGTAGTGGGACTGGGGGAGGAATGGAAGGAGGGACTAGAACAGTTCAGAAGGAAAGGTGTAGGGCAAGAAAATATACATAAACCTCTCAAATGTATGTATACTAATGCCAGAAGCCTGACTAATTAAACTGGGGAACTGGACTTAGTGATGTGTGAGGAAGACTATGACATAGTGGGAATAACTGAGACATGGCTGGATGATAGCTATGACTGGGCAGTTAATGTACAGGGTTACAGTCTGTTTAGAAAGCATTGTCAAAACCGGAGAGGGGGAGGGGTCTGCGTTTATGTAAAGTCCTGTCTAAAGCCCACACTCCGTGAAGATATAAGTGAGGGACATGAACATGTGGAGTCACTGTGGGTAGAGATACATGGAGCTAAAAATAATAATAAATTACTAATAGGAGTTTACTATAAACCACCTAATATACCAGAGTCCACAGAAAATCTACTACTAAATGAGATAGACAAGGCGGCAAATCATAATGAGGTGGTTATTATGGGGGACTTCAACTACCCAGATATAGACTGGGAAACTGAAACTTGTATATCTCATAAAGGAAACAGGTTCTTGGCAATAACCAAAGACAATTACCTCTCCCAAGTGGTTCAGGACCCGACTAGAGGGATGGCCATACTGGACTTAGCATTAACCAATAGACCTGACAGAACAACAGACGTGCAGGTTGGGGGACACCTTGGAAATAGTGACCATAAAGTAATAACCTTCCAATTATCATTCAAAGGAGCGTTTCGACAGGGAGGAACAAAAATACCAAACTTCGAAAAAGCAAAATTTAGCCAACTAAGAGAGGCCATAGGCCTAACTAAAGGGGATAAAGTCCTCACAAATAAAAATACAGCCACAAAATGGGATATTTTTAAAAGCATCCTAAAATCTAATTGTGAGAAGTACATACCTTATGGGAATAAAAGGTTAAGGAACAAGAAGAAACCAATGTGGATAAATAGAACTGTAAAGAAGGCAAAATGACAAAAAGAAAGTATTTAAATCACTAAAACAGGAGGGTAGTGAGGAAACACTGAAAAACTATGAAACAAGGAAAAAAATTGAATATGTAAAAAACTAATAAAAGCGGCCAAACTAGAGACCGAGAGATTAATTGCCAAAAAGAGTTAAACTAACCCTAAAATGTTCTTCAATTATATAAATGGTAAAAAGTATAAATCTGAAGGTGTCGTCCCTTTACAGAGTGATGAGGGGAGAGTTGCAGAGAGCGTTGAGGAGAAAGAAAAGTTATTAAAAAAAAAATGTTGTCACTGTATTCACTGAAGAAAATAAACTGTCAGATGAAATGCAGAATGTAAAAGTAAATTCCCCATTAAAAGTGCCCTGTCTGACCCAGGAAGAAGTACAGCGGCGTCTTAATAAGATTAAAATAGAAAAATCGACAGGACCGGATGGCACCATCCTTCCCCCCATATCCTAAGATAAGTAATGTCATAGCCAGACCCTTATTTCTGATACTTAAGGACTCTATACTGACAGGGAGTGTTCCCCAGGATTGGCGCATAGCAAATGTGGTGCCAATATTCAAAAAGGGTCCAAAAACAGAGCCCGGAAACCGTAGGCCAGTAAGTTTAACATCCGTCGTGGGTAAACTGTTTGAAGGTTTTCTAAGAGATGCTATCTTGGAGCACCTCAATGAAAATAAGCAAATAACGCCATATCAGCATGGCTTCTTGAGGGATCGTTCATGTCAAACTAATTTAATCAGTTTCTATGAGGAGGTAAGTTCTAGACTTGACAGCGGTGAATCAATGGATGTCTCACAGGGAGTGAGAGAAAAGAACGCAACCGGCACTGCTACATGCACCCCTGCAGTCACTGGAGCACATAAAACACTTGGATCCCGAACCTTCACGGTGGTGCTCTGTCGGTGGTATAGTAGTTATGATGATAGCAGAAGAAAAAAGCACCGCGGCACTCACCACTGGTCACAAAGTTGCTGTTTGCAGTTTTATTTTTCAAATGTACATCGTGGATGCGGACAGGACACAGGTCAATGGACAGGATACAAATGCTCTATCCCCAGTTCCCTATCAAACCTGTGTGGTATATAGTACCCAAGATCCATAAATCGCTGGTAAACCCACCTGGGCGCCCCATAGTGTCAGGGAACGGTTCTCTGACCGAACCACTGTCCCAATATTTGGATTGGATGTTGCGCCCAGTGTTAAAGGGGGTCCCTTCCTATTCGGAAGATACCACAGATTTTTTGGAGGCTCTGAAGGATGTACAATGGCAGGACGGCTTTTATTTAGCCGCGGTAGATGTGGAGAGTTTGTACACCAGGATTCCACAGGAACTGGGGATAGAGACGATTAGGGAAATTCTGCGCAGTATTAGCAAAAGTGACAAATATGTTGATTTCGTCACAGAATCCTTCTCATTCATATTGACACATAATGCCTTTACTTTCAATCAGAAATGGTTCAAACAATTGTCTGGCACAGCAATGGGGACACCTGTCTCATGCACCCTGGCTAATTTATTTTTAGCTATTTTTGAAGAGAGGTATATCTACACTGCCCAGAATCCATTCATTCGATATATCAAGGTTTTCCTTAGCTATATCGATGATATATTCATTGTCTGGACGGGTGATCTACATACGTTTAGTGCATTCGTGGAATATTTGAATCAAGCTAACATAATGAACATGCGGTTCACCAGCACAATTAGTGCGGAGGAACTGGATTTTCTTGATATCAAAGTGAGGGTTAAAGATGGTCAGCTAAACCCCACTATTTACAGAAAAGGTACATCCACGAATGCACTATTACATTATAAAAGTTACCACCCACCCCACGTAAAAACCGCCATTCCTTACGGCCAATTCATGCGTCTTGCTAGAATTGTGAAAGATGACGCTGAGTTTAAAGAGCAATGTGTAGACATGAAGAGACGATTTTTACAGAGGGGTGACCCGGAGAAGATAATAGATAACGCATATTTAAAGTGCTTGCACAAGAGAGAGGTTCTGGGTAGGGACATCCACACGAAAAAGAGGAGACAACAAAATAATGATGGCAAGCGTAGAGCGGTGTTCACATTCGACTTTTCACCAATGGCTTCCACTATCAAAACAGTGATCTTGAACAATTGGCAGATGCTGCAGAGGGATCCCTCCCTGACAGCCATGGTAGACAATCCTCCCATTGTCAGTTTTCGCAGAAGTAAAACTATAGGTGACGCTGTTGTCAGGAGCAACCTCCCCCGTCCAGTTGATAACTGGCTGGGCAGGAGTGCTCCCAGAGGAAACTTTGCATGTGGACACTGCTCTATGAGCGCACATGTATACAAGCAGAAGTATCTGCAGCTGGGACATGTAGGACATGCAGTTAAACTATTTATACACTGCAAGACCCAATATGTTGTGTATGCAATTTTGTGCCCATGCGGGAGATTTTACATTGGAAAGACACATAGGTGCCTATATATACGTTTCAGGGAACACAAAAAATCTATTATCACCAGAAATGGAGCAACTAGATTAATTGAGCATATACATAATGAACATGCAGGAAACAGTGAAATTTTGAAATGTGCAGGTATAGAAGTGGTTCACACCCCCATGAGATGGGGGGACAGAAAACGCATTCTCCTGCAGAGAGAAGCTGCATGGATAATCAAAACACAAGCCATGGGCCCTCTAGGGTTAAATGACAAGAATGACCTAGCTGTTTTCATTTGATTGGTTTTAGCACACATATGTTTTTTATACCACTTGATTGTAACCAGTGACGTGCATGAGATGGGGATATTTCTAGCCCCCTCCTCCTTCACGTCACAGGAGGCTTGACAAAGCGCAACACAACGCGAAATAGCTGTATCCTGTCCATTGACCTGTGTCCTGTCCGCGTCCACGATGTACATTTGTAAAATAAAACTGCAGACAGCAACTTTGTGACCAGTGGTGAGTGCCGCGGTGCTTTTTTCTTCTGCTATAATCAGTGGATGTCGTATATCTGGACTTCTCCAAAGCATTTGACACTGTACCCCATAAACTGTTAGTAAACAAAATGAGAATGATCACACTGGGAGAAAATGTCTGTATGTGGGTAAGTAACTGGTTCATTAATGGAAAACAGAGTGTGGTTATTAATGGTACACACTCAGATTGGGTCACTGTTACTGGTGGAGTACCTCAGGGGTCAGTACTGGGCCCTATCCTCTTCAATATATTTATTAATGATCTAGTAGAAGGCTTGCACAATAGGATATCAATTTTTGCAGCTGACACTAAACTGTGTAAAGTAATTGACATGGAAGAGGACAGTAGACTGCTACAAATGGATTTGGATAGATTGGACGCTTGGGCAGAGAAGTGGCAGATGAGGTTTAACACTGATAAATGTAAAGTTATGCACATGGGTAGGAATAATACAAGTCACCCGTACATACTAAATGGTAAAACACTGGGTAACACTAACATGGAAAATGACCTAGGAATTTTAGTGAACAGCAAACTAAGCTGTAAAAAACTGTGTCAGGCATCTGCTGCCAAGGCCAATGCGATAATGAGTTGCATCAAAAGGGGCATAGATGCTGGTGATGAGAACATAATCCTACCACTTTAAAAATCATTGGCCAGACCACACATGGAGTACTGTGTACAGTTCTGGGCTCCTGTGAACAAGGCAGACATAACAGATCTGTAGAGGCTTCAGAGGAGGGTAACTAAAGTAATTACATGAACGAGGGAATTACAGTACCCTAAAAGATTATCAAAATTAGGGTTATTCACTTTAGAAAAAAGACGACTGGGGGGAGATTTAAATACTATGTATAAATATATCAGGGGTCAGTACAGAGATCTTTCCCATCATTTATTTATCCCCAGCACTGTGACAAGGGGACATCCACTGTGCCTTGAGGATTGAAGGTTTGTACACAAACATAGAAGAGGATTCTTTATGGTAAGAGCAGTGAGACTATGGAACTCTCTGCCTGAGGTGGTGGTGATAGTGAGTACAATAAAGGAATTCAAGAGGGGCCTGGATGTATTTCTGGAGTGTAATAATATTACAGGCTATAGCTAGTAGAGAGGGGTCATTGATCCAGGGAGTTATCTGATTGCCTGAATAGAGTCACAAAGGAATTTTTTTTCCCCTTAAGTGGAAAGTGACTTTTGTGGCCCTATTAGCTAGCTATGGTTTAGTGTCCCTAACAGTTTGTCCCTGCTTCACACAGCACCCTCTCCCTACACTGGCAAAAGACTGAATATAAAATGGTGGCTAGATCGGGTTTATTTATAAGGTAGGGGGTATATCCATGTGCTGAAAGATCTCAATTGGTGAACCGCAAACGAGCAAAGTTTGCAGCGAAACGCCCATCTCTACTCAACAATATAAGCATGTTCTTACATAGTAACCCACATAAACAGGATTACCTTTGCATCTATAAGATGCTAGAACAAATACATATAAATGCTAAAATACAATATATATAATTATATGCACTTGATTTAACAAAATACAAAAACAATGCTCAGAAATAGAAAGACAAAATACCACAGAAAAATGCAAATAAAACAGATATGCTACTAGTATCATTAAGTGTGTAGAAAATGTATAAAATGCACTTGTTACTCATCAGGACCCTGCCCTAAAGTTCAAAAACAATACAAAGCATTTTGGCACTGCTCTAAATATCCTGATAAAGTAACGCTATATTGACCATTTATTTATTTGGTCAGTATCAAAATCTCAGAAAAACCCTTTAAAAAGACAAAAGGGAGTAACATACAATTTAGTAAGTGGTTGGATTTCATTGATATGAAAAAAAATATGAAGTTTTAGAAAGGATGTTGCAATAATTTCTGTGCACCTATAATGGCATCCTGTGAAGATTTTAAGTCAAAGTAAAATTCTCATGTCTATGCTGTTGCAAATGCAACAAATTACTAAAAGATATTTCCTATGTTTACAAGATCAGACTGTACAAGATTTGTTGGTGCCATGGAAATGCACAGGTCTTTATAAGAGATAACAAAAAAATAAAATCATTTTTATTCAGCACCATTTGCAAAGATGCTTCATTTTTCACTTTAGATGCACTGGAATAATTAAAAGATTTTAAATGTCTGCGTTCATTATTATTTAGGGTTCATTTTTCTTTAACCCCCTCCCCCCCAATATCCACTAATGCACCTTTTTATGGGGGTCATTAAAGGGCCTTAGGCTAGGCCGCTGCCTTTTTTATGGCAGCCTAGTCTAAGCGCTGTGCCTTCTTGTGCAGCAGAGACCTGGAGCTCGGCTCTTGCATGACAGCCAGGCTCTTGCTCTCTTCTGGATCACTAGAATCACCGACCCCACCAGTTTAACCCCATAGGAGCTATGGTCTATGGCGATTACAGCATCTAAGGCTACTTTCACACCTGCGTTTAGCTGCAGATCCGTCTGGTATTTGTACGGATGGATCCGCACCTATAATGCAAACGCTGGTATCCGTTCAGAACGGATCCGTTTGCATTACCATGAACAAAAAATAAAAAAAGAATTTTAATATTTGTTTTGTTCATGATAATGCAAACGGATCCGTTTTGATTTACATCAAAAGTCAATGGGAGACGGCTCAGTTTTCAATTGCATCATAATGTGTCAGTAAAAACTGATCCGTCCCCATTGACATTGTAAGTCAGGACGGATCCGTTTGGCTCAGTTTCGTCAGACGGTCAGCAAAACACTGCAAGCAGCATTTTGATGTCCGCCTCCAGAGCGGAATGGAGGCTGAACGGAGGCAAACTGATGCATTCTGAACGGATCCTTATCTATTCAGAATGCATTGGGGCTGAACTGATCAGTTTTGGGCCGCTTGTGAGAGCCTTGAAACATATCTCACAGGCGGACCCAGAAACGGCAGTGTGAAAGTAGCCCAAGTTGCTTCAGAGGAAGGGATCTTCCTTTGTAACCCATGGACACGACCGTGAATGAGATGGCATGGTGCCAATGTTTTCAAAGGCCCCAGGCCTGTCCTCAGTGTATGCCAGAGGTATACCTTGATAGTTTTTGTCCATTCCCACTGGCAAATGGTATGGTGACATACATTAAGGCCAAATTGTTGTTAAACAAGGTTTTCTATTTCTTTAAAGGATAATAAAACAATATACCAAAGGTAATAGGTAATGCTTTCCACATCCATATATCTATTCTGCAAATTATAAAACATGTCCTACTCTAGTCCACAAAATGTGGTCCATAGAACAATTAAAGGAAAGGGTCCGCACAAAAATGCGGATGGCATGCAAACAAAATCTGTATTTTGCAGGTCCAAGGTTTGCTGATTGCAAAATACATACTGTTGTGTGCATGAGGCCCAATCGGAAAAAAAAGCTCCAAATAAATTGAATGTATTGCGGGTAGGTAATTTAGAAATCCCACATTGTAGGATTATTTTTCTTTTGCAATAGCACATATCCTGTTTGACCTAGAATGTTGCTGTTAAAGCTTTGCTTGTCATTTTACAGCTCTAATGGATTGTGATGCCATGGAAGTCAGCAATCAATGTGCAGAGAAAATAAGGGAGATCACTGATGACACAAGCCTAGACAGAAATACAATGGGGGCATAGAGAGAACAGAAATTGCTCTGTGTCTTTGCACTGTAAGATTGGAAGACACTTTTGTCCTTATTTGGACTTCTCCACATTCCTAAATAAGTGTTGTATTGTAGGAGATACTTTGCTGCTCTTATCCATTACCTTTCACAGTAAATAATGCTAAAAGCTCTGCTCCATAGCCCCTTCCCTCTGCCTTGACTGACCATTATAGCTAGTGTTGAGCTAATCAAAGCACCCAAAGTGGAAATCAATCTGAAGGTTAGGAAAAATTTGATTCACCAGGAATCCAAATTTCCTCGCACTTCAAGGTAACAAATCAGATTTTTTCTTAAATGGGTGCTGCACGTGTTTTAAAGTAAAAGTAAGAAGCCCAGGAACACAAGATCACCCATAATGCTGGACAGCCAGGCAATCAGCAGACAGCCATCCACTGTAATCTCAAAGCCCTTTAAAAAGCCTCATACTGCACAGTCTCTGCCATTTTACTGTGAAGTGAGCTTAGGGAAAGACTTGACAAGTGTTTATGCACTAGGAACAGTGTTGCAAATAGCTTTACCTGGATAGGGAGAGTGCAGGGATATTGTAGGGAGATCGTAGGTAGAGTTTTTTAGACACTATAGGAAGAGCATAAGGAGACTGCAGGGACGGTGCAGGATGAGTGTAATCGCCTTGTGAATCTAGCTCACCTGCTGTCACAATCCCAGTTAATCTTTTAATGTATACATAGAATTACTTTGCATCCGTATTACAATGTGGTGTAATATATTGCCATCTGTATCTTGTTGAAACACTGGCACATTCTCAGATAATCTGTTCATTTATAGATAAAATTACTGTGCCTCAGTATTAAAGGGCAGTCTAATATATCGCTGTCTGCATCTTGTTCAACTGCTGCCACAATCCCAGTTAGGCCTCTTTCAGACGGGCGAGATTTCCGCGCGGGTGCAATGCGTAACGTGAACGCATTGCACCCGCACTGAATCCGGGCTGTGTACATGAGCGTTGTTTTTCAGACATCACTTGTGCGTTGCGTGAAAATCGCAGCATGCTCCTCTTTGTGCGTTTTCCACGCAGCGCAAGCCCCATAGAAATGAATGGGGCTCAGTGAAAATCGTAGTGCATCTGGGAAAAAACACATGGCAAAAGCCGCCAGAATTTGGATAAGTAGCCAATGTATACCTGTGTGATCCTTGCTGTCCTCCGTAGCATAGCACATGTCGTCTGTTATCCTCCCTAGCATAGCACATGTCGTCTGTTATCCTCCCTAGCATAGCACATGTCGTCTGTTATCCTCCCTAGCATAGCACATGTCGTCTGTTATCCTCCCTAGCATAGCACATGTTGTATGTTATCCTCCCTAGCATAGCACATGTCATCTGTTAATCCTCCCTAGCAGGGACGTACACAGATATTTTGGAGGGCATGGGCTTACATATTATGGTAAACTTATGTCATTACAAGACTCTACAGACTCTAATATGCAAAGAGACAAAGCACTACAACCCCCAGTATGCAAAGGGACAAAGCACTACAACTATTGTTCCTTTGCATACTTGTTTTGTTCCTGGACTTTAAATTATATACAATATATTACCAGCGCGGGCACAGAGGGCAGACAGGCACTAAAGGAACTTAGGCAGCAGACTGAGGAGTCACACAGGCTGGCGCTTTATCCCCTGCATTAATCCCGCTGGGGGGGGTCATGTGACGTTGCAGACGTGCGTCACGCACGTCCGCTACCCAGGCGGCCCCAGCGCTAGCCTTGCAGGACCCTGTCACCCTGACCCTGCACTGGTGAGCGGGCGGACTGGTGAATAAATTGTATCGGTGAATAAATTGCGCTGCCACCGGCGGGATGGAGGGAGGCATTAAAGGGGCAGGGGCAGAAGGAGGCAGGGGCTCAAGCCCCCTTTGAGCCCTACGTGTGCACGTCCCTGCTCCCTAGCATAGCACATGTCATCTGTTATCCTCTCTAGCATAGCACATGTTGTATGTTATCCTCCCTAGCATAGCACATGTCATATGTTATCATTTGTAGGACTGTATATTTTGGTGTTCCTTTTTTTTTCTTTTTTTGCAAGTCGATGATGTAAAGAATCGTTGGCGGAGCTGCAGGGACCAGTTCCGCAAGGAAATGCATCAACATGCGAGGAGTGGTTCCGGGGCCACCAAGAAAAGGCCATATATGTTCCGAAACCAACTGATGTTCCTCCGTGAGGTCATGGAGCTGCATCCGTAAGTTAATTCTACACAATGACCACTACATGTTTATCCATATACACTGTTTGTAGACTATGTAGTTAAAATGGTATTCCCATCTTAACACAATGGGGGCATATCACTAGGATATGCCACCATTGTCTGATAGCACCTATATCAAGAACAGAGCGGGGATCGCTGTGGCTGGAGGAGGCCAGATTTCATGGGGTACCTCCACTACCCAGCGCAAATCCCTGCCTCTCCCATAGAAATGAATGGAGGGCAGCTGCACATGCGCAGTGCACTCTCATTCAGTTTTGGCTCTCTGTTCTCGATATAGGTGCTAGTCCCATTGTTAGGACCCCCCCCTTAAAGACAATGGGGGCATATCCGAGCGATATGCCTCCATTGTCTGAGATGATAAAACCCCTTTAATGTTATATAGGTTAAAAATATGTTCATGTTAAAAAGGCATATTTGCAAATCCAAAGCAACTTTAGAAATGTCTCCTTTACAGGAGGAAAAATTGTTGAACAACATGACAAGTGGATTTGGATTTGTGTTTAGGCGCAGCGATGACACTTCTAATCTCCAAAATGTAATATGTTGTGTAGTTCATGTAGTGTTATGTGCTATAAATAATTTGAGGATTATAGAAATGGGTGACGTGAATAGTAATAAACAAATACTGTTCATCTACTAATGTACTATTTTTGTATTATTTTTAAAGAACGGAGGACAACCTACAGGAGGAAGAGGAGTTGTCTGCACCTCCGCTGTCCAGTGCTTCTGAGGAAGACAATCCCTCTGGTCCAGCACAGGTGGACACTGCACCAGGAGCAGGGCCAGACGATGGGCAATAACTCCTGCTGAGACTAATGTAAATAACAGGTTCTGGATTATTTATCAAGAGCCTGGCAGGAGGATGAGTTTGACCTTTATGCCCGTAGTCTGGCCTCATATTTGCGCCAGCTGCCTTCAGAATGAGTATTGCGAACCAAAGCAGCTATCAATATCGTTCTGGATGCAGCTACTCCCCCCAATGACCCAAACGACATTTACTGGGCCCTTGAAAATTGGCGGCTCCATGGGAACCTGTATGGTCCCCAGAAAATGCCAGTTTCCCAGGCCTCACAGCCTTCACTACCGCCTCCTCCACAAATCCAACCTCCAAGGGGACATTATGGGCCACCTACTCGCCCATATGGGCAACATTATAATGTTGAGTCGGCATATGGGCAGTCTGCACCTATCACTTCTCAGCCTGACCCATCGCAGCACTCTGGCCCCCCTTCACAACCCGCCTACCCTGGGCCACAGTTTCAGGCCCCACCATCGCCATCTGGGCGTTATACAGTTTATAAATGTTAGATTTTTTTTTTATTTCATTTACAAAACAATTTTATTTTCAACAAAGTCGATATGACTCATAAGTTTATGTTCTAATAAACCGAGTTTTATTTAACAGAGTTATATTGTTACTTCTCTTTATTATATACATTGCATATTTATATTTATGTATCAGCAACACATAAACAACATTAATAATAGTTTAGTGTATAGTGCTGTATTGTTTATTAATAAAATACAATACTATAGTACTGTAAGTATACGGTTTTGCAAGATATACTGTATAGTAATATACTATACAGTAATCTTAGCCAAATACAGTCAACGATATATATATATATATATATATATATATATATATATAATCTACACGTTGTGTAGATTGTTTGGAAGATAACAGTACCCAGACTATTATAAATGTATATTTCACCTAGATATTACATTTGCTATACTTTATTTAACATATACATAACATGGTCTCCACAATTTAATTTCCTTTTAGACACACTATAGTAAACACAATATAGATGGTTATGTGCCATGACACATGTTAAAGGGCTTCTGTCACCCCACTAAAGTGATTTTTTTTTTTTGGGCTAGTGAAATTAGTTATATTGCGATATATGACAATATAATTGTGTTACTTACTTTGATCCAGCAGTTTCTGCAAAAAACGAAGTTTTAATATATGTAAATTTGGTCTCTACCAGCAAGTAGGGCGGCTACTTGCTGGTAGCTGCTGCAGAAATCCGCCCCCTCGTCGTGTTGATTGACAGGGCCAGCCGGGATCTCCTCCTCCGGCCAGCCCTGTCGGCATTTCAAAAATCGCGCGCCTGTGTTGATTCGGCGCAGGCGCTCTGAGATGAGGAGGCTCGTCTCCTCAGAACTCCCTCAGTGCGCCTGCGCTGATGACATCACCGAAATAGAAGACGTCATCGGCGGATTTCTGCAGCAGCTACCAGCAAGTAGCCGCCCTACTTGCTGGTAGAGACCGAATTTACATATTATAAAACTTCGTTTTTGCAGAAACTGCTGGATCAAAGTAAGTAACACAATTATATTGTCATATATCGCAATATAACTAATTTCACTAGCCCAAAAAAAAATATCACTTTAGTGGGGTGACAGAAGCCCTTTAATGAGATTTTGGTGGGACATCATAATGCAGCCAACTCCAACTTTATTACTAATGATGGGAAAGCATGCATACATGTGTTGGAACATTTTTAAAATGTGTAGGAATGAGGTATTGGTACATATTTCACATACTGTGTTGAAAACCATATCTATGTAAGCAAAATATGTAAGCTCGCAACCCACGTCAAGGGTCCTCATTATCTTGTGAGTCCCTAACTACTAAAAACAAAAGCTAACTAAAAGATATCCATCCAGGTAAAAAAAAAAAAAAAAAAACACGTCCATGAGTCACGGTCTACTGCTGAAAAGGGAAAGAACCTATAGGGGACATAAAATAATCTGAAAACAATTCCGCACTCTCAGTCCAGCAGATGCAGATCCTCCAAGTGGTAAAGTGTCTCTTCCTGATTGTGGACTGTAGACTTGGGCGTCCCCATGAGGTGTTGACTCCTAGGTACGTATGTAGTTATGCAGCACTACTACACGCCTTGATCACCACATTCACATTTTGTGGGGACAGCTGGATGGGCGACAGGAAAACACACCATTTATGAGAAAAAATGACAAAGGCGCACTCCACAAACCTTCTGGCTCTACTTAAGCGAAAATTAAAATTGCGCCTCTTGGCATTCAAACCTTGTTGAGGAAAGGGCCGCATGAGGTGGCTTGAAATGGCAAAACCTTCATCCCCTACAACCACATAAGGCGCTGGTGGCCCAGTAGAGCCAGGAAGGTTTGCTGGCTGTGGTACGTCCAGTTGGTTAGACTGAAGCCAGCGACCCATTCTGGAAGCCCTGAAGATGCAAGCATCTGCAGTACTTCCATAGGACCCAACATCTACAATTATAAACCTGTAGTTTGTGTCAGCCAAGGCCAACAAAACTACTGAGAAAAACTGCTTATAATTATAGTATCGGGACCCTGAGTTAGGTGGCTTCTTAACCCGTATGTGCTTCCCGTCAAGGGCACCAATACAATTTGGGAATTGAGCCCTCTCCTGGAAGCCCTGGGCTATATCAAGCCACTTCTGCCTAGTTGGAGGTGGCAGCACTAAAGCCTGCAGTGTCAACCAAATGGCGGCACATGTAGCCTGTACCACACCAGCAATTGTGGAGGTCCCCATTCTAAAAACAAAATGTAAGGACGAAAAAGAATTTTCTGTCGCAAGATATCTGAAATGGAAAACAAACATGTGGTATTTCCGTACTCAGAAGAAGTAGGCAATGTGTTTTGGGCTGTATTTTTACATATACCCATACTGTGTGTGAGAAATACCTCTGTAAATGACAACTTTTTTTCATACAAAGTTGTCAATTTACAGAGATATTTCTCTCACCTAGAATGGGTATAAGTAAAGCTACACCCCAAAACACATTGCCCTACTTCTCCTGAGTACGGTGATACCACATGTGTGACACTTTTTTGTAAAGGGGCCAAAAGTCCAACGAGTACCTTTAGGCTTTACAGGGTTGCTCACAATTTAGCCCCGCCCAAAATGCCAGAACAGTAAACACACCCCACAAATGACCCCATTTCGGAAAGTAGACACCCCAAGGTATTCACTGAGGGGCATAGTGAGTCCGTGGGAGATTTTTTTTTTTTTTTCAGAAGTTAGCAGAAATGGAAACTTTATTATTATTTTTTTCCTCAGAAAGTGTCACTTTCCGCTAACTTGTGAAAAAAAAATTAAATCATACATGAACTCACCATGCCCCTCCGCGAATACTTTGGGGTGTCTTCTTTCTAAAATGGGGTCATTTGGGGGGTATTTATACTATCCTGGCATTCAAGCACCTCAAGAAACATGACAGGTGCTCAGAAAGTCAGAGCTGCTTCAAAATGCGGTAATTCACATTTATGTACCATAGTTTGTAAACGCTATAACTTTTGCGCAAACCAATGAATATACACTTATTGGATTTTTTTTTATCAAAGACATGCAGCACAATAAATTCTGAAACAAACTTGTATAGAAATGTAATTATATTTGAACAATTTTACCAGAAAAAGTTAAAAATACACTTTTTTTGAGAAAATTGCTCTTTTTTGATTAATATCAGAAAAACAAAAAATCTCAGCAGCAATCAATTACCACCAAAAGAAAGCTGTATTTGTGAGAAGAAAAGGAGGTAAAATTAATTTGGGTGCCAAGTTGCATGACCGAGCAATAAACCACTAAAGTTGTGAAGTGCCGATTTGTAAAAAAGGGCCTGGTCACTAGGGGGTATAAACCTGTGGTCCTTAAGTGGTTAAATAGCCCATACCCCAAGATTAGAAATCAATACTTTATATTCATACATACTCTAAAAAAAGTTAAGAGCATTTAGCAAAAACAACTTCCAGACCATTACCAGATACACACAGGTGAAGTATATTCATCATTACAGCCAAGGCTTGAATAATTAACCCCCGCGGAACTGGAATCTTGTGTGACTAATCAATTAGTTAGTACACCAAGTGAGTTAATACAAAGCGGCAGTGCCAAAAGCACACACAGTTTATGATTAAAAAAATCAATATATACAATACTTTGTGACTACTATTAAGTACCTATACATAGAAGAGGTAAAGTTCAGAAGACACAGGCCATAGACCAAACAGCTATGCATTGGAAAACAGTGGGTCATTCATGTATGAGTCTGATAATATATAGTCTTACCTTAAAGTAATAATGAGACGTTCTTCAGGTGACATACTCCGCCACATGTTGGTGTCCTGGAAAGTCAAGGAAGGCCTTAACTGCCGATCAAAGGTAGCCACCGACATGTGGCAAAAATGGAAGAACTTTGCAGGGTGCGAACAGAGCTCTGAGTACAAGCCAACAAAGAGACCTTTGCTGGCCCGCTGCAAAATTATAGGATGCACCCACATACGCTTCCTCTGCGGTTCCTCCATAATCATTTCTGGCTGCTCTCCAAAACAGCAGAAGACCAGCCAGTGCAAGAACACATGGTCAGTTGTTGACAGGGTGAAAGTGGACATCCTGCAAAGGAAAATCCCAAACCAGACACAGACACACACACACAACTACCACACGACAACGCAAAAAAATTGACTTATATGTCTTTGCAGTCACAGGTGAATGTAGCGGATGGTTAATTTTTTTTTTCACGCGCGGGAAAACCTCATGCCATCCGCATTTCACATGCGCAGGAAAAACGCAACAACGCGACGCAATCACATACAAAACTAAGGAACTCGCAAGCAAAACCGCACGATTTTCCCTGAACGCATCCGGCCCAAAAACATGACACCCGTGTGGAAGCGGCTTTAATATTTTAATTTATACATAGGATTACTGTGCCTCAGTATTAAAGGGGTTATCCAATCCCCCCCAAAAAGCCCCCCCATATAACGCCCCGCCCCCCCCCACGCTGAATATACTTACACGGGTCCCCGCACCGCTGCTGCTTCTCCCCGTGCCCAGATGAAAACATCCGGTGTCAGGGAGGGGGTGACCAATGGCAGGTTGGGGACAGGGAAGAGCCTCCCTAGCATCCCCGTCCCCAACTGCCATTGGCTGCTCCCCCCCCCCCCCCGACACCGGATGTTTTCATCCGGGCATGGGGAGAAGCTGCATATCACGTCTAATATGGCAGGTAACAGACGTGTGGCGCAGAGGGGAGGGAAGGACAGTACCGTTTCACTAGGGAGAGGGATGAGTGGTGACCCCTCACCTAGTGCTGGCACCTGGCTGCCCTGACGTCCCTAGATGGGCTGCTAACCCGTACGCCAATCGCATGCCTTGTCCCTGGCTTACCCTGAAATAAGCCCTAGGTAGTGAAAAGAGTGGTGGGAGCACTAGTCCTCACCACTGGCACCTAGGGTAACAACAGGGAAAGGACAAACAACACAAACATCACAAACAATCCCCAAAGGGAGGCAACAACAGGAGACAACAACAGGAGTGAACCGGAGATCCAATAGCTCCAGTTCCATCATCTCCACAGCAACTCCAACTCCACCAGAGGTCAAAATATAATATCTGGAAATAAAGTCTATATCTGGCAACAAGGGAAGCAGAAAGGGAGAATATATAGTAGCTGGGAGTGGCTGATAGAGAACAGCTGAAAGGAAAAGCTACAGATTCCTAAATGGGACATAAAGGATCGCAAACCTAAGCAGCAAAACCTGGACCGGAATCCATTCCCACCACAAGATCATGGAGCGATCTCTTGAAACAGAGTGAGTAGCCACCCGCTGCGACCTTCTGACCCCAGGCACAACAGAGTCAGCGATAGGTCATGACACCCTTGTGACACTGCAAGGGCGGTGGAGGGGGCCAGGAGGGGCACAGGGATCAGGGACCCAGGTAAGTATATTCAGAGTGGGGGGCTCAGCATATGGGAGGGCTTTATTTAGGAGGGAATAAGCCCTTTAAAGTATGGTGTATAATATCGCCGTCTGCACCTTGTTCTCCTTTTGCCTCAGTATTAAAGTGTTGTGTAATATACTGCCATCTGCATCTTGTTGGCACATTTGCAGTTAATCTGTGAATTTATACTTAGAATTACTGTGCCTCAGTATTGAAGTATGGTGTACAATATCGCAGTTCTTACACATTCACAGTGTGCAGACTGAAATTCAGCATAAACCATTCCTGTCTTCCAAATAAGAGGACTGTTTTTTATAGTCTAACTTGTTTATTGGTCAACAGGTCGTATATATGTGATTGTATATGATTGTTTGCTAAAACCTAGAGTTAAGCGGACACCTGGATGTTCGGGTTCGACAGGTTCGGCCGAACTTCACAAAAAAGTTTGAGTTCGGGATCCGAACTTGACCCCGAACCCCATTGAGGTCAATGAGGACCCAAACTTTTGAGCACTAAAATGGCTCTAAAAAAGTCATGGAAAGGGCTAGAGTGCTGCAAATGGCAGCAAAATGTGGTTAAGAGCATGGCAAGTGCTCTACAAACAAATGTGAATAGGGAAATTACTTAAAATTTGAGTTGAGCGGACACCTGGATGTTCGGGTTCGGCAGAACTTGAGAAAAAAGTTTGAGTTCAGGACCCGAAATTGACCCACACTTGACCCCGAACCCGAACCCCATTGAAGTCAATGGGGACCCGAACTTTTGAGCACTAAAATGGCTGTAAAAATGTAATGGAAAGGGCTAGAGGGCTGCAAATGACATCAAAATGTGGTTAAGAGCATGGCAAGTGCTCTGCTAACAAATGCAGATAGGGAAATGACTTCAAATAACATAAAATAGGTAACAATAACAAATAATAATCTTGATCTAGGACGATGAGGTCCGTATGGAGTAGGAGGTTGAGGAGGCAGTGGATGTGGCGGTGTAGGTGGAAGCGGCGGTGGAGGAGGAGGTAGCTTCCACTTCTTTTTGGTTTTAAATTTTATTTTTTAAATTAGGGTACACCCCAAACATTGGGAGATATAACCTGTGATAACCCTCTCCAGTCATGCTAAACACACATTCAGACAATGCACTGGCTGCAGGGCAGGCCAGTACTTCCAAGGCGTAAAGGGCAAGCTCAGGCCATGTGCCCAATTTGGAGACCCAGAGGTTGCAGGGGCTGACCCCTGTCAGTCAGTTCGTGTATGCGTGTGCACACTTACTGCCCCACCATGTCGCACGTCCCCGTGATGTTCACGATCCAATTTGATATCTGCTCTATCAACTTTCAATGCTCTTTTATGCGCCTACCATGGTGATCACGGGTGGTGGGGAATCAGGGTTCCAGGCCGGAGAGGGAGAGTGAGAAAGAGAGACCACATACAAGGGAGGATTAATTTTTTCATATTTGAAATATGGGAGAAATTATTAAAGCATAAAAGTGTGACAACTTTTCAAAGTTTAAGCATTGAATGAAAGGATGTGGCGTACATTAATTACTGAATAATTTATAAAATTTTATTCCCTGTTACCTATGCATAGCAGGTGTTTATTCACATTTAAAACTGAATAATGGCAACGCAAGAAGGTAACAAAAAAATTATAGAAATTTATTAAGCTTTCAACTACCGTCAGATAACTGACATTTTTTTTTTTAAACCTGTCTACTAGGTATAGCAGTGGTACATCACACCCAAAAATTTGTGAATTTCACAGGAAAATGTAACTGACTATTTATTTATTTTTGTAACCTGTCTACTAGGTATAGAAGTGGTACATCACACCTAAAAATTTGGGAATTTCACCAGAATATATAACTGACAATTTTTTATTTATTTTTTGTCTACTAGGTATAGGAGTGGTACATCACACCCAAAAATTGGTGAATTTCACCAGAATATATAACTGACGATTTTTTGTTTTGTTTAATGGGTTTACTAGGTATAGCAGTGGTACTACAGGGAGTGCAGAATTATTAGGCAAGTTGTATTTTTGAGGATTAATTTTATTATTGAACAAAAACCATGTTCTCAATGAACCCAAAAAACTCATTAATATCAAAGCTGAATATTTTTGGAAGTAGTTTTTAGTTTGTTTTTAGTTTGAGCTATTTTAGGGGGATATCTGTGTGTTCAGGTGACTATTACTGTACATAATTATTAGGCAACTTAACAAAAAACAAATATATACCCATTTCAATTATTTATTTTTACCAGTGAAACCAATATAGCATCTCAACATTCACAAATATACATTTCTGACATTCAAAAACAAAACAAAAACAAATCAGTGACCAATATAGCCACCTTTCTTTGCAAGGACACTCAAAAGCCTGCCATCCATGGATTCTGTCAGTGTTTTGATCTGTTCACCATCAACATTGCGTGCAGCAGCAACCACAGCCTCCCAGACACTGTTCAGAGAGGTGTACTGTTTTCCCTCCTTGTAAATCTCACATTTGATGATGGACCACAGGTTCTCAATGGGGTTCAGATCAGGTGAACAAGGAGGCCATGTCATTAGATTTTCTTCTTTTATACCCTTTCTTGCCAGCCACGTTGTGGAGTACTTGGACGCGTGTGATGGAGCATTGTCCTGCATGAAAATCATGTTTTTCTTACCTTGCAGACTTCTTCCTGTACCACTGCTTGAAGAAGGTGTCTTCCAGAAACTGGCAGTAGGACTGGGAGTTGAGCTTGACTCCATCCTCAACCCAAAAAGGCCCCACAAGCTCATCTTTGATGATACCAGCCCAAACCAGTACTCCACCTCCACCTTGCTGGCATCTGAGTCGGACTGGAGCTCTCTGCCCTTTACCAATCCAGCCATCTGGCCCATCAAGACTCACTCTCATTTCATCAGTCCATAAAACCTTAGAAAAATCAGTCTTGAGATATTTCTTGGCCCAGTCTTGACGTTTCAGCTTGTGTGTCTTGTTCAGTGGTGGTCGTCTTTCAGCCTTTCTTACCTTGGCCATGTCTCTGAGTATTGCACACCTTGTGCTTTTGGGCACTCCAGTGATGTTGCAGCTCTGAAATATGGCCAAACTGGTGGCAAGTGGCATCTTGGCAGCTGCACGCTTGACTTTTCTCAGTTCATGTGCAGTTATTTTGCGCCTTGGTTTTTCCACACGCTTCTTGCGACCCTGTTGACTATTTTAAATGAAAGGCTTGTGTCATGGTCTTACCTTCTTGCTGTTCTCCTTCGTTTGACATGTGCTGGCGGCCATCTTGGTTTCTGGGTTTCTTGTAGCCTCCCACCCTGCGGCTTCTCCTTCCCACTGGGAGGAGCTGGATGCCTAGCTCATATATATAGGAGGTCTGTGGCTTCAGTTCCTTGCTTGGTCCTCCTGTGTTCACATGCTTCCAAGACTGCTGCTGCTTCTGGTTCCTGATCCTGGCTTTGTCTGACTACCCTGCTGGTTCCTGATCCAGGCTTCGTCTGACTACCCTGCTGGTTCCTGATCCAGGCTTCGTCTGACTACCCTTCTGGTTCCTGACCTCTGGCTTCGCAAGACCCTGCTTCGGTTTAGCCATCCGTTTGGACTTTTGCCTTACAGCTTGATTTTCAATAAAGCCTTCTTATTTCCACTTATCTCTTGTTGTACGTCTGGTTCATGGTTCCATGACAGCTTGATTGTTCGATGATCACGCTTCAGAAGCTTTGCAATTTTAAGAGTGCTGCATCCCTCTGCAAGATATCTCACTATTTTTGACTTTTCTGAGCCTGTCAAGTCCATCTTTTGACCCATTTTGCCAAAGGAAAGGAAGTTGCCTAATAATTATGCACACCTGATATAGGGTGTTGATGTCATTAGACCACACCCCTTCTCATTACAGAGATGCACATCACCTAATATGCTTAATTGGTAGTAGGCTTTCGAGCCTATACAGCTTGGAGTAAGACAACATGCATAAAGAGGATTATGTGGTCAAAATACTAATTTGCCTAATAATTCTGCACGTAGTGTATACACACCAAAATGAATGAATTTCACCCAAAAATGTAAATGACAATTTTTTTTTTAACCGGCCTACTAGATGTAGTAGTGGTACTATACACCCAAAAATTGGTTAATTTCACCACAAAATGTAACTGACAATTTATTAATATTTTTTTACCGGTCTACTAGGTATAGTAGTGATACTATACACACCAAAATTTGTGAATTTCACCTGAAAATGTAAATGACAATTATAATTTTTTTGTTTAACCTGTCTACTAGGTATAGCAGTGGGACTATACACCCAAAAAATTTGTTAATTTCACCAGAAAATGTAACTGACAATTTATTTTTTATTTTTACCGGTCTACTAGGTATAGCAGTGGCACTATACGCATCAAAATTGGTTAATTTCACCAAAAAATGTAAATGACAATTATTATTTTTTTTTTAACTGGCCTACTAGGTGTAGCCGTGGTTCTATACAGCCCAAAAATTGTTAATTTCACCCGGAAATGTTAATGACAATTTATTTTAATTTTTTAACCGGCCTACTAGGTATAGCAGTGGTACTATAAATCCAAAAATTGGTGAATTTCAGCAGAAAATGTAACTGAAAAAGTAGTGAAATGATATAAAATAAAATACGTACAAATAAAAAAATAAATTTGATTTAGGAAGTGGAGTTCCATATGGAGTAGGAGTTTGAGGAGGTGGTGGACGTAGCGGTGTAAGTGGAAGCGGTGGTGGAGGAGGACGAGGTAGCCAACACAGGTTTTTGGTTTTAATTCAATTTTTTTATATTTAATAAAAGAGTGTGAAATATCAAAAATACAAGAATGAGGAATTGCGCTGCAGTATAACAATGGCTGGTTAGTGCCAGTATACATGTCTATTCTGCACAAGGTATGGACAAGTCCTGAGGGATCCATGACTGGTTCATTTTAATGAACGTGTGCTTGTCTACATTGGCTCAGGACAGGCCCCATGCCGTGCTAAAAACACGTTCAGATAATTCACTGGCTGCTGGGCAGGCCAGCACCTCCAAGGCGTAAAGGGCAAGCCCAGGCCATGTGCCCAATTTGGAGATCCAGAAGTTGAAGGGGGCAGACCCGTCATTCAGTACGTGTAGGCGTGTGCACACATACTGCTCCACCATGTTGGTGCCATGCTGCCTCCTGCTAAGACGTTCTAAATCAGCTGGTGGTGCTGGTTGTTGTTGTGGCGTGCTGACAAAGCTTTTCCACATTTTGGGCATGCTAACCCTGACTTCTGAGGTGCTGGCGGTGCCCCAGCTGCATTGGCGACCTCTTCCTCGTCATCTGCCTTCGCCTTGTGCTTCCACTGTGCCCCTGCTGTCAGGTGGGAATGCCACCAGCAGCGCGTCTACCAGGGTGCACTTGTACTCGTGCATCTTACGATCATGCTCCAGTGACGGAATTAAGGACGGTATGTTGTCCTTGTAATGGGGATCCAACAGCGTGGCCACCCAGTAATCAGCACAAGTTAGAATGTGGGCAACTCGGCGGAGACACATGTGTGCCAAACTGCCGAGAGGCAACGAATAGCTGTCCTCTGTGGGAGGTGTATCGCCTGTGTCCTCTGTATCCACCCAGCCATGCACCAGTGATGGCCATGAGCTGGTCTGGGTGCCACCCTTCTGTGAACATGGTTCCTCCTCCTCATCCTCCACCTCATCATCCTCCAGAACTGTGCCCTGGCTGGACAATTTTGTACCTTAGGTTTGTGGGTACAGGAACCCACCCTCGGAGCCACTTGGGATTGACTGGCCGAAAACCCTACAAAATGATCCCTTTTCCTCCTCCTCTTCCTATGCCACATCCTCTTACATCATCGCCAGGAGCGTTTTTTCAAGAAAGCATAAAAGTGGGATAGTAACACTGAGAACGGCGTTATCGGCACTGGCCATGTTGGTGGAGTACTTAAAACAGCGCAACAAGGAACACAGGTCTCGCATGGAGGCACAGTCATTAGTGGTGAAGTGGTGCTGTTCCGCCGAGCGACTCACCTGTGAGTGCTGCAGCTGAAACTCCACAATCGCCTGCTGCTGCTCGCACAGTCTGGCTAGCATGTGAAAGGTTGATTTGCACCTTGTGGGCACGTCGCATATGAGGCGGTGAGCGGGAAGGCCGAAGTTACGCTGCAGCGCTGACAGGCGAGCAGCAGCAAGATGAGAATGCCGAAAGCTCACACAGACGGCCCGCACTTTATGCAGCAGCTCTGACATATCGGGGTCATTTTTAAGGAATCTCTGCACCACCAAATTCAGCACATGCGCCAGGGAAGGGATGTGCGTAAAATCGGCTAGTCCCAGAGCTGAGATTTTGCCCATTATCGCACACCACCAGGCCGGGCTTGAGGCTTATTGGCACAAACCACTCATCGGTCTGTTGTTCAACAGCTACTGTTGTTCAACAGCTCCTGCGCGGTGTGGGGTTTGTCCCCCAAACAGTTACGTTTTATAACTGCCTGCTGTCGTTTACCCCTGACTGTGCTGAAGTTGGTGGTGAAGGTGTTACGCTGACCGGATGAGGAGTTGGTAGAGTAGGAGGAGGAGGAGGAGGAAGCAACAGGAGGCAAACTGAAGCGCCGTGCAATCCTCGGTGGTGGAAGGACATGCGCCAAACTGCTATCCGCCTCAGGCCTAGCCGCCACTGCATTTACCCAATGTGCTGTTAGGGAGATATAACGTCCCTGACCGTGCTTACTGGTCCACGTATCCGTAGTCAGGTGCACCTTGCCACAGATGGCGTTGCGCAGTGCACACCTGATTTTGTCCCCTACTTGGTTGTGCAGGGAAGGGATGGCTCTCCTGGAAAAGTAGTGGCGGCTGGGCATGGCGTACTGTGGGACAGCCACCGCCATAAGGCCTTTAAAACTATCCGTCTCCACCAGACGGAATGACAGCATTTCAAAGGCCAGTAATTTAGAAATGCTGGCATTCAGGCCTAGGGATCGCGGGTGGGTAGAGGGGTACTTCCACTCCAGCGTTTGGGAGATGGAGAGCTGAACGCTTCCTTGGGACATTGTGGAGATGCTTGGTGACCCAGGTGTTGGTGTTGCTAGCAGATCCTCTGTTTACAGGGTAGCAGGTTTCACTGTCACTCCAGAGGTGGATGAAGAGGCCGAGAATGCAGCAGAAGAGGAAGCAGGAGGAGCCAGAGACCTTTCTTGGTTTTTGAGGTGTCTACTCCACTGCAGCTCGTGCTTTGCACTTAAATGCCTGGTCATTCAGGTTGTGCTCAGGTTGAGAACGTTTATGCCTTGCTTCAGGCTTTGATTGCACAGCGTGCAAACCACTCATGTCTTGTCGTCAGCACATTGTCTGAAGAACTGCTACACCAGGTAACTCCTTGGAGCTAGCTTTGGTGTGCTCGGGCCCTTGCTGTGGTGGGCAGTATCAGGCGTACTGTCTAGAGGACGGCCACTCTGCTTTTGCACCCTGCTCCCTCTTCTGCTGTGCTGGTGGCTTTTTGCGACCACAGCCTCTTCCTCCGAACTACATAGGTCACTCGCATGACATTGATTCCATGTGGGGTCGAGGACCTCATCGTCCTACACATCATCTTCCACCCAGTCTCACCCCTGCCTTCCTTGTCGGTCTGCACACTTTCGAAAGCCCCAGCAGTTGGCACCTGTGTTTCGTCATCATCCGAGACGTGCTGCGATGGTCCTCCCATGTACTCATCTTTAAAGATAAGTGGTAGGGCATCAGTGCGCTCAATCCTTTCCACTTCTGGGGCAGGGCTAGGTGGAAAGCCTTGGGAATGCCTGCTAGCAGAGTCATCAAAAAGCAAAAGGGACTGCTGCATGACTTGGGGCTCAGACTGCTTGGCTGATTTGCAAGGGGGTGAGGTGAAAGACTGATGGACATCGGCTGCAGGTGCCAACTGTGGTCTTTCAGCAGGAGACTGGGTGGGAGACAATGTGAATGAACTGGATCCACTGTCAGCAACCCAATCTACTCTCGCCTGTACTTGTTCAGGCCTCAACATTCATAGAGCCGCATTAGTCCCGACCAAATACCGCTGCAGGTTCTGTCGCCTACTTGCACCTGAGGAAGGTTTTTCACTTGTGCGTGTAGCTGCCACAAATCGACCACGTCCTCTCCCTGCAACAGGAGCTCCACCAGAAGCACCACGACCTGGGCCACGTCCCTTATTTGACGCTCTCCTCATATTTCTAAAATTTAGTATCTTACCATAAATAGGTGTTTAATAGTAGACTAGAATGACAGTATGTAAAGGGTGTATCTCACACGTCCTGACCCACAGTAGGCCTCAATAAAAAATGAGTTTGTTCAAAATGGCTGTATTTCAAATGCCTGAAACCAACCCCTGTATGTAAAGGGTGCATCTCACACGGCCTGAACCACTGTAGGCCTGAATTAAAGATTTATTTGCCCAAAATGGCTGTATTACAAATGCCTGAATCAAACTCCTGTATGTAAAGGGTGTATCTCACACGGCCTGAACCACTGTAGGCCTGAATTAAATATTGGTGCACCAAATGGCGGTATTTCAAATCTCTGAATCTTACCCAAATGTATTAAGGGTGTATCTCACAATGACATATGCAGCAAAGGTTGCTAAATAAACTTTTTTTGCCCAAACGGGTGTTTGTTTAATAACTCAATATGGCAGCAGTATATAACCCAGGAATTTCAAACGTGCTTATGCTGCAAGGCCTGAAATATTGTGTATTTTGCCCCAAAAAGGGTGTTTTATTAATGAAAGAATATAAGCTCTGTATATACAGGGTGTATCTCACACGGCCTGACCAACTGTAGGCCTGAATTAAAGATTTCTTTGCCCAAAATGGCGGTATTTCAAATCTTTGAAGCTAACCCAAATGTATTAAGGGTGTATCTCACAATGACATCTGCATCAAAGGCTGCCAACAATTTTTTTTTTTGCCCAAACGAGTGTTTGTGTCACGACCATGGCCATGGTCGTGACTCCTGAACCGCAGGCTGTTGCCTGCGGTTTGGTTTGGTTGTTCAACCACAGGTGAGGGCCGCTACTATGTTGCCTCACTTGTGGTTGCTGCGGGCAACAAGTTGTTATTTTGTATGTCGCAGCATAGCAGCCTGAGCTGGTGCTAAGCAGCTTGCTGCAAAGTGCATGCGGTTGCACCTGGCAACCTGTCTTTGTTAGGTGTGTCTTTTGTATGTCTGGTGTGCACAAGGTTTTAGTTATGTGTGCACTTTACCCTTTAAGTGGCTTCCATCCCTTACCTGGTGTAGGAAGGGTTAACTCCCTCTTTGTGTGAACACTGGGTGTGTCTGTGTGGGTGTGGCTACAGGGACTATTTAACCTCAGTTGAGACCTGATGTCTGAGGGGTACTCCAGCCTTGTAGTAAGCTGGAGGCACCCTCCTGGTCTCTAATACCATCTGCCAGTGAGGGCCACCCTTGTGGTCATAAAAAATGTTATATGTGATGCTCAGCTGATGTTTTTTTCTCTTTCATATTTTATGCACCTATGGATCTGGGTTCCTGTGTGTTTGTGTGTGTGCTGTGTCCATTTATGTTTGGGTGTGGACACTAGCTTGTATGGCACAGGATCCAGTCTGTGTGTCTGTGGCAGGTAGGTGTGGAAGTACTTTTCATCCTCCTGCCATATCCATAGGCTATTCATGTTCCTAACCCCTTGTAGCTTGGCCACTTTAGACTCCTGTTTCTCCGCATTCAGGAGGAACGGGATGTCTACCCAGCTCCTAGCTCAGGGATCTGCAGAGGGTGAGTAGGGATCCGAGGTTCCTGAGTATGAGCCCTCCTACCTTCAAGGTCGGCTTATGTAGATAGGAGTGTCATGGTCTTACCTCCTTGCTGTTCTCCTTCGTTTGACATGTGCTGGCGGCCATCTTGGTTTCTGGGTTTTCTTGTAGCCTCCCACCCTGCGGCTCCTCCTTCCCACTGGGAGGAGCTGGATGCCTAGCTCATATATATAGGAGGTCTGTGGCTTCAGTTCCTTGCTTGGTCCTCCTGTGCTCACATACTTCTAAGACTGCTGCTGCTTCTGGTTCCTGATCCTGGCTTCGTCTGACTACCCTGCTGATTCCTGATCCTGGCTTCGTCTGACTACCCTGCTGATTCCTGATCCTGGCTTCATCTGACTACCCTTCTGGTTCCTGATCTCTGGTTTCGCAAGACCCTGCTTCGGTTTAGCCATCCGTTTGGACTTTTGCCTTACAGCTTTATTTTCAATAAAGCCTTCTTATTTCCACTCATCTCTTGTTGTACGTCTGGTTCATGGTTCCATGACATTAGGACCAAGCCATGAATTCTGACGGTACAGGGCCATCCTCGCTACCTATGCTGGTTGCCAGACTTGATCAGCAGGATCACCTGTTGGGTCGGTTCGCTGTGGCGTTGCAAACCCTGCTTGAACGCACGGCTCATTTAGCTTCCGTTGCCGATGGGTCGGTTGTCGCTCCTGGGCCCGCTCCTACTGCCGCTCCGGTTGTTGCGCCAGAGTCTACCCCGACACCTGTTGCTGCGCCTGCGGTGTTTCGGGGTATGACCGGTTCTGCCCCCCTTCCACAGCGCTTTGGGGGAGAGCCAACTCAGTGCCGAGGTTTCCTTAACCAGGTGGGCATTTACTTCGAGTTGCTGCCACATGCCTTTCCTACTGAGAGATCAAAGGTGGGCTTCTTGATCTCGCTGCTCTCGGACAAGGCCTTGGCCTGGGCCAGCCCTTTATGGGAGAACAACAATCCGGTGGTTGCCGAGTTTTCCGGTTTTGTTGCTTCTCTTCGGAAGGTATTCGATGTGCCGGCTCGTGCTGCCTCTGCTGCGAAGCTCCTTATGTCCATCAGACAGGGTTCACGATCCGTAGCTGAATACGCCATTGAGTTTCGTACCCTGTCAGCAGAGGTGGGCTGGAATAATGAGGCTCTGGTCGCTGCTTTCTCTCATGGTCTCTCGGATGCCTTGAAGGATGAGGTTGCAGCTAAGGACCTACCAGTGGAGCTCGAGTCTCTTATTTCTTTCCTGATTTTGATTGACACCAGACTCAGGGAGAGACCTTCCTTTAAGGAGAGCCTGCGGAGGCCTTCTAACAGATTGGCGCCTAAGTTTGCTGTCCCACCCGTGCCTCCCTCTCCTCCCACGCCTCCTGGGGATGACTTGTCTGGGGGTGAACCCATGCAGCTGGGGTTTGCTCGCCTGTCCGAGGGGGAGAGGGTACTCCGGAGACGCGAGGGCCGATGCATGTACTGTGGTCTCGGTGGGCATTTTCGGTTGGCATGCCCGAACCGTCCGGGAAACGCTCGCACCTGAGATCCTGTCGGGGGCAGATCTTGGGTGGAGTCTCCTCGTCCCCGGTTTCCCGTGTTGACAAACCACTGATTACTGTTGTCCTCTCCTGGGTCGGGGGCTCGGTGACGACCCAGGCGTTGGTGGACTCTGGTGCTGGTGGTTTGTTCATTGATAGTGTGTTCGCTGCCGCCAATTCCATTCCTCTGCAGCCTCGAGGTTCCCCACTGGCTCTTGAGGCGATAGACGGCAGACCCCTTCTGCCGCCACACGTGACTCATGAGACCCTTCCAGTGGGGATGGCCATTGGTGCCGTTCACAGAGAGTCGGTCTGTCTCCAGGTTATTTCGTCTCCACACTACTCGGTGGTCTTGGGGTACCCCTGGCTCCAGAAGCATAATCCGACTTTCGATTGGAAATCGGCCGAGATCCTCTCGTGGTCACCGCAGTGTGGGGCTAGTTGCATCCATGGGCCTGTCAAGTTGCTGAGTACTTCCTCGGACTCTCTGTTGCCTCCTGAATACGAGGAGTACCGGGATGTATTCGATAAGGTGCGTGCGGTTGCCCTACCTCCGCACCGCCCATACGATTGTGCCATAGAGTTACAATCTGGTGCCGTTCCTCCTCGTGGCAAAGTCTATCCACTGTCGGTAGCGGAGAATGAGGCCATGGAGGAGTACGTGAGGGAGGCGCTTTCACGCGGACACATTCGCAAATCCTCGTCCCCGGCAGGGGCTGGATTTTTCTTTGTGAAAAAGAAGGGCGGTGAATTGAGGCCTTGCATCGATTACAGGGGTCTCAATCGCATCACGATCAAGAACGCTTACCCGATACCCTTGATTTCCGAGCTGTTCGATCGCCTCAAAGGGGCCACGGTCTTTACCAAACTCGACCTGAGGGCGGCATATAACCTGGTAAGGATCAAGGCGGGCGATGAGTGGAAGACCGCGTTTAACACCAGGACCGGTCATTATGAATCCTTGGTTATGCCCTTTGGGTTGTGCAATGCGCCCGCAGTCTTCCAGGAATTCATCAACGATGTTTTCCGTGACCTGTTGCAGCAGTGTGTGGTGGTCTATTTGGATGACATCTTGGTATATTCTGAATCCATGGAGGCCCACATTCTGGATGTCAGACGAGTGTTGCAACGGTTACGAGAGAACAAGCTGTTCGGTAAGCTTGAGAAATGCGAATTTCACCGATCCCAGGTAACCTTCTTAGGTTACATCATTTCCGCTGAGGGGTTCTCCATGGATCCTGAGAAGGTTTCGGCTGTCTTACAGTGGCCCCAGCCCAGTGGTCTTCGTGCCCTGCAGCGCTTTTTGGGCTTCGCCAATTATTATCGGAAGTTCATCAGGGACTTTTCCATGCTAGCCAAGCCTCTCACGGATCTGACCAGGAAGGGCAGTAATCCCCAGGTCTGGCCGCCCGAGGCCATCCGAGCTTTTGAGGCTCTAAAGTCCGCCTTTGTGTCGGCTCCGATTCTGTCGCATCCCAACCCTGGGTTGCCGTTTGTCCTCGAGGTGGACGCGTCTGAGACGGGGGTAGGCGCCCTCCTGTCTCAGCGTAGAACACCGGAGGGTCCTCTGCTTCCTTGTGGGTTTTACTCCCGGAAACTGTCTTCCGCGGAGTGCAACTATCAGATTGGTGACAGGGAGTTATTGGCCATCGTGCAGGCCCTTAAAGAATGGAGGCACTTGCTCGAGGGCTCGGTGGTTCCGGTTCTCATCCTGACGGACCACAAGAATCTGACCTACCTCTCTGAGGCCAAGAGATTGACACCACGTCAGGCCAGATGGGCTCTGTTCTTGTCACGTTTTAATTACGTGGTCTCCTACCTACCCGGTTCCAAGAACATCAGAGCGGATGCCTTATCACGGCAGTACTCCGAGCTGTCCGGGGAGGAGTCGATTCCGACTTCGGTCATACCTCCGAATCAGATCCTGGCCGCCATTCGCACCAGCCTGACCTCTCCCCTGGGTGAGCAGATTTTGGCGGCTCAATCTGGTGCTCCCTCTGGGAGACCCAACGGCAGGTGTTTTGTGCCTGAGGAGTTGCGCACTCGGTTGTTGCGAACCTACCATAACTCCAAGGCCGCGGGGCATCCTGGAAAGAATCAGCTGTCCTGGGCTGTTTCACGTCTGTTCTGGTGGCCTTCTCTACGTTCCGATATCGCCGCATATGTAGCAGCATGCTCCGTTTGTGCCCAGAGTAAGTCCCCTCGGCACCTTCCGTTGGGCCTTTTGCAACCCATAGCCACCGGGGAGCGTCCATGGTCACACCTGGGGATGGATTTCATTGTGGACCTCCCTGCATCCCGAGGCCATACGGTCATTCTCATGATAGTGGATCGGTTTTCCAAAATGTGCCACTGTGTTCCTCTCAAGAAGTTACCCTCTGCACAAGAGTTGGCCTCGATTTTTGCCAGGGAGGTCTTCCGGTTGCACGGTTTGCCCAAGGAGATTGTGTCGGATCGGGGGAGTCAGTTTGTGTCCAGGTTCTGGCGCGCCTTTTGCTCCCAGTTGGGGATTCATCTCTCTTTCTCCTCGGCCTACCACCCTCAGTCCAATGGGGCCGCAGAACGATCCAATCAGGCCTTGGAGCAATTCCTTCGTTGCTATGTCTCCGATCACCAAGACAATTGGGTTGACCTCCTGCCTTGGGCTGAGTTTGCCAGGAACACGGCGGTGAACTCTTCCTCTGGGACGTCTCCCTTCATGGCCAATTATGGGTTCCAACCTGCCGTGTTACCGGAGGTATTCTCTCCCCAGGATATTCCGGCTGTGGAGGATCACCTTTCCGTCCTACGTGCTTCTTGGGTACAGATCCAGAGGTCCCTTGAGGTCTCTGCGCAGCGCCAGAGACTCCAGGCTGATCGCAGACGAGCGCCCGCTCCTTCCTACCAGGTCGGAGACCGCGTATGGTTGTCCACCCGCAACCTCAACCTTCGAGTGCCCACTCCCAAGCTGGCGCCTCGCTTTGTTGGTCCCTTCCGAGTGCTTCGCAGGGTAAACCCGGTAGCCTATGCCCTTGCGCTTCCTCCTGGCATGCGGATCTCCAACGTGTTTCATGTCTCCCTGTTGAAGCCACTGGTGTGTAATCGTTTCACTTCCTCGATTCCTCGGCCTCGTCCGGTCCAAGTGGGCAATCGTGAGGAGTATGAGGTGAGCAATATCCTGGACTCACGCCTGGTCCGCGGCCGGGTGCAGTTTTTGGTCCATTGGCATGGTTATGGTCCAGAGGAGCGTTCCTGGGTTCCCTCCGCAGATGTCCATGCTCCTGCCTTGCTCCGAGCCTTCCACGCACGCTTCCCTCAGAAACCGTTCCTTACTCCGCGGAGGAGGGGCCCTTGAGGGGGAGGTACTGTCATGGTCTTACCTCCTTGCTGTTCTCCTTCGTTTGACATGTGCTGGCGGCCATCTTGGTTTCTGGGTTTTCTTGTAGCCTCCCACCCTGCGGCTCCTCCTTCCCACTGGGAGGAGCTGGATGCCTAGCTCATATATATAGGAGGTCTGTGGCTTCAGTTCCTTGCTTGGTCCTCCTGTGCTCACATGCTTCTAAGACTGCTGCTGCTTCTGGTTCCTGATCCTGGCTTCGTCTGACTACCCTGCTGATTCCTGATCCTGGCTTCGTCTGACTACCCTGCTGATTCCTGATCCTGGCTTCATCTGACTACCCTTCTGGTTCCTGATCTCTGGTTTCGCAAGACCCTGCTTCGGTTTAGCCATCCGTTTGGACTTTTGCCTTACAGCTTTATTTTCAATAAAGCCTTCTTATTTCCACTCATCACTTGTTGTACGTCTGGTTCATGGTTCCATGACAAGGAGTCAGGGTCAGATTAGGGAAGCTCTAGGAGGTGACCTCCCTTATTCTGTGGTCCTGGCCAAGTTGTGACCTACCATCTTCTGGCATCACACGGCTGAGGGTTTTCCCCATCCTTAGCCGTGACAGTTTGTTTAACAACTGAATTTGACAGCAGTATATAAGCCTGTAATTTCACACGTGCTGTTGCTGTAAGGCCTGAAAATAGTGTTTTTTGGCCAAAAAAAAGTGTGTTTTTAAAACCCCAGAAAATGATGGGTGTATTTCTAGCTTAAATTGCACACTGACTAATTCAGATGTTGTATATTGCCAATAAAGTGTTTTTTTGGGTAACAGAATATGAAAGCTGTATATATTAAACTTGAATTTAACACTTACAGATCAGGAAAATACTTTTTTTTTTTGCCCCAAAAAAGTGTGTTTTTAAAACTTTAGAAAATGATGGGTGTATTTCTAGCTTAAATTGCACACTGATTAATCCAGATGTTGTATATTTCCCAAAAATCGTTTTTAATATGAAAGCTGTATATATTAAACTTGAATTTAACACTTGCAGATCAGGAAAATAGTGTTTTTTTGGTCAAAAAAGTGTGTTTTTAAAACCCCCAAAAATGATGGGTGTATTTCTAGCTTAAATGGCACACTGACTAATCCAGATGTTGTATATTGCCCAAAAAGTGTTTTTTTTGGTAACAGAATATTAAAGCTGTATATATTAAACTTGAATTTAACACTTGCAGATCAGGAAAATACAGTTTTTTGGCAAAAAAGTGTGTTTTTAAAACCCCAGAAATGATGGTTGTATTTCTAGCTTAAATTGCACACTGACTAATCCAGATGTTGTATATTGCCAAAAAAGTGTTTTTTTTTGGTAACAGAATATGAAAGCTGCATATATTAAACTTGAATTTAACACTTGCAGATCAGGAAAATACTGTTTTTTGGCAAAAAAAGGTGTGTTTTTAAAACCCCAGAAAATGATGGCTGTATTTCTAGCTTAAACTGCACACTGACTAATCCAGATGTTGTATATTGACCAAAAAGTTTTTTTTTTTTTTTTGTAACAGAATATGAAAGCTGCGTATATTAAACTTGAATTTTAATAAAAGTTTTTTTTTTTTTGGTCAATGGGCTCAGGGCAGGGTAAAAAGATTGTGCCCTGCACCCACACAACTATTTGTATGTAGATCGATGAGTTAGATTCTCTCCTATTCTCTCCCTGAAATCACTAGTCCAGCAGCATCCTCTACCTACACTTGTAACAGCAGAGTAACGTGCAGCGCTACGTGACTCAAGCTTATATAAAGCCTGGGTCACATGCTGCTCTGGCCAATCACAGTGATGCCATTAGTAGGCATGGCTGTGATGGCTTCTAAGGTCAGACAGTTAAACGCTTGTTGGCCTTTCAAAAAGAGCTGAGAAATCGCCGAACACTGAACCCAAACCCGAACTTTTACTGAAATATTCGGGTTCAGGTCCGGGGTCCAAAAATCCTAAAGTTCGTTACGAACCCGAACTTTACAGTTCAGGTTCACTCAACCCTACTTAAAATAACATAAAATACAAAAAAATAAAAAATTATAATCTTGATCTAGGAGGAGGAGGTCCATATGGAGTAGGAGGTTGAGGAGGCAGTGGATTTGGTGGTGTAAATGGAAGCAGCGGTGGAGGAGGAGGAGATAGCCAACACTGGTTTTTGGTTTTGTTTTTAAATTTATTTTATTATTATATTTTTTGCTTAAATTTGGGTAGACCCCAAAACATTGGGAAATGTAACCTGTGATAACCCCCTCCAGTCATGCTAAACAAATGTTCCGACAATACACTGGCTGCAAGGCAGGCCAGCACCTTCAAGGCGTAAAGGGCAAGCTCAGGCCATGTGCCCAATTTGGAGACCCAGTAGATGAAGGGGACAGACCCATCAGTCAGTACATGTAGGCGTGTGCACACATACTGCTCAACCATGTCGCATGTCCCCGTGACGTCCACAATACAATTGGATATCTTCACTATCAATTTTCAATGTTCTTTTCTGCGCCTACCATGGTGATCATGGGTAGCGGGGAATCAGGGTTCCAGGCCAGAGAGGGTACCTGAGAATGGGTTACCACATCCAAGGGAGGTCAATGGATGAAATGAAATGTGATGGACGGAAATGTGGGACAAAATTATTGAAGCAGAAGCTTCCAAGTAAAGGAGGGGGCGCGCGGCAATTAACCACTCCCGTCTCAGGGAGGTATTGACGATAACTAACAATACAGGACTCTTAAGATGCCCTGAGATTGGAACGAATAATAAAAAATTACAGGGAATGTCACTGGGGTATTTTGGATTTGGAAACGTTAGACAGGAGAGGCCCTGCTGCCGCTTTGTTGATTCTAGATAACTTCTGCCTGATCGCACGTCCTTGTGAAGTCCACAATCCAATTGGATATCTTCTCTATCAACTTTCGATGTTCTTTTATGCGCCTACCATGGTGATCATGGGTAGCGTGAGAAAAGCATAACACATCCAAGGGAGGTCAATGGCTGAAATGTGATCAAGCGGATCGAATGAAAGGAGGGGAAGAGCATCAATTTAAGACGAATTTTAGAAATTTAAGTCCCTGTCACCTATGCAGAGCAGGGGTTTTTCATCTAAAAAATTGGTTAATGTCACCCACCAATGGAACAGACGATTTTTAAAAATTTCGGCCCCTGTCAAGTTTGCAGAGCAGAGGATTATTCATGGCAAAACTGTGTTCATGTCACCCACCAATTGAACATACGATTTTACAAAAATTAGGTCCCTGTCACCTTTTCAGAGCAGGGGTTTTATCACGGAAAAAAATGGTAAAATGTCACCCAAGAATGTAACAGACGCTTTTGCACCCTGCTCCCTCTTTTGCTGTGCTGGTGCCTCTGTGCGACCACCTCCTCTTCCTCCAAACTAGACAGGTCACTCGCATGATCTTTATTCCATGTGGGGTCTAGTACCTTATCATCCTCCACATCATCTTCCACCCACTCTTTACCCCTGCCCTCCTTATCGGTCTGCAAACTGCAGAAAGCCGCAGCAGTTGGCACCTATGTTTTGTCATCATCAGAGAAGTGCTGCGGTGGTTTTCCCATGTCCTCATCCTGAAACATAAATTATTGGGCATCAGTGCACTCAATCTCTTCCACTTCTGATGCAGGGCTATGAGGCTCAGACTGCTTGCCTGATTTGCAAGGGGGTGAGTTGAAAGACAGATGGCCATGGGCTGTAGGTGCCAACTCTGATCAGAGGAGCAGAGGACTGGGTGTGAGACAACGCAAAGGAACTGTAGGCACTGTCAGCCCCCCAATCTATTATAGTCTGTACTTGTTCTGGCTTCACCAGTCATACTGTCCTAAATGCAGTGTGAGCCGCAAAAGATGAGCATTTATCACCCAACAATGTAACAGACAAATTAGTGAAATGTACAGTATTTCCTTGTCCACTAGGTAGAGCAGAGGTATATAATAGCCAAAAATTGGTGAATGTCACCCAACAATGTAACAGACAAATTAGTAAAATATATTTCCCTGTCCATTATGTAGAGCAGGGGTATATCGCAGCCAAAAATTGGTGAATTTCACCAGACAATGTAACAAACAAATTAGTGAAATGTATTTTCCTTTCCACTATGTAGAGCAGGGATATATCACAACCAAAAATTGGTGAATTTCCCCCAACAATGTAACAGACAATTTTTTTTTTTTTTTACAAATAAATCTTTACAAATTTTTTTTCAACCATTACAAAAATTGTTCAGCAATCAATTAATTCTTACATTGTATATAATTCCCCAACCCCCCCTCCCTTTGCCCGCCGCTTGCCCCTTCTAAATGAGAAGAGAAAAAAAAATTATGAATCCTCCTCTTCCCCATCCCGAACCTCTCTCCCCAGGACTCCGTTTTTATTTAGCCGTTTCTGCCATAACCTGGCAAATCTATGTTTTTTCTTGATCCCAACCAAATGAAATTCCTCTCTGGCAAGCAAAACTCTGGTGAGATTCTTCCATTCTTTAACTGTGGAAACAGCACTCCCCCCCCCCCCCCCCCCCCCCCCCCAGTGTCCAACAATGCATTTCCTGGCCTGGAACAACAGTTTAGATGCTATCTCTCCAGATGCCTAGGCACTTTAACCCGGTGGTATTCCTCTACTTTTTACAATAACCTTTACCCAATACTCTTAATTTTTTTAATATGTCCATAATATATGTATATCGTCCGCTCCTATTTCTCCACATTTTTGACAAGTAAAAACTTTAGATTTATAGCACTTCATTAACATCTTGGGAGAGTAGTAAAGACGATACAATATATTAAATTTAGTGTTTCTATGGGAAAAGTTCCTTGAAACCCTATTCTTTGCCTGAATAGCCAATTCCCAAAAATCTTCCCATTGGGATTCAAGACCCTTTGCTATTTATACATTAGACTGTCAACTGCTCTTATCTTGTTCTTTTGGTGCAACAGGCATTGGTATATTCTTGAAACCAGTTTCCTGCCTGGTATTAATTTGGTGATATTAACCAAAGGCTGCGGTAGGACAGTTATTTGTGTGCCTTTTCCTAGCATCTTATACAATGCTTGTTTTAGTTGTAAGTAGAAAAACCTCAACTCTATATTTTTCAGTTGATATTTTCCTTTAAGTTCTTCATAGGGGATTATGTCCCCCTCTTCCCATACCTGGCCTAGTTTATATATTCCATGTTTCCACCAAATTTTCTGTTCAATTGACTTTAATTCTGTGAGATTAATATCATCCCACAGTATGGTGTCAGCATGGAAACCAGTCTGGGACCACAATTCTTTTGCCGCCTTCCAACTTTTAACCATCAACACAAATAAAGGTATCTTATTACATCCCTGTTGGACCAAAGTACCTGCTTCCAATATTTGAAAGATATTACATTTTTCCAATCTTTTATTAATCCCTGCTATTGTATTCTTATATCTTTGCGTTTTACTCCATGTTATCATATTTTTTATAATCCCAGAAATGAAATAAAGTTCCAAATCTGATATGGATACACAATATTTGTGCCTTTATCCTCGTTTTTTTCCCTCGCCATATTGAATCCGTTAATAAACTGGCTATTATTTTGAAAAATCTTTTGGAGATTATCACCGGTGAATTCCACAAAATATGATTCAAAGTGGGTAATAAACACATCTTCACCAAAGAAATACGACCAGCCATCAAAACATACAGTCTTTTCCATACCTCTATTTTTGTTCCTAGTTTCCTGAACTTTGGGAAGCACGTTCAGCCATACATAATTGTTGGGGTTTGGGGTGATCTGAATACCCAGGTATTTAACAGGTTCATTAATCATCTTCATTTCCAACAGTCCCGGTCTAAAATTATTTAGAGAATCAATCTGGACAAAAGCTGATTTAGACCAATTTATACTGAGTCCAGCATATTTACCATACTGCTCAAATACTTGAAAAATCCTGGTGAGTGATCCATATGAACCCACAAACAGAATAATATCGTCCGCATATAGAGTACCATACCTAAACCCCACAATTTCTTTATCTTGCCTGATCATATCAGCAAGCGTCTCCATAGCTATAGCAAATAGCAGAGGGGAAAGGGGACATCCCTGTCTAACTTCTCTGCCAATTTGTATGTTTTCTGAATATTCTCCATTTACCATCACCCTTGCGGAAATTTCAGTATATAATAACTTTACCCATGAAACAAAACAGTCGCCAAATCCCATTTCCTTCAATGTGTTGATTAAAAAGGACCATTCTATCATGTCAAAAGCCTTTGAGGCATCTATAGTTACTATAATCCGTTCTCCACAATTTGTAGGTTCAACCTGGGTACTCAAAAAATATCTCAAGATGTTCTCAGTTGTAGTTTTTCCTGACATGAACCCCGTTTGATCCTCATGAACAAGCACCGAGACCACACTCCTAAGTCTAGTTGCCAAAATCTTTGCTAATATTTTATCAGTATTTATTAATGAAATAGGAT
Organism: Bufo gargarizans; assembly: GCF_014858855.1. NCBI lineage: Eukaryota > Metazoa > Chordata > Amphibia > Anura > Bufonidae > Bufo > Bufo gargarizans. Next base: position 370,008,988 of record NC_058083.1, on the reverse strand, counting down.
GATATGAGTCTGTTAGCGATGGATCCTTGCCAGCTTTTAAAATAAGTGCAATTGAGATTTCTCACAGGGAATCTGGAAATTTTCCTATCTACTTCGAGGTCTCCCACATCATAAGTAACAGATAAATTAGTGAAATGTATTTCCATTTTCACTATGTAGAGCAGGGGTATATCACAGCCAAAAATTGGTGAATTTCACCCGACAATTTAACAAACAAATTAGTCAAATGTATTTACCTGTCTACTAGGTAGAGCAGGGGTATATCACCACCAAAAAATAAAGAAAGTCAACCAACAATGTAATAGACAAATTTGTGAAATGTATTTCCCTTTCCACTATGTAGAGCAGTGGTATATCACAACCAAAAATTTGGAAATTTCACGAAAAACAATGTAACAGACAAATTAGTGAAATGTATTTCCCTTTCAACTGTGTAGAGCAGAGGTCTATCCCAGCCAAAAATTGGTGAATTTCACCCGACAATTTAACAAACAAATTAGTCAAATGTATTTACCTGTCTACTAGGTAGAGCAGGGGTATATCACCACCAAAAAATAAAGAAAGTCAACCAACAATGTAATAGACAAATTTGTGAAATGTATTTCCCTTTCCACTATGTAGAGCAGTGGTATATCACAACCAAAAATTTGGGAATTTCACGCAACAATGTAACAGACAAATTAGTGAAATGTATGTCCCTGTCTACTTGGTAGAGCATGGGTATATCACAGCCAAAAATTGGTGAATTTCGCCCAACAATGTAAGAGACAAATTATTGAAATGTATTTCCCTGTTTACTAGGTAGAACAGGTGTATATCACAGCCAAAAATTGGTGAATTTAAGCAGACAATGTAACAGACAAATTAGTGAAATGTATTTCCCTGTCCACAATGTAGAGCAGGAGTATATCACAGCCAAAACATTGGGAATGTCACCCAACAATGTAACTTAAAAATTTGTTAAATGTATTTCCCTGTCTACTAGGTAGAGCCTGGGAATATCACATTTAAAAATTGGTAAATTTCACCCGACAATGTAATAGTCTAATTAGTGAAATGTATCTCCCTGTCTACTAAATAGAGCGGGGGTATATCACAGGCAAAAATTTATGAATTTCACTCAACGATGTAACAGACAAATTTGTGAAATGTATTTGCCTGTCTACTAGGTAGAGCAAAGGTGTATCACAGCCAAAAATGTATAAATGTCACCCAACAATGTAACAGACAATTTAGTGAAATGTATTTCCATGTCCACAAGGTAGAGCAGGGGTATATCAAATCATAGCCAAAAATGTGTGATTGTCACCCAACAATATAATAGACAAATTAGTGAAATGTATTTCCCTTTTCACTATGTAGAGCAGTGGTATATCAAAGCCAAAAATTGGTGAATTTTACCGGACAATGTAACAGACAAATTAGTGAAATGTATTTCCCTGTCCACAATGTAGAGCAGGGGTATATCACAGCCCAAAAATTGGGAATGTCACCCAACAATGTAACAGACAAATTTGTAAAAGGTATTTCCCTGTACACAATGTAGAGCAGGTAGATATATCACAACCAAACACTTGGGAATGTCACCCAACAATGTAACAGACGAATTTGTGAAAAGGTATTTTGCTGTCTACAATGTAGAGCAGGTGTATATCACAGCCAAAAAATTGTGAATTTCACCCAACAATGTAACAGACAAATTATTGAAATGTATTTACCTGTCTACTAGATAGAGCAGGGGTATATCACAGCTAAAAATTTATGAATTTAACCGGACAATATAACAGACAAATTAGGGAAATGTATTTTCCTGTCTACTAGGTAGACCAGGGGTATATCAAAGCCAAAAATTTGTGAATTTCACCCAACAATGTGACAGACAAATTAGTGAAATGTATTTCCCTTTCCACTATGTAAAGCAGGGGTATATCACAGCCAAAAATTTGGGATTTTTTCCCGACAATTTAACGGACAACTTAGTGAAATGTATTTCCCTGTCCACTAGGTAGAGCAGGGGTCTATCACAGCCAAAAAATGGTGAATGTAACCCAACACTGTAATAAACAAATTAGTGAAATGTATTTCCCTTTCCACTATGTAGAGCAGAGGTAAATCATAGACAAAAATTGGTGAATGTAACACAACAATGTAACATAAAAGTGTAATAAATGTATTTCCCTGTCAAATAGGTAGAGCAGGGGTATATCATAGACAAAAAATGGTCAATGTCACCAAACAATGTAAGACAAATTAGTGAAATGTATTTCCCTTTCCAATATGTAGAGCAGGGGTATATCATAGCCAAAAATTTGGGAATTTCTCCCGACAATGTAATGGACCACTTAGTGAAATGTATTTCCCTGTCCACTAGGTAGAGCAGTGGTCTATAACAGCCAAAAATTGGTGAAGGTAACCCAACAATGTAAGACAAATTAGTGAAATGTATTTCCCTTTCCAATATGTAGAGCAGGAGTATATCATAAAAATTCCACAGAAAAAACTAAGATAAAAACATCCTGCACGATATGATATGCAAATGTGTGGATGTCCCTGGCCATATTATTGAAGAAAACCACAGAAATAAGATAATAATGCACTTAGTAAAGTAGATGCAAGCACTATATATGGACAAAGTCCTCGATCTAATAAGATAATATCTGAGACACTTAGTCAATATATTTTGATCAAAACACATCTAAGCCCGCCTACCAAACGCCAAGGTGGTCTCAGGTCAGGCGGGTCCTACGCTAAACCTACCTAAGCCATTGGGCTTCTATGTTCAGGAGCACAGACGCCGCACATATGGTGTGCTGCTCCTAGTCACGTCCATGTGCATCAAGCAACCAATGGGAGGAGGAGCAAGCACACCCATATGTACCACCTAATCAAGGCGCTCTATTGGATAGGAAGGGCAATGGGTGTGCTTGCTTCTCCTCCCATTGGTTGCTTGATGCACATGGAGGTGACTAGGAGCAGCACACCATATGTGTGGCGTCTGCACTCCTGAACATAGAAGCCCAATGGCTTAGGTAGGTTTAGCGTAGGACCCGCCTGACCTGAGACCACCTTGGCGTTCGGTAGGCAGGCTTAGATGTGTTTTGATCAAAATATATTGACCAAGTGTCTCAGATATTATCATATCAGAGTGAGGACTTTGTCCATATATAGTGCTTGCATCTACTTTACTAAGTGCATTATAATCTTATTTCTGTGGTTTTCTCCAGGGGTATATCATAGCCAAAAATTGGTGAATTTCAACCGACAATGTAAAAGACAAATTGGTTAAATGTATTTCCCTGTCTACTAGGTAGAGCAGGGGTATATCACAGCCAAAAATTGGTGAATTTCACCAAACAATATAACAGACAATTTAGTGAAATGTATTTCCCTTTTCACTACGTAGAGCAGTGGTATATCACAGCAAAAAAAATTGGGAATTTCACGCAACAATGTAACGGACAAAATAGTGAAATGTATTTCCCTGTCTACTTGGTAGAGCATGGGTATATCACAGCCAAACATTTGTGAATTTCACCAGACAATGTAACAGACACATTAGTGAAATATATTTCCCTGTCCACAATGTAGAGCAGTGGTATATCACAGCCCAAAAATTGGGAATGTCACCCAACAATGTAACAGACAAATTTGTAAAAGGTATTTCCCTGTACACAATGTAGAGCAGGGGTATATCATAACCAAACATTTGGGAAAGTCACCCAACAATGTAACTTAAAAATTAGTGAAATGTATTTCCCTGTCTACTAGGTAGAGCATGGGAATATCACATTTAAAATTTGGTAAATTTCACCCGACAATCAATAGACTAATTAGTGAAATGTATCTCACACTGTCTTATAAATAGAGCGGGGGTATATCACAGCCAAAAATTTGTGAATTTCACCCAACAATGTAACAGACAAATTTGTAAAATGTATTTCACTTTCCACTATGTAAAGCAGGGGTATATCACAGCCAAAAATTTGGGAATTTCTCCCGACAATGTAAAGGACAACTTGTGACATGTATTTCCCTGTCTACCAGGTAGAGCAGGGGTCTATCAAAGCCAAAAATTGGTGAATGTAACCCAACAATGTAATAGACAAATTAGTGAAATGTATTTCTTTGTCTACTAGGTAGAGCAGGGGTATATCACAGCCAAAAATGTGTTAATTTCACCCAACAATGTAACATAAAAATGTAATAAAGGTATTTCCCTGTCTAATAGGTAGAGAAGGGGTATATCATAGCCAAAAAATAATTAATGTCACCCAACAATGTTAGACAAATTAGTGAAATGTATTTCTCTTTCCAATATGTAGAGCAGGGGTATATCACAGCCAAAAATTGGTGAATTTCAACCGACAATGTAACAGACAAATTGGTTAAAAGTATTTCCCTGTCCACTAGTTAGAGCAGGGGTATATCACAGCCAAAAGTTGGTGAATTTTCCCTAACAATGTAACAAACAAATTGGTTAAATGTATTTTACTGTCTACTAGGTAGAGCAGTGGTATATCATATCCAAAAACTGGTGATTTTCACAAGACAATGTAACAGACAAATAAGTTAAATGTATTTTCCTGTCTACTAGGTAGAGCAGGGGTATATCACAGCCAAACATTTAATTGATGAATGTCACCCAACAATGTAACAGACAAATTATTGAAATGTATTTCCTTTTCCACTATGTAAAGCAGGGGTATATCACAGCCAAAAATTTGTGAATTTCTCCCGACAATGTAACGGACAACTTCGTGAAATGCATTTTCCTGTCCACTAGGTAGTAGAGCAGGGGTCTATCAAAGCCGAAAATTGGTGAATGTAACCCAACAATGTAATAGACAAATTAGTGAAATGTATTTCTTTGTCTACTAGGTAGACAAATGTATTTCCCTGTCAAATAGGTAGAGAAGTTTATATCACAGCCCAAAAATGATGAATGTCACCCAACAATGTAAGACAAATTAGTGAAATGTATTTCCCTTTCCAATATGTAGAGCAAGGGTATATCACAAACTGCAAAGAATGGCGTGGTATTAGCAGGAGATGCTCAAACCCACGTGCAGTCGTGCATATATATATAGGGGAGAAAATCCTGCACTTGTGGCCCGTTGCTAATGGCGATCCCCAGCAAAAATGCATACAGTGGAGGATGCCCGCAGCAAACCACAAGTACCACAATAGACATCTCACACAAGGTAGCAATTATGTGGATGTGATAATCAATATAACAATATAACAAAACAATAGCAAAGACAGGTGCACTCTGCGGTCTTACTAAACCCTCAAACTGATTTTAAAATTGAGAGATTAGTCAACATGTCCTACGGGTATATCACAGCTAATAATTGGTGAATTTCAACCAACAATGTAACAGACAAATTGGCTAAATGTATTTCTCTGTCTACTAGGTAGAGCAGGGTTATATCACACCCAAAAAATTCTAAATTTCACCAAACAATATAACAGACAATTTAGTGAAATGTATTTCCCTTTCCACTATGTAGAGCAGGGGTATATCACAGCCAGAAATTTGGGAATTTTACCCAACAATGTAACAGACAAAATAGTGAAATGTATTCCCCTGTCTACTTGGTAGAGCACGGGTATATTACAGCCAAATATTGGTAAATTTCACCCGACAATGTAATAGACTAATTAGTGAAATGTATATCCCTGTCTACTAAATAGAGCAGGGACAAAGGATAAACTGAGACTAGACGGGTATAGTAGAAAAAATATATACATATACTTTATTAAGCAATACATAAAAAATCATTATTTAATGGGTGATATATCACATCAGATAAAAAGGTGGACACCTGAGGGGACATAGTATGATTACATACAAAGAAGGGGACAAGGAGGTCAACGCTCAGCTATACCTTAGCTAAGATTCACAAATAGCTAGAGAAAGTGCAAGTACTTATTATTATGTATTTATATATATATTTATTTATTTGTTTCCCCATTGTTCTCTCTTTCTCCCTTCCCTCTTTTATACATGTTATGATGTGAGTGACTGCTGCGATATAGCTACTATCCTTGTCCGGGTCAAGGACCTTTTGTGATGCAGGCTAATCTCTGCTCCATGGTTCAAAGACCTTCCTGGGGAGTCACGTGACTGGCCATCACGTGACCCGCCGTGTCATGGGGCGGTACTATGTGCACTGCCACTCGATTGGCCGGGACATACCCCACCCCTTTTCCAACAGTGATGTCATCAAGGGCAGACACAGCAGTCTGCAAATCGAACCTTGATTGAACACAGGTGAGCTAGGCGTTTTTAAATACAGACACATTGCAGGTTGAGCCACATCCCCCAGAAGAAGGCATCCTAGCTGAAACGCACGTCGGGGTACGTGGCTCTCCTGAGTTTGGACTGTCTTTACTATATGGGTACGCAATGTTATAGTGTGAGGCTCCTCCTTGCTTTGTCAGCTTATGATCTGCAGCATGATTCAGCTATGTCTTTTTTAGTGCAGGAATGATTTTAGTGACTATCTCTGATATTTTGATTGTATCTATTTAGACATGGTCACTCAATTGTTTGATTTCTAGGGTTCATTTATTGGTACGTGCGTGCAGGGGTCGAGTGGAGGGGGGAACACTTTTTTCATGGCAGGAACGCCGTTCCCTTTCAGCCTCAAGCCAGGAGAACGTGGCTGAAATCAGATTCAGTTGAGAAGACAGAAGTAGAGGAAGCTGTCTGTGCAGTGCTGCTGCCTGCAACTGCCTCACTGTGACTCCTCTCATGGCGCCCCACCCCCTACTGACATCATCTCCTTCACTTCTTCTGTCAGCCAGATACGCTGCAAGTATGTTCAGTCACTTCGGGCAGAGCATTCGCAGCTGACGCATAGCTACGAGATCATTTAGAATGTCTTTCAGAAAAGTTTGTCCTGGGATTCAAACTCAAGACCTCTACACATCAGTGGAAGGCATTTACCCTCACAGCCATGAAAGCTGTCTACGTAGTTGCTTAAAAAAAAAAAAAAAAATATATATAAGACTTCTACTTATAGTTAGTGTACTGATACCTAGTGTACAACCATACACATGACAGCTGCCCCGAAACACCCAGCTCTGCTAGATCCATGCACAGTGGGCAGCTGTCATGTGTATGGTTGTACACAAGGTATCAGTACACTAGGTAGAAGTCTTATTTTTTTAAGACTTCTACCTAGTGTACTGATACCTTGTGTACAACCATACACATGACAGCTGCCCACTGTGCATGGATCTAGCAGAGCTGGGTGTTTCGGGGCAGCTGTCATGTGTATGGTTGTACACTAGGTATCAGTACACTAACTATAAGTAGAAGTCTTATATTTTTTTTTTTTTAAGCAACTATGTAGACAGCTTTCATGGCTGTGAGGGTAAATGCCTTGCCTCTGATGTGTAGAGGTCATGAGTTTGAATCCCAGAACAAACTTTTCTAAAAGTGTTTTTTTTTTTTTTTTAAATACCGGACTGTTACTTTACTGCCACGGGGGAGGGGGGCTATTGGCGCCATGATACTGGCACATGAAGGGGTTAGGAGAGAGGCACTTGATACTGGCACATTAGGGGACAGGGGGAGAGGATGGCACTATGATATTAGCACATGGGGGGGCAAGAAATGGACATGAATCATGAGGGGCAGAAATGTGAAATGATGGGGGGGGGGGCAAGAAATGGACATGAATCATGAGGGGCAGAAAATGGACATAAATCATGAGGTGTCAAAGGCTGCAGGACAGTGACTGGCAGCAGGGTGGCACACACTTGGGGTCAGGGCACACCTGCTGCTTGACTAGGGGCCATAGATTCTGACTGGCACAGGGTGCCCAGCAGTGGCACATGGAGAATAATAGGTGGCACAGACTGTCTAAAGGGCTATGAATGGTACAGGGTGCAGGACAGTGCCAGACTGGCAGAGGGCACAAGGCAGCATACTGTTTTATGTTGCCCTGGTGGCACAGGTTTTCAGACAGTGGCTGAATAGCACCTGGCAGTGAATAGGTGGCACTGCTCGTGTTTGGTGTGCCAACCTGCTGAACAGCGCAGAGTGATTGGCATCACTGCAATGGTACTAGGTGGCAGACAATGGCTGGATATTATATATACACATGACCATAGTCAGACTGGCACAGGGTACACGACCATAGTTAAATATTACATGCAATAGGTGGCTGAAAAAGGGGCGAGTAAAGGGGTGTGGTCAATGAGTGGAGTCAAGGGGGCGGCAAAATTAGCTTTTGCCAAGGGTGGCAAAAATCCTTGCACCAGCCCTGCCTGAGATCTCCCCTCCTCCTATCCTGAGCCAGCCTGCGACAAGTGCGACTGTCTGCTGAGGTGAGCGTCCATGGCTGGACCATCCGACCGGACCGGGGTCCTGGTGGTCCGGTCCAGACCAGTCTAGACTAAGTGTCTGTGGACTGTGACTCCCTGAGTGAGTGTCAACCAAGCGATCGATCAGCCAGGGCAGGATTAATGTGCACAGCCTGGTTGGGAGGCCCCCCTTACCCTGGCCTTAGGCAAGTGACAAACTGCTACCCCTCCTCAATCTTAGGCAAGTGACAAACCCAGCTCTGCTACATCTACAATGAGCATCTACAACAAATGTAATGCCAAACTGCAGTTCCTCTATGTGATTGTGATGCCTTGAATAGCTTCCACTGGACCCACAGCCAGGGTCCAGTGGAAGTTATCCAAGGCATCACAGAGGAACTGCAGTTTGGCATTACATTTGTTGTAGTTGCTCATTGTAGATGTACAGAGCTGAGTTTGTCACTTGCCTAAGAATGAGGGGGGCAGTTTGTCACTTGCCTAAGGGAGGCAATAGCTACGCCCCTGCTCACCGCCACCTTTTTGGTCGTCGGCTGTGAGGGCTGCGCACAGGAGCCGAGTGAGTCGCTCTGTGACGTCACTCCGTGCGCAGCCTACAGCAGTAGAAGAGGAGCGTCTGCGTCCAGGAGCAGGAGAGGTAAGTGTAAGTTTATTTATTTTATACTAAAGGCGTATAGGCTGAATGGAGAGGCACTGACTGGAGGCTGGTGGAGGGGGCACTCGGGGCTGGTGGATGGGGCAGCACTGGGTGCTAGTGAATGGGGCCCTGGGGGCTGGTAAGAGGCACTGGGCGGCTGATATAGAGCACTGGGGGGCTGATATAGAGCACTGGGGGGCTGATATAGAGCACTGGGGGGCTGATATAGAGCACTGGGGGGCTGATATAGAGGCACTGGGGGGCTGATATAGAGGCACTGGGGGGCTGATGAGAGGCACTGGGGGGCTAATGTAGAGGCACTGGGGGCTGCTATGAGGCATGGGGCTCTTATCTGAGGTCTGATTGGGGGTCATTCATATTGGGTTTTGATCTGAGGTCTTATTGGGGTCTTATTAACATTGGGGGTCTGATTGGTGGTCTGACCTGAGGTGTAATGAAAAATATTTTTTTCTTATTGTGCAGTGCCCACTTCCAGCCGTGAGCCCAGCTGCCTAGAGCACTGATCCGGAGCAGCTTGGAGAAAAAAGGCCTCACAGTCCCACACTCCTTCTGCTCGGCCAAGCCAGCCAGCAGCCCTGAGGCCAAGCCAGCCAGCAGCCCTGAGGCCAAGCCAGCCAGCAGCCCTGAGGCCAAGCCAGCCAGCAGCCCTGAGGCCAAGCCAGCCAGCAGCCCTGAGGCCAAGCCTGTCAGTCTTCAGAACTGTAAGTAAATTATATATAAGGGGAGTTTTTGTTTTGATCACAATGTGTACATTTGGCTCAGTCCGCAGCGACACAAATTACAGCATGCTAGATTTTCTGTGCTTTTTTTTTTTTTTTTTTGGAGGGGGGTTGCAGTGGATCTTGGGTGAGTTCCCACACTTTTTTTCCCAGTACTTGACCCCTGTGTGCGTGTCTTTACATTGCTCCACTTGGGCACCAGTAGGTATTTTCATCTGCCCCTGAGGCAACATGCACGTTCATGCATCCTTATAGGACTCTGTTTCTACTTTTTATAATAGATGATAACATGCACACATGCGTTTCTTTGCTGAGTTGAAGGCACTAGTCCCCTTTTCCCATGTGGGTCTGGGTCTGTGCGCTATACACATGTATGTCCTAATTTGATGCACTGGCAGTGGAGATACAGATATATATATATATATATATATATATATATATATATATATCAGCATAAATTGTGAATATTTGTGATATATGTGGAGAACTTTTTTACATGTGAAACAGGTTATATATATATATATATATATATATATATATATATTTATATATGTTACAAGCTTTGAAATATGCACTTGCTCTACGCTGAGCGTTGACCTCCTTGTCCCCTTCTTTGTATGTAATCATACTATGTCCCCTCAGGTGTCCACCTTTTTATCTGATGTGATATATCACCCATTAAATAATGATTTTTTATGTATTGCTTAATAAAGTATATGTATATATTTTTTTTCTACTATACCCGTCTAGTCTCAGTTTATCCTTTGTCCCTGCTCTATTTAGTAGACAGGGATATACATTTCACTAATTAGTCTATTACATTGTCGGGTGAAATTTACCAATTTTTGACTGTGATATACCCCTGCTCAACCTAGTAGACAGGGAAATACATTTAACCAATTTGTCTGTTACATTGTCGGTTGAAATTCACCAATTTTTGGCTGTAATATGTATTGCTTAATAAAGTATATGTATATATTTTTTCTACTATACCCGTCTAGTCTCAGTTTATCCTTTGTTCGTGTATGCTTATGTACACTGAGTGGGTATCTCACTATATAGGGTACTTCCCACCACATAGGATCACTAAATAGTGAACGCAAATCTATGTGTTTTCTATGACTGTTGTTTTCTAAATAGAGCAGGGGTATATTACAGCCAAAAATTGATGATTGTCACCCAACGACGTAACAGACAACTTGGTGAAATGTATTTCCCTGTCCACTAGGTAGAGCAGGGGTATATCACAGCCAACAATTGGTGAATTTCACCCGACAATGTAACAGACAAATTAGTGAAATGTATATACCTGTCTACTAGGTAGAGCAGGGGTATATCACAGCCAAAAATTAATGAATTTCACCCAACAATGTAACAGACAAATTGGTTAAATGTATTTTACTGTCTACTACGTAGAGCAGTGGTATATCATATATGAAAATTGGTGAATTTTTCACTGCAATGTAACAGACAAATTAGTTTAATGTACTTTCCTGTCTACTAGGTAGAGCAGTGGCATATCACAGCCAAAAATTTAATTGATGAATGTCACTCAACAATGTTACAGACAAATTAGTGAAATGTATTTTCCTTTCCACTATGTAAAGCAGGGGTATATCACAGCCAAAAATTTGAGAATTTCTCCTGACAATGTAACGGACAACTTAGTGAAATGCATTTCCCTGTCCACTAAGTAGAGCAGGGGTCTATCACAGCCAAAAATTGGTGAATTTAACCCAACAATGTAACAGAAAAATTAGTGAAATGTATTTCTTTGTCTACTAGGTAGAGCAGGGTCAAAAAAACAACAAGAAATTACCTAGAGTGTCCCTGTATAGGGAAAGGGGAGAACAGTGTCTGGCCGATGTAAACCCTAACAGCAGGGACACACAAAGGGTAAGACTCGGTAAAAGCTCTGAGTTAAATAAAGAAAACAAACAGATGGGAGCTCATAATACCAAAAAATATATATATATGCTTTATTAAGACAAGATTAAAATTGACATAAATGGGAATGATGAATAAATAAATATGATGCCATAAACATGATGAAATGGGGGCGGAGGACAAAAAATAAAACGCCACCCTGGGAAGAAAGAGCACACGGATCACAAAACATGGTACATAGTATATGTATGACATGGGAATCACATGCAGAATAAATAATCAAACCCATGTACAAAATGCAAAAGCAGTAAGGTACCAGGTGAGACGCCTGTCAGTGCATGTCCCCTCAATGAATAAAAGCCAGGTATGCAGACAAAAAATAAAGATGGAAGTATGCTGCAAACCAAAATTCATAAGAAATGAATGAATGGAGGAGAGTAGCAGAAGACAGGAGCTCACCAAAACAGGTACCGTGTGCAGAAAAGACCCAGGGTGGCGCTACCCCAACGCGCGTTTCGGCGTGCCTTCGTCAGGGGGTAGCGCCATCACTGTGAATCAGGTATAAAAGGATTCCCACAGCCAATGAGGGGATCGGAACTCACTTGTCCCCAGGTGTGTATGGGCAGAGGCGCGCGAAAATCCAAAGCAGGATCGAGCCCACCCACCCCACGGCCGGCGTCCCATCGGCACGCCCCCACCACGTGATGGAGTCACATGATCGGGCGGCTCCGACGTAAAGAGGCACAGACGTGAGGCGCCGGAGACGATGCTGGATGACGCGCGCACACATCACACAGGGGGAGGAGAGTCAGGCAGCCAATATACAAAACATGACAAATTATAAAATCTGAATAATCGCATATATATATGGCGGCGCAGCATATATTGTACTAAAACAAACCATACAATAGATAGAACGGCCAATATACAAAACATGATCAAAACAGGATATATATGGCGGCACGGCATATATTATATTCAAACAAACCATACAAAGAATCATCATAAAAATAATAATAAATAAGGTATATCTAATAAATACATGAATGTGTATATACATAAGTATATTATATATCAGTGATCTAATACACAGACCAAAGAACCATGGTTAAAGGCTATGTGGATCATAATTAATAATTGTGATTAAGACCATGATAATGGTTAAAAACATGATTGAAGTGTAATGTGAGTGTTCATATAAAAAATGTATATCTATGTGTATATATAAATAAATATGTATAATTAAATACAAATTCATAAAGATGGTGAATACCAATACAGAAAAAGAGGGAAACGAAAGAAAAAAGAAGAAAAAGAAAAAAATCATACAAGATTTGCAATAAATAAGGAAAATAAGTGAAAAAAGAGAAAAAGGAAAATGAAGTGAATCTGGATATACCACTCAAAATATGAGTGGATAGGTGAGAAGAGTGAATGAAAAGTGACTGATGTTGCACAAAAGTGCAAGGAGGAGTGATTGAAAAAGGAAAAAACAAATTCCTTTAAAGAAAATACATGGTTAATTAGAACAATAAATTGTGCATGAAGAAATTGCGTGGTTTGCATAAAATCTGATGGAGAAGGGTAAAGTGCAAATGCATGAATCCTCACTGCATCTTAATAGATCGAAATATGCCACGAGGTTGCATCTTAATAGGTCAAGTTATGCCAAAAGAAGTCCGTGCAAGATGGGTCAAGAGATGAGTGGCTCAATGTCCCGCAAATAAAGGCTGGGGAGAAATGAAAATATAAATATCAAAATAATAATTGGACAAACAATCTGTTAAAAGAAAAATGGGATCCACAGTTGTGGGCCCAGCAGCTACAAAAAGGCAGAGAAGCCCAAATTATCATTTAGACCCATGGGGTGTAAAGTCCCAAGGGTCCGAATCCAGCGGCTCTCCTTTTGAGTGAGACGCTTGGATGTATTGCCAGCACGCAAGTCAACCCGAATGCAATCGATACCTCTGACTTTAAGGCATCTTGGATCGCAAGAGTGGAGTTCCCTAAAATGTCTAGGGATCGGTTTGAGGGTCTCGACCTCCATTATCTCCTGTGCCTTAAGGATGTCCCTCACATGCTCCCTCACACGGACCCTTAATTCACGGGTAGTGAGTCCCACATAGATCTTGGGGCATGGGCATACAGCATAATACACCACCCGTGTGCTGGAGCATGTGAGGGATTGATGGATTTTGAATGATCTGGCTCCAGACAAATCTGTAAAATCAAAGGAACGCTCCATGTTGGGACATGCGGAACATCTGCCGCATGGTCTAAATCCAATTTTTGGACTTCCTTGTCCGGCATTCAATTGAGATGTTACTGGTTGTAGATACCCTCGAACTAGGCTATCTCGTAGAGTATTAGCTCTACGTGCCGTGACAAGGGGTTGAGCTGATAAAATCTTTTCCAATACAGGGTCTGATAGTAGAATAGACCAATGTGATGCCAAGACCTCCCTAATTTTGTTCCACTGTGAATGATAAGTGCTGACAAATCTAATCTTATCATCCGGTGTCTTATTTCTTTTAATTTGTAACAGGTGAGACTGGTCCTGAGTTTTTGCACGCCAATATGCCTTTTTAATGGATCGGTGGCTATAACCTCTTTTGAGAAACCGATCCTTCAGCTCACTAGCCTGTTTTTCAAATGTTGCATTATCAGAGCAGATCCGCCGAATACGTAAAAACTGACCGTCAGGAATGGCAGAGATCGTACTTTTAGGGTGTAAAGATGTTGCATGTAAATATGCATTGACGGCCGTCTCTTTTCGGAAAACATCCGTCCTGAGGCGGCCGCCAACATCTCTAAACACTGAGACGTCCAAAAAACTAACTCTCTGTCTACTATAACTGTAGGTCAGTTTAATGTTTTTGGAATTGGTATTCAGCAACTGAAAAAAAAGCAAGAAGTTCTTCTTCAGTACCCTGCCAGATCAAGAAGACGTCATCTATGTACCGCGCCCATAAAATGGCGTGGTCCATGATGACGTGTCTGTCTGACAGGAACAGGTCCCTTTCCCACAGCCCCAGGAACAGGTTGGCATATGCGGGCGCACATGCCGCCCCACATCGCTGTTCCCTGGAGCTGCAGAAAAAAGGACCCGTTAAAGGAGAAGAAGTTCCTCGTAAGCACGAATACACCTTTGTATCTAAATGGGAGGAGACTTGCAACCAGAGTTCCTTCACGTTCATGGAGCTCCTGATCGGCCATAACAAAAAGAGCCTAGAACAATTGGATGCGGAGATCGACCAGCTACAGACACGCCTGTCGAATATTTGCAGTGCAGAATCACTGAAAACTTTCCAAGAGCAATTGGATACGAAATATCCCGCATGGGAGAAGGAAATACAGGAGGTGAAAATCAAAAAATTCTCCAGAGATAATAATGATGCACAATTGAACCGTATCTATAAATGGAAAAACAGAGACCCTAACAGAAATAGGTCCCGCAGCAGATCATCATCTATTTCTTCCGCATCATCGATTGGTGATTCTCAATCACGGGGCACCTACCCAACTCGTCAGACCCGCAACAAGAGAAAAATAGAACAGGATACCGGTCCAGGAAGGAAGAAACAACCGGAGTCAGCTCCAAATTCCAAACACTTGAACAGCGAACCTAAGGTAATCAATTTATCTGGCCACACTCTCTCCGACACGGATATCTCCCTGTTGGAGAGAGTTCTATCATATGTACCTAGCTGTAGGTTCGACCGTTTCACTGCCATTAAGGACTTACACCTATTCGGTCGTTCCTTACTGATGAAGAGATGGCATGTGAGAGGTGACCCAGCCGACTCCTTAAAGTCTGAGGACGAACAGCGGGCCCTGCAAATTTTGGAGGATCTCTTGTTAGAACAGGAGAGACCAGATACCAATATGGCCGATGAAATACCATCGGCTATAAAAAAGAGGTCTAAGAAATTTCCCCCCCTGTCACTATGTCCGGCAATTGATGTGTTTGTCAAGACGGTCAGTAGAGACTTTGAATGGATTTCTACATCCGTTCCATGCAATAATTTAGATAAAGATCAACGGCAGAGTCTCTTTAAACTTAAAAATATCCCGGACGTGATTTACAAACCTGCTGACAAGGGGGGAAATTTAGTAATGTGGCCACGTGATATGTATTTGGCGGAAGCATATCGCCAACTTAGAGACCCTATCTGTTATCAGAAACTAACCTTCAATCCCCTAATCTCCTTTAGAGGTGAACTCATGAAAATACTGGACACCGGATTGGAGCGAAATCTTATCTCTAAACAAATGCATGATGCCCTTATCATTCAGGAACCATCCATCCCCACCCTGTACCTACTACCCAAGGTTCACAAGATCGCCTCCATACCACCAGGTAGGCCCATTATTTCAGGTTGTAATAGCATGGTGGAGAACATCTGCAAATTATTAGACTT
The DNA here is from genome assembly GCF_014858855.1 of Bufo gargarizans. NCBI lineage: Eukaryota > Metazoa > Chordata > Amphibia > Anura > Bufonidae > Bufo > Bufo gargarizans. The sequence goes on along the minus strand of NC_058083.1, from coordinate 369,992,969 downwards.
CCATTTAAAACCGATTGTAGAAACCTTACCATCTTACATCAGAGATACGTCTGATTTCCTACAAAGGATACAGGGTATCTCTCTCTGTTACTTTTATTCAACCAGCAAGTAATTTTTTGATCGGAAATGACATAGGTGTCTCCCAAAAGATAATAATACAATGTACAAGAGGCATTATTGTGGGGAAAAAAAACATTTCTCAGCTTTCATTCACATTTGAGCAAAAAATACAAGATGTTCCGCACTGTGGAAAATCTCAGAGGACGTGGTCGGAAGCAAAAAGTAACACCTGTGGTGGCTAGGAGGCTAGTTAGAGAGGTGAAAATGAATCCAAGGATCATCATCAAGGCCATCTTGGTGAATCTGGGCTCTGCTGGTGGCAATGTCTCAAGGCACACAAAAGCTTGCTTGGCCTTTGTAAAAGCTCTTCTGGACAAAGAAGAAGACTTCTGGTCTTCTGTGTTATGGTCAGATGAAACAAAAATTTAATTGTTTGGTCACAATGTTTGGTCATTTGGCGTAAAAAAAGGAGAAGCCTTCAACCCAAAGAACACCATCCACACTGTCAAACATGGTGGGAACCTAATGCTTTGGGGGTGTTTTTCAGCAAACAGATCATGGAACGTAATCGCAGTAAACGGCACCATGAAAAAAAAAGCGCAGACTTCTCTTTCTGGTCGGATGAGGCATTACAGGCCTTTTCTGCTATTAAGAAATGTTTTGTGTCTGCTCCCATTCTGATGCAACCTGATGTGTCTTAACTGTTCATCGTGGAGGTTGATGCATCAGAAGTGGGGGTTGGAGCAGTTCTGTCGCAGGGTCCATCCCCTAGCAAATGGCATCCGTGTACTTTTTTTCTCCAAAAAATTCTCCGCCACTGAAAGAAATTATGATGTAGGAGATAGAGAATAACTGGCCATTAAATTGGCCTTTGAAGAATCGCATCACTGGTTGGAAGGGGCTACTCATCCTATTACGGTATATACTGACCACAAGAATTTGGCTTACCTGCAGTCTGCTAAGCGCCTGAATCCTGGTCACTGTTTTTTACTAGGTTCAATTTTGTGGTCACCTTTCGCCCTGGGGTTAAAAACTTCAAGACAGATGCATAGTCACAAAGTTTTCCTGGGGGGGGTGATTTGGGGGATCCCCCTCCGGTTTTGGCTGATGGTGTGGTGGTTTATGCTCTGTACCCCGAGTTGGAGATGGAGGTGTTGGGGGCCCAGAAGGAGGCTCCTGATTCCTGTCCTCCAGGCAAGTTGTTTGTTCCTGCTGAACTGCGATACAAGGAGTTCAAGGAACAACATGATATGGTCCTTGCGGGACATCCTGGAAGCAAATCCACCATAGATCTTATTTCCCAGAGATTCTGGTGGTCAGGGTTGCGCAAGGGTGTGGAGGGTTACGTGGCAGCTTGTGAGACCTGTGCACGGGCGAAGGTGGCTCGCACTCCGCCTTCAGGATCCCTTCTTCCTTTGCCCATCCCGTCTCGTCCTTGGACGCATTTTTTCCATGGACTTTATTACTGATTTACCGAGTTCCTCTGGCAAAACTGTGATTTTGGTGGTAGTGGACCGCTTCAGTAAGATGGCCCACTTTGTACCGTTACCTAGCTTGCCCAATGCCAAAACTCTCACTCAGGTTTTTATCGATAACATTGTAAAACTACATGGCATTCCCTCTGATGTGGGGTCTGATAGGGGGACGCAATTTGTTTCCAGGTTTTGGAGGGCATTTTGCTCGCGTCTGGAAATTCAACTGTCTTTCTCTTCGGCTTTTCATCCCCAGTTGAATGGTCAGACAGAGCGCACTAACCAAAACCTGGAGACCTATTTGAGGTGTTTTGTTGCCGAGAACCAGGATGACTGGTCCTCGTTCTTGTCTCTAGCCAAATTTGCCTTGAATAAACGTAGACAGGAGTCCACTGCCATTTTTTGGCGCATATAGTTTTCACCCACAGTTTGGTACTTTTTCTGGGACTGGACCTTCTGGAATTCCAGAAGAGGAGATATTCTCTTCCGCCTTGTCATCTATCTGGCGGAAGATCCAAGTTCATTTGGAAAAGATGGGTGAAAGATATAATAAGATTCCTAACAGGAGACGTATGACTGGTCCGGACCTGTGTGTGGTGGATTCGGTGTGGTTGTCCACTAAAAACATTAAGCTCAAGGTACCATCTTGGAAACTGGGTCCAAGATTTATTGACCCTTACAAAATCTCTGCTGTGGTCAACCCGGTGGTGTTTCGTCTGGATCTTCCACAGACCTGGAAGATCCATAATGTGTTTCACAGGTCCTTACTGAAGAAATATATGGAACCTGTGGAACCTTCTCCATTGCCACCTCCCCCTGTCCTGGTGGATGGCAATTTAGAGTTTGAGATCTCTAGGATTCTCAACTCACGTGTTCTTCTTGATTCCCTCCAGTACCTAGTGCACTGGAAGGGATACGGTCCCGATGAAAGAATGTGGATCCCGTCTTCTGATGTTAGTGCTAGCCGCCTAGTGAGGGCCTTTCACAGGGCACACCCAGACAAGTTTGTCCGGGGTGTCCGAAGGTCACCCGTAGAAAGGGGGTTCTGTCACGCCTTGCCCTGTGAATGTGCAGAGATCTGCCAGGCTGGCTGCACATGTCTGACTCTTCTCTTTGTTTTGGTTTGTGTTTGAGCTGGATCCACTTTCCCTGAGGTGTGCTGGGTTGATTGTGAGCGAGGCTATTTATTCCTCCTTCTCCCAGTAGCCTGTGCGGGTTATAGTTCATTCCTTTCGGCTTTGGATGTGTTGTGGATCGTCTGCTCCAGCTCAGCTCAAGATAACTCCTCTCTGTTTCTTCCCTTAGTGTCTTTTATCTAGGCCTCTAGGGAGACGCTTGCTTCCTCCTGTTGAAGAAGCAGGTCGCCTCTTCCCCTTTCCCTACTGCTCACGGTTTTCCTAGGGTATATAGACTTAAATAGACCACCATAAGGGTATGCTAGGAGGTGACCCTTTTCTACCTAGCTTTTGGGCCTAGTTAATTGTTCTGTTTGTTTTCCCTGTTTAGTTATTTCCCTGCTTACCTACCTACCGTGACATTGCCTTAGGCCCATCTGCCACTGCATTTACCCAGTGTGCTGATAGGGAGATATAACGTCCCTGACCATGCTTACTGGTCCACGTATCCGTAGATTGTTGGACCTTGCCACAGATGGTGTTACGCAGTGAACACCTGATTTTGTCCCCCACTTGGTTGTGCAGGGAAGGGGTGGCTCGCCTGGAAAATTAGTGGCGGCTGGGCACAACGTACTGTGGGACAGCCACCACCATAAGGTTTTTAAAACTCTCCGTCTCCACCAGACGGAATGACAGCATTTCAAAGGCCAGGAATTTTGAAATGCTGGCATTCAGGGCCAGGGATTGCATGTGGGTAGAGGGGTATTTCCTCTTCCGCTCCAGTGTTTGGGAGATGGAGAGCTGAACGCTTCCATGGGAAAGGTGGTGGTATTGCTGGCAGATCCTCTGTTTGCGGGGTGGCAGGTGTCACTGTCACTCCAGAGGTGGATGAAGAAGCCGAGACTGCAGCAGAAGAGGAAGCAGGAGGAGCCAGAGACCTTTCTTGTTTTTTGAGGTGTCTACTCCACTGCAGCTCGTGCTTTGCACTTAGATGCCTGGTCATGCAGGTTGTGCTCAGGTTGAGAACATTTATGCCTCGCTTCAGGCTCTGATTGCACAGCGTGCAAACTACTTGTGTCTTGTCGTCAGCACATTGTCTGAAGAACTGCGATGCCAGGGAACTCCTTGGAGCTGGCTTTGGTGTGCTTGGTCCCTTGCTGCGTTGGACAGTAGCATTCGTACTGTCTAGGGGACGGCCTCTCCGCTTTTGCACCCTGCTCCATCTTCTGCTGTGCTGGTGGCTCTGTGCGAGCACCACCTCTTCCTCCGAACTACCCCGGTCACTCGCATGACCTTGATTCCATGTGGAGTTGAGGACCTCATCGTCCTTCACATCATCTTCCACCCAGTCTTCACCCCTGCCCTCCTTGTCGGTCTGCACACTGCAGAAAGCCACAGCAGTTGGCACCTGTGTTTCGTCATCATCCGAGATCTGCTGCGGTGGTCCTACCATGTACTCATTTTGAAACATAAGTGGTTGAGCATTGGTGCACTCAATCCCTTCCACTTCTGGGGCAGGGCTATGTGGATGGCCCTGGGAAACCTTGCTAGCAGAGTCATCAAAAAGCAGAATAGACTGTTCCATGACTTGGGGTAGGGGTTTCCAATGTAAGATATGTTGATCGAAATACCATACATTTTATCTGATGGAATACCTTTTTAGTTCCAGTCCCACGCCCACAATTTTAGATCTGGCGTGAGCAGGGCGAAGTCGCAGATAGTGGAGCAACTAACAGTTGCTCTGCCATTTGCGCTTGAAATACACCTAATTTAGGAGTATTTCAGTATAATAAATGACCCCCTAATCTTTTTGAGAGATTTTCTTTAGCAGAAAAAGCTAAAGGGGGTCTCTGTTTATTCTATACTGGCAGAAGGACCCGGCTTCGCACTGGTATATTTAATCTATTTAATTTCATGTTTGCATGTGTCGTAAAAAGTTGAATGGGGCCGAACCATCAGTCAGTACGTGGAGGGGTGTGCACACGTACTGTTCCTCCATGTTAGTGAAATGTTGCCTCCTGCTAACACGTTGCGTATCAGGTGGTGGTGCAGTTAGCTGTGGCATGTTGACAAAACTTTTCCACATCTCTGCCATGCTAACCCTGCCCTCAGAGGAGCTGGCCGTGACACAGCTGCCTTGGCGACCTCTTGCTCCTCCTCTGCCTTGGCCTTGGGCTTCCCCTTGTTCCCCTGTGACATTTGGGAATGCTCTCAGTAGTGCATCTACCAACGCGCGCTTGTACTCGCGCATCTTCCTATCACGCTCCAGTGCAGGAAGTAAGGTGGGCACATTGTCTTTGTACTGTGGATCCAGCAGGGTGGCAACCCAGTAGTCCGCACATGTTAAAATGTGGGCAACTCTGCTGTCGTTGCGCAGGCACTGCAGCATGTAGTCGCTCATGTGTGCCAGGCTGCCCAGAGGTAAGGACAAGCTGTCCTCTGTGGGAGGCGTATCGTCATTTTCCCGCGTTTCCCCCCAGCCACGCACCAGTGATGGGCCCGAGCTGCATTGGGTGCCACCTGTCACGAGGGTGTCAAGAGCCACGCAGCGGTTGGCTGCACGCTCTATGTAAGATAGGGATGTTTCCTTAATGTAGCTTTCTGGGTTTGCTTTGAAAACCCTTTTGGCTCACTCAGGGATCCGTAGCTCCTTCTCTCAGCTGTTCCTTGTCCAGCACTCCCAATCCTCCTTATATTCCCCTCTCACACTTCTCTGGTTGCCAGATATAGAGCTTCCTGCCTGGATATCTATTCTGACCCACTGGAGCTGTGTTGCTGCGTTCTCTGATTGTTGCTTTAGAACGCTACCCTCCGGATCCCTGTTGGACCTTTGTGGACAGTTGTTGTCGTCCACCTGGGTGTTTGTGTTTGTCTGTCCTCTCCCTGGTGTTTCCCTCTTAGTGCAGTGGTGAGGACTAGCGATCCCACCGGCCCGTTCATTATCTAGAGTTCATTTCGGGGAAAGCCAGGGTTTAGGCACGTGATCGCCGCACGGGTGAGGAACCCGTCTAGGGACGTCAGGGCAGTCAGGTGCCAGCCGCAAGGAGAATTAGGGGTCACCACTAGAGTTGAGCGAACACCTGGATGTTCGGGTTCGAGAAGTTCGGCCGAACATCCCGGAAATGTTCGGGTTCGGGATCCGAACCCGATCCGAACTTCGTCCCGAACCCGAACCCCATTGAAGTCAATGGGGACCCGAACTTTTCGGCACTAAAAAGGCTGTAAAACAGCCCAGGAAAGAGCTAGAGGGCTGCAAAAGGCAGCAACATGTAGGTAAATCCCCTGCAAACAAATGTGGATAGGGAAATGAATTAAATTAAAAATTAAATAAATAAAAATTAACCAAAATCAATTGGAGAGAGGTTCCATAGCAGAGAATCTGGCTTCCCGTCACCCACCACTGGAACAGTCCATTCTCAGATATTTAGGCCCCGGCACCCAGGCAGAGGAGAGAGGTCCCGTAACAGAGAATCTGTCTTCATGTCAGCAGAGAATTAGTCTGCATGTCATAGCAGAGAATGAGGCTTCACGTCAGCCACCACTGCAACAGTCCATTGGCATATATTTAGGCCCAGCACACACAGGCAGAGGAGAGAGGTCCCGTAACAGAGAATCTGGCTTCATGTCAGCAGAGAATCAGTCTGCATGTCATAGCAGAGAATGAGGCTTCACGTCAGCCACCACTGCAACAGTCCATTGGCATATATTTAGGCCCAGCACACACACAGGCAGAGGAGAGAGGTCCCGTAACAGAGGATCTGGCTTCATGTCAGCAGAGAATTAGTCTGCATGTCATAGCAGAGAATGAGGCTTCACGTCAGCCACCACTGCAACAGTCCATTGGCATATATTTAGGCCTAGCACACAGGCAGAGGAGAGAGGTCCCGTAACAGACAATCTGGCTTCATGTCAGCAGAGAATCAGTCTGCATGTCATAGCAGAGAATGAGGCTTCACGTCACCCACCACTGCAACAGTCCATTGGCATATATTTAGGCCTAGCACACAGGCAGAGCAGAGAGGTCCCGTAACAGACAATCTGGCTTCATGACAGCAGAGAATCAGTCTGCATGTCATAGCAGAGAATGAGGCTTCACGTCACCCACCACTGCAACAGTCCATTGGCATATATTTAGGCCTAGCACACAGGCAGAGCAGAGAGATCCCGTAACAGACAATCTGGCTTCATGACAGCAGAGAATCAGTCTGCATGTCATAGCAGAGAATGAGGCTTCACGTCACCCACCACTGCAACAGTCCATTGGCATATATTTAGGCCTAGCACACAGGCAGAGCAGAGAGGTCCCGTAACAGACGATCTGGCTTCATGACAGCAGAGAATCAGTCTGCATGTCATAGCAGAGAATGAGGCTTCACGTCAGCCACCACTGCAACAGTCCATTGGCATATATTTAGGCCCAGCACCCAGGCAGAGGAGGGAGGTCCCGTAACAGAGAATCTGTCTTCATGTCAGCAGAGAATTAGTCTGCATGTCATAGCAGAGAATGAGGCTTCACGTCAGCCACCACTGCAACAGTCCATTGGCATATATTTAGGCCCAGCACACACACAGGCAGAGGAGAGAGGTCCCGTAACAGAGAATCTGTCTTCATGTCAGCAGAGAATTAGTCTGCATGTCATAGCAGAGAATGAGGCTTCACGTCAGCCACCACTGCAACAGTCCATTGGCATATATTTAGGCCCAGCACCCAGGCAGAGGAGGGAGGTCCCGTAACAGAGAATCTGTCTTCATGTCAGCAGAGAATTAGTCTGCATGTCATAGCAGAGAATGAGGCTTCACGTCAGCCACCACTGCAACAGTCCATTGGCATATATTTAGGCCCAGCACACACACAGGCAGAGGAGAGAGGTCCCGTAACAGAGAATCTGTCTTCATGTCAGCAGAGAATTAGTCTGCATGTCATAGCAGAGAATGAGGCTTCACGTCAGCCACCACTGCAACAGTCCATTGGCATATATTTAGGCCCAGCACACACACAGGCAGAGGAGAGAGGTCCCGTAACAGACAATCTGGCTTCATGTCAGCAGAGAATCAGTCTGCATGTCATAGCAGAGAATGAGGCTTCACGTCAGCCACCACTGCAACAGTCCATTGTCATAAATTTAGGCCCAGCACCCAGGCAGAGGAGGGAGGTCCCGTAACAGACAATCTGGCTTCATGTCAGCAGAGAATTAGTCTGCATGTCATAGCAGAGAATCAGGCTTCATGTCAGCCACCACTGCAACAGTCCATTGGCATATATTTAGGCCTAGCACACAGGCAGAGGAGAGGTTCATTCAACTTTGGGTAGCATCGCAATATAATGGTAAAATGAAAATAAAAATAGGATTGAATGAGGAAGTGCCCTGGAGTCCAATAATATATGGTTATGGGGAGGTAGTTAATGTCTAATCTGGACAAGGGACGGACAGGTCCTGTGGGATCCATGCCTGGTTCATTTTTATGAACGTCAGCTTGTCCACATTGGCTGTAGACAGGCGGCTGCGTTTGTCTGTAATGACGACCCCTGCCGTGCTGAATACACGTTCAGACAAAACGCTGGCTGCCGGGCAGGCCAGCACCTCCAAGGCATAAAAGGCTAGCTCTGGCCACGTGGACAATTTAGAGACCCAGAAGTTGAATGGGGCCGAACCATCAGTCAGTACGTGGAGGGGTGTGCACACGTACTGTTCCACCATGTTAGTGAAATGTTGCCTCCTGCTAACACGTTGCGTATCAGGTGGTGGTGCAGTTAGCTGTGGCGTGTTGACAAAAGTTTTCCACATCTCTGCCATGCTAACCCTGCCCTCAGAGGAGCTGGCCGTGACACAGCTGCCTTGGCGACCTCTTGCTCCTCCTCTGCCTTGGCCTTGGGCTTCCACTTGTTCCCCTGTGACATTTGGGAATGCTCTCAGTAGCGCGTCTACCAACGTGCGCTTGTACTCGCGCATCTTCCTATCACGCTCCAGTGCAGGAAGTAAGGTGGGCACATTGTCTTTGTAGCGTGGATCCAGCAGGGTGGCAACCCAGTAGTCCGCACAGGTTAAAATGTGGGCAACTCTGCTGTCGTTGCGCAGGCACTGCAGCATGTAGTCGCTCATGTGTGCCAGGCTGCCCAGGGATAAGGACAAGCTGTCCTCTGTGGGAGGCGTATCGTCATCGTCCTGCCTTTCCCCCCAGCCACGCACCAGTGATGGACCCGAGCTGCGTTGGGTGCCACCCCGCTGTGACCATGCTTCATCCTCATCCTCCTCCACCTCCTCCTCATCCTCGTCCTCCTCGTCCTCCAGTAGTGGGCCCTGGCTGGCCACATTTGTACCTGGCCTCTGCTGTTGCCAAAAACCTCCCTCTGAGTCACTTCGAAGAGACTGGCCTGAAAGTGCTAAAAATGACCCCTCTTCCTCCTCCTCCTCCTCCTCCTGGGCCACCTCCTCTTCCATCATCGCCCTAAGTGTTTTCTCAAGGAGACATAGAAGTGGTATTGTAACGCTGATAACGGTGTCATCGCCACTGGCCATGTTGGTGGAGTACTCGAAACAGCGCAACAGGGCACACAGGTCTCGCATGGAGGCCCAGTCATTGGTGGTGAAGTGGTGCTGTTCTGTAGTGCGACTGACCCGTGCGTGCTGCAGCTGAAACTCCACTATGGCCTGCTGCTGCTCGCACAGTCTGTCCAGCATGTGCAAGGTGGAGTTCCACCTGGTGGGCACGTCGCATATGAGGCGGTGAGCGGGAAGGCCGAAGTTACGCTGTAGCGCAGACAGGCGAGCAGCAGCAGGATGTGAACGCCGGAAGCGCGAACAGACGGCCCGCACTTTATGCAGCAGCTCTGACATGTCGGGGTAGTTGTGAATGAACTTCTGCACCACCAAATTCAGCACATGCGCCAAGCAAGGGATGTGCGTCAAATTGGCTAGTCCCAGAGCTGCAACGAGATTTCGCCCATTATCACACACCACCAGGCCGGGCTTGAGGCTCACCGGCAGCAACCACTCGTCGGTCTGTTGTTCTATACCCCGCCACAACTCCTGTGCGGTGTGGGGCCTGTCCCCCAAACATATGAGTTTCAGAATGGCCTGCTGACGTTTACCCCGGGCTGTGCTGAAGTTGGTGGTGAAGGTGTGTGGCTGACTGGATGAGCAGGTGGAAGAAGAGGAGGAGGAAGCCGAGAAGGAGGAGGTGGCAACAGGAGGCAAAGAATGTTGCCCTGCGATCCTTGGCGGCGGAAGGACGTGCGCCAAACAGCTCTCCGCCTGGGGCCCAGCTGCCACTACATTTACCCAGTGTGCAGTTAGGGAGATATAGCGTCCCTGGCCGTGCTTACTGGTCCACGTATCTGTGGTTAGGTGGACCTTGCCACAGATGGCGTTGCGCAGTGCACACTTGATTTTATCGGATACTTGGTTGTGCAGGGAAGGCACGGCTCTCTTGGAGAAGTAGTGCCGGCTGGGAACAACATACTGTGGGACAGCAAGCGACATGAGCTGTTTGAAGCTGTCTGTGTCCACCAGCCTAAATGACAGCATTTCATAGGCCAGTAGTTTAGAAATGCTGGCATTCAGGGCCAGGGATCGAGGGTGGCTAGGTGGGAATTTACGCTTTCTATCAAATGTTTGTGAGATGGAGAGCTGAACGCTGGCGTGTGACATGGTTGAGACGCTTGGTGACGGAGGTGGTGGTGGTGGTGTTGGTGGTACATCCCCTGTTTGCTGGGCGGCAGGTGCCAACGTTCCTCCAGAGGCGGAGGAAGAGGCCGAGGCGGCAGCAGCAGAATAGGCCGAGGCGGCAGCAGCAGAAGAGGTAGCAGGGGGAGCCTGAGTGACTTCCTTGGTTTTAAGGTGTTTACTCCACTGCAGTTCATGCTTTGCATGCAGGTGCCTGGTCATGCAGGTTGTGCTCAGGTTCAGAACGTTAATGCCTCGCTTCAGGCTCTGATGGCACAGCGTGCAAACCACTCGGGTCTTGTCGTCAGCACATTGTTTGAAGAAGTGCCATGCCAGGGAACTCCTTGAAGCTGCCTTTGGGGTGCTCGGTCCCAGATGGCGGCGGTCAGTAGCAGGCGGAGTCTCTTGGCGGCGGGTGTTCTGCTTTTGCCCACTGCTCCCTCTTTTGCTACGCTGTTGGCTCGGTCTCACCACTGCCTCTTCCTCCGAACTGTGAAAGTCAGTGGCACGACCTTCATTCCATGTGGGGTCTAGGACCTCATCGTCCCCTGCATCGTCTTCCACCCAGTCTTGATCCCTGACCTCCTGTTCAGTCTGCACACTGCAGAAAGACGCAGCAGTTGGCACCTGTGTTTCGTCATCATCAGAGACATGCTGAGGTGGTATTCCCATGTCCTCATCATCAGGAAACATAAGTGGTTGTGCGTCAGTGCATTCTATGTCTTTCACCGCTGGGGAAGGGCTAGGTGGATGCCCTTGGGAAACCCTGCCAGCGGAGTCTTCAAACAGCATAAGAGACTGCTGCATAACTTGAGGCTGAGACAGTTTCCCTGGTATGCATGGGGGTGATGTGACAGACTGATGGGGTTGGTTTTCAGGCGCCATCTGTGCGCTTTCTGCAGAAGACTGGGTGGGAGATAATGTGAACGTGCTGGATCCACTGTCGGCCACCCAATTGACTAATGCCTGTACCTGCTCAGGCCTTACCATCCTTAGAACGGCATTGGGCCCCACCATATATCGCTGTAAATTCTGGCGGCTACTGGGACCTGAGGTAGTTGGTACACTAGGACGTGTGGATGTGGCAGAACGGCCACGTCCTCTCCCAGCACCAGAGGGTCCACTAACACCACCACGACCATGTCCACGTCCGCGTCCCTTACTAGATGTTTTTCTCATTGTTATGGTTCACCACAACAACAAATATATTATTTGGCCCAATGTATTGTATTCAAATTCAGCGGGATATAAATTTGAGGCCTAGTATTTAGGCGCTGGGTGACCGGTATGGATTTAGTGACAGAATTAGACTTGGAAATGCACAGAAGCGTGTGTGTGAAGTTATTCTGAATGACCCTATGTGCACCTTCAATATGATCTACCCTTTTAGGGATAGATTTCAAATAGCTCTGATATAGCAGAAACGACTAAATTATGAAATTGCTAAATTGGGAATTGTATTTCAACCCAGAACAAAAAATGTGCTTTGACGGACACTAAATAACTTTCCCAGCCACAACAGGACAGCGGTAACGAGAGATTTAGCGGGATATAAATTTGAGGCCTAGTATTTAGGCGCTGGGTGACAGGTATGGGTTTAGTGACAGAATTAGATTTGGAAATGCACAGTAGCGGGTGTGTGAAGTTATTCTGAATGACCCTATGTGCACCTTGAATATTATATACCCTTTTAGGGATAGATTTCAAATAGCTCTGATATAGCAGAAACCACTAAATTATGAAATTGCTAAATTGGGAATTGTATTTCAACCCAGAACAAGAAATGTGCTTGAACGGACACTAAATAACTCGCCCAGCTACAGCACTAGGGACAGATTTAGCTGGATATAAATTTGAGGCCTAGTATTTAGGCGCTGGGTGACCGGTATGGATTTAGTGACAGAATTAGACTTGGAAATGCACAGAAGCGTGTGTGTGAAGTTATTCTGAATGACCCTATGTGCACCTTGAATATTATATACCCTTTTAGGGATAGATTTCAAATAGCTCTGATATAGCAGAAACCACTAAATTATGAAATTGCTAAATTGGGAATTGTATTTCAACCCAGAACAAGAAATGTGCTTGAACGGACACTAAATAACTCGCCCAGCTACAGCACTAGGGACAGATTTAGCTGGATATAAATTTGAGGCCTAGTATTTAGGCGCTGGGTGACCGGTATGGATTTAGTGACAGAATTAGACTTGGAAATGCACAGAAGCGTGTGTGTGAAGTTATTCTGAATGACCCTATGTGCACCTTGAATATTATATACCCTTTTAGGGATAGATTTCAAATAGCTCTGATATAGCAGAAACCACTAAATTATGAAATTGCTAAATTGGGAATTGTATTTCAACCCAGAACAAAAAATGTGCTTTGACGGACACTAAATAACTTTCCCAGCCACAACAGGACAGCGTTAACGAGAGATTTAGCAGGATATAAATTTGAGGCCTAGTATTTAGGCGCTGGGTGACAGGTATGGGTTTAGTGCCAGAATTAGACTTGGAAATACACAGTAGCGGGTGTGTGTGAAGTTATTCTGAATGACCCAATGTGCACCTTGAATATTATATACCCTTTTAGGGATAGATTTCAAATAGCTCTGATATAGCAGAAACCACTAAATTATGAAATTGTTAAATTGGGAATTGTATTTAAACCCAGAACAAAAAATGTGCTTTGACGGACACTAAATAACTTTCCCAGCCACAACAGGACAGCGTTAACGAGAGATTTAGCAGGATATAAATTTGAGGCCTAGTATTTAGGCGCTGGGTGACAGGTATGGGTTTAGTGACAGAATTAGACTTAGAAATACACAGTAGCGGGTGTGTGTGAAGTTATTCTGAATGACCCAATGTGCACCTTGAATATTATATACCCTTTTAGGGATAGATTTCAAATAGCTCTGATATAGCAGAAACCACTAAATTATGAAATTGCTAAATTGGGAATTGTATTTCAACCCAGAACAAGAAATGTGCTTGAACGGACACTAAATAACTCGCCCAGCTACAGCACTAAGGACAGATTTAGCGGGATATAAATTTGAGACCTAGTATTTAGGCGCTGGGTGACAGGTATGGGTTTAGTGCCAGAATTAGACTTGGAAATACACAGTAGCGGGTGTGTGTGAAGTTATTCTGAATGACCCAATGTGCACCTTGAATATTATATACCCTTTTAGGGATAGATTTCAAATAGCTCTGATATAGCAGAAACCACTAAATTATGAAATTGCTAAATTGGGAATTGTATTTCAACCCAGAACAAGAAATGTGCTTGAACGGACACTAAATAACTCGCCCAGCTACAGCACTAAGGACAGATTTAGCGGGATATAAATTTGAGGCCTAGTATTTAGGCGCTGGGTGACAGGTATGGGTTTAGTGCCAGAATTAGACTTGGAAATACACAGTAGCGGGTGTGTGTGAAGTTATTCTGAATGACCCAATGTGCACCTTGAATATTATATACCCTTTTAGGGATAGATTTCAAATAGCTCTGATATAGCAGAAACCACTAAATTATGAAATTGCTAAATTGGGAATTGTATTTCAACCCAGAACAAGAAATGTGCTTGAACGGACACTAAATAACTCGCCCAGCTACAGCACTAGGGACAGATTTAGCTGGATATAAATTTGAGGCCTAGTATTTAGGCTGCTGCGTGACAGGTATGGGTTTAGTGACAGAATTAGACTTGGAAATACACAGTAGCGGGTGTGTGTGAAGTTATTCTGAATGACCCAATGTGCACCTTGAATATTATATACCCTTTTAGGGATAGATTTCAAATAGCTCTGATATAGCAGAAACCACTAAATTATGAAATTGCTAAATTGGGAATTGTATTTCAACCCAGAACAAGAAATGTGCTTGAACGGACACTAAATAACTCGCCCAGCTACAGCACTAGGGACAGATTTAGCGGGATATAAATTTGAGGCCTAGTATTTAGGCGCTGGGTGACCGGTATGGATTTAGTGACAGAATTAGACTGGGATATGGCCAAAAAATAAACAGACTATTGCTGGTTAAATGCACTTGGTGTGACAGCTTCACCCTGATGTAGGCTTTAGCCAAAAAACAACCACACCATTGAGGGTTAAATGCACTTGGTGACAGGCGCAGCTTGCCCCTGATTTTGTATATGGCCAAAAAATGAACAGACTATTGCTGGTTAAATGCACTTGGTGTGACAGCTTCACCCTGATGTAGGCTTTAGCCAAAAAACAACCACACCATTGAGGGTTAAATGCACTTGGTGACAGGCGCAGCTTGCCCCTGATTTTGTATATGGCTAAAAAATGAACAGACTATTGCTGGTTAAATGCACTTGGTGTGACAGCTTCACCCTGATGTAGGCTTTAGCCAAAAAACAACCACACCATTGAGGGTTGAATGCACTTGGTCGCAGCTTGTGCTGGCGCACCACAAGACACAAAATGGCCGCCGATCACCCCAGAAAAATGTGACTGACAAACGGTCTGTGCAGCCTAAAAACAGTGAGCAATTGAGGATCAGCAGCTCAATGATCCACAGCTGCAGATCGATCAGTTAATCAAGTCCTTTGGAGGAGTTAATCTGCCTAATCTCGCCCTACTGTCGCAGCCGCAACCTCTCCCTACGCTAATCAGAGCAGAGTGACGGGCGGCGCTATGTGACTCCAGCTTAAATAGAGGCTGGGTCACATGGTGCTCTGGCCAATCACAGCCATGCCAATAGTAGGCATGGCTGTGATGGCCTCTTGGGGCAAGTAGTATGACGCTTGTTGATTGGCTGCTTTGCAGCCTTTCAAAAAGCGCCAAGAAAGCGTCACAAAAGCGCGAAGAAAGCGACGAACACCGAACCCGAACCCGGACTTTTACGAAAATGTTCGGGTCCGTGTCACGGACACCCCAAAATTCGGTACGAACCCGAACTATACAGTTCGAGTTCGCTCATCCCTAGTCACCACCTTTCCCTCTCCCTTGAGCAGGACTTTCCCTTTTTCCTCCCTGTGCGTGTTGCCGGTCATTACACCACCCCGCTGTGAACATGCTTCATCCTCATCCTCCTCCACCTCCTCCTCATCCTTGTCCTCCTCGTCCTCCAGTAGTAGGCCCTGGCTGGCCACATTTGTACCTGGCCTCTGCTGTTGCAAAAAACCTCCCTATGAGTCACTTCGAAGAGACCCCTCTAAAAATGACCCCTCTTCCTCCTCCTCCTCCTCCTGGGCCACCTCCTCTTCCATCATCGCCCTAAGTGTTTTCTCAAGGAGACATAGAAGTGGTATTGTAACGCTGACAACGGCGTCATCGCCACTGGCCATGTTGGTGGAGCGCAACAGGGCACACAGGTCTCGCATGGAGGCCTAGTCATTGGTGGTGAAGTGGTGCTGTTCCGCAGTGCGACTGACCCTGCGTGCTGCAGCTGAAACTCCACTATGGCCTGCTGCTGCTCGCACAGTCTGTCCAGCATGTGCAAGGTGGAGATCCACCTGGTGGGTACGTCGCATATTAGTCGGTGAGCGGGAAGGCTGAAGTTACGCTGTAGCGCAGACAGGCGAGCAGCGGCAGGATGTGAACGCCGGAAGCGCGAACAGACGGCCCGCACTTTATGCAGCAGCTCTGACATGTCGGGGTAGTTGTGACTGAACTTCTGCACCACCAAATTCAGCACATGCGCCAGGCAAGGGATGTGCGTCAAACCGGCTAGTCCCAGAGCTGCAACGAAATTTCGCCCATTATCACACACCACCAGGCCGGGCTTCAGGCTCACCGGCAGCAACCACTCGTCAGTCTGTTGTTCTATACACCGCCACAACTCCTGTGCAGTGTGGGGCCTGTCCCCCAAACATATGAGTTTCAGAATGGCCTGCTGAAGTTGGTGGTGAAGGTGTGTGGCTGACTGGATGAGCAGGTGGAAGAAGAGGAGGAGGAAGCCGAGGAGGAGGAGGAGGCAACAGGAGGCAAAGAATGTTGCCCTGCGATCCTTGGCGGAGGAAGGACGTGCGCCAAACAGCTCTCCGCCTGGGGCCCAGCCGCCACTACATTTACCCAGTGTGCAGTTAGGGAGATATAGCGTCCCTGGCCGTGCTTGCTGGTCCACGTATCTGTGGTTAGGTGGACCTTGCCACAGATGGCATTGCGCAGTGCACACTTGATTTTATCGGATACTTGGTTGTGCAGGGAAGGCACGGCTCTCTTGGAAAAGTAGTGGCAGCTGGGAACAACATACTGTGGGACAGCAAGCGACATGAGCTGTTTGAAGCTGTCTGTGTCCACCAGCCTAAATGACAGCATTTCATAGGCCAGTAGTTTAGAAATGCTAGCATTCAGGGCCAGGGATCGAGGGTGGCTAGGTGGGAATTTACGCTTTCTCTCAAATGTTTGTGAGATGGAGAGCTGAACGCTGCCGTGTGACATGGTTGAGATGCTTGGTGACGGAGGTGGTGGTGGTGGTGTTTGTGGTACATCCCCTGTTTGCTGGGAGGCAGGTGCCAATGTTCCTCCAGAGGCGGAGGAAGATGCCGAGGCGGCAGCAGCAGAAGAGGCAGAGGCGGCAGCAGCAGGAGAGGTAGCAGGGGGAGCCTGAGTGACTTCCTTGTTTTTAAGGTGTTTACTCCACTGCAGTTCATGCTTTGCATGCAGGTGCCTGGTCATGCAGGTTGTGCTAAGGTTCAGAACGTTAATGCCTTGCTTCAGGCTCTGATGGCATAGCGTGCAAACCACTCGGGTCTTGTCATCAGCACATTGTTTGAAGAAGTGCCATGCCATGGAACTCCTTGAAGCTGCCTTTGGGGTGCTCAGTCTCAGATGGCGGCGGTCAGTAGCAGGCGGAGTCTCTTGGCGGTGGGTGTTCTGCTTTTGCCCACTGCTCCCTCTTTTGCTACGCTGTTGGCTCGGTCTCACCACTGCCTCTTCCTCCAAACTGTGAAAGTCAGTGGCACGTCCTTCATTCCATGTGGGGTCTAGGACCTCATCGTCCCCTGCATCGTCTTCCACCCAGTCTTGATCCCTGACCTCCTGTTCAGTCTGCACACTGCAGAAAGACGCAGCAGTTGGCACCTGTGTTTCGTCATCATCAGAGACGTGCTGAGGTGGTATTCCCATGTCCTCATCATCAGGAAACATAAATGGTTGTGCGTCAGTGCATTCTATGTCTTCCACCGCTGGGGAAGGGCTAGGGGGATGCCCTTGGGAAACCCTGCCAGCGGAGTCTTCAAACAGCATAAGAAACTGCTGCATAACTTAAGGCTCAGGCAGTTTCCCTGGTATGCATGGGGGTGATGAGACAGACTGATGGGCTTGGTTTTCAGGCGCCATCTGTGCGCTTTCTGCAGAAGACTGGGTGGGAGATAATGTGAACGTGCTGGATCCACTGTCGGCCACCCAATTGAGTAATGCCTGTACCTGCTCAGGCCTTACCATCCTTAGAACAGCATTGGGCCCCACCAAATATCGCTGTAAATTTTGCCGGCTACTGGGACCTGAGGTAGTTGGTACATTAGGATGTGTGGCTGTGGCAGAACGGCCACGTCCTCTCCCAGCACTAGAGAGTCCACTAAGACCACCACGACCATGTACGCGTCCGCGTCCCTTACTAGATGTTTTCCTCGTTGTTACCGTTCACCACAATAAGAAACATATTATTTGGCCCAATGTATTAAATTCAAATTCAGGCCTTTTTTTTCAGACACCTAACACTAACTGGCTATCTATCCTAGGTACCGTATTACACTAATACAGACACAGCAGTAACAACAGATTTAGCTGACTATAAATTTGAGGCCTATTATTTAGGCGCTGGGTGACAGGTATAAGTTTACGGACAGAATTAGACTTGGAAATGCACGGTAGCGTGTGTGTGAAGTTATTGAGAATGACCCTATCTGCACCTTCAATCTAATATATCCTTTTATGGATAGATTTAAAGTAGGCCTGATACTGCAGAAACAACTGATTTAGGGAATTGCTAAGTTGGGAATTGTATTTCAACCCAGAACAAAAACTGCTTTGGCGGACACTAAATAACTTGACCAGCTACAGCAATAACCACAGATTTAGCTGACTATAAATTTGAGGCCTATTATTTAGGCACTGGGTGACAGGTATATGTTTATGGACAGAATTAGACTTGGAAATGCACAGTAGCGTGTGTGTGACGTTATTGAGAATGACACTATCTGCACCTTCAATCTATTATACCCTTTTAATGATAGATTTAACCGCCTCCGCACCGCCTAACGTAGATGTGTGGTCCGGAGGCTGCAGCGCTGCGCAGACTGACGCATATACGCGTCATCTCGCGAGACGCGAGATGACGCGCTTTGCCGGCCCGCGCATGCTTAGTTCGGGCCGGCATTTCGTCAAGGGGGGTCGCGTCATCAGCTTGCCAGCCATTGATCGCGGGCTGGCAAGCTGATGATTTTTAAAAAAAACAATCAAGTGCCAGATAACAGATCATATTAGTAAATATGATCTGTTATATGGCTGCCCTGCTCCTCTGCTGGTCCTTTTCGTCGGTTGGATCCAGCAGAGGAGCAGGCTACACAATTGAGTACACCAACACTACATACTTAGCCCCAGATCACCTCCTGCACACCAATTAACCCTTTGATCACCCCTTTGATCGCCCCTGTCAATCACTAGTGAAAGGAAAAAAGTGATCAGTGCAAACTATCACATTTTTTTTCACTGGTATTGACCTTTGGGTTTTAGGATAGTTTAGACCCCTTGGTTAGGTAGTTTAGGGATCGGTTAGCGCCCAGCCCACCGCACCGCAGTCACTGATTCGCTGATTAGCGTATCGCTAATCAGGATTTGTACTTTTATAGTATCTGGAAGTGATCAAAACTGATCACGGTCAGATCTATAATTGTATTAGTGTCACTTTAGTTCTCCCTCCACCCAAAACGCAGTGTTTGCCCGATCAGGCCTGATCGGTCGCCCACACGTGCGTTCGCCCACACCCGCCCCACCGCAGTGACAAAAAAATATATTTTTTTGATCACTGCACATTCACTTTACACGCGCAGCGGCCACCGGTACTTCGCTAGCCTCCCCTTTGTATGACAGGCTTGCTTTTTTTCTTGGGTAGTGTCAGGGAATACCCCTAAATTTAGTTGCCCAAATGTCAAACAGTGGGTATTCTTCTGAAGAGGCCTACAGGCTTCTGACCCAGTCGGATGAAGAATGGGAACCCTCATCTGATGAATCTAGCGGGTCAGAATACGAACCTGTAGAAAGCAGTGGCTCTCTGACCCAAAGTTCGGACGAGGAGGCTGAGGTCCCTGATACCACCAGGCTTACCCGGCCCCGTGTCGCTAGACCTCAGGTTGCGCAGGATCCGCTTCAAGAGCAGCAGAGTGGGGCTGCTGCTGTCGGATTACGTGGTGAGGCATACACCAGCAGCGCAGCCCTCCCTGGACCTAGTACCAGCACTGCCTTACAACCTGGTGAAGTGGCGAGCACCAGAAGGGCAGTTGAAGCTGGTACGGTGGCACGAGCAGTAGTGACCCCGTCGCAGCCACCGCAAAGACGTGCCCGTAGAGCCCCTAGAATCCCTGAGGTGCTGGCAAACCCTGATTGGCAGTCCCCAACTTCAGCCGCACCTGTAGTTTTCCCTTTCACTGGCCAGTCTGGAGTTCGGGTTCAGACAGCTCAGATCGGTTCGGCCCTGGGATTTTTTGAGCTGTTCTTGACTGCGGAGCTCTTAGACATAGTTGTGGCCGAAACAAACAGTTATGCCACACAATTTATAACCGCCAACCCAGGAAGCTATTATGCCCAGCCTTTCCGGTGGAAACCAGTCCAAGTTTCCGAAATTAAAACTTTTCTGGGCCTCCTCCTCAACATGGGCCTGACAAAAAAGCATGAATTGCGGTCATATTGGTCCACGAACCCGATTCATCACATGCCCATGTTCTCTGCTGCTATGTCCAGGGCACGTTTTGAGGCCATCCTGCGTTTCCTGCACTTTAGCGACAACACCGCCTCCCGTCCCAGAGGTCACCCTGCTTTTGACCGGCTCCACAAATTTCGGCCCCTCATAGACCATTTCAACCTGAAATTTGCAGATTTGTATACCCCAGAGCAAAACATCTGCGTAGACGAGTCCCTGATACATTTTACGGGGCGCCTTGGCTTCAAACAATACATCCCAAGCAAGCGCGCCCGGTATGGGGTCAAATTGTATAAGCTCTGTGAAAGGGTTACATGCTATACCCACAAATTTCGGATCTATGAGGGAAAAGATCAGACCCTGGAGCCGGTCGGTTGCCCTGACTACCTAGGGAGCAGTGGGAAGACAGTCTGGGACTTGGTGTCACCCTTATTCGGCAAGGGGTACCATCTTTATGTGGACAATTTCTACACAAGTGTGGCCCTCTTTAGGCATTTGTTTCTAGAACGGATTGGCGCCTGTGGCACCGCGCGAACTAGTCGCGCGGGCTTTTCCCAACGGCTCGTTACCACCCGTCTTGCAAGGGGGCAGAGGGCCGCACTGTGTAACGAAGAACTGCTCGCGGTGAAATGGAGAGACAAGCAAGGACGTTTACATGCTCTCCTCCATTCACGCAGACACGACAATACAAATTGAGCGAGCAACCCGTGTCATTGAAAAGCCCCTCTCAGTCCACGACTATAACCTTCACATGGGAGGGGTGGACTTCAATGACCAGATGTTGTCTCCGTATTTAGTTTCCCGCAGAACCAGACGCTGGTATAAGAAGGTGTCTGTATATTTAATTCAATTGGCTCTGTATAATAGTTTTGTTCTCTACAGTAAGGCTGGGAGAACTGGATCCTTCCTCAAATTTCAGGAAGAGATCATCGAGAACCTCCTGTACCCAGGCCCATCCACCAGTGTAGTTAGCCGTCTACACAAGCGACATTTCCCCAATGTCGTTCCTGGTACCTCAACCCAACCGTCACCCCAAAAAAGATGTCGTGTCTGTAGCAGGAGTGGAATAAGGCGTGACACCCGCTATTTCTGTCCTGACTGTCCTGACCACCCTGCCCTATGCTTTGGAGAGTGTTTCCGGAAGTACCACTCACAGGTACACTATTAGCATAGGGATCATCTCACCAGGATAGGCACACAGGGCTATTAGGGCCCATTCACTCACTGCTGCTGCTGCAAACGTCTCCTTTCACATGGGACAAAGTGCATAACGCACTTCGCCACATCTTTGGGCGATTTGCGCTTTGCACATTGACCCATGGGGAAGGAGAGGTTTGTTCTATAAAGGTAAAAAAAAAAAAAAAAAAAAAAAAACACCAGTAAGCAAAAAGGTTAATGTTCAGTTAAAAAGTTAAAGTTACATGTTCTGTTGCAAAGTTAATAAAATTATTGCGTTGCGGCCTGGTTTTTTATTTTTTTGTCTTTTTACCTTCCAGGTGGACCAACCGATCGACCAGCTGCAGCACCGATGTGCATTCTGACAGAAGCATTGCGCTGCTGTCAGATTACACGCAAGTCGGTGTATGCGGTGCTGCAAGACGGGATTTTCTCCTCTGCAGTAACAGATACGTTTGCCGAGGCATACGAGCTGAGGAGGAGGCGGCGTTCCTATGCTTTGGCAAACACTTTGTATATATAAAAAAAAATCCCGGCAATGATTTATTCATCCACATCGATTGATGTGAATGGAGAAATCTGGTTTGCCAGGGCATACGAGCTAAGTGGGTATGGATGTAGGGCGGAGCTCCTATGTCCTGGCAGACGCCTTTCCCCTCCATTTTTTTTTTTGGGCAGAGATTTTTTCATCCACATTGATCGATGCGAATGAAGAAATCTGTGCCGTTCATTTTTTTCTTTCAGCCCAGAGGCTGAACGGAAAAAAAAATCTCATTACCTGTATGCTCAATATAAGGAGAATAGCAGAAACTCCTAATGCTGGCCATACATGTAATGATTGCGGAGACCCTCAAATGCCAGGGCAGTACAAACACCCCACAACTGACCCCATTTTGGAAAGAAGACACCCCAAGGTATTTGCTGAGGGGCATATTGAGTCCATGAAAGATTTAAATTTTTGTCCTAAGTTAGCGGAAAGTGAGACTTTGTGAGAAAAAAAAATAAAAATCAATTTCCGCTAACTTATGCGAATTATTTTTTTTTCTATGAACTTGCCAGGCCCCTCATTGGATACCTTGGGGTGTCTTCTTTCCAAAGTGGGGTCACATGTGGGGTATTTATACTGCCCTGGCTTTTTAGGGGCCCTAAAGTGTGAGAAGAAGTCTGGGATCCAAATGTCTAAAAATGCCCTCCTAAAAGGAATTTGGGCACCTTTGCGCATCTAGGCTGCAAAAAAGTGTGACACATCTGGTATCGCCGTACTCAGGAGAAGTTGGGAAATGTGTTTTGGGGTGTAATTTTACATATACCCATGCTGGGTGAGAGAAATATCTTGGCAAAAGACAACTTTTCCAATTTTTTTTATACAAAGTTGGCATTTGACCAAGATATTTTTCTCACCCAGCATGGGTATATGTAAAATGACACCCCAAAACACATTCCCCAACTTCTCCTGAGTACGGTGATACCAGATGTGTCACACTTTTTTGCTGCCAAGGTGGGCAAAGGGGTACATATTCCAAAGTGCACCTTTCAGATTTTGCAGGCCATTTTTTACACATTTTGATTGCAAGGTACTTCTCACACATTTGGGCCCCTAAATTGCCAGGGCAGTATAACTATGCCACAAGTGACCCCATTTTGGAAAGAAGACACCCCAAGGTATTCCGTGAGGGGCATGGCGAGTTCCTAGAAATTTTTTTTTTTTGTCACAAGTTAGCGGAAAATGATGATTATTTTTTTTTTCTCTTTTTTCCTTACGAAGTCTCATATTCCACTAACTTGCGACAAAGAATAAAAAATTCTAGGAACTCGCCATGCCCCTCACGGAATACCTTGGGGTGTCTTCTTTCCAAAATGGGGTCACTTGTGGGGTCACTTGTGGCGTAGTTATACTGCCCTGGCAATTTAGGGGCCCAAATGTGTGAGAAGAACTTTGCAATCAAAATGTGTAAAAAATGCCCTGCAAAATCCGAAAAGGTGCACTTTGGAATATGTGCCCCTTTGCCCACCTTGGCAGCAAAAAAGTGTGACACATCTGGTATCGCCGTACTCAGGAGAAGTTGGGGAATGTGTTTTGGGGTGTCATTTTACATATACCCATGCTGGGTGAGAAAAATATCTTGGTCAAATGCCAACTTTGTGTAAAAAAATGGGAAAAGTTGTCTTTTGCCAAGATATTTCTCTCACCCAGCATGGGTATATGTAAAATTACACCCCAAAACACATTCCCCAACTTCTCCTGAGTACGGCGATACCAGATGTGTCACACTTTTTTGCAGCCTAGATGCGCAAAGGTGCCCAAATTCCTTTTAGGAGGGCATTTTTAGACATTTGGATCCCAGACTTCTTCTCACACTTTAGGGCCCCTAAAAAGCCAGGGCAGTATAAATACCCCACATGTGACCCCACTTTGGAAAGAAGACACCCCAAGGTATCCAATGAGGGGCCTGGCAAGTTCATAGAATTTTTTTTTTTTCGCATAAGTTAGCGGAAATTGATTTTTTTTTGTTTTTTCTCACAAAGTCTCACTTTCCGCTAACTTAGGACAAAAATTTAAATCTTTCATGGACTCAATATGCCCCTCAGCAAATACCTTGGGGTGTCTTCTTTCCAAAATGGGGTCAGTTGTGGGGTGTTTGTACTGCCCTGGCATTTGAGGGTCTCCGCAATCATTACATGTATGGCCAGCATTAGGAGTTTCTGCTATTCTCCTTATATTGAGCATACAGGTAATGAGATTTTTTTTTCCGTTCAGCCTCTGGGCTGAAAGAAAAAAATGAACGGCACAGATTTCTTCATTCGCATCGATCAATGTGGATGAAAAAATCTCTGCAAAAAAAAAAAAATGGAGGGGAAAGGCGTCTGCCAGGACATAGGAGCTCCGCCCTACATCCATACCCACTTAGCTCGTATGCCCTGGCAAACCAGATTTCTCCATTCACATCAATCGATGTGGATGAATAAATCATTGCCGGGATTTTTTTTTATATATACAAAGTGTTTGCCAAAGCATAGGAACGCCGCCTCCTCCTCAGCTCGTATGCCTCGGCAAACGTATCTGTTACTGCAGAGGAGAAAATCCCGTCTTGCAGCACCGCATACACCGACTTGCGTGTAATCTGACAGCAGCGCAATGCTTCTGTCAGAATGCACATCGGTGCTGCAGCTGGTCGATCGGTTGGTCCACCTGGAAGGTAAAAAGACAAAAAAATAAAAAAATAAAAAACCAGGCCGCAACGCAATAATTTTATTAACTTTGCAACAGAACATGTAACTTTGACTTTTTAACTGAACACTAACCTTTTTGCTTACTGGTGTTTTATTTATTTTTTTTTATTTTTTTTACCTTTATAGAACAAACCTCTCCTTCCCCATGGGTCAATGTGCAAAGCGCAAATCGCCCAAAGATGTGGCGAAGTGCGTTATGCACTTTGTCCCATGTGAAAGGAGACGTTTGCAGCAGCAGTGAGTGAATGGGCCCTAATAGCCCTGTGTGCCTATCCTGGTGAGATGATCCCTATGCTAATAGTGTACCTGTGAGTGGTACTTCCGGAAACACTCTCCAAAGCATAGGGCAGGGTGGTCAGGACAGTCAGGACAGAAATAGCGGGTGTCACGCCTTATTCCACTCCTGCTACAGACACGACATCTTTTTCGGGATGACGGTTGGGTTGAGGTACCAGGAACGACATTGGGGAAATGTCGCTCGTGTAGACGGCTAACTACACTGGTGGATGGGGCCACGGAACCTCCTGGGTACAGGAGGTTCTCGATGATCTCTTCCTGAAATTTGAGGAAGGATCCAGTTCTCCCAGCCTTACTGTAGAGAACAAAACTATTGTACAGAGCCAATTGAATTAAATTTACAGACACCTTCTTATACCAGCGTCTGGTTCTGCGGGAAACTAAATACGGAGACAACATCTGGTCATTGAAGTCCACCCCTCCCATGTGGAGGTTATAGTCGTGGACTGAGAGGGGCTTTTCAATGACACGGGTTGCTCGCTCAATTTGTATTGTCGTGTCTGCGTGAATGGAGGAGAGCATGTAAACGTCACGCTTGTCTCTCCATTTCACCGCGAGCAGTTCTTCGTTACACAGTGCGGCCCTCTGCCCCCTTGCAAGACGGGTGGTAACGAGCCGTTGGGGGAAGCCCGCGCGACTAGTTCGCGCGGTACCACAGGCGCCGATCCGTTCTAGAAACAAATGCCTAAAGAGGGCCACACTTGTGTAAAAATTGTCCACATAAAGATGGTACCCCTTGCCGAATAAGGGTGACACCAAATCCCAAACTGTCTTCCCACTGCTCCCCAGGTAGTCAGGGCAACCGACCGGCTCCAGGGTCTGATCTTTTCCCTCATAGATCCAAAATTTGTGGGTATAGCCTGTGGCCCTTTCACAGAGCTTATACAATTTGACCCCATACCGGGCGCGCTTGCTTGGGATGTATTGTTTGAAGCCAAGGCGCCCGGTAAAATGTATCAGGGACTCGTCTACGCAGATGTTTTGCTCTGGGGTATAAATATCTGCAAATTTCTGGTTGAAATGGTCTATGAGCGGCCGAATTTTGTGGAGCCGGTCAAAAGCAGGGTGGCCCCTGGGACGGGAGGCGGTGTTGTCACTAAAGTGCAGGAACCGCAGGATGGCCTCAAAACGTGCCCTGGACATAGCAGCAGAGAACATGGGCATGTGATGAATCGGGTTCGTGGACCAATATGACCGCAATTCATGCTTTTTTGTCAGGCCCATGTTGAGGAGGAGGCCCAGAAAAGTTTTAATTTCGGAAACTTGGACTGGTTTCCACCGGAAAGGCTGGGCATAAAAGCTTCCCGGGTTAGCGGTGATAAATTGTGTGGCATATCGGTTTGTTTCGGCCACAACTATGTCTAAAAGCTCCGCAGTCAAGAACAGCTCAAAAAATCCCAGGGCCGAACCGATCTGAACTGTCTCAACCCAAACTCCAGACTGGGCAGTGAAAGGGAAAACTACGGGTGCGGCTGAAGTTGGGGACTGCCAATCAGGGTTTGCCAGCACCTCTGGGATTCTAGGGGCTCTACGGGCACATCTTTGCGGTGGCTGCGACGGGGTCACTACTGCACGTGCCACCGTACCAGCTTCAACTGCCCTTCTGGTGCTCGCTACTTCACCAGGTTGTACGGCAGTGCTGGTACTAGGTCCAGGGAGGGCTGGGCTGCTGGTGTATGCCTCACCACGTAATCCGACAGCACCAGCCCCACTCTGCTGCTCTTGAAGCGGATCCTGTGCAACCTGTGGTCTAGCGACACTGGGCCGGGTACGCCTGGTGGTATCAGGGACCTCAGCCTCCTCGTCCGAACTTTGGGTCAGAGAGCCACTGCTTTCTACAGGTTCGTATTCAGACCCGCTGGATTCATCAGATGAGGGTTCCCACTCCTCATCCGACTGGGTCAGAAGCCTGTAGGCCTCTTCAGAAGAATACCCCCTGTTAGACATGTGGGCAACTAAATTTAGGGGTATTCCCTGAGACTACCCAAGAAAAAAAAAGCAAGCCTGTCTTACAAAGGGGAGGCTAGCGAAGGTCCGGAGGCCGCTGCGGTTGATAAAAAATATCAAAACTGATTTTTTTTATCGCCGCAGTGCGTGTAAAGTGATTGTGCAGTGAACCCAAAAAAAATTTTTTTTTGTCACTGCGGTGGGGCGGGTGTGGGCGAACGCACGTGTGGGCAACCGATCAGGCCTGATCGGGCAAACACTGCGTTTTGGGTGGAGGGAGAACTAAAGTGACACTAGTACTATTATAGATCTGACCGTGATCAGTTTTGATCACTTCCAGATACTATAAAAGTACAAATGCTGATTAGCGATACGCTAATCAGCGAATAACGGACTGCGGTGCGGTGGGCTGGGCGCTAACTGATCGCTAACTACCTAACCAAGGGGCCTAAACTATACCTAAAACCTAACGGTCAATACCAGTGAAAAAAAAAAGTGACAGTTTATACTGATCACTTTTTTCCTTTCACTAGTGATTGACAAAGGGGTGATCAAAGGGTTAATTGGGGTTCAGGGGGGTGATCAGGGGCTAAAGTGTAGTGTTTGGTGTACTCACTGTGAAGCCTGCTCCTCTGCTGGATCCAACCGACGAAAAGGACCAGCAGAGGAGCAGGGCAGCCATATAACAGATCATATTTACTAATATGATCTGCTATGTGGCTTCTGATTGGTTTTTTTAAAAATCAGCAACCTGCCAGCCAATGATCACGGCTGGCAGGTTGCTGACGAAATAGTCCTGAACGAAATGCCGGCGTGAACTGCGCATGTGCGGGCGCATATTCGCGTCATCTCGCGTCTCGCGAGATGACGCGTATATGCGTGACTGTGCGCAGCGCTGCCGCCTCCGGACCGCACATCTGCGTTAGGCGGTCCGGAGGCGGTTAAGGCCCAGTGCAGTTCATAGTGTCACATTAGCACCATTAATATCTGGTGTCTAATTCGATTCCATTTAAAGAAAAACCACAATTTTGACTGAATAAATAGCAGTCAGTTACACACGTGTTTGTGTGTTTAAGGCCCAGTGCAGTGCGTAGTGTCACTTCAGCACCATTCATATCTGGTGTCACATTGGATTCCATTTAAAGAAAAAAATATATATTTGACTGAATAAATAGCAGTCAGTTACACACGTTTTTGTGTGTTTAAGGCCCATTGCAGTGCATAGTGTCACTTCAGCGCCATTCATATCTGGTGTGACATTTGATTCCATTTAAAGCAAAAAAACAATTTTGACTGAATAAATAGCAGTCAGTTACACACGTGTTTGTGTGTCTAAGGCCCAGCGCAGTGCAGTGTCACTTCAGCGCAACTCATATCTTGTGTCACAGTAGCTTGCACGCATAGTACAACTTAACTAATCTAAAAAAAAATGACAGGCAGAGGCAGGCCACCCCGCAGGTGCCGTCGTGGTCATGGTGCTGTGATTCCCTTTGGCCCCAGACTAATGCCCAGTGTTCAGAGGCCACATACCCTGAACTCGAAAAGTTCTAAGGACATAATTGACTGGCTAACACAGGACACCCAATCTTCTAAAGCTTCTGCTCGGAACCTTGACGCACCATCCGCCTCCAGCTCAGCTTCGGGCACCTCTCAAGTTACCAATCGCCCGCCTGCCACCACCACCAACACTAGCACCACAGCCGCTTCACTTGATCTGTCAGAGGAGTTATTTACACATCAGTTGGAAGAAATTAGTGATGCGCAACCATTATTGCCAGAGGATGTAGATAACAGGGATATGTCTCAGATAAGCGGTTGATGATGGTGATGTGTCCGTGGATGTCACGTGGGTGCCCGCTCGAAGAGAAGAAGAACAGGTGCAAATTTCAGATGGGGAGACAGAGAGGAGGAGGGGACGAGTTGCAAGCAGGGGGAGGTCATCGCAAGGAGCTTGTGGCACAGTCAGACAGCATGTATCGGTACCCGGGGTCAGCCAGACAGCACGCCAATCAATGCATGCTGTTGCCACCACCAGAATGCCGTCATTGCAGAGCTCAGCAGTGTGGCATTTTTTTTGTGTGTCTGCCTCTGATAACAGCGATGCCATTTGCAACCTGTGCCAAAAGAAACTGAGTCGTGGGAAGTCCAACACCCACCTAGGTACAATTGCTTTGCGAAGGCACATGATCTCACATCACAAACGCCTATGGAATCAACACATGAGTAAAAGCAGCACACAAACTCAAAGCCACCATCCTCCTCCTGGTCCAGCATCTTCAGCCACGTCAACCACTGCTGTCCTCCTTGCCCCCTCTCAACCAACCGCCGCTCCGCCTTTCACCTTGAGCAGTTCCTGCTCATCTGCCCACAGTCAGGTGTCTGTCAAGGACATGTTTGAGCGTAAGAAGCCAATGTCACAAAGTCACCCCCTTGCCCGGCGTCTGACAGCTGGCTTGTCTGAACTCTTAGCCCGCCAGCTTTTACCATACAAGCTGGTGGAGTCTGAGGCCTTCAAAAAAAAAATTCGCTATTGGGACACTGCAGTGGAAGGTACCCGGCCGAAATTTCTTTGCAGAAAAGGCAATCCCCAACCTGTATTCGATTGTGCAAAAGGAAGTCATGGCATGTCTGGCACACAGTGTTGGGGCAAGATTCCATCTGACCACTGATACCTGGTCTGCTAAGCATGGTCAGGGCAGGTATATCACCTACACTGCGCATTGGGTAAACCTGCTCACGGCTGCCAAACATGGAATGCGTGGCTCTGCAGAGGAGTTGGTGAGACCACCACGACTTGCAGGCAGGCCTGCTGCCACCTCCTCTACTCCTCCTACTCCATCCTCTTCCATAACCTCCTCAGCTGAGTCCTCTTCTGCTGCTGCGTCTTGCTCCACATCAACGGCACCTCCCCAGCTCCCCATGGGCTATTCCACATCCCGGATACAACAGTGTCACGCCGTCTTGGGGTTGACTTGCCTGAAAGCAGAGAGTCACACCGGATCAGCACTCCTGTCCGCCCTGAACGCACAGGTGGATCAGTGGCTGACTCTGCACTGGAGATTGGCAAAGTGGTGTGTGACAACGGAAGCAATTTGTTGGCGGCATTGAATTTGGGCAAGTTGACACATGTGCTGTGCATGGCACATGTGTGTAATCTGATCGTACAACGCTTTGTGCATAAGTACCCAGGCTTACAGGACGTCCTCAAGCAGGCCAGGAAGGTGTGTGGCCATTTCAGGCATTCCTACACGGCCATGGCGCACTTTTCAGACATTCAGCGCCAAAACAATATGCTAGTGAGGCGCTTGATTTGCGACAGCCCGACACGTTGGAATTCAACACTCCTAATGTTCGACCGCCTGCTTCAACAAGAAAAAGCTGTCAATGAGTATTTGTATGACCGGGGTGCTAGGACAGCCTCTGCGGAGCTGGGAATTTTTTTGTTACTGGACGCTCATGCGCAATGCCTGTAGGCTCATGCGTCCTTTTGAGGAGGTGACAAACCTATTCAGTCGCTCCGAAGGCACCATCAGCGACATCATCCCATTTGTTTTCTTCCTGGAGCGTGCCCTGCGAAGAGTGCTGGATCAGGCTGCAGATGAGCGTGAAGAGGAAGAGTTGTGGTCACTGAAGGGAAATATTTTGTCTCTCTCTCCAGCACTTTATTTTTTGCAGGACGCCACATTTCCTTGCCTCCCATTGACCCACTACAACATTGGACTTTCTTCCAGCATGTTATGTTTCTGTTACCTGAGTCTCTGCTGTATTTTGTTATATACACAGATACATTTGCATTACGTGCTTGGCACACATTTTCTTTTTCCTTTGTTCTTCTTCCATTTTCCTCCTGCTTCCCCCTCTTTTCTTTCTCTTTTTCTTCTATTTTTTTTTTCTTCTCCTCCCCTTCTACCCCCCTTTTCCCCGCTTTTCTTTTCTTTTCCCTCTCCCTCTTTTCTTTTCCTTCCCCCTCCCCCTCCTCTTTCCTCCCTCTCCCTCCCTCACCCCTTTCTCCTCCCCCCCCCTTCCTTTCTCTGTTCTATGCAAGTTGTCACTACATTTTCCTTATTATCACCTTGGTGACTATATATGCCTATTTTAAGGTGTTCTTTGCTGCTTACCATCCGATTGATGTATACAGCGTATACTTTATGTAATTTGTCCATTGCACGTTGCACTTTACAATGCCATAGATTATTTGTTTTAATATAGTATTGCATCTGTATGTCTGCATAATTTCACCAGCACTGAATCTTTTTATCACTATAATCATGTATCTAATTATTTGTGATTATGTTAATCATGGACTATTGGTTTTAATATAGTACTGTATTTGTACGTCCCTGATCTTTCACAAGCACTGTATATGTCTTTTCCCCATAATCATGGATCTATTTACTATTGTGATTATGTATGTACATGGTTCGGCAGCATATCATGCTTACCACATATATATATTTTTCATTAATTGCAATATCTGCTATCACTTATTCATTATCAGTATTATTATTTTCATTCATACCTATCCTTACCTTTTCCACTTATCCACTTATTTATTCATTCGTTTATTATGTATTTATTTTGTTATTCATTTCCTGTCATTCTCACATTTGTATGCATTCATTCGTTATCTCTTATTTCCATTTCATATATTTTTTATGCACCAATGTACACTCTTTTTATACCACATTGATTTACCGTATTTTTCGCCCTATAGGATGCACCGGCCCATAAGACGCACCTAGGTTTTTGGGGAGGAAAATAAGAAAAAATATATTTTTAACCAAAAGGTGTGCTTTTGGTGGGTTTGGAACTAATGGTGGTCTGTGGGTGGCACTATTACTGGGGATCTGTGAAGGACACTGTTATGGGGGATCTGTGGATGACGGACACTGTTATGGGGGGGATCTGTGGATGACGGACACTGTTATGGGGGGGATCTGTGGATGACGGACACTGTTATGGGGGGGGATCTGTGGATGACGGACACTGTTATGGGGGGGATCTGTGGATGACGGACACTGTTATGGGGGGATCTGTGGATGACGGACACTGTTATGCGGGGATCTGTGGATGACGGACACTGTTATGGGGGGATCTGTGGATGACGGACACTGTTATGGGGGGATCTGTGGATGACGAACACTGTTATGGGGGGATCTGTGGATGACGGACACTGTTATGGGGGGATCTGTGGATGACGGACACTGTTATGGGGGGGATCTGTGGATGACTGACACACTGTTACAGGGGGGAATCTGTGGATGGCACTGTTACAGGGGGGGGGGATCTGTGGATAGCACTGTTACAGGGGGGATCTGTGGATGGCACTGTTACAGGGGGGATCTGTGGGTGGCACTGTTACATATGTGCCATCCACAGACCCCCCACCCCATAACAGTGCCATCCACAGCCCCCCAGCCCATAACAGTGCCATCCACAGCCCCCCAGCCCATAACAGTGGCATCCACAGACCCCCCCCCCCTTAACTGTGCCATCCGCGGATCACTCGATCATCCAATAGCCCCCCCCCCTCCGCCACCTGTATACTAATATTAATTGTCTTATTCAATTAAATTGCATTAGATATGCCCCCTCACTCCTATATTGCTAATCGAACCTTAAATCCTCATCCTAGGTGCTGTAATGCAGGCCGGGCGGCCGGCGCGTCACTCGCTGACGTCACTTGCCTGCGCCGCCTGCTTCATTCATAAAGTAGGCGGCGCAGGCACGTGACATCAAGGAGTTACGCTGCCGCCTGCCCAGCCTGCATTACAGCACCTAGGAATAGGATTTAAGGTACGATTAGCAATATAGGAGTGAGGGGGCATATATAATACATTTTAATCGACTAAGACATTTAATATTAGTATACTGGAGCGGCGGGGCGGTGCTATACTACACTGATTGAACCGCCCCGCCGCTATTCCCGGCCCCCAGCTCCTCCTCCCAGTCCCTCCCCCGGCCCCAGCTCACGCTACATCGCATCCAGCGATGTTAAATTGTCAGCATTCGCCCCATAAGACGCAGGGGCATTTCCCCCCGATTTTTTTGGGGGGAAAAGTGCGTCTTATGGGGCGAAAAATACGGTAACATTATTCCACGATGTGTATACTCTACTCCATAATTACTGGTGTTTCTAATAAAATCATGGATTTTATGTAGGTATTCTTCTTGCTGTTTCTATGCTGTACTGTTACATATACATATAATGGTTTTTGGTGGAGACAATTAGGTTTATGGATGGGGGGCATGCTGTTATGTTGGTGCCCTGTTCCTCCTCCTCTTTTATGATGTGTGCGCGCGTCATCTAGCGCCGCCTCCGGCGCCTCGCGCTCGGGTGTCCTCACGCCATAGCCATCCGATCATGTGATTTTGTCACGTGATGGGGGCGTGTCGGCGGGACGCCGGCCATGGAGGCAGCCAGATGTGTTTGTGCAGGATTTTTTTGCGCCAACCAACATGCACACCTGGGGACGAGTGAGTACCAATTTCTCATTGGTTTAGAGAGGCTGTAAATATCAAATTCACAGTGATGGCGTTACCCCCTGACGAAGGCACACCGAAACGCGCGTTGGGGTAGCGCCATCCTGGGTTGTTTCACACACGGTTTTCTTTAGGTGAGCCTCGGTCTCTGCTATTACCTCCACGGTCTTTGGACTTCGGTGTTTCACTCCACCTGGTCTTTATTTCATTTTTATTTGTTGCTCATTTCTCATTTCTTGCATTTTCCTAACTTACCATGTTTCATTTGCCGTAGTAGATCCCTTGCTGACCATTGACTCACCCATGTACTTTTGTCTGTACTTGGTTCATAGGCTGGTCATTGTACCGAGTATTTCTCTATCATCCTTATATATTGATGTATCATTGACCTGTGTGCTCTCACAGGGTGGCGCCCTTTCCTTTCTTACCTCTGCTCTTATTTACTTTGTTTATGGCATCACATTTATGTACTTTTAATCATGTTTCAATAAAATATATACTTTTATTTTTTGGTACCTTGAGCGCCATTTTCTTGTTTTTCCACAGGTTTAAAAAAATAAAATAAATTGTCAGTTACATTTTCTGGTGAAATTCACCAACTTTTGGGTGTGAAGTACCACTGCTATATCTAGTAGACACGTTAAAAAAAAATGTGTCAGTTACATTTTCTGGTGAAATTCACCAATTTTTGGGTGTGCAGTACCACTGCTATACCTAGTAGACAGGATATAAAAAAAAAAATTGTCAGTTACATTTTCTGGTGAAATTCACCAATTTTTGGGTGTGAAGTACCACTACTGTATCTAGTAGACATGTTAAAAAAAAAATTGGTCAGTTACATTTTCTGGTGAAATTCGCCAATTTTCGGATGTGAAGTACCACTGCTGTGATGTGATGTACCACTGCTATACCTATTGTATCTGGCGGTATACAGGGAAAAGGAAAAGAGTACGAACCATATTATCTAAGAAATTTGGTTCTAAGAGGGGATTGAAGGGAAAAATGCACTCCAGACCCCATCTTGTCTTCTCTTACATGTACAGAATTGTTATAATATCTCACCCACGTACTGTTTCACATCCCCCCCCCCCCCCCCCCCCCGCTGGGAGTTAGGTTCACTTATCTGTCTCAGGACAGATTCTGGGAATCTCCTAGAACTAGAACAAATGTTCTGTCTAATTCAGGGTCATTCGGCACAACTGCGTACATTCTTATATGTGACGTATTGCATACTCATAAAGTGATGTTCCGGTAGTATCTGTGTGACCACCAATGTTTATCTCTTATGATTGGTTTAACGCTGTTGTTATGCAAACTTTTCTACTGCCTATATAAGGCCAAGCTATAGCATAATAAAGTTAGAGTGTTTCTCAGTGATGTGTGTGTCTATTATTGCCAACTGAGAAACATCTCTCCTGATGTCAGTGTCTCAAACCAAGGTTGTCGTAGAGGTTCAGAAAGGTCCAAATCCTTTCAGTCACCATCATCACCACCAGAAACAGCCTTATCAGCATCGCTTGCTGGACCTGCGGCAACGTTGGAAGAGGAGTCAGAGGAGGAATGTGGCTGTGAGGAGGAGGAAGACCAACCACAGCAGGCATCGCAGGGTGCTCATTGTCACCTTTCTGGTACCCATGGTGTTGTACGTGGCTGGGGGGGAAGAACAGACCTTCAGTGAGATCAGTGAGGAATACATGAGGCGGCATACAGGGAAAAGGAAAAGAGTAAGAACCATATTTTCTAAGAGATTTGGTTCTAAGAGTAGATTGAAGGGAAAAATGCACTCCAGACCCCATCTTGTCTTCTCTTACATGTACAGAATTGTTATATCTCACCCACGTACTTTTGTTCTGGTGGTAAGTGTAAGAACATTTCTCACTGTAATATTATCACTCTGTCATTTGATGAGTTTTCTTACTGTGGGTGGAGGAAAATCTAAGTGTGAGTTCCCCCCTCCCAACCAGGGACTGAAGGCTGCAAATAGTAACAGTCTCCTTCCAAATCTCATGTTGATTGTAAAGCAGCACGTTTTCTCATGGACCTCAGACAAAACACAAAATACAAGACTTTGAGAAACATTTACATGAGAAGGAGGCAGCGGGATGCTTTGAGATCAGGAAGATACAGACCCCCACACATAGTTACAAAAGTTTAGGTGCAAAACCGTGAGTAAACAGAGACAGCCGAGACATTTCTCAGTTGCTGTCAGCCATTTACTGCAGATGCTGTCTGTTTCAGTGTGATAGACTTGAAAAATGCTTTCTTTTCTATCCCGGTTGAAAAGTAGACCAGACTTCTTTTTTGCTTTTTCCTTTGAGAGTCGTTAACTCACCTGGTGCAGGATGCCCCAGGGATATGCTGATTCACCTGTTGTGTACAGCATTGTCCTCCAAGCCAGTTTAAAACACTGACATGTGTATGTATGTCAGAGGAGGCCAATGTAACAGATGGTTTATCTTTGTTGAAATGGTTGTCTGAATATGGACACAAGGTGTCACGTAAGAAAATGCAATGGTGTAAAAAGCAAGTTGAATACTCGGGCTTTGTTCTCACAAAGGGAGAAAGGAGAATCAGCACAGAAAGAGTCCAGTCTGATTGCGGGCCTGGTCACCCCGCACACCAAGAAAGAAATGTTATCTTTCCTTGGTATGATAAACTACTGCAGTCAATGGATTCCTGATTGCTCCTACTATGACAATGTAATGAGACAAGCCACTCTGACAGACATGCCAGATCTCATCAGGTGGTCTGAGGAAATGTTTAATGCATTTGATTATTTGAAATGTTCTTTAATGACAAGTCTGGGTTTGGGCCTCCCTGACTACAAACTCACATTCCACGTATATGCTCGACAAAATTGTAAAACCATGGCGGGTGTGCTGACAATATCACGGAGGCAAGTTACGTCCTTGTGCCTTTTTCTCAAAGGTGGTTCTGGCATCTGTCCAAGGAATGCCGGCCTGTCTGAGATCTCTTGCAGCCTGTGCTATGATGGTTGAGCTTGCAACGCCACTCACAATGGGACATGAGACTATCCTGTACACCACACATGATGTAGTGGGCCTTCTTGGGGGCATATACACACACAGCACATGTCTGCACAGAGACTATATGGATGTGAGATTCTACTCCTCAGCAATCCCTCCCTCCAAATCAAATACGCAACACACACCTCAGGTCCAGCACCTATCTTGAATGCCCTATTAGGACTTAAAGGACCTGAGGATAACTTGACAGAGCACATGATTGTATACACGCTATACAACATGACACACATATTGTCCTGGAAGCCAGACCCATCACATACCAATCTGCACAAGCAGCAGAATTAATTGCACTCACGAGAGCATTCATACTACATGAAGGCAAGCCAGTCACCATTTACACTGACAGCAGGTATGCACATGAAGTGGTCTGGGACCACGGGGTAATTTGGCAAAGGAGACGATTCATTGCAGCTGATGGTAAGCACATCTCACATTCACAACTTGTCATACAACTTTTAGAAGCCATAAGATTTCCCTCACAGATTGCATTTGTCCACTGCAGGGCGCATACTGTTGGTTAAGACCATGTGTCCCAAGGCAATGCCCTGGCAGACGCGGAGGCCAAGAAGGCTGCACTGATGGCCCCGGCCACATTGCAAATGGTGAAATTAGTACCTCCTTCACTTGAGTTAACTCAGATGCTTGTGGATCTCCAGTCCTCAGCTACTGATGAGGAAATGGCCAATTGGTGTTATCCAATCTTGCAGAAGAATCCTAGGACAGGATTATTCTGCAAAGAGGGGGAAACATGCATACCACAGCACAGCTCCCCTCTGTTCATTGCACATTTTCATGCAGTAGGACACAGCAGCATTCAAACAACACACATGCTGCACATGCTGCTAGCAAAGAATTTCTATATTACAGGCATTAAACAGTTAGTGTCAGATTATGTGGGAAAGTGTATCACATGTTTGAGGAACAACCCAAACACCAGATTGGTTAAAACCCTAAGTGAAATTGCTTGCTTGTAAGTCTCCTTGTCTTCAACAGGAACCAACTCACCCATTCCAAGTGGGAGATATTGTGCTGATAAAGAAATTAAAGAAAGGAAAATTTGCAGCAGGCTTCACCTACGGACCACCGACTACAGTGGTAGCCGCAACCCTCACAGCAGTACTTACAGAAGAAGCACCTACTTGGATCCACGCCACCAGAGTGAAACTGGTAAAGGAGGCACCCCAAAAGGAGCTAATAACGGGGA
Organism: Bufo gargarizans; assembly: GCF_014858855.1. NCBI lineage: Eukaryota > Metazoa > Chordata > Amphibia > Anura > Bufonidae > Bufo > Bufo gargarizans. Next base: position 369,955,376 of record NC_058083.1, on the reverse strand, counting down.
CAGACAGTCCTGACCTCGAAAAAGGACAAAGTAAGGTACTAACGGGAGCAGACAGCTCTGACCTCGATAAAGGACAAAGTGAGGTACTAACGGGAGCAGACAGCTCTGACCTCCACCAGGATGCACTCCCTCAATTCTGGAAGATGGCACAGATGGTCCACTTGGACTGTGGTATTACTGACGATCCTAATGACTCTGCCGGAGGATAACAAAGCTGAAGTTGCTATAACTCAGAAATGTGGAATCACTACCTTCTGGTACAATTCCTCCAGTACTCACGTTGCAACTCACTCCTTCTGTTTATGCAGCATAATGAAGTGCAGTCCTTCCACGAGATGCGGCAACCACTATAAGAATGGACATACCCTCAGAAACAAACAAACCCCCTCAAACCCTGTATCTTAACTTTTAACAATATCAGAGCAATATCTGACCCAACATATGAGGGTGCTCTTGCAGCAGAAACTGGGTTCTCTGATGCCAACCTATGGTTAGAATGGATGAAGTACAGCGCTGCTTCAGTAAATAAAAGTATTTGTTATATATGTGGGACCGCTAAGCCTCACCTAGGTACTGTGCCCTTAATATTGCCCTCTAGTGTTGCGGAATGTTTTTTGCAATTATTCTCAAATTTATCTAGTAACCAGTCTGCATGTGAAGAATGGAAGCAAAAATACCCACTCCTCATAAAAGCTCGCCCTGGTGCAGGTATACATATCTATCCTGGTAACTATACCTGCCACAGAGGGGAGGATCAAGGAAAATCCCTGGGTAATTTCACTGAAGGGTACTGTGCAACTTACAGTGAAACAGATACCTCCCTCACACAGAATCAAGTATACTCGATTGGAGATGTATATTGGATCTGTGGGGATGGAAAGATAAGATCTAGACTAGAGGCTCCTGGAAAGGTGAATGTGCCCTTGCTAAAGCCATCATGAACATACACATCTTCACTGAAAATGAAAAAGACACTAACACACATATACGCAACCGTCGTGCCCCCCCAAAAGGTAACTTTGACCCACACGTGTATATTGATGCAATCATAGTCCCAAGAGGGGTACCTGATGAATTCAAGGCCAGAGGTCAGGTGGCAGCAGGATTTGAATCCATAATTTCCCACATAACAATCAACAAAAATGTAGACTGGATCAACTATATTTACTATAATAAACAAAGGTTTGCAAACTACACCAGGGATGCGTTACAGGGTGTAGCAGAACAGTTACAGGCAGATTCCATTATGACATTTCAAAACAGCATGGTACTCGATAAGATACTTGCAGAAAGAGGTGGTGTCTGTAAGGTATTGACAGACCCCCTCATCCTTCTGCACGTTCATACCCAACAACACCGGCCCTAATGGTAAGGTCCCCCTGGCAATAAAGAAACTTGAGGATTTATCAATCGAGCTCAAAAGAAACTCAGATTTTGATAACCCTTGGGATCAGTATTTTGGCTGGTTCACTACCTGGAAACAGGCACTTGTACAGTTGGGAATTATTATCCTGATAATTATTATAGGAATAGCATTAGTTGCAACATGTATCATACCATGTGTACGGAAACTGATAATGAAAGGAGTATCAAATATGTCATTTTATGAGACTCTGCTGCCTAATCCTGAAGACAACTCACATAAAGGATATAGAAAATATCTGGCAGTATACAGGGAAAAGGAAAAGAGTAAGAACCATATTATCTAAGAAATTTGGTTCTAAGAGGGGATTGAAGGGAAATATGACTCCAGACTCCATCTTGTCTTCTCTTACATATACAGAATTGTTATAATATCTCACCCACGTACTGTTTCATTTCCCCCCGCTGTGAGTTAGGTTCACTTATCTGTCTCAGGACAGATTCTGGGAATCTCCTAGAACTAGAACAAATGTTCTGTCTAATTCAGGGTCATTCGGCACAACTGCGTACATTCTTATATGTGACGTATTGCATACCCATAAAGTGATGTTCCGGTAGTATCTGTGTGACCACCAATGTTTATCTCTTATGGTTGGTTTAACGCTGTTGTTATGCAAACTTTTCTACTGCCTATATAAGGCCAAGCTATAGCATAATAAAGTTAGAGTGTTTCTCAGTGATGTGTGTGTCTATTATTGCCAACTGAGAAACATCTCTCCTGACGTCAGTGTCTCAAACCAAGGTTGTCGTAGAGGTTCAGAAATGTCCAAATCCTTTCAGTCACCATCATCACCACCAGAAACAGCCTTATCAGCATCGCTTGCTGGACCTGCGGCAACGCTGGAACAGGAGTCTGAGGAAGAGGAGTCAGAGGAGGAATGTGGCTGTGAGGAGGAGGAAGACCAACCACAGCAGGCATCGCAGGGTGCTCGTTGTCACCTTTCTGGTACCCATGGTGTTGTACGTGGCTGGGGGGAAGAACAGACCTTCAGTGGGATCAGTGAGGACGAGGAACGGGACATGAGGAGCTCGGCATACAACCTTGCACAAATGGGGTCTTTCATGCTGTCGTGCCTGTTGAGGGACCCTCGTATAAAAAGGCTCAAAGAGAACAACCTGTACTGGGTGGCCACGCTACTAGACCCCCGGTATAAGCAGAAAGTGCCTGAAATGTTACCGAATTACCGGAGTCAGAAAGGATGCAGCAGTTCCAAAATAAACTAAAAAGTATGCTTTACACAGCGTATAAGGGTGATGTCACAGCACAACGGGAAACTAACAGGGGAAGAGGTGAAAGTAATCCTCCTCCTACCACGACCACGCTGGCAAGGACAGGACGCTTTACAGACGTGTTGTTGATGAAGGACATGCAGAGCTTTTTAAGTCCTACGCATCGCCACTGCCCTTCGGGGTCCACCCTCAGAGAACGACTTGACCGACAGGTAGCAGACTACCTCGCCTTAACTGCACATATCGACACTCTGAGGAGCGATGAACCCCTTGACTAAAAAATATGCTTTACACAGCTTATAAGGGGGATGTCACAGCACAACGGGAATCTAACAAGGGAAGAGGTGAAAGTAATCCTCCTCCTACCACGAACTTGGCGGCAAAATATCGACACTCTGAGGAGCGATGAACCCCTTGACTACTGGGTGTGCAGGCTTGACCTGTGGCATGAGCTATCCCAATTTGCGATAGAACTTCTGGCCTGCCCCGCTTCAAGTGTCCTGTCAGAAAGGACCTTCAGTGCAGCAGGAGGTATCGTCACTGAGAAGTCGCCTAGGTCAAAAAAGTCTAGATTACTTCACCTTTATTAAAATAAATGGATGGATCCCGAAGGGACTGACAGTGGGCGATACATTTGACTAAAAAAGGCCTGATGACTGAGATGAGCTGCCTTGGGCTAAAAATGGTCCACACGCTGCTGTATTTTATCTCTGAATGCCAGATGACTTGCAAGACTTATCCGCCACCAACTAGGGTTCAAGCCGCAATGTTTTAGTGCACTTTCTGCCTGGGAAACATCAATTTTTCTGGCTGTTGCTACAGCAGGGGCTGCAACAATACCTAGTTTTTCAGTCATGTGTACATGCCAACTTTTTCTGGCCTCTGGTGCTGCACTGTGGCTTCAAAAACAAAACAAAAAAAAAGGGCACATACATGTGTCAATTCCGCTTCGTGATCGTTACCTTGTTGTGGTGAAGGGGCTTGCGTATCACAATGAAGCGACCACCTCTATGAGAGTGTTGGAAATGGCAATGTTGGCACACCCCAGATTATAAGGTCGTTGCTTCATTGTGAACAGACCAAATGCGATCGGCTGGATAATTTTGCATAGAAAAAACATTAATTTTCTTTGTGATCATCTAAGGTGATCATTAAAGCCTACTAGGCCAACAATGGGCCCACACTGCAGAATCATTGTTTTCTGGGTCACTTAACTGTCACTGAACTACCTCAGCACGAACATAGGCTTTGAAAACCCCAATCGCCTGCAATCTCCCAAATGTGCGCACAAGCATAGTCATCACTACACCGAGATTGACGCATAGAGGAATACAATTTATGTCATGAGTGTGTCAACTATTGACAACTCTTTGTAGTTGTCTAAAATCTATTCCATACACGTCCCCTGATAGGGGACGTAACAGGGATTAAACTGATAGGAATAGTACTACTTAACACACCACACATATTGGGATTGCACAGTACATACACAGCGCACGCACAGTGCCCCAAACTGGAATTAAGAGGACCAACCAAGCATCTTTTTTCACCTCCCGGTTCCTAAAATCGATGCCATATACACGTCTCCTGATAGGGGACATAACAGGGATTAAACTGATAAGAATTGTACTACTTAACACGCCGCTCATATCTGGTGGCACATTCGATTGCTTGCGCAGTGCCTCAAATTTGAAGTAGGAGGACCGACCAATCATCTTTTTCCATCTCCCGGTTCCTAAAATCGATGCCATATACACGTCCCCTAATAGGGGACATAACAGGGATTAAACTGATAGGAATAGTACTATTTAACACACCTTATAATAATATTAATAATAATAATACTAGTGGACTTAACAGGGATTAAACTGATAGGAATAGTACTACTTAACACACCTTATAATAACGCAGAGAGAGGAAACGGAGAGAGAGGAGTCTGAAGAAGAGGAGTCAGAGGAGGAAGGTGGAAGACCAAACACAGCAGGCGTCCCAGGGGGCTTGTTGTCACCTTTCGGGACCCTTGGTGTTGTATGTGGCTGGGTGAAGGAAGAGACCTTTAATGACATCAGTGAGGACAAGGAACGGGACATGGCTAGCTTGGTATCCAACCTTGTGCAAATGGGGAGTTTGCGGTTGTGCAAATGGACTGTTTGCGGTGCATTAAACAGGGAGTTTGGTCTGTCACTGTGAAGCGGGCGTAACCGCTACACTACCTGATCGATACATCATACCTGATGTTTTAAAGCACGTTATTCCAAACAATTTAGGAATGTTAGGTGATTTATGCCCTTTATGGATTAAAACCCGACTCTGCGTCAACTACGCAATTTTCCATGGGAGTTTTGCCATGGATCCCCCTCCGGCATGCCACAGTCCAGGTGTTAGTCCCCTTGAAACAAGTTTTCCATCACTATTGTGGCCAGAAAGAGTCCCCGTGGGTTTAAAAATTCGCCTGCCCATTGAAGTCAATGGCGGTTCACCCGTTCGCGAACATTTGCGAACGGAAAATTTTATGTTCGTGACATCTCTACTCAAGTGTCCACTTGGTTCTCACCTTTTGAGTTGTTATATGACAGGCATCCCCGAGGGCTGTTAGATATAGTAAAGAAGACTTGGGAGAGCGAGGTCATGCATTGCAAAAGTGTGATTGAACATGTCGCCAAACTGCAAGAGTGAATAGCTCAGGTAATTTCCATTGTGAAGGAGCATCGTCTCCAGGCTCAAGAGGCGCAAGCTAAAATATATCATAAGTCGGCCTGTTTTAGACAGTTTAGTTCAGGGGACCGGGTTCTAGTTCTAGTGCCAACAGTGGAAAGCAAATTCTTGTCAAAATGGCAAGGGCCCTATGAGATAGCCAAGAGGGTGGGCAAAGTTAACGATCGGGTACATCAACCACGTAGGAGAAAGCCCTATCAGATCTATCAGATCAACTTGCTTAAGACATGGAAAGATAGGAATCCTCCTAAGGCCTCTTGTCTGATGACCCTCCCAAAAATACCAATGCAAGCTACTGTTGCAGCAGAATAGGGACTTTACATAAAAACCAGGGCTAACAAATGTTGTGGAATATGAGATTATCCCTGAGCCTCATACAAGAGGAAATTAAAAACCATATAGGATTTAAGTCCAAGTCCATTTAACCATCAATAGTGTGGTTATTTTTTTGGTATATCCTACATCAGGGGCAAGCTGTCACCAAGTGCATTTAACCATCAATAGTGTGGTTATTTTTTGGCTATATCCTACATCAGAGGCAAGCTGTCACCAAGTGCATTTAACCATTAAAAGTGTGGTTATTTTTTGGCTATATCCTACATCAGGGGCTTGGCTGTGCTTGCTATTTTATTGAGGGGTGAAATACAATTGCCAAAATAGCAGTACCCTAAATCTGGTGTTTCAGCTGTGGCCAGCAAATTGTAATACTGTCTGATGTCTGGCAAAGGATATATTTTTGTTCACGGTTGAAATACAATTCCCAACTTAGCAATTTCCTAAATTAGTGGTTTCTGCTGTATCAGGGCTACTTTAAATCTATTCATTAAAAGGGTATATTAGATTCAAGGTGCAGATAGGGTCATTCTCAATAACTTCACACACACGCTACTGTGCAATTCCAAGTCTAATTCTGTCTGTAAATGTATACCTGTCACCCATCGCCTAAATAATAGGCTTCAAATTTATATTCAGCTAAATCTGTGGTTATTGCTGTAGCTGGTCAAGTTATTTAGTGTCCGTCAAAGCACAGTTTTTGTTCTGGGTTGAAATACAATTCCCAACTTAACAATTTCCTAAATTAGTGGTTTCTGCTGTATCTGACCTACTTTAAATCTATCCATAAAAGGGTATATTAGATTCAAGGTGCTGATAGGGTCATCCACAATAACTTCACACGCTACCGTGCATTTCCAAGTCTAATTCTGTCTGTAAACGTATACCTGTCATCCAGTGCCTAAATACTAGGCCTCAAATTTATATTCAGCTAAATCTGTTGCTACTGCTGTGCCTTTATTAGTGTAATACGGTACCTAAATAGATAGCCAGATAGTGTTAGGTGTCTGTAAAAAAAAAAGGCCTGAATTTGAATTTAATACATTGGGCCAAATAATATTTTCTTATTGTGGTGAACGGTAACAATGAGGAAAAGATCTAGTAAGGGACACGGACGCGGACATGGTTGTGGTGGTGTTAATGGACCCTCTGGTGCTGGGAGAGGACGTGGCCGTTCTGCCACAGCCACACGTCCTAGTGTACCAACTACCTCAGGTCCCAGTAGCCGCCAGAATTTACAGCGATATTTGGTGGGGCCCAATGCCGTTCTAAGGATGGTAAGGCCTGAGCAGGTACAGGCATTAGTCAATTGGGTGGCCGACAGTAGATCCAGCACGTTCACATTATCTTCCACCCAGTCTTCTGCAGAAAGCGCACAGATGGCGCCTGAAAACCAAGCCCATCAGTCTGTCACATCACCCCCATGCATATCAGGGAAACTGTCTGAGCCTCAAGTTATGCAGCAGTCTCTTATGCTGTTTGAAGACTCTGCTGGCAGGGTTTCCCAAGGGCATCCACCTAGCCCTTTCCCAGCAGTGGAAGACATAGAATGCACTGACGGACAACCACTTATGTTTCCTGATGATGAGGACATGGGAATACCACCTCAAAACGTCTCTGATGATGACGAAACACAGGTTCCAACTGCTGCTTCTTTCTGCAGTGTGCAGACTGAACAGGAGGTCAGGGAGAAAGACTGGGTGGAAGACGATGCAGGGGACGATGAGGTCCTAGACGCCACATGGAATGAAGGTCGTGCCAATGACTTTCACAGTTCGGAGGAAGAGGCAGTGGCAAGACCGAGCCAACAGCGTAGCAAAAGAGGGAGCAGTGGGCAAAAGCAGAACACCCGCCGCCAAGAGACTCTGCCTGCTACTGACCGCCGCCATCTGGGACCGAGCACCCCAAAGGCAGCTTCAAGGAGTTCCCTGGCATGGCACTTCTTCAAACAATGTGCTGACGACAAGACCAGAATGGTTTGCACGCTGTGCCATCAGAGCCTGAAGCGAGGCATTAACGTTCTGAACCTTAGCACAACCTGCATGACCAGGCACCTGCATGCAAAGCATGAACTGCAGTGGAGTAAACACCTTAAAAACAAGGAAGTCACTCAGGCTCCCCCTGCTACCTCTTCTGCTGCTGCCGACTCGGCCTCTTCTGCTGCTGCCACCTCGGCCTCCTCCTTCTACTCGGCTTCCTCCTCCTCTTCTTCCACCTGCTCATCCAATCAGCCACACACTTTCACCACCAACTTTAGCACAGCCCGGGGTAAACCTCAGCAGGCCATTCTGAAACTCATATGTTTGGGGGACAGGCCCCACACTGCACAGGAGCTGTGGTGGGGTATAGAACAACAGACTGATGAGTGGTTGCTGCCGGTGAGCCTCAAGCCGGGCCTGGTGGTGTGCAATAAAGGGCGAAATCTCGTTGCAGCTCTGGGACTAGCCGGTTTGACGCACATCCCTTGCCTGGCACATGTGCTGAATTTGGTGGTGCAGAAGTTCATTCACAACTACCCTGACACGTTAGAGCTGCTGACATGAAGCCTGAATCTCTGTTATGGGACCTCTCTCCTCTGCCTGGGTGCCGGGGTCTAAATATCTGACAATGAACTGTTCCAGTGTTGGGTGACGTGAAGCCTGATTCTCTTCTATGACATGAAGACTGATTATCTGCTGACATGAAGCCTGAATCTCTGTTATGGGTCCTCTCTCCTCTACCTGGGTGCCGGGGCCTAAATATCTGACAATGGACTGTTCCAGTGTTGGGTGACGTGATGCCTGAGTTTCTGCTATGACATGAATACTGATTCTCCTCTGACATGAAGCCTGAATCTCTGTAATGGGACCTTTCTCCTCTGCCTGGGTGCCGGGGCCTAAATATCTGACAATGGACTGTTCCAGTGTTGGGCGACGTGAAGCATGATTCTCTGCTATGACATGAAGACTGATTCTCTGCTGACATGAAGCCTAAATCTCTTTTATGGGACCTCTCTCCTCTGCCAGGGTGCCGGGGCCTAAATATATGACAATGGACTGGTCCAGTGTTGGGTGACGTAAAGCATGATTCTCTGCTGACATGAAGCCTGAATCTCTGTTATGGGACCTCTCTCTTCTGCCTGGGTGCCAGGGCCTAAATATATGACAATGGACTGTTCCAGTGTTGGGCGACGTGAAGCATGATTCTCTGCTATGACATGAAGACTGATTCTCTGCTGACATGAAGCCTGAATCTCTGTTATGGGACCTCTCTCCTCTGCCTGGGTGCCGGGGCCTAAATATCTGACAATGGACTGTTCCAGTGTTGGGTGACGTGAAGCATGATTCTCTGCTATGACATGAAGACTGATTCTCTGCTGACATGAAGCCTAAATCTCTTTTATGGGACCTCTCTCCTCTGCCAGGGTGCCGGGGCCTAAATATATGACAATGGACTGGTCCAGTGTTGGGTGACGTGAAGCCTGATTTTCTGCTATGACATGAAGACTGATTCTCTGCTGACATGAAGCCTGAATCTCTGTTATGGGACCTCTCTCCTCTGCCTGGGTGCCGGGGCCTAAATATATGACAATGGACTGTTCCAGTGTTGGGTGATGTGAAGCATGATTCTCTGCTTTGACATGAAGACTGATTCTCTGCTGACATGAAGCCTGAATCTCTGTTATGGGACCTCTCTCCTCTGCCTGGGTGTCGGGGCCTAAATATCTGACAATGGACTGTTCCAGTGTTGGGTGACGTGAAGCATGATTCTCTGCTATGACATGAAGACTGATTCTCTGCTGACATGAAGCCTGAATCTCTGTTATGGGACCTCTCTCCTCTGCCTGGTTGTCGGGGCCTAAATATCTGACAATAGACTGTTCCAGTGTTGGTCGACGTGAAGCATGATTCTCTGCTATGACATGAAGACTGATTCTCTGCTGACGTGAAGCCTGAATCTCTGTTATGGGACCTCTCTCCTCTGCCTGGGTGCCGGGGCCTAAATATATGACAATGGACTGTTCCAGTGTTGGGTGACGTGAAGCCTGATTCTCTGCTATGACATGAAGCCAGATTCTCTGCTATGACATGAAGCCAGATTCTCTGCTATGGGACCTCTCTCCAATTGATATTGGTTAACTTTTTTTTATTTTATTTTTATTTTTATTTATTTCCCTATCCACATTTGTTTGCAGGGGATTTAACTACATTTTGCTGCCTTTTGCAGCCCTCTAGCTCTTTCCTGGGCTGTTTTACAGCCTCTTTAGTGGCGAAAAGTTCGGGTCCCCATTGAACATTTTCGGGAAGTTCGTCCGAACTTCTTGAGCCCAAACATCCAGTTGTTCGCTCAACTCTAGTCAAGGCCGTAAAACCATACTGGATGCCCGTGATCTCCGGGCCCTTAAACGACACTGCACCACAAACAGGAATGTTACTGTAAAGGAAATAACAGAATGGGCTCAGGAATACTTCCAGAAACCATTGTCAGTGAACACAATCCACCGTGCCATCAGCCGTTGCCAGCTGAAACTCTACAGTGCAAAGAAGAAGCCATTTCTAAGCAAGATCCACAAGCTCAGGGCCAGGGATCATTTAAAATGGAGTGTGGCAAAATGGAAGACTGTTCTGTGGTCAGACAAGTCACGATTTGAAGTTCTTTTTGGAAATCTGGGACGCCATGTCATCCGGACCAAAGAGGACAAGGACAACCCAAGTTGTTATCAACTCTCAGTTCAGAAGCCTGCATCTCTGACTGTATGGGGTTGCATGAGTGCGTGTGGCATGGGCAGCTTGCATGTCTGGAAAGGCACCATCAATGCAGAAAAATATATTCAGGTTCTAGAACAACATATGCTCCCATCCAGACGTCATCTCTTTCAGGGAAGACCCTGCATTTTTCAACAAGATAATGCCAGACAACATTCTGCATCAATCACAACATCATGGCTGCGTAGGAGAAGAATCCGGGTACTGAAATGGCCAGTCTGCAGTCCAGATCTTTTACCTATCGAGAACATTTGGCGCATCATAAAGAGGAAGGTGCAACAAAGAAGGCCCAAGACGATTGAACAGTTAGAGGCCTGTATTAGACAAGAATGGGAGAGCATTCCTATTTCTAAACTTGAGAAACTGGTCTCCTCGGTCCCCAGATGTCTGTTGAGTGTTGTAAGAAGAAGGAGAGATGCCACACAGTGGTGAAAATTTCCTTGTCCCAACTTTTTGGGGATTTGTCAACACCATGAAATTCTGATTCAACATATTTTTCCCTTAAAATGGTAAATTTTCTCAGTTTAAACTTTTGTTTCGTGATTTATGTTCTGAATAAAATATTAAAAGCCCATAGCCCAAAAATTGGTGTTTTTTTAATAACCGAATAGAACACCGGTATCTAACGCGTGTATCTCACACTGACAGATGCAGAAAAGGCTGAAAATTTAGTTTTCGCCAAAAATGTGAGGTTTTTTTTAACCCCTTAAGCCCTATTTCACCTTAAGGACTTAGCCATTTTTTGCAAATCTGACCAGTGTCACTTTAAGTGCTGATAACTTTAAAACGCTTTGACTTATCCAGGCCATTCTGAGATTGTTTTTTTGTCACATTCGTTACTTCATGACACTGGTAAAATGAAGTAAAAAAAAATATTTTTTATTTATAAAAAAAAATAAAAAGTACCCAAATTTTTTTTTAAAAATGGCAAATTTCCAAGTTTCAATTTCTCTACTTCTATAATACATAGTAATACCTAAAAAATAGTTATTACTTTACATTCCCCATATGACTACTTCCTGTATGGATCATTTTGGATCATTTTGGGAATGATATTTTATTTTTGGGGATGTTACAAGGCTTAGAAGTTTTGAAACATTTTCAAAACCACTTTTTAGGGACCAGGTCAGGTCTGAAGTCACTTTGTGAGGCTTACATAATAGAAACCACCCAAAAATGACCCCATTCTAGAAACTACACCCGTCAAGGTATTCAAAACAGATTTTACAAATGTTATTAACCCTTTAGGTGTTCCACAAGAGTTAATGGCATATGGTGATACAATTTCAGAATTTTGATTTTTTAACAAATTTTCCATTTTAATAAATTCTCTCCAGTAACAAAGCAAGGGTTAACAGTCAAACAAAATTATATATTTATTGCCTCGATTCTGTAGTTTGCATAAACACCCCATATGTGGCCGTAAACTACTGTACTGGCACACAGTAGGGAGTAGAGGGAAAGGTGTGCCGTATGGTTTTTGGAAGGCAGATTTTGCTGGACTGTTTTTTTTACATCATGTCCCATTTGAAGCCCCCCTGATGCACCCCTAGAGTAGAAACTCCATAAAAGTGACCCCATCTAAGAAACTACACCCCTCAAGGTATGTAAAACTGATTTTACAAACTTTGTTAACCCTTTAGGTGTTGCACAAGATTTAATGGAAAATGTAGATACAATTTCAAAATTTCACTTTTTTGGCAGATTTTCCATTTAAATTTTTTTTTTCCAGTTACAAAGCAAGGGTTACCAGCCAAACAAAACTCATTATTTATGGCCCTGATTCTGTAGTTTACAGAAACACCCCATATGTGGTCATAAACTGCTGTACGGGCACACGCCAGGGCGCAGAAGGAAAGGAATGCCATACGGTTTTTGGAAGGCAGCTTTTGCTAGACTATTTTTTGTACACCATGTCCCATTTGAAGCCCCCCTGATGCACCCCTAGAGTAGAAACTCCCAAAAAAAAGTTACCCCATTTTAGAAACTACGGGATAGGGTGGAAGTCTTGTTGGTACTAGTTTAGGGTACATATGATTTTTGGTTGCTCTATATTACACTTTTTGTGAGGCAAGGTAACAAGAAATAGATTTTTTAGCACCTTTTTTGTTATTTACAACATTCATCTGACAGGTTAGATCATGTGGTATTTTTATAGAGCAGGTTGTCACGGACGCAGCAATACCTAATATGCATAAAAAAACATTATTTATATAAGTTTTACACAATGATTTCATAAAAAAAATAAAAAAAATAAAATCACGTTTTAGTGTCTCCATAGTCTAAGAGCCATTGTTTTTTTCAGTTTTTGGGCGATTATCTTGGCTAGGGTATGATTTTTGCGGGATGAGATGACGGTTTGATTGGTACTATTTTGTCGTACATGTGACTTTTTTTATCACTTTTATTACCTTTTATGGGAAGTGAGGTGGGCAAAAATTCAATTTCCTCATAGGTTTTTTTTTTATGGCGTTCACCGTGCGGGGAAAGTAACATGACCGTTTTATAGATCAGGTTGTTATGGACGAGGCGATACCTAATACAGTCATGTGAAAAAATTAGGACACCCTTTGAAAGCATGTGGTTTTTTGTAACATTTTTAATAAAAGGTTATTTCATCTCCGTTTCAACAATACAGAGAGATTAAAGTAATCCAACTAAACAAAGAAAACTGAAGAAAAGTCTTTTCAAGATCTTCTGTAAATGTCATTCTACAAAAATGCCTATTCTAACTGAGGAAAAAGATAGGACACCCTCACATGTATTCCCTCTTAAATTGGCTCAGATCTCACACAGGTATATCACACCAGGTGCACATAATTAGTAGATCGTTACTCTGCATGTTGAATGAGGCTTGCCCTATTTAAACCTCAGACATTTAGTTTGGTGTGCTCCTGACTGTTGAAGTGAGAGTGAGCACCATGGTGAGAGCAAAAGAGCTGTCAGAGGACTTCAGAAAAAAGATTGTAGCAGCCTATGAGTCTGGGAAGGGATTTAAAAAGATCTCAAAAGATTTTGAAATCAGCCATTCCACTGTCCGGAAGATAGTCTACAAGTGGAGGGCTTTCAAAACAACTGCCAACATGCCCAGGACTGGTCGCCCCAGCAAGTTCACCCCAAGAGCAGACCGCAAGATGCTAAAAGAGGTCTCCAAAAACCCTAAAGTGTCATCTCGAGAACTACAGCAGGCTCTGGCTACTGTTGATGTAGAAGTACATGCCTCTACAATCAGAAAGAGACTGTACAAGTTTAACTTGCATGGGAGGTGTGCAAGGAGGAAACCTTTGCTTTCCAAGAGAAACATCGAGGCCAGACTGACATTTGCCAGAGATAAAGTTGACAAAGACCAGGACTTCTGGAATAATGTTCTTTGGACAGATGAGTCCAAAATTGAATTATTTGGACACAACAGCAGAGGACATGTTTGGCGTAAACCAAACACAGCATTCCAAGAAAAGAACCTCATACCAACTGTGAAGCATGGAGGTGGAAGTGTCATGGTTTGGGGCTGCTTTGCTGCAGCAGGACCTGGTCAGCTCACCATCATAGAATCCACGATGAATTCTACTGTGTATCAGAAGGTGCTTGAAGAACATGTGAGACCATCAGTTAGAAAATTAAAGCTGAAGCGGAACTGGACCATGCAACATGACAATGACCCAAAACATACTAGTAAATCAACCAAAGATTGGCTGAAAAAGAAGAAATGGAGAGTCCTGGAATGGCCAAGTCAAAGTTCAGATTTGAATCCCATTGAGATGCTGTGGGGTGACTTGAAAAGGGCTGTACGTGCAAGAAACCCCTCAAACATCTCACAGCTGAAAAAGTTCTGCATTGAGGAGTGGGGTAAAATTTCCTCAGACCGATGTCGAAGACTGGTAGATGGCTACAAGAACCGTCTCACTGCAGTTATTTCAGCCAAAGGAGGTAACACTCGCTATTAGGGGCAAGGGTGTCCTATCTTTTTCCTCAGTTAGAATAGGCATTTTTGTAGAATGACATTTACAGAAGATCTTGAAAAGACTTTTCTTCAGTTTTCTTTGTTTAGTTGGATTACTTTAATCTCTCTGTATTGTTGAAACGGAGATGAAATAACCTTTTATTAAAAATGTTACAAAAAACCACATGCTTTCAAAGGGTGTCCTAATTTTTTCACATGACTGTATGTGTAGTGTATTTTTATTTATTTTTTTATTCAGTGATAAATGTGGTTTTTTATCTTTACTTTTTTCACTTTTTTTTACATTTTTTTGACACAGACCCACTTGGTTCTTGAAGATCCAGTGGGTCTGAAGTCTGTATAATACAGAATAGTACACTATATAGTGTATGGTACTGTATTTTACATAGTGTTTTACTTTGTCTGAACAGATCTATTCCTTTAGCACAGAACTGTTCAGCACCATGGACATCAGGATGCCTGAGAAGGCGTCCTGTTGCCATGGGAACCTTCCCCGTCTGCCACAACAGAGTAGACGGGGAGGGAGGTGAGCTCCCTCCCTTTGTGACCCCATCCTGTCTGGGGGCTGCAAAGGCACAGCAGCCCCCCGATGGGAGAGGGAGGGAGCTCCCGCTCCTTACGGACCGCGGTATGGAAAGGGTTAAACGCTAACATCACAGCACAGATGTCAGCCGTTTATACCAGAGTGCCAGCAATGTGCTGACACTTTGGTATACCCACTGGACACCAATGAATACTCAAGAGGAGGCGGGCGGGGGATCGCGATCCCACCTCCCACACCGCCCGCACCGCCTGCAACCCCCCCCCCCCTCCCTCACCACCAGCCGCCATAAAATCACTCAGGGGAGCAAGGGGGGTGAAAAATCTTTATTTTGGGCATTTTAAAGTTTCTGATCCCCGCGGTCAGGGACCTGAATTGACCTGCGGTTTGCTGTGATCGCCGATGCAGCATATACCCCAGATTTAGGGTATTGCCAAAAATTGTTGTTTTATTAAACAATTAATATTATTGCAGTATTTCAAGCTTGTATCTCACACTGACAGATGCATTCAAGGCCGCAAACTTAGTATTTGGCCCAAAATGGGTGTTTTTTTAAATAACAGAATAGATTACCAGTATCTAACTGAGGAAGCTTACGCGAAACGCGCGTTTGGGCTTTTTGGATCACTATTTTGGTATTTATTCATGTAATTTTCTATTTACCATATTGTTCATTTTATTGTCCATGTACATTGTATCTTTTGCACTATAAATTTATGTACTGTATCTGGCTCCAATATCTTGTTCATGGTTTGGCAAGGTCATTGATATACGTTCTACACTTGGGTATTTATGAATCATTTAGTATCTCTTCGGCCTTTTCATTTATTGTTTTTTCATGTTGTCCATTTTGTGATCCTTTCCCACCCTGTGTGTCTCCTACCCACCATTGTATTGAATTGTTCGTCATTGTATTTTATCAGATTTTCTCTTTTTGGGAACCATAATAAAGTTTATATATATTGTTAGTTGTGCTTTGCCTTTTTCTCCTTTTTTGGTGTTGTCACTCTGACAGATGCAGCAAAGGCTGCAAATGTAGTTTTTTGCCCAAATTGGGTGTTTTTGTAACCCAAGATATTATTGCAGTATTTCTAGCTTGTAAGTCACACTAACAAATACAGTCAAGGCCGCCAATTTTGTATTTGGGACGAAATGGGTGTTTTTTTTAAATAATAGAATAGAACACCAGTATCTAACGAGTGTATCTCACACTGACAGATGCAGTAAAGACTGCAAATGCATTTTTTTGCCCAAAATGTTTTTTTTTTACCCAGAATATTATTGCAATATTTCAAGCTTGTATCTCACACTGACAGATGCAGTAAAGGCTGCAAAATGTTGCCCAAAATGGATTTTTTTTTTAAAATAAAGAATAGAACAGCAGTATCTAACATGTGTATCAAGATGGGGGGCCCAAGTATGATGTGTGGGAGCATGCGTGTGGACGGTCGCCGAACGCCCAGCCCGATGTGATGCTGCTCCAGCCATTGCTCTGCTGTATGCCGTCCCCCGCTGCCATGTGATGCCGCCTCCCGCTGTCTGATGATGTCCCGCAGCCGCTGACGTCCTGTTGCCTGCTGCCTGCCGCTCCACCGCTGGGCTGTTTATGCTCCCCTGGGCCTGAAGTGGATACAGAGTGGGCTCCTTGGCCCTGGATAGAGGGAGCTGAGTGGAGCTGAATGTACAACCTAGACCAGAATTGGAGGGACAGTCTCAGCGGTGATGAGGTGAGAGGTGCATATGTTCCTCTTTTTTCGGCTGAACTTGCCATATGTTCCTCTTTTTTCGGCTGACTAAGCCGTTATACAGGCTGATACAGTAGTGCTGTGCAGGCTGAGGGGGGGCTGAAGGGGTCATGATAATTGGATCTAAAGTGTATATGTGGGGGTCGGGATGGCATGTGGGCGGGCACACCTCTCTCCCAGCCATGGAGCTCCCAGCCCGATGAGAAGTTGAGTCCCAAATGAGACTGCCCTGCTGCTGTGCTGGTTCCCCTCCCACCCCGCCTGCTGCCTGGACACGCTGTGGAAACCTCCTGACTTACCGCAGGTTAACATCTGACGGTCTGGCCCGCTCTGCTGATCTGCCTTGCTGCCACTCGTCGGCCGACTGTCCTGGGTCTGCTGAGCGCGTTGTGATTGCGGTGATGCGCGGGCATGGTACTGGAGCTGGTCGCTGAGCTGTGTCTGAAGGAAGGCTGGGCCGACCTTGTGGTTCGTGAGTGCCTCACCCCTCTCCCTCCTCCTCCTGCAAACGGGATGTGAGTTGTTTGCTGCCTCTCTTTTTGCCTGGAGATTTTTTAGGTCTGCTGTTGGTGGTCCGGGACGGCATTGGAGAGAGGGAGCAGGTTGGGGATTGTCGGAAGGGGGCCTTGGAACGGATCCTAAAGGCACGCATGTGGGATCTGATATGGGGTATACGGCTCAAAGTGAAGTGGCTGGATGAAAGGAGGGGATGAACTAACTTGATTAATATTGCAAATGAAGCGAGTCCTACCGATCCCCATGTTTAACTATTTCTGCTGTGAATATTGAAAGCATGATAGCCTTGTCATAGGCTATATATATGTAAACAGGGGATGGTTGGATGACTTGAGGGTTTGAATTAATCCAACTAACTTTGCAAATGAATTGAGCTAACTGAGTGACTGCCACTGTCTTTATGGTATTAACTGTTTTGAGCTGTGGTTGAATACGTAATGACGGGATGAACGGACGGCTCAAATTTATTCAACAAATTTTCAAAAATAATTGAGTCGTTGTTGATGTTTTTTAGGCCATCAACTGTGTGAGCTCTAAAATAACGCAATTTCCAATCAAGTTTTTTGTAGTACAATGGACTAAGGGAAAGAGGAAACTCTAGGGATGGCTAGACAGGGGGCGGGGAAAAGGGATAAGGGCCAAGTTGAGTTAAACACTTCGATTTTCCCTATGACAAAAAAACTGAAAAAACTAGGCAATTACTTTTGACCACTATGCAAGTACAAAGTAGCCCCCCCAAAAAGAAAAAATGAGGAGCTGACTCGCTCTCAAAAGGGTGAATCTATCCTAGAGGAAAATTCTGTAATGAAGGTGACGGATGTGAGTTTCCAGTCTGGAGATAGGGGAGGGCAGCAGGTGAGGGTGGGTGAGGAGGGAAAAGAGACAACAGAGGGGGAGCAGGTTCCTAGTCTGCAGGACATATTCCAAGAAATAAAAAAAAATGTAGCCTGGCAATACAGCCTTCCACCAGACTGGAAATATCAGGAAGTAGGTGGGATTACTCAGAGCGGGCATTCAAAAATATAAAGAAATATTAACAGAAATAGAGAAATGAACGCCGGACTCTGAGGATCTCTTACAGATAATTAGGGTAGAAAAAGACTCCCTGAAGGAGGAGAATAGGGAACTGAAAAGCAGAGTACTGGAGTTGGAAAATAGGTCCAGGAGGCATAATCTGAGATGTCTGGAGATCCCAGAGGGGGTGGAGGGGCAAGACCTCACCACTTTTGTACAAACTTGGCTGAAGGAACAGCTAGGCCAGGACATCTCAGATTATAAAAACTTTGTGGATCAAGCCTAAAGACTCCCGTCAAAGAAACCCCCACCAGAGTGAGACCAAGACCTATAATCCTCAATTTACTATCGGTTAGGGATAAGGATGAGATAATGCCAATTTAGCAATTTCCTAATTTATTGGTTTCTGCTGTATCAGAGCTATTTTAAATCTATCCCTAAAAGGGTATATCAGATTCAAGGTGCACATAGGGTCATTCTGAATAACTTCACACACACGCTACTGTGCATTTCCAAGTCTAATTCTGTCCGTAAAACGTATACCTGTCACCCAGCGCCTAAATACTAGGCCTCAAATTTATATCCTGCTAAATCTGTCGTTACTGCTGTACTGTTGTGGCTGGGCAAGTTATTTAGTGTCCGTCAAAGCACATTTTTTGTTCTGGGTTGAAATACAAATTCCAATTTAGCAATTTCCTAATTTATTGGTTTCTGCTGTATCAGAGCTATTTTAAATCTATCCCTAAAAGGGTATATCAGATTCAAGGTGCACATAGGGTCATTCTGAAAAACTTCACAAAAACGCTACTGTGCATATCCCAGTCTAATTCTGTCTGTAAAACGTATACCTGTCACCCAGCGCCTAAATACTAGGCCTCAAATTCATAGTCCGCTTAATCGGTGGATACTGCTGTGCCTGTATTAGTGTAATACGGTACCTAAATAGATAGCCAGATAGTGTTAGGTGTCTGCAAAAAAAGGCCTGAATTTGCATTCAATACATTGGGCCAAATAATATTTTTGTTGTTGTGGTGAACGATAACAATGAGGAAAACATCTAGTAAGGGACGTGGACGTGGACATGGTCGTGGTGGTGTTAGTGGACCCTCTGGTGCTGGGAGAGGACGTGGCCATTCTGCCACATCCACACGTCCTAGTGTACCAACTACCTCAGGTCCCAGTAGCCGCCAGAATTTACAGCGATATATGGTGGGGCCCAATGCCGTTCTAAGGATGGTAAGGCCTGAGCAGGTACAGGCATTAGTCAATTGGGTGGCCGACAGTGGATCCAGCACGTTCACATTATCTCCCATCCAGTCTTCTGCAGAAAGCGCACAGATGGCGCCTGAAAACCAACCCCATCAGACTGTCACATCGCCCCCATGCATATCAGGGAAACTGTCTGAGCCTCAAGTTATGCAGCACTCTCTTATGCTGTTTGAAGACTCTGCTGGCAGGGTTTCCCAAGGGCATCCACCTAGCCCTTCCCCAGCGGTGGAAGACATAGAATGCACTGACGCACAACCACTTATGTTTCCTGATGATGAGGACATGGGAATACCACCTCAGCAAGTCTCTGATGATGACGAAACACAGGTGCCAACTGCTGCGTCTTTCTGCAGTGTGCAGACTGAACAGGAGGTCAGGGATCAAGACTGGGTGGAAGACGATGCAGGGGACGATGAGGTCCTAGACCCCACATGGAATGAAGGTCGTGCCACTGACTTTCACAGTTCGGAGGAAGAGGCAGTGGTGAGACCGAGCCAACAGCGTAGCAAAAGAGGGAGCAGTGGGCAAAAGCAGAACACCCGCCACCAAGAGACTCCGCCTGCTACTGACCACCGCCATCTGGGACCGAGCACCCCAAAGGCAGCTTCAAGGAGTTCCCTGGCATGGCACTTCTTCAAACAATGTGCTGACGACAAGACCCGAGTGGTTTGCACGCTGTGCCATCAGAGCCTGAAGCGAAGCATTAACGTTCTGAACCTTAGCACAACCTGCATGACCAGGCACCTGCATGCAAAGCATGAACTGCAGTGGAGTAAACACCTTAAAAACAAGGAAGTCACTGAGGCTCCCCCTGCTACCTCTTCTGCTGCTGCCGCCTCGGCCTCTTCTGCTGCTGCCGCCTCGGCCTTTTCCTCCGCCTCTGGAGGAACGTTGGCACCTGCCGCCCAGCAAACAGGGGATGTACCACCAACACCACCACCACCTCCGTCACCAAGCGTCTCAACCATGTCACACGGCAGCGTTCAGCTCTCCATCTCACAAACATTTGAGAGAAAGCGTAAATTCCCACCTAGCCACCCTCGATCCCTGGCCCTGAATGCCAGCATTTCTAAACTACTGGCCTATGAAATGCTGTTATTTAGACTGGTGGACACAGACAGCTTCAAACAGCTCATGTCGCTTGCTGTCCCACAGTATGTTGTTCCCAGCCGCCACTACTTCTCCAAGAGAGCCGTGCCTTCCCTGCACAACCAAGTATCCGATAAAATCAAGTGTGCACTGCGCAACGCCATCTGTAGCAAGGTCCACCTAACCACAGATACGTGGACCAGTAAGCACGGCCAGGGACGCTATATCTCCCTAACTGCACACTGGGTAAATGTAGTGGCAGCTGGGCCCCAGGCGGAGAGCTGTTTGGCGCACGTCCTTCCGCCGCCAAGGATCGCAGGGCAACATTCTTTGCCTCCTGTTGCCACCTCCTCCTTCTCGGCTTCCTCCTCCTCTTCTTCCACCTGCTCATACAGTCAGCCACACACCTTCACCACCAACTTCAGCACAGCCCGGGGTAAACATCAGCAGGCCATTCTGAAACTCATATGTTTGGGGGACAGGCCCCACACCGCACAGGAGTTGTGGCGTGGTATAGAACAACAGACCGACGAGTTGCTGCCGGTGAGCCTCAAGCCCGGCCTGGTGGTGTGCGATAATGGGCTAAATCTCGTTGCAGCTCTGGGACTAGCCGGTTTGACGCACATCCCTTGCCTGGCGCATGTGCTGAATTTGGTGGTGTAGAAGTTCATTCACAACTACCCCGACATGTCAGAGCTGCTGCATAAAGTGCGGGCCGTCTGTTCGCGCTTCCGGCGTTCACATCCTGCCGCTGCTCGCATGTCTGCGCTACAGTGTAACTTCGGCCTTCACGCTCACCGCCTGATATGCGACATGCCCACCAAGTGGAACTCCACCTTGCACATGCTGGACAGACTGTGCGAGCAGCAGCAGGCCATAGTGGAGTTGCAGCTGCAGCACGCACGGGTCAGTCGCACTGCGGAACAGCACCACTTCACCACCAATGACTGGGCCTCCATGCGAGACCTGTGTGCCCTGTTGCGCTGTTTCGAGTACTCCACCAACATGGCCAGTGCCGATGACGCTGTTATCAGCGTTACAATACCACTTCTATGTCTCCTTGAGAAAACACTTAGGGCGATGATGGAAGAGGAGGTGGCCCAGGAGGAGGAGGAGGAGGAAGAGGGGTCATTTTTAGCACTTTCAGGCCAGTCTCTTCGAAGTGACTCAGAGGGAGGTTTTTTGCAACAGCAGAGGCCATGTACAAGTGTGGCCAGCCAGGGCCCACTACTGGAGGACGAGGATGAGGAGGAGGTGGACGAGGATGAGGATGAAGCATGGTCACAGCAGGGTGGCACCCAACGCAGCTCGGGCCCATCACTGGTGCGTGGCTGGGGGAAAGGCAGGACGATAACGATACGCCTTCCACAGAGGACAGCTTGTCCTTACCCCTGGGCAGCCTGGCACACATGAGCGACTACATGCTGCAGTGCCTGCGCAACGACAGCAGAGTTGCCCACATTTTACCGTGTGCGGACTACTGGGTTGCCACCCTGCTGGATCCACGGTACAAAGACAATGTGCCCACCTTACTTCCTGCACTGGAGCGTGATAGGAAGATGAGCGAGCACAAGCGTACGTTGGTAGACGCGCTACTGAGAGCATTCCCAAATGTCACAGGGGAACAAGTAGAAGCCCAAGGCCAAGGCAGAGGAGGAGCAAGAGGTCGCCAAGGCAGCTGTGTCACGGCCAGCTCCTCTGAGGGCAGGGTTAGCATGGCAGAGATGTGGAAAAGTTTTGTCAACACGCCACAGCTAACTGCACCACCACCTGATACGCAACGTGTTAGCAGGAGGCAACATTTCACTAACATGGTGGAACAGTACGTGTGCACACCCCTCCACGTACTGACTGATTCGGCCCCATTCAACTTCTGGGTCTCTAAATTGTCCACGTGGCCAGAGCTAGCCTTTTATGCCTTGGAGGTGCTGGCCTGCCCGGCGGCCAGCGTTTTGTCTGAACGTGTATTCAGCACGGCAGGGGGCGTCATTACAGACAAACGCAGCCGCCTGTCTACAGCCAATGTGGACAAGCTGACGTTCATAAAAATGAACCAGGCATGGATCCCACAGGGCCTGTCCCTCCCTTGTGCAGATTAGACATTAAACTACCTCCCCTTAACCATATATTATTGTACTCCAGGGCACTTCCTCATTCAATCCTATTTTTATTTTCATTTTACCATTATATTGCGAGGCTACCCAAAGTTGAATGAACCGCTCCTCTGTCTGGGTGCCGGGGTCTAAATATATGCCAATGGACTGTTCCAATGTTAGGTGACGTGAAGCCTGATTCTCTGCTATGACATGCAGACTGATTCTCTGCTGACATGAAGACAGATTCTGTGTTATGGGAACTCTCTCCTCTGCCTGGGTGCTGGGCCTAAATATCTGACAATGGACTGTTGCAGTGGTGGCTGACGTGAAGCCTGATTCTCTGCTATGACATGCAGACTGATTCTCTGGTGACATGAAGCCAGATTCTGTGTTATGGGACCTCTCTCCTCTGCCTGGGTGCCGGGGCCTAAATTTATGATAATGGACTGTTACAGTGGTGGGTGACGTGAAGCCTGATTCTCTGCTATGATATGAAGACTGATTATCTGCTGACATGAAGCCAGATTCTGTGTTATGGGACCTCTCTCCTCTGACTGGGTGCTGGGCCTAAATTTATGAAAATGGACTGTTACAGTGGTGGGTGACGTGAAGCCTGATTCTCTGCTATGATATGAAGACTGATTATCTGCTGACATGAAGCCAGATTCTGTGTTATGGGACCTCTCTCCTCTGCCTGGGTGCCGGGGCCTAAATTTATGATAATGGACTGTTACAGTGGTGGGTGACATGAAGCCTGATTCTATGCTATGACATGAAGACTGATTCTCTGGTGACATGAAGCCAGATTCTGTGTTATGGGACCTCTCTCCTCTGCCTGGGTGCTGGGCCTAAATATATGACAATGGACTGTTGCAGTGGTGGCTGACGTGAAGCCTGATTCTCTGCTATGACATGCAGACTGATTCTCTGCTGACATGAAGACAGATTCTGTGTTATGGGAACTCTCTCCTCTGCCTGGGTGCTGGGCCTAAATATCTGACAATGGACTGTTGCAGTGGTGGCTGACGTGAAGCCTGATTCTCTGCTATGACATGCAGACTGATTCTCTGGTGACATGAAGCCAGATTCTCTGTTACGGGACCTCTCTCCTCTGCCTGGGTGCCGGGGCCTAAATATCTGAGAATGGACTGTTCCAGTGGTGGGTGACGTGAAGCCAGATTCTCTGCTATGGGACCTCTCTCCAATTGATATTGGTTAATTTTTATTTATTTTATTTTTATTTTTATTCATTTCCCTATCCACATTTGTTTCCAGGGGATTTACCTACATGTCGCTGCCTTTTGGAGCCCTCTAGCCCTTTCCTGGGCTTTTTTTCCGCCTTTTTAGTGCCGAAAAGTTCGGGTCCCCATTGACTTCAATGGGGTTCGGGTTCGGGTTCGGGACGAAGTTCGGATCGGGTTCGGATCCCGAACCCGAATATTTCCGGGAAGTTCGGCCGAACTTCTCGAACCCGAACATCCAGGTGTCCGCTCAACTCTAAACAAGAGGTATGGTGGAGGCATGGAGTCTATAAACTAGGCCAGATATGGAGACAGGGTGATATAATATTATATGAAGATCTTAAAAAGGAGTATGGTTTGGGTAACACAGAACTGTGGTTTTTCCATATACAAATAAACAAGTATCGAGAAAGCTGCTGGGGCGGGGTACATTGATATTTACCCTTCTGCAGCCGTTAGCTGACATTTCTGGTTTAAAAATAGGGGGGAAATTAGTCTCTAAAATATATCGAATGTCTGTTAAAACAAAAGACTAAGAGGATAGCAGTAAACAGCTTAAGGCATAAATGGCAAGATGCTATAAACCCCCAGAAAGAAGAATTCTGGGATTTGGCTATTCAGGGGAAAAATAGGATCTCAAAGAACTTTTCTCATAGAATTACCCAATTCAACATACTATATCGCCTTTATTATTCCCCCAATAACTGGAATGGGGCAGCTACAGTACCCTGAAAGATTATCAAAATTAGGGCTATTCACTTTAGAAAAAAAGACGACTGAGGGGAGATCTAATTAATATGTATAAATATATCAGGGGTCAGTACAGAGATCTATCCCATCATCTATTTATCCCCAGGACTGTGACTGTGACGAGGGGACATCCTCTGCGTCTGGAGGAAAGAAGGTTTGTACACAAACATAGAAGAGGATTATTTACGGTAAGAGCAGTGAGACTATGGAACTCTCTGCCTGAGGAGGTGGTGATGGTGAGTACAATAAAGGAATTCAAGAGCGGCCTGGATGTATTTCTGGAGCGTAATATTATTACAGGCTATAGCTTCTAGAGAGGGGTCGTTGGGAGTTATTCTGATTGCCCTAAAGTGGGGAAAATTGGCTTCTACCTCACAGGGTTTCATTTATTGTTTTTTTTATGTTGTCTATTTTGTGATCCTTTCCCACCCCGTGTGTCTCACCATTGTATTGTATTGTTCGTCATTGTATTTTATCGGATTTTCCCTTTTTGGCAACCATAATATAGTTTATATACAGGTCCTTCTAAAAAAATTTGCATATTGTGATAAAGTTCATTATTTTCTGTAATGTACTGATAAACATTAGACTTTCATATATTTTAGATTCATTACACACAACTGAAGTAGTTCAAGCCTTTTATTGTTTTAATATTGATGATTTTGGCATACCGCTCATGAAAACCCAAAATTCCTATCTAAAAAAAAATTAGCATATCATGAAAAGGTTCTCTAAACGAGCTATTAACCTAATCATCTGAATCAACTAATTAACTCTAAACACCTGCAAAAGATTCCTGAGGCTTTTAAAAACTCCCAACCTGGTTCATTACTCAAAACCGCAATCATGGGTAAGACTGCAGACCTGACTGCTGTCCAGAAGGCCATCATTGACACCCTCAAGCATGAGGGTAAGACACAGAAAGAAATTTCTGAACGAATAGGCTGTTCCCAGAGTGCTGTATCAAGGCACCTCAGTGGGAAGTCTGTGGGAAGGAAAAAGGGTGGCAGAAAACGCTGCACAACGAGAAGAGGTGACCGGACCCTGATGAAGATTGTAAAGTAGGACCGATTCCAGACCTTGGGGGACCTGCGGAAGCAGTGGACTGAGTCTGGAGTAGAAACATCCAGAGCCACCGTGTTCAGGCGTGTGCAGGAAATCGGCTACAGGTGCCACATTCCACAGGTCAAGCCATTTTTGAACCAGAAACAGCGGCAGAAGCACCTGACCTGGGCTACAGAGAAGCAGCACTGGACTGTTGCTCAGTGGTCCAAAGTACTTTTTTCGGATGAAAGCAAATTTTGTAAGTCATTCGGAAATCAAGGTGCCAGAGTCTGGAGGAAGACTGGGGAGAGGGAAATTCCAAAATGCCTGAAGTCCAGTGTCAAGTACCCACAGTCAGTGATGGTCTGGGGTGCCATGTCAGCTGCTGGTGTTGGTCCACTGTGTTTTATCAAGGGCAGGGTCAATGCAGCTAACTATCAGGAGATTTTGGAGCACTTCATGCTTTCATCTGCTGAAAAGCTTTATGGAGATGAGGATTTCATTTTTCAGCACGACCTGGCACCTGCTCACAGTGCCAAAACCACTGGTAAATGGTTTACTGACCATGGTATTACTGTGCTCAATTGGCCTGCCAACTCTCCTGACCTGAACGCCATAGAGAATCTGTGGGATATTGGGAAGAGAAAGTTGAGAGACGCAAGACCCAACACTCTGGATGAGCTTAAGGCCGCTATCGAAGCATCCTGGGCCTCCATAACACCTCAGCAGTGCCACAGGCTGATTGCCTCCATGCCACGCCGCATTGAAGCAGTCATTTCTGCAAAAGGATTCCCGACCAAGTATTGAGTGCATAACTGAACATAATTATTTGAAGGTTGACTTTTTTAGTATTAAAAACACTTTTCTTTTATTGGTCGGATGAAATATGCTAATTTTTTTAGATAGGAATTTTGGGTTTTCATGAGCTGTATGCCAAAATCATCAATATTAAAACAATAAAAGGCTTGAACTACTTCAGTTGTGTGTAATGAATCTAAAATATATGAAAGTCTAATGTTTATCAGTACATTACAGAAAATAATGAACTTTATCACAATATGCTAATTTTTTTAGAAGGACCTGTATATTGTTAGTCGCGCTTTGCCTTTTCCTCCTTTCTTGGTGTTGTCACTCTGACAGATGCAGCAAAGGCTGCAAATGTAGTTTTTTGCCCAAATTGGGTGTTTTTTCAAACCCAAGAGCAGTATTTCTAGCTTGTATCTCACACTAACAAATACAGCCAAGGCCGCAAATTTTGTATTTGGCGCAAAATGGGTGTTTTTTTTTAATAATATAATAAAACACCAGTATCTAACGTGTGTATCTCACACTGACAGATGCAGCAAAGGCTGCAAATGCAGTTTTTTTAAAACCCAGAATATTTTTGCAGTATTTCAAGCTTGTATCTCACACTGACAGATGCAGCCAAGGCAGCAAATTTAGTATTTGGCCCAAAATGTTTTTTTTTTTTTTTTTTTATAACCGAATGGAATACCAGTATCTAAAGCTTGTATCTCACACTAACAAATGCAGCCAAGGCCGCAAATTTAGTATTTGGCCCAAAATGAGGTTTTTTTTTATAATAGAATAGAACACCAGTATCTAAGGCACGTATCTTACACTGACTGCTTGCAGCGTTCAGCTGTCCGCCTGGCCGTGCGGATCCGTCCAGACTTACAATGTAAGTCAATGGGAACGGATCCGCTTGAAGATGACACCATATGGCTCAATCTTCAAGCGGATCCGTCCCCCATTGACTTTACATTGAAAGTCTGAACGGATGCGCTCAGGCTACTTTCGCACTTAGAAATTTTTCTAAGTTATTAATGCAGACGGATCCGTACTGAACGGAGCCTCCGTCTGCATTAATATGATCGGATCCGTTCAGAACGGATCCGATCAAGCGCAAGTGTGAAAGTAGCCTCACACTGACAGATGACGCAAAGGCTGTAAATTTTACTTTTTTGCCCAAAATGTTTTTTTTTGAATATTATTGCAGTATTTCTAGCTTGTATGTCCCACTAACAAATGCAGCATAGGCCCCAGATGTAGGGTATTTCCAAAAAATAGTGTTTTTTTAAACCCAGAAAATTTTTGAAATATTGCAAGCTTGAATTTCACACTTATAAATGCTGCAAAGGCACCAGATGTAGTATATTGCCAAAAATTGGTGTGTTTTTTTTTAACTCAGATTATTATTGCAGTATTTAAAACTTGTTTTTCACACAAAAAAATGCAGAATAGTCCCCAGATGTAGGGTATTGCCAAAAATGGGAGTTTTTTAAACCCAGAAAATTATTGCAGTATTTCAAGCTTGTATCTCACACTGACAGATGCAGCCAAGGCAGCAAATTTAGTATTTGGCCCAAAATGGGTGTTTTTTTTTTTTTTTTTTTATAACCAAATGGAATACCAGTATCTAAAGCTTGTATCTCACACTAACAAATGCAGCCAAGGCCGCAAATTTAGTATTTGGCCCAAAATGAGTTTTTTTTTTATAATAGAATAGAACACCAGTATCTAACGCACGTATCTTACACTGACAGATGCAGCAAAGGCTGCAAATGCCGTTTTTTGCCCAAAATTGGTGTTTTTTTTCAACCCAGAATATTATTGCTGTATTTCAAGCTTGTATTTCACACTGACAGATGCAGCCAAGCCTGCAAATTATGTTTTTTGACCAAAATGGGTGTTTTTTTAATAACAGAATATAACAGCAGTATCAAACGCGTATATCTCACACTGACAGATGCCGCAAAGGCTGTAAATTTTGTTTTTTGTCCAAAATGGGTGTTTTTTTAAACCCAGAATATTATTGCAGTATTTCTAGCTTGTATGTCCCACTAACAAATGCAGCATAGGCCCCGATGTAGGGTATTTCCCAAAAATTTTGTTTTTTTTAACCCAGAAAATTTTTGAAATATTGCAAGCTTGAATTTCACACTGATAAATGCTGCAAAGGCACCAGATGTAGAATATTGGCAAAAATTTGTGTTTTTTCAAACCCAGATTATTATTGCAGTATTTCAAAATAAATTTTTCACACAAAAAATGCAGAATATATCCCAGATGTAGGGTATTGCCAAAAATGGGAGTTTTTCAAACCCAGAAAATTATTGCAGTATTTCAAGCTTGTATCTCACACTGACAGATGCAGCCAAGGCAGCAAATTTAGTATTTTGCCCAAAATGGGTGTTTTTTTTAAATAACAGAACACCAGTATTTAACGCTTGTATATCACACTGACAGATGCAGCCAAGCCTGTAAATTTAGTTTTTTTACCAAAATATATTTTTTTAAATAACAGAATATAACAGCAGTATCTATTGTGTATATCTCACACTGACAGATGCCGCAAAGGCTGTAAAATTTTAAACCCATAAAATTATTGAAATATTGCAAGCTTGAATTTCACACTGATAAATGCTGCAAAGGCACCAGATGTGCCAAAAATTGGTGTTTTTCAAACCCAGATTATTATTGCAGTATTTCAAACTTGTTTTTCACATAAAAAAAATCAGAATAGTCCCCAGATGTAGGGTATTGCCAAAAATTGGAGTTTTTTTTAAACCCAGAAAATTATTGCAGTATTTCAAGCTTGTATCTCACACTGACAGATGCAGCCAAGGCAGCAAATTTAGTATTTGCCCCAAAATATGTGTTTTTTAAATAACAGAATAGAACACCAGTATCTAAAGCTTTTATCTCACACTAACAAATGCAGCCAAGCCTGCAAATTTAGTATTTGGCCCAAAATAGGTGTTTTTTTTATAACAGAATAGAACACCAGTATCTAACGCTTGTACCTCACACTGACAGATGCAGCATAGGCTGCAAATTTAGTTTTTTGCCCAAAATGGGTGTATTTTTAAACCAAGAATATTATTGCAGTATTTCAAGCTTGTATCTCACACTGATAGACGCAGCCTAGGCCGCAAATTTAGTATTTGGTGCAAAACGGGTGCATTTTTAATAACAGAATAGAACACCAGTATCTAAAGCGTGTTTCTCACACTGACAGATGCAACAAAGGCTGCAAAGTTAGTTTTTTGCCCAAAATGAGTGTTTTTTTAAACCCAAAATATTATTGCAGTATTTCTAGCTTGTATGTCACACTAACAAATGCAGCATAGGCCCCAGATTTGGGGTATTGCCAAAATTTTTTGTTTTTTTTAACCCAGAATATTATTGCAGCATTTCTAGCTTGTATGTTTCACTAACAAATGCAGCATAGGCCCCAGATGTAGGGTATTGCCAAAAATGGGTGTTTTTTTTAAACCCAGAAAATTCTTGAAGTTTTGCAAGCTTGTATTTCACACTGACAAATGCTGAAAAGGCACCAAATGTAGGATATTGCAAAAAATGGGTGTTTTTAATAACAGCAAAATAACAGCAGTATCTAACGCTTGTATCTCACACTGACAGATGCAGCAAAGGCTGCAAATTTAATTTTTTGCCCAAAATAGTTGTTTTTTAAACCCAGAATATGATTGCAGTATTTCTAACTTGTATGTCACACTGACAAATGCTGCAAAGGCCCCAGATGTAGGGTATTGCCAAAAATTGGTGTTTTTTCAAACCCAGAAAATGATTGAAGCATTTCAAGCTTGTATTTCACACTGACAAATACTGCAAAGGCACCAGATGTAGGATATTGCAAAAAAATGGGTGATTTTTCAAACCCAGATTATTATTGCAGTATTTCAAACTTTTATTTTACACAAAAAAATGCAAAACAGGCCCATCTCGGGCCTGTTTTGCATTTTTTTGTGTAAAATAAAAGTTTGAAATACTGCAATAATAATCTGGGTTTGAAAAATCACCCATTTTTTGCAATGGGTATTGCCAAAAATTGGTGTTTTTTAAACCCAGAGAATTATCGCAGTATTTCAAGCTTGGATTTCGCACTGACAATTACTGAAAAGGCCCCAGATGTAAG
This sequence comes from Bufo gargarizans, assembly GCF_014858855.1. NCBI lineage: Eukaryota > Metazoa > Chordata > Amphibia > Anura > Bufonidae > Bufo > Bufo gargarizans. The sequence goes on along the minus strand of NC_058083.1, from coordinate 369,924,726 downwards.
GTCTTGCAAAATATTGGTGATTTTTTTAAACCCAGGAAATTATTAAAGTATTGCAATCTTGTATTTCACATTGACAAATGCTGCAAAGGAACCAGATGCAGGATATTGTCAAAAATGGGTGTTTTTTTAAATAACAGAATAGAACAGCAGTATCTAACACGTGTATGCAGCAAAGGCTGCAAATTTTGTTTTTTGCCCAAAATGGGTGTTTTTTTTTAGCCTCCTCGGGACCGCCGCATGCAGGATTGCGTCCTGGCTGCGGCCCTGTTGTTCCTCCTGGACGCGCCGGCGCGTCATCTCGCGAGACGCGAGATTTTGAGCAGAGCCGACCCGCACATGCGCAGTGCGGGCCGGGAATCGTTACATCAGAAGTTCGTCACCAGCCTGCCAGCCAATGATCATCGCTGGCAGGCTGTTGACTTTCAAAAAATAGAATCACAAGCCAGTTAACACATATTTATAAATATAATGTGCTAAATGGCTTCTGTGCTCCTCTGCTGGTCCTTTTCATCGGTTGGTCCCAGCAGAGGAGCACATATCACTGTGAGTACACCAAACACTACATTTAGCCCCAGATCACCCCAATTAACCCTTTGATCACCCCTTGATCACCCCTGTAAATCACTAGTGAAAGGGAAAAAAGTGATCAGTGTAAACTGTCACTTTTTTTTCACTAGTATTGACGGTTAGGTTTTAGCTTAGTTTAGGCCCCTTTGTTAGGTAGTTAGCGTCGGTTAGCGCCCAGCCCACCGCACCGCAGTCACTGATTTGCTGATTAGCATATCGCTAATCAGCATTGGTACTTTTATAGTATCTGTAAGTGATCAGAACTGATCACAGTCAGATCTATAATAGTATTAGTGTCACCTTAGTTCGCGCTCCACTCAAAACGCAGTGCTTGCCCAATCAGGCATGATCAGTCGCCCACACATGTGTTCACCCACGCCTGCCCCGCTGCAGTGACAAACATAATTTTTTTTTTATCACTGCACAATCACTTAACAAGCGCTGCGTTGATAAAAAAAAAAATCTGTTTTGATATTTTTTATCAAACGCAGCGGCTTCCGGTACTTCGCTAGCCTCCCATTTCTAAGACAGGCTTGCTTTTTTTCTTGGGTAGTCTCAGGGAATACCCCCTAAATTTTGTTGACCAAATGGCAAGTAAGGGGTATTCTTCTGAAGAGGCCTACAGGCCTCTGACCCATTCGGATGAGGAATGGGAACCCTCATCTGACGAATCCAGCGGGTCAGAATACGAACCTGTAGAAAGCAGTGGCAGTCTGACCCAAAGTTTGAACGATGAGGTTGAGGTCCCTGATACCACCAGGCGTACCCGGCCCCGTGTTGCTAGACCACAGGTTGCGCAGGATCCGCTTCAAGGGCAGTAGAGTGGGGCTGGCACTGTCGGATTACGTGGTGAGGCGTGGCAGAAAGAAACCGGTATGCCACTCAATTTATAGCCGCCAACCCGGGAAACTTTTATGCCCAGTCTTTCCGGTGGAAACCCGTCCAAGTTTCCGAATTTAAATCTTTTCTGGGCCTTCTCCTCAACATGGGCCTGACAAAAAAGCATGAATTGCGGTCATATTGGTCCACAAACCCAATTGCCCATGTTCTCTGCTGCCATGTCCAGGACACGATTTGAGACCATTCTGCGTTTCCTGCACTTTAGTGACAACAGCACCTCTCGTCCCAGAGGCCGTCCAGCTTTTGACTGGCTCCGCAAAATTCGGCCGCTCATAGACCACTTTAACACCAAATTTGCAGATTTGTATACCCCTGAGCAAAAGATCTGCATAGACGAGTCCCTTATACATTTTACCGGGCGCCTTGGCTTCAAACAATACATACCAAGCAAGCGCGCCCGCAGGCTATACGCACAAATTTAGAGTCTAGGAACCCACATCTGACGAATCCAGTGGGTCAGAATATGAACCTGTAGAAAGCAGTGGCAGTCTGACCCAAAGTTTGGATGAAGAGGTTGAGGTCCCTGATACCACCAGGCGTACCCGGCCCCGTGTTGCTAGACCACAGGTTGCACAGGATTCGCTTCAAGGGCAGCAGAGTGGGGCTGGCGCTGTCGGATTACGTGGTGAGGCATACACCAGCAGCACAGCCCATCCTAGACCTGGTACCAGCACTGCCGTAGAACATGGTGAAGTGGCGAGCACCAGAAGGGCAGTTGAAGCTGGTATGGTGGCACGTGCATTAGTTCCCCCATCGCAGCCACCGCACAGACAGGCCCGTAGAGCCCCTAGAGTCCCTGAGGTGCTGGCAAACCCTGATTGGCAGCCCCCAACTTCAGCCGCACCAGTAGTTCCCCTTTTCACCGCCCAGTCTGAAGTTCGGGTTGAGACAGCTCAGATTGGATCGGCAGTGGGGTTTTTTGAGCTGTTCTTGACTGCGGAGCTCTTGGACTTAGTCGTGGCAGAAACAAACCGGTATGCCACTCAATTTATAGCTGCCAACCCGGGAAGCTTTTATGCCCAGTCTTTCCGGTGGAAACCCGTCCAAGATTCTGAATTTAAAACTTTTCTCTACAGTAAGGCAGGGAGAACAAAATCCTTCCTCAAATTTCAGGAAGAGATCATCGAGAACCTCCTGTATCCAGGAGGTCCCGTGGCCCCAACCACCAGTGTAGTGAGCCGTCTACACAAGCGACATTTCCCCAATGTCGTTGCTAGTACCTCAAACCAAGCGCCACCCCTAAAAAAATGTTGTGTCTGTAGCAGGAGTGGAATAAGGCATGACACCTGCTATTTCTGTCCTGACTGCCCTGACCACCCTGCCCTATGCTTAGGGGAGTGTTTCCGGAAGTACCAAACACAGGAACACTATTAGTATAGGGATTGCGTCACACAGGACAGGCACACAGGGCTCTTAGGGCCCTTTCACTCACAGCTGCTGCAAACCTCTCCTTTCACCTGGGACAAAGTGCATAATGTACTTCGCCACATCTCTGGGCGATTTGCGCTTTGCACATTGTCCCACGGGGAAGGAGAGGTTTGTCCTATAAAGGTTAAAAAAAAAAACACAGGTAAGCAAAAAAGTTAATGTTCTCTTTCAAATGTTATCTACAGTTAATGTTAATACATATATTGCGTTGAGGCCTGTTTTTTTTTGTTTGTTATTTGTCCTTCTAGGTGGACCAACCGATCGACCAGCTGCAGCACTAATTGTGCTGCTGTCAGATTACAGAAAAGTCGGTGTATGCGGCGCTGCAAGACGAGATTTCTCCTCTGCAGTAAAAAAGATACGTTTGCCGAGGCTTATGACCTGAGGGGCGGTGTTCATATGCTTTGGCAAACACTTTGTATATAAAAAATAAAAAATTCCGGCAATGATTTATTCATCCACATCGATTGATGTGAATGGAGAAATCGGGTTTGCCAGGGCATACGAGCTGAGTGGGTTTGGATGTTTGGCGGAGCTTCTATGTCCTGGCAGACTCCTTTCTCCTCCTTTTTTTTTGCACATTTTTTTGCAGAGATTCTTTCATCCACATTGATCGATGCAAATGAAGAAATCTGTGCTGTTCATTTTTTCTTTCAGCCCGGAGGCTGAACAGAAAAAAAAAATCTCATTACCAGTATGCTCAATATAAGGAGAATAGCAGAAACTCCTAATGCTGGCCATACATGTAATGATTGCTCACATGTGGGGTATTTATACTGCCCTGGCATTTCAGGGGCCCTAAAGCGTGAGAAGAAGTCTGGAATCCAAATGTCTAAAAATGCACTCCTAAAAGGCACTCATTGGAATTTGGGCTCCTTTGCGCACCTAGGCTGCAAAAAAGTGTCACACATGTGGTATCGCCGTATTCAGAAGAAATAGGGCAATGTGTTTTGGGTTGTATTTTTACATATACCCATGCTGGGTGAGAGGAATATCTTTGTCAAATGACAACTTTGTATAAAAATTTTGAAAAGTTGTCTTTTGCCGAGATATTTCTCTCACCCAGCATGGGTATATGTAAAAAGACACCCCTAATCACATTGCCCTACTTCTCCTGAGTACGGCGATACCACATGTGTGACACTTTTTTGCAGCCAAGATGCGCAAAGGGACCCAATTTCCAATGAGTACTTTCAGGATTTCACCGGGCATTTTTACGCATTTGGATTCCAAACTACTTCTCACGCTTTAGGGCCCCTAAAATGCAAAGGCAGTATAAAAACCCCATATGTTACCCTATTTTGGAAAGAAGACACCCCAAGGTATTCCGTGAGGGGTATGGTGAGTTTATGTAAAATTTTATTGTTTGTCACAAGTTAGTGGAATATGAGACTTTGTAAGGAAATAAAAAATAAAAATCATTTTCCGCTAACTTGTGCCAAAAAAAGAAAATATTCTAGGAACTCGCCATGCCCCTCACGGAATACTTTGGGGTGTCTTCTTTCCAAAATGGGGTCACTTGTGGCTGCAAAAAAGTGTCACACATGTGGTATCGCCGTACTCAGAAGAAGTAGAGCAATGTGTTTTGTGGTGTATTTTTACATATACCCATGCTGGGTGAGAGAAATATCTCTGTCAAATGACAACTTTGTATAAAAAAAATGGGAAAAGTTGTCTTTTAGAGAGATATTTCTCTCACCCAGCATAGGTATATGTAAAAGACACCTCAAAACAAATTGCCCTACTTCTCCTGACTACGGCGATACCACATGTGTGACACTTTTTTGCAGCCAAGATGCGCAAAGGGGCCAATTTCCAATGAGTACTTTCAGGATTTCAAGGGGCATTTTTACGCATTTGGATTCCAAACTACTTCTCACGCTTTAGGGCCCCTAAAATGCCAGGGCAGTATAAATACCCCACATGTGACCCCATTTTGGAAAGAAGACACCCCAAGGTATTCCGTGAGGGGTATGGTTAGTTAATGTACAATTTAGTTTTTTGTCACAAGTTAGTGGAATATGAGACTTTATTTTTATTTATTTTTTCTTACAATCATTTTCCGCTAACTTGTGACAAAAAATAAAAACTTGAACTCACTATGAACTCACTATGAACATGAACTCACTATGCCCATCAGCGAATACCTTAGGGTGTCTACTTTCCGAAATAGGGTCAATGTGGGGTGTTTCTACTGTCTGGGCATTGTAGAACCTCAGGAAACATGACTGGTGCTCAGAAAGTCAGAGCTGCTTCAAAATGCGGAAATTCACATTTTTGTACCATAGTTTGTAAACGCTATAACTTTTACCCAAACCAATAAATATACACTTATTGCATTTTTTTTATCAAAGACATGTAGAACAATAAATTTAGAGAAAATTTTATATAGAAATGTAGTTTTATTTGAAAAATTTTACAACTGAAAGTGAAAAATGTCATTTTTTTGCAAAAATTTCGGTCAATTTCGATTAATTAAAAAAAAAGTAAAAATGTCAGCAGCAATGAAATACCACCAAATGAAAGCTCTATTAGTGAGAAGAAAAGGAGATAAAATTCATTTTAATGGTAAGTTGTATGACCGAGCAATAAACCGTGAAACTAGTGTAGTGCAGAATTGTAAAAAGTGGTCTGGTCATTAAGGGGGTTTTATCTAGGGGAGCAGAGGTGGTTAAACCCAGAACATTATTGTAGTATTTCTAGCTTGTATCTCACATTGACAGAAGCAGTCAAGGCAGCAAATTTAGTATTTGGCCCAAAATTGGTGTTTTTTTAATAACAGAATAGAACTCCAGTATGTAACACGTGTATCTCACACTGACAGATGCAGCAAAGGCTGCAAATTTAGTTTTTTAACCAAAATTGGTGGGGTTTTTTTAAACCCAGAAAATTATTGCAGTATTTCTAGCTTGTATGTCACACTAACAAATGCAGCATAGGTACCAGATGTAGAGTATTGCCAAAAATGGGTGTTTTTTTAAACCCTGAATATTATTGCAGTATTTCAAGCTTGTATCTCACACTGACAGATGCAGCCAAGGCCGCAAATTTAGTATTTGTCCCAAAATGGGTGTATTTTTAAAAACATTATAGAACAGCAGTATCTAACGCTAGAGATGTTGCGAACATAAAATTTTCCGTTCGCGAACAGCGAGCGCAAATTTTTGCAAATGTTCGCGAACAGGCGAAACGGACGAACCGCCATTGACTTCAATAGGCAGGCGAATTTTAAAACCCACATGGACTCTATCTAGCCACAGTAGTGATGGAAAAGTTGTTTCAAGGGGACTAACACCTGGACTGTGGCATGCCGGAGGGGGATCAATGGCAAAACTCCCATGGAAAATTACATAGTTGACACAGAGTTGGGTTTTAATCCATAAAGGGCATAAATCACCTAACAGTCCAAAAAAATTTTAAACAACGTGGTTCAAAACATCCAGTGTGTGTATTTGATCAGGTATGATATTGTATCAATCTCAGGTAGTGTAAGGGTTATGCCCGCTTCACAGACATTGACAGACCAAACTCCACTTTTAATGCACCGCAAACAACCGCAAACAGTCCATTTGCCCAACCGCAAACTTGCCATTTGCACAAGGTTGGATACCAAGAAAGCCATGTCCCGTTGATGTCATTGAAGGTTTCTTCCTCCACCCAGCCACGTACAACACCAAGGGTCCCCGAAAGGTGAATTGAATTGATTTTTCGAACGGGGAGATGGTTAAAATAACGATGGCTCTCTCCCCTTTGTTTGAATCCATGGTCACTGCGTCTGCGCCGTGCAATTTACTGTCACACCCGATATGAGTAGTATTTTCTGTAGTTCTCTTCTCATCAGTTTAATCCCTGTTACGTCCCCAACCTGGGGTCCATATATTGAATTGATTTTTCGAACGGGGAGATGGTTAAAAAAATGCTGTCTCCCTCCCCTTTGTTTGAATCCACGGTCACTGCATCTGCGCCGCGCAATTTACTGTCACACCCGATATGAGTGGTATTTTCTGTAGTTCTCTTCTCATCAGTTTAATTCCTGTTACGTCCCATATCAGGGATTGCCTTTTGTGAAAAAAAATTTAGGCCGGATACCTTCGACTGCCTTCACAGTGACAGACCAAACTCTGATACAGGTCCTTCTAAAAAAATTAGCATATTGTGATAAAGTTCTGTAATGTACTGATAAACATTAGACTTTCATATATTTTAGATTCATTATACACCAACTGAAGTAGTTCAAGCCTTTTATTGCTTTAATATTGATGATTTTGGCATACAGCTCATGAAAACCCAAAATTCCTATCTAAAAAAATTTGCATATCATGAAAAGGTTCTCTAAACGAGCTATTAACCTAATCATCTGAATCAACTAATTAACTCTAAACAACTGCAAAAGATTCCTGAGGCTTTTAAAAACTCCCAGCCTGGTTCATTACTCAAAACCGCAATCATGGGTAAGACTGCCGACCTGACTGCTGTCCAGAAGGCCATCATTGACACCCTCAAGCAAGAGGGTAAGACACAGAAATAAATTTCTGAACGAATAGGCTGTTCCCAGAGTGCTGTATCAAGGCACCTCAGTGGGAAGTCTGTGGGAAGGAAAAAGGGTGGCAGAAAACGCTGCACAACGAGAAGAGGTGACCGGACCCTGAGGAAGATTGTGGAGAAGGACCGATTCCAGACCTTGGGGGACCTGCGGAAGCAGTTGACTGAGTCTGGAGTAGAAACATCCAGAGCCACCGTGTAGAGGCGTGTGCAGGAAATTGGCTACAGGTGCCACATTCCCCAGGTCAAGCCACTTTTGAACCAGAAACAGCTGCAGAAGCGCCTGACCTGGGCTACAGAGAAGCAGCACTGGACTGTTGCTCAGTGGTCCAAAGTACTTTTTTCGGATGAAAGCAAATTTTGCATGTCATTCGGAAATCAAGGTGCCAGAGCCTGGAGGAAGACTGGGGAGAGGGAAATGCCAAAATGCCTGAAGTCTAGTGTCAAGCACCCACAGTCAGTGATGGTCTGGGGTGCCATGTCAGCTGCTGGTGTTGGTCCACTGTGTTTTATCAAGGGCAGGGTCAATGCAGCTAGCTATCAGGAGATTTTGGAGCACTTCATGCTTCCATCTGCTGAAAAGCTTTATGGAGATAAGGATTTCAATTTTCAGCACGACCTGGCACCTGCTCACAGTGCCAAAACCACTGGTAAATGGTTTACTGACCATGGTATTACTGTGCTCAATTGGCCTGCCAACTCTCCTGACCTGAACCCCATAGAGAATCTGTGGGATATTTGGAAGAGAAAGTTGAGAGACGCAAGACCCAACACTCTGGATGAGCTTAAGGCCACTATCGAAGCATCCTGGGCCTCCATAACACCTCAGCAGTGCCACAGGCTGATTGCCCCCATGCCACGCCGCATTGAAGCAGTCATTTCTGCAAAAGGATTCCCGACCAAGTATTGAGTGCATAACTGGACATAATTATTTGAAGGTTGATTTTTTTTGTATTAAAAACACTTTTCTTTTATTGGTCGGATGAAATATGCTAATTTTTTTAGATAGGAAATTTGGGTTTTCATGAGCTGTATGCCAAAATCATCAATATTAAAACAATAAAAGGCTTGAACTACTTCAGTTGTGTGTAATGAATCTAAACTATATGAAAGTCTAATGTTTATCAGTACATTACAGAAAATAATGAACTTTATCACAATATGCTAATTTTTTTAGAAGGACCTGTACACCAAACTGAATTGATTTTAGGAACTGGGAGAATGAAAAAGCAGCTTGGTCGGTCCTCTTACTCCCAAGTTGGGGCACTGCGCGTGCATGGAGCAATGTGCTGTGATACCCTGACCCTATATAAGTGGTGTCTTAACTAGTACTATTCCTATCAGTTTAATACCTGTTACGTCCCCTATCCGGGGACGTGTGTCGAATTGATTAACCATTGTCGAATTAACGAACCATTACGACATCCTGAAATCATTTAGTTCTGAGCTCTGTACTTGCTTTGTATTGGAATTGATGGGGATTTTATAAATTGTCTGCATTATTTCTGATATACTATTAAGAGACTTTATTATGATTTTTTTATTTTATGTATTAAAAACCCATACAATAATTTAAAAAAATGAAAAGAAAATTAATGTTTTTTTCTATGAAAAATTATCCAGCCGATCGCTTTTAGTCTGATCAAAATGAAGCAACGACCTTATCATCTGGGGTGTGGCAACATTGCCAACACACTCATAGAGGTGATGATCGTTCATTGTGATACGCAAGCCCATTCACCAGTACAAGGTACCGATCACAAAGGAAAATTGACACATTAATGTGCCTTTTTTGGTTTTGTTTTTGCAGCCAACAGTGCAGCACCAGAGGCCAGAAAAATTTGGCATGTACACATGCCTGAAAAATTAGGTATTGTTGCAGCCACTGTCAGTGACAATGCCTCCTGCTGCACTGAAGGTCCTTTCTGACAGGACTCTTGAAGCGCGGCAGGCCAGAAGTTCTATCGCAAACTGGGATAGCTCAGGCCACACACCCAGTAGTCAAGGGGTTCATCGCTCCTCAGAGTGTTGATATCTGCAGTTAAGGCGAGGTAGTCTGCTACCTGTCAGTCGAGTCGTTCTCTAAGGCTGGATCCCGAAGGGCTTTGGCGATGTGTAGGACTGAAAAAGCTCTGCATATTCTCCATCAACAACAAATCTGTAAAGCGCCCTGTCCTTGCCGCCGTCATCGTGGTAGGAGGATTACTTTCACCTCTTCCCCAGTTAGATTCCCGTTGTGCTGTGACATCCCCCTTATAACCTGTGTAAAGCATATTTTTTTGTTTGGTTTTGAAGTGCTGCATCCTTTCTGACTTTCGGTAATTTGGTTACATTTCCACCCATTTCTGCTTATACGGGGGTCTAGTAGCGTGGCCACCCAGTATAAGTTGTTCTCCTTCACCCTTTTTTTACGAGGGTCCCTCAACAGACATGACAGCATGAAAGACCCCATTTGCACAAGGTTGGATGCCGAGCTACTCATTTCCCGTTCCTTCTCCTCACTGATGTCATTGACGGTCTGTTCTTCCTCCCAGCCACCTACAACACCACGGGTCCCAGATAGGTGACAACAACGAGCACCCTGGGAGGCCTGCTGTGGTTGGTCTTTGTCCTCCTCAAAGCCACATTCCTCCTCTGACTCCTCTTCCTCATACTCCTCTTGTAGCGTTGCCACAGGTCCGGCGAGCGATGATGACAAGGATGTTTCTGGTGGTGATGGTGAACACAACTCTTCCTCTTCATCTACAGCCTGATCCAGCACTCTTCGCAGGGCACGCTCCAGGAAGAAAACAAATGGGATGAGGTCGCTGATGGTGCCTTCGGTGTGACTGACTAGGTTTGTCACCTCCTCAAAAAGACGCATGTGGCAAAAATCATACAAATGCTCGTTGACGGCTTTTTCTTGTTAAAGCAGGCGGTCGAACATTAGGAGTGTTGAATTCAAATGTGTCGGGCTGTCGCAAATCAAGCGCCTTACTGACATGTTGTTTCGGCGCTGAATGTCTGAAAAGCGCGCCATGGCCGTGTAGGAATGCCTGAAATGGCCACACACCTTCCTGGCCTGCTTGAGGACGTCCTGTAAGCCTGGGTACTTAGACACAAAGCGTTGTACGATGAGATTCAACACATGTGCCATGCACGGCACATGTGACAACAAATTCAATGCCGCCAACAAATTGCTTCCATTGTAACACACCACATTTCCGATCTCCAGTTGGTGCGGGGTCAGCCACTGATCCACCTGTGCGTTCAGGGTGGACAGGAGTGCTGGTCCGGTGTGGCTCTCTGTCGGGATGTGGAATAGCCCCTGGGGAGCTGGAGGGATTCAATTGATGAGCAGCCAGATGCCGCTGCAGAAGAGGACTCAGCCGAGGAGGTTATCGAAGAGGATGGAGTAGAGAAGGTGGCAATAGGCCTGCCTGCAAGTCGTGGCGGTGTCACCAACTTCGCTGCAGAGCCACGCATTCCATGCTTGGCAGCTGTCAGCAGGTTGACCCAATGCACAGTGTACGTGATAAAACTGCCCTGACCGTGCTTTGCAGACCAGGTATCAGTGGTCAGATGGACCCTTGCCCCAACACTGTATGCCAGAGATGCCATGACTTCCTGTTCAATTACTGATTAGAGGTTTGGGATTGCCTTAGTTTAAAAATTAAATTGTCCTGGTACCTTCCACTGTGGTGTCCCAATAGTGACACATTTTTTGAAGGCCTCAGACTCCACCAGCTGGTATGGTAAAAGTTGGCGGGGTAAGAGTTCCATCAAGCCAGCTTTCCTTGACAGACACCTAACTGTGGGCAGATGAGATGGAACTGCTGAAGGTGAGAGGCGGAGTGGCTGGTGGTTGAGAGGGGGCAAGGAGGACAGCAGTGGTTGACGTGGCTGAAGATGCTGGACCAGGAGGAGGATGGTGGCTTTGAGTTTGTGTGCTGCTTGTACTCATGTGTTGATCCCACTGGCGTTTGTGATGTGAGATTATGTGCCTTTGCAAAGCAGTTGTACAGAGGTGGGTGTTGGACTTCCCATGACTGTTTCTTTTGGCACAGGTTGCAAATGGCATTGCTGTTATCAGAGGCAGACACACAAAACAATGCCACACTGCTGAGCTTTGCAATGACAGCATTCTGGTGGTGGCTACAGCATGCGTTGATTGGCGTGCTGTCTGGCTACAAGGAATTTGTGAGTGACACCCTGTAACGGTATCAGTGGTGGCCTAGCAGCAAGTGGCCACAGTACAGTCTGTGGGCCAGACACACACTGGCTTGCAACTGGGATTACAGGTCCTTCTCAAAAAATAAGCATATTGTGATAAAGTTCATTATTTTCTGTAATATACTGATAAACATTAGACTTTCATATATTTTAGATTCATTACACACAACTGAAGTAGTTCAAGCCTTTTTTTGTTTTAATATTGATGATTTTGGCATACAGCTCATGAAAGCCCCAAATTCCTATCTAAAAAAATTAGCATATTTCATCCGACCAATAAAAGAAAAGTGTTTTTTATACAAAAAGGTCAACCTTCAAATAATTATGTTCAATTAATCACTCAATACTTGGTCGGGAATCCTTTTGCAGAAATGACTGCTTCAATGCGGCATGGCATGGAGGCAATCAGCCTGTGGCACTGCTGAGGTGTTATGGAGGCCCAGGATGCTTCGATAGCGGCCTTAAGCTCATCCAGAGTGTTGGGTCTTGCGTCTCTCAACTTTCTCTTCCCAATATCCCACAGATTCTCTATGGGGTTCAGGTCAGGAGAGTTGGCAGGCCAATTGAGCACAGTAATACTATGGTCAGTAAACCATTTACCAGTGGTTTTGGCACTGTGAGCAGGTGCCAGTTTGTGATGAAAAATGAAATCTTCATCTCCATAAAGCTTTTCAGCAGATGGAAGCATGAAGTGCTCTAAAATCTCCTAATAGCTAGCTGCATTGACCCTGCCCTTGATAAAACACAGTGGACCAACACCAGCAGCTGACATGGCACCCCAGACCATCACTGACTGTGGGTACTTGACACTGGACTTCAGGCATTTTGGCATTTCCCTCTCCCCAGTCTTCCTCCAGACTCTGGCACCTTGATTTCCCCTGACGAAGCCACCGAGCGTGGCGAAACATGTCGGGAGGGGTGGTATGACGTCCTGTATTTTAAACAGTGCCTGAAATGTTGGGGACTAGTATAAAAAGAGTACGCTGCAGAGACAGCACCAGACATTGAGGAGTGGACTTGAGCATGCCACATGAGCGGTTTAGCGTGAACAGTGACTTCTATGGATGAAATAGAGCAGTCAGTAGCACAAAAGTGTAGAGTGTAGCCTAGAGACAAGTGAATTGAGCAGACTAGTGGCAGCTTCAAAAGTACACATAAACCTAGCAACATTGTTTCACTGTTGTCCAGCCTGAATACAAAGGCCGAACGATAAAAGGATCTTAATAGGAGCGCCCAATCTGCCATCACATTGTATGAATGCACAAACAAAGTATTAGCAGAGGCTTGCAAGTGCAGCTATACCCCATACAAATGAATGGGAGGCACTGCACTCCACAGTGGCTACATGTGACAAAGGCAAATACATTCATACACTCCAATTGTACCCTCCATCAGACACTGATAATTTTAATAGTTTTCTATAGTTGTTTGGTTCATTTATTTTAAAATAATAACTAATAAAGAAATATTTTTATTTTCAGTTAGGGACCCCTACAGGGAATTTAGGGTCTGAATAGACCATAGATGTGTTATTACTATATATATATATATATAAAACAAACACAAAAAAAAGCTGACTGATGTACCAGCCCTAAAACTGGCTTTTTGGGGTGCCGTCAGGACGCTGTCCTTACAGCAGATGAGTCTGTGGACACAGAAGTTCAGAACAGTGCCCTAGCTAACGCTTTCCCTATTAGATCAGCAGCAGCTAAACTCTCCCTCCTGTCACTAAGAAAGCAGCTTCCGAATGAATCTAAAATGGATGCTGTCCAGGAGGTGGGAGGGTCTGGGAGGGAGGGCCTGCTGCTGATTGGCTGGAATATGCCTGCTGACTGTGAAGTACAGGGTCAAAGTTTGCTCAATGATTATGTATAGGGGGCGGACGGAACATCGCATATGTTCGCCGGCCACGGCGAACGCGAATGCGAACAAGCCATGTTCGTTATGAACTGTTCACCGGCGAATAGTTCCGGACATCACTATCTAATGCTTGTATCTCACACTGACAGATGCAGCAAAGGCTGCAAATGTAGTTTTTTGCCCAATATGGGTGTTTTTTTAAAACTCAAAATATTATTGCTGTATTTAAAGCTTGTATTTCACACTGACAAATGCAGCCAAGGCCGCAAATGTAGTATTTTGACCAAAATGGGTGGTTTTTTTTTACCCAGATTATTATTGCAGTATTTCTAGCTTGTATGTCACACTAATAAATGAAACTGCAGCACTCTCTTATCTTCAATTCTGTGGAATTTATTTCACCAGCAAACATACAGAGTGAATAGTAACAAACATATATACACATCCGACCCCTCCCAGTAAGTCACATGTCCCAATTACACATGCAAATGAAGTGAAAAATACACCAGTATTGTGGATCCTCTATCATACACCCACCTGTGATTTAATCCAATAATACATTCCCCATCTCTATCAACACAGTGACATAATTGTATACCATTAAAATGGTGCTTACTCATAAAAAATCATTGCAAAGTCTGGCTGGCACATCATGGCGGGGACTTGCTTCAGCTTCCTGTGTAGTGTGAAAAGGGCGCGCATCCCAGCATCCCCATGGCAAAGGTGCGCATGCGCCATGAGCACGTGCAGGCTCATGGAGCACTTGAACTGTCTAGCACTCCTGCATGGTTAGTGCGCCTACGCATCGAGTACAGAGCCGGACTCCCTATGCTGACGTGTTCCTCCTGCTACTCTGGTGACGCCTCTATTCAAATCAGGTAGGCGTGCCACAGCTAGACTCCGGAGCAGCGATTCAGCACCCCTAAGTGTATCCAGTGCTGCCTATGTGTAGCGATTGTCTCTGCCAAGTAGAGAGTGCTTCAGCCTTATCCCTGTCAAGTCTACCTATTGGAGTTTTAACCCCTGCTGGTTGTCTGTATTGTACTGGGCATTCCTTGGCCTCAATTTCTACCACAAAGTGTGCCCATTTATATGGCCATGTTAGTTAGGCTCCATAAATACCATTCTACCTCCAAGCAACAGGAGAGACAAGGGCAACGGAACTAGAGAGAGAAGATTCTACACTGTTGGTAAATATATCCTCTATAGACTTGTCCAATGACGAATTATCTCTGCTAGAGAAGGGACTCTCTTTCTGTCCAACTACAGATACAGATTGGTTTAATTGTGAAATAGATCTTCACAAATTTTTCAGGCGTATTAAATTGAAGGCTTTCTTTAGTGATATACCTACGACAACCTCACCTTTTGGATATCACAGGCCATTTTTTACAGATTTTGATTTCAAACTACTTTGCACGCATTTGGGCCCCTAAAATGCCAGGGCAGTATAACTACCACACAAGTGACCCCATTTTGGAAAGAAGACACCCCAAGGTATTTCGTGATGGGCATAGTGAGTTCATGGACGTTTTTATTTTTTGTCACAAGCTAGTGGAATATGAGACTTTGTAAGAAAAGAAAAATCATCATTTTCCGCTAACTTGTGACAAAAAATAAAAAATTCTAGGAACTCGCCATGCCCCTCACGGAATACCTTGGAGTGTCTTCTTTCCAAAATGGGGTCACTTGTGGGGTAGTTATACTGCCCTGGCATTTTAGGGGCCCAGATGCGTGAGAATTAGTTTGAAATCAAAATCTGTAAAAAATGCCCTGTGAAATCCGAAAGGTGCTCTTTGGAATATGGGCCCATTTTCCCACCTAGGCTGCAAAAAAGTGTCACACATATGGTATCGCCGTACTCAGGAGAAGTTGGGGAATGTGTTTTGGGGTGTCATTTTACATATACCCATGCTGTGTGAGAGAAATATCTCGGCAAAAGACAACTTTTCCCATTTTTTTATACAAAGTTGGCATTTGACCAAGATATTTTTCTCACCCAGCATGGGTATATGTAAAATGACACCCAAAAACACATTCCCCAACTTCTTCTGAGTACGGCGATACCACATGTGTGACACTTTTTTGCAGCCTAGATGCGCAAAGGTGCCCAAATTCCTTTTAGGAGGGCATTTTTAGACATTTGGATCCCAGACTTCTTCTCACGCTTTAGGGCCCCTAAAATGCCAGGGCAGTATAAATACCCCACATGTGACCCCATTTTGGAAAGAAAACACCCCAAGGTGTTCAATGAGGGGCATGCCGAGTTCAAAGAAAAAAAAAAATTGGGCACAAGTTAGCGGAAATTGATATATTTTTTTTCTCACAAAGTCTCCCTTTCCGCTAACTTCAGACAAAAATTTAAATCTTTCATGGACTCAATATGCCCCTCAGCGAATACCTTGGGGTGTCTTCTTTCCATAGTGGGGTCATTCGTGGGGTGTTTGCACTGCCCTGGCATTTGAGGGTCTCCACAATCATTACATGTATGGCCAGCATTAGGAGTTTCTGCTATTCTCCTTATATTGAGCATACAGGTAATGAGATTTTTTTTTTCCGTTCAGCCTCTGGGCTGAAAGAAAAAATGAACGGCACAGATTTCTTCATTCGCATCGATCAATGTGGATGAAAAAAACTCTGCCAAGAAAAAAAAAAAAAGGAGGGGAAAGGTGTCTGCCAGGACATAGGAGCTCCGCCCAACATCCATACCCACTTAGCTCGTATGCCCTGGCAAACCCGATTTCTCCATTCACATCAATCGATGTGGATGAATAAATCATTGCCAGGATTTTTTATTTTTTTTATATATACAAAGTGTTTGCCAAAGCATATGAACACCGTCCTCAGCTCATATGCCTCGGCAAACGTATCTTTTTTACTGCAGAGGAGAAATCTCGTCTTGCAGCGCCGCATACACCGACTTTTGTGTAATCTGACAGCAGCGCAATGCTTCTGTCAGTATGCATATCAGTGCTGCAGCTAGTCGATCGGTTGGTCCACCTGGAAGGTAAAGAATAACAAAAGAAAAAAGAAAAAACCAGGCCGCAAAGCTATACATTTATTAACTTTATAATAACTTTTGAACAGAACATATAAACTTTAACTTTTTGAACATAACGTTATCTTTTTTGCTTACTGGTGATTTTTATTTTATTTTTATTGTTTTACCTTTATAGGACAAACCTCTCCTTCCCCATGGGACAATGTGCAAAGCGCAAATCGCTCAAAGATGTGGCGAAGTTCATTTTGCACTTTGTCCCAGGTGAAAGGAGAGGTTTGCAGCAGCTCTGTGTGAATGGGCCCTAATAGCCCTGTGTGCCTGGCCTGTGAGATGTGATCCCTATGCTAAGTGTACCTGTGTGTGGTACTTCCGGAAACACTCCCCAAAGCATAGGGCAGGGTGGTCAGGGCAGTCAGGACAGAAATAGCGGGTGTCACGCCTTATTCCACTCCTGCTACAGACACCACATCTTTTTCGGGGTGACGGTTGGGTTGAGGTACCGGCAACGACACTGGGGAAATGTCGCTCGTGTAGACGGCTAACTACACGGGTGGATGGGGCCACGGAACCTCCTGGATACAGGAGGTTCTCGATGATCTCTTCCTGAAATTTGAGGAAGGATCCAGTTCTCCCAGCCTTACTGTAGAGAACAAAACTATTATATGCAGCCAATTGAATTAAATATACAGACACCTTCTTATACCAGCGTCTGGTGCGTCAGGAAACTAAATACGGAGCCAACATCTGTCATTGAGGTCCACCCCTCCCATGAGCAAATTATAGTCGTGGACACAGAGGGGCTTTTCAATGACACTGGTTGCTCGTTCAATTTGTATTGTCGTGTCTGCGTGAATGGAGGAGAGCATGTAAACGTCACACTTGTCTCTCCATTTCACCGCGTGATCAGTTTTGATCACTTACAGATACTATAAAAGTACAAATGCTGATTAATCAGCGAATCAGTGACTGCGGTGCGGTGGGCTGGGCGCTAACCGATTGCTAACTACCTAACCAAGGGGCCAAAAACTATCCTAAAACCTAACATTCAATATCAGTGGGAAAAAAAGGTTACAGTTTACACTGATGACTTTTTTCCTTTCACAAGGTGATTGACAGGGGCAATCAAGGGGTGATCAAGGGTTTAATTGGGGTGATGGGGGTGATCTGGGGCTAAGTGTGCTGTTGGTGTGTACTCACGGTGAACTGTGCTCCTCTGCTGAGACCAACTGACGAAAAGGACCAGCAGAGGAGCACAGCAGCCATTTAACACATTATATTTACAAATATAATGTGTTAACTGGCTTCTGATTAGTTTTTTTTTTAAATCATCAGCTTGCCAGCCACGATCATTCGCTGGCAAGCTGATGACTTGACCCCCCTCTAACTTTTGCGAGGCCGGCTAAGCGCGTCATCTCGCTTCTCGCGAGATGACGCATATATGCGTGACTGTGCTTCAGACTGCCACCTCCGGACCACGATCCTGCGTTAGGCGGTTAAAGGGATGACCTCAACATAAACTCTTCTTTTTTTAAAAGATTGGGGGTATGGGGACTCCCAAATGACTGACTGAGCCCTCAAATGTGGCATTATAACTGGACCTACAATCCTGCCGTTTGATGAGAGAGGACTGTTGCGTAACCCTGGCAATATGGATACAGAAATAGCGGTGGAACACATGCTGCTGAATTCTGTCTTTATGTTTACCACTGTGAAGCCCCCTTTGGCACTAAACCACAATCAAAGTGATTTTGCATATTTGCAGAAGAATGGTATTTTTGGAGCCTAACTAACATAGCCATATAAATGGACACACTTTGTGGTAGAAATTGAGACCAAGAAATGCCCAGTACAATACAGACAACCAGCAGGGGTTAAAACTCCAATAGGTAGACTTGACAGGGTTAAGGCTGAAGCACTCTCTACTTGGCAGAGACAATCGCTACACATAGGCAGCACTGGATACACTTAGGGGTGCTGAATCGCTGCTCCGGAGTCTAGCTGTGGCACGCCTACCTGATTTGAATAGAGGCGTCACCAGATCAGCAGGAGGAACACGTCAGCATAGGGAGTCCGGCTCTGTACTCGATGCGCAGGCGCACTAACCATGCAGGAGCGCTAGACAGTTCGAGTCCTCCATGAGCCTGCAAGTGCTCATGGCGCATGCGCACCTTTGCCATGGGGAAGCTGGGATGCGCGCCCTTTTCACACTACACAGGAAGCTGAAGCAAGTCCCCGCCATGATGTGCCAGCCAGACTTTGCAATGATTTTTTGTAAGTAAGCACCATTTTAATGGTATACCATTATGTCACTGTGTTGATAGAGATGGGGAATGTATTATTGGATTAAATCACAGGTGGGTGGATGTTAGAGGATCCTCAATACTGGTGTATTTTTCACTCATTTGCATGTGTAATTGGGACATGTGACTTACTGGGAGGGGTCGGATGTGTATATATGTTTGTTACTATTCACTCTGTATGTTGCTTGAGAAAGACCATTACGGTCGAAACGTTGCATTTTTTGCTGGTGAAATAAATTCCACAGAATTGAAGATAAGAGAGTGCTGCGGTTTCTTCTATATGACGCATCCAAGGGGGAACTTCTGACTGGCTCCCAACACGGCTGGCACCACCACAAGATGAGGCTATAATTTTTTGCTGTGCTGCTATACGCATTTTTTTTTTTCACACTAATAAATGAAGCATAGGCCCCATATTTAGGGTATTTCCAAAAATTGGTGTTTTTTTTATCCCAGAAAATTATTGAAGTATAGCAAGCTTGTATTTCACACTGATAAATACTGCAAAGGCACCAGATGTAGTATATTGCCAAAAATGGGTGTTTTTTTAAAAACCAGAAAATTATTGCAGTATTTTAAGCTTGTATTTCACACTGACAGATGCAACCAAGGCGGCAAATTTAGTATTTTGCCCAAAATGGGTGTTTTTTTTTAAATAACAGAATAGAACAGCAGTATCTAATGCATGTATCTCACACTGACAGATGCAGCAAAGGCTGCAAATGTCGTTTTTTCCCCAAAAATGGGTGTTTTTATTTTAAACCCAGAACATTATTGAAGTATTTTAAGCTTGTATCTCACCCTGACAGATGCAGCCAAGACCGCAAAATTTGTTTTTTGACCAAAATGGGAGTTTTTTTAAACCCAGAATATTATTGCAGTATTTCTAGCTTGTACTTCACACTGACAGATGCAGCAAAGGCTGCAAATTTAAAATTTTTAATAACAGAATAGAACACCAGTATCTAACCCGTGTATCTCACACTGACAGATGCTGCAAACGCTGTAAATTTAGTTTTTTGCCCCAAATGGGTTATTTTTAAACCCAGAATATTATTGCAGTATTTCTAGCTTGTATGTCACGCTAACAAATGCAGCATAGGCCCCAGATGTAGGGTATTTCCAAAGATTGGTGTTTTTTTAAACCTAGAAAATTAGTGAAGTATTGCAAGCTTGTATTTTCCACTGATAAATTCTGCAAAGGCACCAGATGTAGTATATTGCCAAAAATGGATGTTTTTTCAAACCTAGATTATTATTGCAGTATTTCAAACTTGTTTTTCACACAATTTTTTTTTAGAATAGTCCCCAGATGTAGGGTATTGCCAAAAATGGGTGTTTTTTAAAGCCAGAAAATTATTGCAGTATTTTAAGCTTGTATCTCACACTGACAAATGCTGCAAAGGCCCCAGATGTAGGGTCTTGCAAAAAATAGGTGCTTTTTAAACCCAGAAAATTATTGAATTATTGCAAGCTTGTATTTCACACTGACAAATGCTGCAAAGGCACCAGATATATGATTTTGCCAAAAATTTGTGTTTTTTTTAAACCCAGATTATTATTGCCGTATTTCAAGCTTGGATTTGATTGTCACAATGTCATGCCCTGCTCTGACTATGTGCGGAGGTCGGCCAGAATAGCAGCACGTGTTTAGTGTTTTGTTTTAGAGCCGTGCTGGATCCGCCTCCCATCAGGTGCACTGGGTGGGGTAATTCGTTTAAATAGCACTCTATCCCAGTGCTCTGAGCGGGTTATAGAAATCATTCTGACCTTGGAAGCAAGGAAGAAAGGTTGTCTGTTCCAGCTCAGAAAAGATAAGTGTGGTTTCGGTTTTTGTTGTTTGCTATCTTGGTTGTGTTGGTGTCATCTCTCCCATCCAGGTTCTGTGCGAGCAGGCTGCTCCTATTCCCCTTTTCACCATCTCAGGGAATCTAGGGTGTTTTAGCCCAGGCACGGGGACACATCATTCCTACCATCTAGGTCTGAATGTGGGCTGAGCAGAGCAGGGAGAAAAGTCTGGGATTTGCTAGGAGGTGACCCTTCCCCTGCTTCTCGCCTAGAGCCTGGTTTGCTGGTTTATCTGTATTTCTGATATCCCGTCGGCATGACACACAAATGCACATATTCTGCGCTGGTGCACTGAGCTTGCATAAAATGGCTGCCACCGCCCACCTAACAGATGGATAAAAGTTTTCTGTGTCACTGAGCTCAGGGCAGAGTAAAAAGATTGTGCACTGCACCCACAAAACAAAATATATGTAGATTGCTGAGTTAACAAGTACTTCTGATTAAAGATTCTTTCCTATTCTCTCCCTCAAAGCAGCAGAATTCTATCCCTACACTAATCACAGCAGAGTGACGTGCAGCGCTACGTGACTCCAGCTTATATAGAGGCTGGGTCACATGCTGCACTGGCCAATCACAGCCATGCCATTAGTAGGCATGGCTGTGATGGCTTCTAAGGGCACACGAGTTAAATGCTTGTAGATTGGCTGCTCTGCAGCCTTTCAAAAAGCGCCATAAAATAGCCGAACACCCAACCCGAACTTTTACTGAAAAGTTTAGGTTCGGGTCCGGGGTCCAAAAATCCTAAAGTTTGGTATGAACCCGAACTTTACACTTCGGGCTCACTCAACCCTAGTGCACACACCTACACGTACTGACTGATGGGTCTGTCCCCTTCAACTTCTGGGTCTAAAAAATGGCCTGAGCTTGCCCTTTACTCCTTGAAGGGTCCTTGCCTGCCCTGCAGCCAGTGTATTGTTTGAATGTTTGTTTAGCACGGCTGGAGAGGGTTATAGCAGGTTATATTTCCTAATGTTTTGGGGTATACCCTAATTTAAACAAAAAAATATATATATATAAAACCAAAAAGCAGTGTAGGCTGCCTCCTTATCCTCCACCGCCGCTTCCACCTACAGTCATGGCCAACAGTTTTGAGAATTACATAAATATTGGAAATTGGAAAAGTTGCTGCTTAAGTTTTTATAATAGCAATTTGCATATACTCCAGAATGTTATGAAGAGTGATCAGATGAATTGCATAGTCCTTCTTTGCCATGAAAATTAACTTAATCCCCCCAAAAACTTTCCACTGCATTTCATTGCTGTCATTAAAGGACCTGCTGAGATCATTTCAGTAATCATCTTGTTAACTCAGGTGAGAATGTTGACGAGCACAAGTCTGGAGATCATTAGGCTGATTGGGTTAAAATCATTGTTCTTCCACTGTTAACCATGGTGACCTGCAAAGAAACGTGTGTAGCCATCATTGCATTGCATAAAAATGGCTTCACAGGCAAGGATATTGTGGCTACTAAGATTGCACCTCAATCAACAATTTATAGGATCATCAAGAACTACAAGGAAAGTGGTTCAATTCTTGTTAAGAAGGCTTCAGGGCATCCAAGAAAGTCCAGCAAGCGCCAGGATCGTCTCCTAAAGAGGATTCAGCTGCGGGATCAGAGTGCCACCAGTGCAGAGCTTGGTCGGGAATGGCAGCAGGCAGGTGTGAGCGCATCTGCATGCACAGTGAGGCGAAGACTTTTGGAAGATGGCCTAGTGTCAAGAAGGGCAGCAAAGAAGACAATTCTCTCCAAAAAAAAACATCAGGGACAGATTGATCTTCTGCAGAAAATATGGTGAATGGACTGCTGAGGACTGGGGCAAAGTCATATTCTCCGATGAAGCCTCTTTCCAATTATTTGGGGCATCAGGAAAAAGGCTTGTCCGAAGAAGAAAAAGTGAGCGCTACCATCAGTCCTGTGTCATGCCAACAGTAAAGCATCCTGAGACCATTCACATGTGGGGTTGCTTCTCATCCAAGGGAGTGGGCTCACTCACAATTTTGCCCAAAAACACAGCCATGAATAAAGAATGGTACCAAAACACCCTCCAACAGCAACTTCTTCCAACAATCCAACAGCAGTTTGGTGAAGAACAATGCATTTTCCAGCACGATGGAGCACCGTGCCATAAGGCAAAAGTGATAACTAAGTGGCTTGGGGACCAAAACGTTGACATTTTGGGTCCATGGCCTGGAAACTCCCCAGATCTTAATCCCATTGAGAACTTGTGGTCAATCCTCAAGAGGCGGGTGGACAAACAAAAACCCACTAATTCTGCCAAACTCCAAGAAGTGATTATGAAAGACTGGGTTGCTATCAGTCAGGAATTGGACCAGAAGTTGATTGAGAGCATGCCCAGTCGAATTGCAGAGGTCCTAAAAAAGAAGGGCCAACACTGCAAATTCTGACTCTTTGCATAAATGTCATGTAATTGTCGATAAAAGCCTTTGAAACGTATGAAGTGTGTGTAATTATAGTTCACTACATCACAGAAACAACTGAAACAAAGATCTAAAAGCAGTTTAGCAGCAAACTTTGTGAAAACTAATATTTGTGTCATTTTCAAAACTTTTGGCCACGACTGTACACTGCCACATCCACCGCCTCCTCAACCACCTACTCCATAAGGACCTCGTCCTTCAAGATCAAGATTTTTTGTTTACATATTTTATGCTATTCAAAGTCATTTCCCTATCCACATTTGTTTGCAGAGCACTTGCCATGCTCTTAACCACATTTTGCGGCCATTTGCAGCCTTCTAGTGCTTCCCATGACTTTTTTACAGCCATTTTTGTGCTCACAAGTTTGTGTCCCCATTGACTTCAATGGGGTTCAGGTTCAGGGTCAAGTTCGGGTCCCATCCAGGTGTCCTCTCAACTCTAGACCTTAATAATAGGCAATGGTATTAGTGGGCTACGGAAGTTTGCAACCGGTTACTTGGCACACAGGGCAGGACTAGCAATAATCCCTAATTTCTCTGTAGCACCCTGGCCAATAAAACTTTTGCAAAACCCTGGTGAGCCAGGTCCATTATCATGTGCCTATATTGCTTGGGGATGACGAGCTTTTCCACTAATTCCTCCCAGATTTTAGTCACCTGGTACAACAAGTTCCCATTCATGGCAAAGTAAGGGTACTTTTCGTCTGTCCCTGGCTCTTGGGGCGCCTCATTGATTACCCCGACATTATTTAAGGCCCCTTTTAAAGTCTCATCTCAAAGTTGGGCCAACCCAAAGTTTCCCCGAAATAGTCAGGGACAGTCTCCTCAAGGCCTGACTCCTACTCATTATCACCTATGATTATCAAGAACGGAAATTCTGGGACCACCTCAGGGTCATTAGACAGAGTGGAAGTCCCTCCCCATAGTTCGGAACAACGCTAGACGCTTAATGTGCAAACATGGAGCTCCCCCCCATGGACAATCCATTTAGTCCTAGCTGAGGGGGCACTGGGCCACAATATGATCTATCTTAGGGATGGTCTTGGGATTGGCCTTAGAACATACTTCCCAGGGAGCTTTTAGTCCCTTCCTCTGACCTGAGTCATTTCAGGCATTCCAGTATGGGGAGGTAATGGAGCCTGGGTCAGTCATGGTGTTGTCCACTGCATAATATCTCTCTACCAAGCCTACCAAGTCAGCCGCAGTCTGCGGGTTTCCTTGCATAACCCAGCACTGTACTGGCTTGGAGAGAGCATACACAAAGTGGTTGGTTACTACCCGCTCCACCATTTTGACTTGGGAACAGACATCCAGCTGTAGCCATTTCTGGATGAGGTGCAGTAGGTCAAACATTTGGGACCTTGGGGGCTTGTCCCTCCTATAACCCCAATTATGCACCCTCTGAGACCAGACTGTTACAGTTACTCCCAGACGCGCCAAGAGCTCCGCTTTTAGTTTGGGGTATTCATGGGCATCCTGAAGGGACAAGTTATAATAGGCCGTCTGTGGTTCACCTGAGAGAAATGGGACCAACACCTCTGCCCATTGCTCAGCTGTAAGTCTCTCACGCTCAGCGTGTGAGGAATGCTTCTATGTCGTCCTCTGGGGTCATTTTTTGCATGGCTTCTTGTATAGTCCTCCGTGCTTGCTGACATTCATGACTGTGGGGAGCTGGGATCTCCTTGACCCGGATGGCTTCTGACATTATGGCCATGAGCTTGCTGCTGTTGTGTGCTGGCCTGCACGAGGTTCTTCACAAGGTTCTCCATTATAACTGCCTGGTCTTTTATTCTAGTAGCAGCCTTAACCCAGGACATCCACTCTCTTAGTGGGTAGCTGCCTGCATCGTCCACCAATTGTGGGGATCTGCTCCATGTCAGGCAGCCAGGGAGTCTCACCGGTCTTGTGCCCTGGCTTACATTTACTGACCATTCTCCTGTTTCCCTATTGACCATTTCATAGTGTCACAGTGTTTACTTTGGGGCTTTGCCCAACTGTGGCCGGTGTGCCCAGCCACCAGCTGCCCTGCTTCTAATACCTGGGAAGGCTCCGCCAAAGTCCCCCTTCCTACTGGAGGAGGGTAATGAGTACCCCGGCCCACAAGGGTGTTCAGAGAATGACGGCTTGCGCAAAGTGTGTCTGGTACACCACGTTTGCTGGCCATCAGTTTGGCTTTATCATTACATTAGCATTACACCCCAGTTGTAGACTTCAGTTAAGAATACAGTAGCAGCCATTTAGCATGAAAGCAAAGCCACGGTTGTCTTTTATTTTTGACAAAACGGCAGTGACCGGCTTGCTCCAGCCGGCCTAAAATAAAATAAAATCCACTGTCTATAGCACAACACAGGTATAGTATTGTACAGTACCATAACCCCACTGTTTTTTCTCAGTCTTTCAGGTACTGCAACTCCAGCTCAGCTCCTGATCCCACACAGCACTTCAGAGAGCATCACTGTCAGGGAGAGGGCACCATACACACCTCACCTGACACTGCTGGCTGTTTTATAGGCCAGTCAAAACCCAGCACGTGAGGAGTATTCTCCCACCAAACACTAAGGCCTCTTTCACACGGGCGTCATGTTTTTTGCCCGCGGAAAAATGCGCAATTTTCCCGCGCGAGTGCAAAACATTGTCATGCGTTTTGCACTCGCGTGAGAAAAATCGTGCATGTTTGGTACCCAAACCCGAACTTCTTCACAGAAGTTCGGGCTTGGGATTGATGTTCTGAAGATTGTATTATTTTCCCTTATAACATGGTTATAAGGGAAAATAATGGCATTCTGACTACAGAATACATAGTATAATAGTGCTGGAAGGGTTAAAAAAATAAAAAAGTTAACTCACCTTATCCTCTTGTTCGCGTAGTTCGTTCCCGGTCTGTTCTTTGCTAGCTGTGGGCTTGGGCTGAATGACCTGTGGTGACGTCAGATCACATGCTCCAATCACATGCTCCATCACCATGGTGATGGAGCATGTGATCTGATGTCATCAAAGGTCCTTTAGCCCAAGCCCACAGCTAGCAAAGAACAGACCGGGAACGAACTACGCGAACAAGAGGATAAGGTGAGTTAACTTTTTTATTTTTTTAACCCTTCCAGCACTATTATACTATGTATTCTGTAGTCAGAATGCTATTATTTCCCCTTATAACCATGTTATAAGGGAAAATAATACAGTGAATAGACTGTCACCTAGAACCCATGCGTGAAAATCGCACCGCATCTGCACTTGCTTGCGGATGCTTGCGATTTTCACACAACCCCATCACTTCTATGGGGCCTGCGTTGCGTGGATTTTCGCACCGCAACGCACAAAGAGGAGCATGCTGCGATTTTCACGCAACGCATAAGTGATGCGTGAAAATCACCGCTCATGTGCACAGCCCCATAGAAATGAATGGGTCAGGATTCAGTGCGGGTGCAATGCGTTCAACTCACGCATCGCACCTGCGCGGAATACTCGCTCGTGTGAAAGGGGCCTAACTCCTCCCAGTAAGAGCCGTCCTGGATCAGCTATTCACAGCTATACTAAATAAACAAAATGTCAACCACCTACTGCCACTGACAAACCTGAAATACTGTCTCCCACTTCACTGAGTCCAGGTACCTCGTGACACATATCTACCATCAACGATGATCCCTTGTGACTTCCTACAAAGGACAGAGCTGTCCCATTTGAGTGAATTATACGGAGGACCTGCAATTACACTGCCTCCTGCTGCAATGACAAGCAGGTAAGCAGTGAGAACACAGCTTTTGTATGAGCGCTGCATTCTCTTTATACATCTTATTGCCGGCAGTTGGGAGCCCTGCTGATCTGATATTGATGACTTATCCTGAGGATAGGTCATCAATATAGGATAAGTGGAGAACCCTTTTAACATTTTTAGTTATCACATTGAGATACATATACAAAAGAACTTAAAGGGTTTGTCCCATTCATACCACTTATCCCTTATCCACAGGAAAGGGGATAAGTGTCAGATCGGTGGGGGGGGGGGGGGGGCGCTGGGGATCAGGTCTCCAGTAGCCCCATAGAGTTGAATAGAGCAGTGGACACACACATACAGTATGCCGCCACATTCAAACAGGGAGCACACAATTGGCTGGGGCCCCTGTGGTCAGACCCCCACAGATCAAACATCAATTCCCTATTTGGTGGATAGTTGATAAGTTGTGTTAATGGGACATCTCCTTTAACTTATATTAATTTTATTATGAGGGAGATGCTTTTAAAACTATTTTGCATTTCTTTTCAACCCCTTATCGACTGGCGCTGTACATGTACGGTGCTGTGGGATGTGACTTAAGCTCTAGCACTATATAGGTACAGCCTGCTGATCGGGCGGATGCAAGAGCTGCGCTTGCCCAATAAGCGGCAGGGGACCGGCAGTCACTGACAGCCGAACCCCAGCCATATAAGCCGGCATTGGTGAAAACACCAATGCCGGCGCTTTAACCTTCTGTATGCTGTGATCAACACTGACAGTGGCATGTACAGGGTTGGTGGAGGGAGAGGGGTCCCTCCCCATCCCCATCGGGTCTCCGTGTTGCAATGCATTGTAGAGGGGATCAGACCCTCAAAAGTTGAAATCCCACAGTGGGACCAAAAAAAATAAAAAGTAAAAAAAAGTGTTTTACATAAAAGAAAAGTTCCAAGTTAAAACAAAGGTCCCTTTTCCCATGATTAAGTTGTAAAAAACAGGGAAAAGAAAAATAGACATATTAGGTATCACTGCATCTGTATCACTGAGCTCTATAAAAATATCCACCGCATCAGGTGAACGCCGAAAAAATAAATAAATAATAAAAACAGTGCCAAAACAGCCATTTTTTTTCACTTTTGCCTCACAAAAAGTGTAGTACCAAAGGATCAAAAAGTCGTATGTACCCGAAAATGGTACCAATCTAACAGTCATCTCATCCCCCCAAAAATGAGACCCTACATAAGACAATTGGGCCAATTTTGTCTTTGGGAGGGTAATCAGACCTGTTTTAGAGAGAATTCAGTAGCAATGGCAAGAGCTCTGCTGAAGATTGCAGAACGAGAACTCTCTGGATGAAGGGAAGTCAAAAAGCCCACCAGCCTGCACCCCTCATTTACTAGGCAGCCTAACATTACCCCCTCAGGTGCCAGTAGCTCTTATGGTTTAACAAGGTATATTGGATGGAACATAGAGAAGCCTGAAGGGGAATATGACGAGCATCTTTGACTGAGGCTGGAGAGTGAAGTTTATTGACAGGTAATCCACTCAGACTTCAGAAAACACCAGGAGTACAATATAATGGAATTTGCAGAATCAAGCAACAAGCAAAGAAAAGGTCTCTGCTAAGATTCCTTGCATACATTTTACATAATGGTGCTATAAATGAGTGGTTTTGTTAATATAATTACACTCATCTACTATTTATGTTTTCTTATTTCACAATATCTGTATTTTCCTAGATGCACACTATAAGCTTAGCGACTTACAATTTTGGCAGTCAGTGGGACCTAATTGCTTTCTTTTTCTTGTCTATGGAAAGAATTAAAGAAGGTACAGAAAGCAAGAATCACATTGAAAATGCACATACACAAGGCTATGCACAGATCAAACCTAGCTAGTCTTAAAACTACATTGATTGCTAGAGTACTGCAATTCTGTCCTCCTTTTGAATAACACAATATAGTTTAAAGGCCTGTTTACAATGAAATGATCATTTTGATTTTTAGTACTTCTAGAGAGAGGAGTCATGCAGCTATTTTTTTCCACTTAATAGCACAGGGAATGGAACCACCCACGCATCGGTCCCCTTCTCTCCAACCACCCCATTGTAGCCACAAGATCTTCCTTTATATATCGTATTTATGTCTTTCTGTTGAGTCAAGGACATAAAGCGAATTTTACGAAATCTAAGACAGGTGTAAAAAAAAATGGTCTTCGTAAATTGCCCACATAGTTTTTCTGCATCATTCATATGTATTGAAATGATTTTCAATCACAGAAAATTTTTGCTCCGTATTTTTACATTTGTAAAATTACTTTTAGGCCACTTTCAGTATTATGCATCAGTATTTAGATGCCAAAATCAGGCATCAGTCCAAAATAGGAAAGAGATGCATATTACATAAATGCCTATTTTTTTCCTCCGTATTTTTTTGCAGCCTTATAGAAATGAATGGGTGCATGACTGGACCAATCTGCACCAAATATGGCACATATGTACTTCAGGTGTCCAGGAAGGTTTTAGATCGGGTCTCATTTCTCTAGGATGTATCGTTCCTGAGATATTCCCAAAAACTGAAAATATGACACCATCACATGACCTGCATTAGCCAATAGAAGCCCAAAGGTCTTTCACTCATAGCTTAACTGCCACACACGTGGTCACATGACCCTTATCAGTCAATAGAAGCTCGCAGGTCCTCCAGTCTCAACATACACACAGTTTTACATCAGGTTTCCATAACAACCCAGCCATTTTTCTTCATTGCTGTAGGTCACCTTTAAAAGTGCAGGGCGCTGTGGATGACACTGTTAAGGGAGCGGAGTGCAGTGGAGGTCACAATTAAGGGGGGGGGGATGCTGTGGAGGTCACAGTTAAGGGGACAGTCCTCTATGGAGGTCAGTGTTAAGGGGCGCGGTGCTGTGAAGGTCACAATGGGACGGCTGCCGTGGGGATTGGTGGGAAACAATTTTCGTGACAGTGAGGAAGAACTAATGATCACTGTAAGTAATTTCACATTACCCCAGTGTATTTGATTACATTTCACATGCATGTCAGACCAATCGCTTTGTATGCAGATAGAGTGCTATAAAATATTCGTGATTGCGAAAATCACCACTTATGATCCGATATTTTTTTCGCGATACATATAACTTCACTTTTTATCAGGTCTAAGTAGATATTACTGATTGGTGCACTAAGTATTGTTGTAACATCACAATATCTCTCACATGCACATTGCACATCCATTTTCCTGCCGCATACTATATACCCCCCCCCCCCCACACACACACACACACAAACACAGTCTAGTCTATATATTAGAGTTTTTGTTCTGTTGTTCGGGACTCAGGAGAGGTTTTCCTTGTATTACCGCTAGTATTTGCTGGTTCATTTAGAGTTACCCAGGGTGCACCACGGGGAGGCAAACCAGCTTTACACTACATAGACAGGTACATCTCTGCTCAGCTGGCCAATATCCGATTGCTCAGACCCCACACACATACGATCGCAATCTAATCCGATCTTATAATGGTAACATTCAATCTAATATTGCCCCTTCAAAGACTTAAATACTTTTTGATGTTTTGTTGAGGACATTACTTTCTATATTTGTATTTTAAAAAATTGGGATTATATGCTTGCATCTTTAAACTGCAGCACATGTTAGAGCGGGGCTACGGCCGCACCTGGGTCCATGCAAAGGAGCAGGCCATTGTGAGTGAGATCCTTTCTGATGTGAAAAGAAAATTTAAGGTCAATTACCCTCGGATGGTCTTATTGAAGCAATGGTCCAATTTGAAGTGTTGGAACTTGGATCAGATCAGAGAGATCCGTGACAGAGTATGCCTAGGTACAATGCTTACATTACTTTTGTATCTCTCGCCATTCTGTATTCCAGTAAAAGGCCCGTACATCATTACATTAGATACATCCCCCACTTAACTCCTTAATGCCCGATGACGTACATGTACAGTACATCAGATATCGATGTAACTTAAAACCCAGTGATATAAATGTCACGTGCGAGCCTCAAACATGTGCAGGGTGTCCATTGGGTCCCCACGCTGCTGTGACGGGGACCCGATGGCAGCGAAGGTAGCCTGATGCCTTCCTTAGGCATCGTGGCTGCCTTCCGGAAGGTCGTGTGAGATCCAGCCCCCTGCATTACACTGGTGATACACGTATAGCCATTACAAGTATTGAAATGTATTCTAAAAGGGATCAGACCCCCAAAAGTTGAAGTCCCAAAGGGAGCAAAAAATAAACCCCAAAAAAATTTCGCAAACATTTTTACATTTGCAATTAGAAAAATAAAGCGTTTTTTTTCCCAAAATAAAGTTAAATGAAAATAATAAAAAAAAATAGGGAAAAAAAGAAAATTAGACATATTATGTATCACCACGTCCGTATCAAACGGCTCCATAAAAATATTATATGACCTAACCTCAGGTGAACAAACTATTTTTTTGGGCACATTACATAGAAACATAGAATGTGTCGGCAGATAAGAACCATTTGGCCCATCTAGTCTGCCCAATATACTGAATACTATGAATAGCCCTTGGCCCTATCTTATATGAAGGACGGATGTATGCCTATCCCATGCATGCTTAAACTCCTTCACTGTATTTGTACCACTTCTGCAGGAAGGCTATTCCATGCATCCACTACTCTCTCAGTAAAGTAATACTTCCTGATATTACTTTTAAACCTTTGCCTCTCTAATTTAAAACAATATCTTCTTGTAGCAGTTTTTCTTCTTTTAAATATTCTCTCCTCTTTTACCTTGTTGATTCCCTTTATGTATTTAATAGTTTTTATCATATCCCCTCTGTCTTGTCTTTCTTCCAAGCTATACATGTTAAGGTCCTTTAATCTTTCCTGGTAAGTTTTATTCTGCAATCCATGTACTAGTTTAGTAGCTCTTCTCTGAACTCTCAGTATCAATATCCTTCTGGAGATATGGTCTCCAGTACTGAGCACAATACTACAAATGAGGTCTAACTAGTGCTCTGCAGAGCAGCATGAGCATGACATCACTAAAAGTGCAGCACCAAGCGATCAAAAAGTCGTCTGACCTCCAAAATAGTACCAATCTAACCGTCACCTCATCATGCAAAAAATGTGCCCCTACCTAAGACAATCACCCAAAATATAAAACAAATATGGCTCTCAGAATATGGAGACACTAAAACATTACTTTTTTCTGTTCCAAAATGCTATTATAGTGTTATACTAAAATCCCCCCCAAAAAGTATATATATTAGGTATTGCCACATCAGTAATAACCAGCTATATAATAATATCACATGATCTAACCCCTCAGGTGAACACCGTAAAAAAAAAAAAGGAAATAAAAAACTGTCAGTCATTTTTTGTCACCTTACATCACAAAAAGCATAATTCCGTGTGATAAAATTTTTGGTAAATTTGGCATTTCTTTTATATTAAAATAAAATTTTGAGAATTAATTTTATCACTGTAATAAAATAATATGTGATGAGAGAACAATTTCAGTATGGCCTGGATAAGTAAAAGCGTTTTAAAGTTACTGCCACATAAAGTGACACATGTCAGATTTGCTAAAAGTGGCCTGGCTAGAATGGTTAAAAATTTCCCGGTTATTAAGCGTTGAATTTGCATATGTTATGAGTTGTGAGTTTTTTGTTTAAATTCTGAATATTGTGTGATTACAGGGGTTCCACTTTCCTCAGTCCGTCGCAGGTCGTCGATGGACGAGATGGAGGTGGCTGTGGTGTCACGTGAGGAGGAGGGAGACCAGGCCGGACCCTCCCAGCAAGAGCCTGATACACCACCAACACCAGCTGAATTTGGTGAGGAGGTAGAGGTGGAAGAGTATGGTCCCTCCCAGAAGCCAGATTCCATATACCTGGCTCCTCATGAGGAGGAGGAGCAGGACGTTGTCACCAGCACCCACCAGGAGGGTAAATATGTTCACACAGCAATATAATTCGGTATCCATGCATATGAATTGCACTTAATTATTATTTTTTTAATTCTATCCTAACAGTACTAATTCAATTGCAAAAAAAAATGGCCCAGCTGCAAACCCAACATGATGCAGGACATGCGGAGGTGGCTGCAGGACATGTGGAGGCAGCTGCGCAAGGTGGAGGTCCTGCATGGGAAAAAAAATTAAGGAAATGTCAGACTTCCATGAAAAAGTTGCCTTAGACGCCTGTTTGTAAATATATATTGTTTTCCTGTTATAACGTGTGGTTACGTTTTTAATATTATGTTTTCATATAATTTAAACCTATAAGGTTGCAGTAAGGACCCTTTAGTCCTGGGTAAAACTTATCAGGATCAGGGCACTGGGCAGGCAGCAGGTAAATGGTAACAAGGTAGTATAAGGCCTACACATAGCTCCACCACACTCATCAGGACAAACATAAGCAGGTAAATGGTAATAATGTAGTATAAGGCCTACACATAGCTCGGCCAAACACATCAGGATAGACAGCAGCAGGTAAATGTTATTGGTGTGGTATAAGGCTCTACACATAGCTGGGCCAAACTCAGTCAGAACAGACAGGAGACAGTTCTTTTTTTAATAGGATGAATATGTTCCCACGAATGGACTCCTGTCAGACTGGGGCAACCCAAAAATTTTAGTTATACACCTCTGACAGCACCATGTTCTTTGTTGGCAGCAGGAATGCGTTCCCATGCATACAAATTTCAATATATTCCTTTGAAATTTTTTATTTTAAAGCATTTTTCAGATTCTAAGGCCTCTTTCACACGGGCGTCATGTTTTTTGCCCGGATAAGAGGCGGGTGCGTTGCGGGAAAATGCGCGATTTTTCTGCGCGAGTGCAAAACATTGTCATGCGTTTTGCACTTGCGTGAGAAAAATCGCGCATGTTTGGTACCCAGACCCGAACTTCTTCACAGAAGTTCGGGCTTGGGATTGATGTTCTGAAGATTGTATTATTTTCCCTTATAACATGGTTATAAGGGAAAATAATAGCATTCTGACTACAGAATGCTTTGTATAATAGTGCTGGAAGGGTTAAAAATAATAAAAAAGTTAACTCACCTTCTCCTCTTGTTCGCGCAGATGCCACTCTGTTCTTTAGCTGTGGACTGAATGACCTGAGGTGACGTCAGATCACATGCTCCAATCACATGGTCCATCACCATGGTGATGGAGCATGTGATCTGACGTCATCAAAGGTCCTTTAGCCCACAGATAAAGAACAGACCGGCATCTGCGCTAACAAGAGGAGAAGGTGAGTTAACTTTTTTATTATTTTTAACCCCTCCAGCACTATTATACAAAGCATTCTGTATTCAGAATGCTATTATTTTCCCTTATAACCATGTTATAAGGGAAAATAATACAGTGAATAGACTGTCACCTAGAACCCATGCGTGAAAATCGCACCGCATCCGCACTTGCTTGCGGATGCATGCGATTTTCACGCAACCCCATTCATTTCTATAGGGCCTGCGTTACGTGAAAAACGCACAAAGAGGAGCATGCTGCGATTTTCACGCAACGCACAAGTGATGCGTGAAAATCACCGCTCGTGTGCACAGTCTCATAGAAATGAATGGGTCAGGATTCAGTGCGGGTGCAATGCGTTCACCGCACGCATCGCACCCGCACGGAAAACTCGCCCGTGTGAAAGGGGCCTAAAGCCCACAAGAAATGTAAAAAAATAAAATAGCCTCAAGATAAAGTGTGTTTATTCAACCAAAAGCGACGTTGCAGTTCATACAATGGG
The DNA here is from genome assembly GCF_014858855.1 of Bufo gargarizans. Classification (NCBI taxonomy): domain Eukaryota; kingdom Metazoa; phylum Chordata; class Amphibia; order Anura; family Bufonidae; genus Bufo; species Bufo gargarizans. Next base: position 369,890,163 of record NC_058083.1, on the reverse strand, counting down.
ACCTCTCTCACAGTGACAAAAGTGAAAGTACAAATACATGCATGCGGATCACGGACTCAAACACCGCAGAAGCACTCCATAGTGCTTTTGTGGGGTTCCAATCCGTGCCTCCGTTCCGCATCTCCGTGATTGTGGATCCATGCAAGTGAATGGGTCCGTGGTGCAGAATGCACATGGCCGTTGCTCGTGTATTACGGACCCGCTGTATGCGGGCCGCAATACGGCCACGGGGGGCACACGGTCGTGTGCATGTAGCCTCAATAATAGAGTTTGATTAAGGATACATGCACACGACCGTGTGATCCCCGTACAGCGGGTCCGCAATACACAGACACCGGCCATGCGCATTCCACATCGCGGACCCATTCACTTGAATGGGTCCGCAATCGCAGAGATGCGGAACGGAGGCACGGTTTGGAACCCCACGGAAGAACTACGGAGTGCTTCCATGGTGTTCGTGGCCGAGCCTCCGCACCGCAAAAAAGTAGCGCATGGACTACATTTTTGTGGTGCGGACCGTCGGATGCGGATCGCAGACCCCATTAAAGTAAATGGATCCGCATGCTGCTGCCCCATGGTCTGTGGACCGCAATTTGTCCACAGCACAGGCACAAAAACCCTTACGTTTGTGTACATGTAGCCTTAGGCCCCTTTCACATGGGCGAGTTTTCCGTGCGGGTGCGATGCATGCGGTGAACGTATTGCACCCGCACTGAATCCTGACCCATTCATTTCTATGGGGCTGTGCACATGAGCGGTGATTTTCACGCATCACTTGTGCGTTGAGTGAAAATTGCAGCATGCTCTATATTGTCCGATTTTCACGCGACGCAGGCCCCATAGAAGTGAATGGGAAGCGTGAAAATGGCATAGCATCCGCAAGCAAGTACGGATGCAGTGCGATTTTCACGCACAGTTGCTAGGAGACTATCGGGATGGAGACCCAATCATTATTATTTTCCCTTATAACATGGTTATAAGGGAAAATAATAGCATTCTGAATACAGAATGCATCGTAAAACAGCGCTAGAGGGGTTAAAAAAAATAAAAAATCATTTAACTCACCTTAGTCCACTTGATCGCGAAGCCGGCATCTCCTTGTGTCTCCTCTGCTGATGAACAGGACCTGGGGTGAGCTGCTGCATTAAATATAGGTTAAGGACCTTTGATGACGTCACTCCGGTCATCACATGGTCTTTTACCATGGTGAATCACCATGGTAAAAGATCATGTGACGTACCATGTGATGGCCGGAGTGACGTCATCAAAGGTCCTTAACCTATATTTAATGCAGCGGCTCACCCCAGGTCCTGTTCACCGCAGAGGAGACACAAGGAGATGCCGGCTTCGCGATCAAGTGGACTAAGGTGAGTTAAATTATTTTATTTATTTTTTAACCCCTCTAGCGCTGTTTTACTATGCATTCTGTATTCAGAATGCTATTATTTTCCCTTATAACCATGTTATAAGAGAAAATAATACAATCTTCAGAACATCAATCCCAAGCCCGAACTTCTGTGAAGAAGTTCGGGTTTGGGTACCAAACATGCGCGATTTTTCTCACGCGAGTGCAACGCATGACAATGTTTTGCACTCGCGCGGAAAAATCGCGCATTTTCCCGCAACGCACCCGGCTCTTATCCGGGCAAAAAACATGACGCCCGTGTGAAAGAGGCCTTAGTGTTTGGTGGGAGAATACTCCTCACGTGCTGGGTTTTGACTGGCCTATAAAACAGCCAGCAGTGTCAGGTGAGGTGTGTATGGTGCCCTCTCCCTGACAGTGATGCTCTCTGAAGTGCTGTGTGGGATCAGGAGCTGAGCTGGAGTTGCAGTACCTGAAAGACTGAGGAAAAACAGTGGGGTTATGGTACTGTACAATACTATACCTGTGTTGTGCTATAGACAGTGGATTTTATTTTATTTTAGGCCGGCTGGAGCAAGCGTGAAAGAGGCCTTAATGTGTTAGATTCGTATTGTGTCTAAAATTAAAAAATAATGTTAAAAAAAACTATAATATACTAGTATCCATACTGTGGAGAGATTAATAACTTACATTAACGTATGTGAATTCATATTATACTTAATTCATCAAATTTCAAGATTAAAAAAAATATCAAAAAGCTATTTTGTCGCTAAAATATCAGTTTACTGATTAAAAACATAATGGAGGGTGCCAAGAACTAACCAGCATGGATCCAATATAGCGTCCCGTTTGGTTAACTGCACATTTTGGCGCATTGCTTCTGGAGTACATAAAGAAAAATGCAATAATGTGATTGCATCAAAGGAGGAACACACACAGGCCGTGAGTGTCCCTAGACTGTTCACATGATAACAGATCGCGTGTTCGCACCAGAAAGTGAACGCAAGCCGAGCCACAAACGCATCCAGTCTACACGGTCACATGATGGCAAACCTTGGAAATTATAAAAATAGCTCCCAAAATGGTGACATGGCTGCAAGAATATTATATATACACTCACCTAAAGAATTATTAGGAACACCATACTAATACGGTGTTGGACCCCATTTTGCCTTCAGAACTGCCTTAATTCTACGTGGCAATGATTCAACAAGGTGCTGATAGCATTCTTTAGAAATGTTGGCTCATATTGATAGGATAGCATCTTGCAGTTGATGGAGATTTGAGGGATGCACATCCAGGGCACAAAGCTCCCGTTCCACCACATCCCAAAGATGCTCTATTGGGTTGAGATCTGGTGACTGTGGGGGCCATTTTAGTACAGTGAACTCATTGTCATGTTCAAGAAACCAATTTGAAATGATTTGAGCTTTGTGACATGGTGCATTATCCTGCTGGAAGTAGCCATCAGAGGATGGGTAAATGGTGGTCATGAAGGGATGGACATGGTCAGAAACAATGCTCAGGTAGCCCGTGGCATTTAAACGATGGCCAATTGGCACTAAGGGGCCTAAAGTGTGCCCATAAAACATCCCCCACACCATTACACCACCACCACCAGCCTGCACAGTGGTAACAAGGCATGATGGATACATGTTCTCATTCTGTTTACGCCAAATTCAGACTCTACCATTTGAATGTCTCAACAGAAATCAAGACACATCAGACCAGGCAACATTTTTCCAGTCTTCAACAGTCCAATTTTGGCGAGCTCGTGCAAATTGTAGCCTCTTTTTCCCATTTTTAGTGGAGATGAGTGGTACCCGGTGGGGTCTTCTGCTGTTGTAGCCCATCCGCCTCAAGGTTGTGCGTGTTGTGGCTTCACAAATGCTTTGCTGCATACCTTGGTTGTAACGAGTGGTTATTTCAGTCAACGTTGCTCTTCTATCAGCTTGAATCAGTCGACCCATTCTCCTCTGACCTCTAGCATCAACAAGGCATTTTCGCCCAAAGGACTGCCGCATACTGGATGTTTTTCCCTTTTCACACCATTCTTTGTAAACCCTAGAAATGGTTGTGCGTGAAAAACCCAGTAACTGAGCAGATTGTGAAATACTCAGACCGGCCCGTCTGGCACCAACAACCATGCCACGCTCAAAAGTGCTTAAATCACCTTTGTTTCCCATTCTGACATTCAGTTTGGAGTTCAGGAGATTGTCTTGACCAGGACCATAACCCTAAATGCATTGAAGCAACTGCCATGTGATTGGTTGACTAAATAATCGCATTAATGAGAAATAGAACAGGTGCTCCTAATAATTCTTTAGGTGAGTGTATATAGATCACATTTTATATTGTAAAGTTAAAAGCTTTGATTCTATAAAAATCGCATGTGCACATTATCATTACATAGTTGTTAAGTAACATCAAATAAAAATGTATATATAGATATACATGTGGTAATAACGCATCATTCCTAAAACAGGATTACCACATGAGTTGAGTACAACACCAGTTTAACCCAATTATGTGGAGAGGTCAACATGGAAGTCAGGCATCCTGTTCAGAATGCAGGCAACACCATGTTCGAACCTATATCCTGATTAAAAGAAACAAGAAAATAATAAAATTTAATTAGGGTCCTCAATCAGTCCTGTACAATGTTAACTGCACAAGACCTTTTGACAAGGGAAGCCCACAAAATTTTTGTAAGAACCACAACTAGGGCCGTCCAAAACCCAAGTAAAGCAAAATTACAACATATAAAATAAATTTAAAAAACTTTTTGGGGGTGAATGAAGCATAACACTGCATGATTATATGATTAAAATAAATCTTAATGTATGAATAAATATTGACAATCTATGATGAACAGAGCTCATGCCCAAAGAATTAAGCATGCACAACAGTTTAAGAGAATTCTAATACTCGATAGTTTATAAAGTCCAAGGGCGAATAAGTGGTCCATGGTTGTAGTCCTCAGCAGGATCAGGACAAACAGCAGCAGCAGATAACTGTTAAGGGTATAGTATAAGGCCTACACCTTGCTAGACCAAACTCAGCAGGAGCAGGTCAGACTGCAGCAGGTAAAACGTAACGCTGTAGTGTAAAGCATACACAGAGCTGTGCCTAACTCCGCAGGAACAGAACAGACAGCAGCAGGTAAATGGTAACACTGTAGTATAGGACATACACATAGCTGAGCCTAACACAGCAATATCAGGACAAACAGTGGCAGCTGGTAAATGGTAACACTTTAGTATAAGCCATAGACATAGCTGTGCCTAACTCTGTAATATCAGGACAGATAGCAGCAGCTGGAAAATGGTAACACTGTAGTGTCAGGCGTACACATAGCTGGGCTTAACTCTCCTCAAACAGAACAGACAGCAGCAGGGAAATGGTAATGTTGTAGTATAAGGCATACACATAGCCAGCCCTAACTCAGCAGAAACAGAACAAACTACAGCAGGGAAATGGTGATGCTGTAGGACAAGGCTGATACATAACTCATCAAGACCAGGACAGACAGCAGAAGATAAAGGTAACGGTGGAGTATAAGGCCTACACATAAGTCAACATGCTCAGGACAGACAGAAGCAGGTACATGCTAATAGTTGAGTTTAAGGCCTACACATAGCTCGGCCTAACTCAGCAGGAACAGACAGCAGCAGGTTATTTGTTTGCAGTGGGAACAGAACAGACAGCAGCAGGGAAATTGTATTGCTGTAGGACAAGGCCAACACATAACTCATCAAGATCAGGACAGACAGCAACAGCAGATAAAGTTTACGGTAATGATTGAGTATAAGGCCTACACATAGCTCGGCATAACTAAACAGGGACAGACAGCAGCAGGTTCTTTGTTTGCAGCAGGAATGTGTTCCCAGGAATGAGCCTCCACCAGACCTGGGCAAATAACAAAAATAAACTTAGACACCTCTAACAGCAGCAAGTTCGTCATCTAAAACAGGAATGTGCCACAACAATATTTTCCCTTGACAAATTTTTTTATTGATTGTATTTAAAGTATGTACAGTCCACAATAAATTTGTACGACATTAGCTCCACACGCTGCCCGCACCGGTCTGCTCTCAGTTTCCCTATCGGGCACATCGAGTCTAGAGAAGAACACTGCGGTAACGCAGCCTGCCATGCCGTGTGCTGATTCCTCCAAGCCAGATGGCAGCAGGACTGGTGGAGTTTAGTAGTGGGTCTGTCATCCTCCTTTTGTCTGTGAAGAGGCATGGTTACCGTGAATCGCACGACCCATACATGATCAGCGCCACACACACGCGGTGGTCCAGCCATCGGCAGCACCCAGCTGTCCTCTACCCGTCAGACCACAGAAGCCAGTGAGGAACCAGTTTACCTCGGCCCGGGCGTGGAAGTGTCCCTGGCTCTGCCGCCGGGATCAGTTCCCCTCCCCCGGTGATGACTCTGTCACGGTCCCCGGCTGCTGGCGGGGTCTTTGACGGCTGCCTTCAGTGTGCAGCCCAGATCACGGATCGCAGGTCATGCTGCTGAATAAGCCTTTAGCTGCAAGGTTTGGCTACACACAGGGGTAGTGTCACACAGCCCAGGGCAGACTTCACCAGGAAGGGGCTGACAGGCACAGGGGAGCACATATACTGTCATCCAGCAGAGCAGAGTTTGGATTCTGTTTTGTGATCTTTGTGATGGCCCAGAAGTGTCTTGGTCTAGCAGGTATTCTTTGCCTGTCGCTGCTCTTACAACCTCTCCAGCATGTGGAGGGTGGAGTTCCACTGCATCACACTGTCCATAATCAGCCTGTGAGGTGGCAGACTGTTGTCCTGCTGCACTCAGGACAGGGACGCGTGGTGGTTGGAGAGTGTCAGACGTGGTTGGCAATCCTAAGTACCCTTGGCACGATGTCGCTCAACCTTGGGTATGTGCGTAGGAACTTTTGTACCACAATGTTGAGGACATGTGTCATGCAGGGCACGTTTGTTAGACTACCAGCATGGAGGGCGGCGAGGAGGTTTCTGCCATTGTAACAGACAACCATACCTGCCTGGAGCCTTCAGGGTGTCAGCCACTTGTGGACCTGAGCCTGGAGGGCAGCCAGAGCATCAGGTCTCCGTTCCCCTAAGCTCACAAGCTGGAGCATGGCCTGGCAGTGGACATGCCCCACACACAGCGGTGGAGACAGTGGCTTGAGGGAGAGCAGCAGTTCTCCCCCGGACACCATGGGATGGCACCACAAACTGAGATGCCGCACATCCCATAATCCCTCCCCGGCGCCTCGGAGGAACACCCATTGGGCAGTAAAGCTTATTTATCATCCCTGCCCATGTCTGCTGGTCCAGGCATCCATTGTCATATGTACTCTGTCGCTGAAAGCGTGATCCAGCGATGAGGACACATTCTGAACAATGTATTGGTGTAGGGCAGGTATGCCGATCCTGGCAAAGAAATGGCGGCTGGTGACACACCATCTGGGTTGGGCATGCTCCAACATCTGCCAGAATGGATTGCAGGCCACAATATTGAATGCCAGCAGATGTTGGACGATAACCCTTGCCATGAGCCCATTGAGTGAACGCATGCATTGGTCCCCGGGGGCGTAGGGCGCGGTGCGTTTAGATGCATTAGCTACCGACGGCTGGTACCGGACGGCAGTGGAGACGATAGAGGAGGGTGCAGAGGAGGCAGAGGTCTGGCTGCCAGTACCAGTACCTTTAGGAGAGGGAGTGCGAATGCATTGTTGGAAAGGGTTGGGGTGGATGCAGGACAGTGGAAGGAGCTGCTGTCCCCTGCACACTGCTGCTGGCGCTACTACGATCACCCTGCATCTGTTCCCACTCCCACCAATGGTTGACTCTCAGGTGCTGAGTAAAGGCAGTGGTACCCAGCCGAGCAACAGACCTCCCTCTCCTCACCCTGGCATGGCATAGCTGACAGATGGCAATTGTTACGTCTGCTGCCAGGGTGAAGTAAGCCCAAACAGGCGACTTACACACCAACCTCCTGTCAGATGGGGTGGTGCTGGCTTGTGCCTGTTCGGGCTCAGTGTGCACAGGTGGAGGCGGCACCTGCTGCTGCTGCCACCTCCTGCTGTCATTACCAGTGGAGCCCCTGACACTGGGCTCCCTGGTGACCTGGCGCACTGTTTGCCTCGGGTGCCTACCTTCCTCATCATTGCTGCTGTCATCTGACAAGGGAGGTGGCACCCATTCAAAATCCCCCTCCTCTTCATCGCCTGTAATGTCAGACCCAAGGTCGACCAGTAGTTGACTGAGGGGAACAGCAAACGTGGAGTACCTGACCTGGCTCCACAGTCCCCTCACTGATGCCTGGGTCTGACTAGGTGCGGGGGTTCTGTGGCTGAAACCACCCACACCAGTTGGAAGGGATGTCACTGTGGTACTGACAGGTGGTACCCCCTCCTCCTCCATCCCTTCCAAAAGGTCCCGACGATCCGGACCAAGCTCGAGCTCACTCTCCTGCATTACCAACCCCGAGATGTCCCTCTCACTGTAGATGTCAAACAGCATCAGGGTCGATTCTTGGGGGCTAGTCCTGCGGGAGGTGGAGAGCTACTGCTGCTCAGAGCTGGGGCAGAGGACTCCATGCCACTGACTTGGGTCACGAATGGCACTACTGCTTCGGCGTCCTGAGATGAAATGGGGCGGCTGCCACGCCACAAAAAAAATCACAGATCAGGCAGACGGCCCTGCCCCACCATGGGTAGAGGAGCGGCACCGTGCTGGCAGCGGTCCAGCAGTGGAACCAACTCCCCTATCATGGCCACGGCTGCCAGCATGACCACGTCCCCTCATTATTTCACCAAATGAGTAAAATGACCACATTGTTTTTAAACAACAGAAAAAAATATAGAAATAAAATAATGAGGGACTTTGGGCAAACTTTATTGGGTTGGGGACAATGGGGCAAAAAATAATTAAATAATAGACACAAAACCCTAAAACAATGACACTAATACAGAGCAAAGACTTTATTTTTTTATTTTATTTTTTATTTTATTTTTTTCCACAGACAATAATCCCTCCCTAACAAACGAAACCCTAAAACTGTTGCACTAAAACACAGGCTAAGAAACAAATATTTTGTTCTAAAACACAGGCAAATACTTTTTTTCGTTTTTTGTTTTGTTTTTGTTTTCACAGAAAAAAGATGCAGACAATCCTAGCACACAAAAACCTAAAACACAGACTAAACAGACAGCAAAAGGCTACACTATACTATACCTCTATCTAGCCTACATACACCCTGCACTAAACTCAGATACATTATTAACTAACCTACACTATTTCACACTAACTATCTGGATTATATATATGTATATGTGTATATATATATATATATATATATATATATTTATATATATATATATATATATAAAGAAATAAGCACACCGCAGCACATCCATCAGGTGAAAAAATAGTGGGATCCTTTATTCACCCAAGTAGCGACGTTTCGGTCCGCTTACTGGGACCATTTTCAAGCCTTGAAAATGGTCCCAGTAAGCGGACCGAAACGTCGCTACTTGGGTGAATAAAGGATCCCACTATTTTTTCACCTGATGGATGTGCTGCGGTGTGCTTATTTCTTTGTTTATTGACGCTTTTTGGACTTGGTGTCGACACCGCTGGCACCCAGAACCTTTTACCAGGTGTGCTGCCCTGAACTTCTATCATTTTATATATATATATATATATATATATATATATATATGTATATGACTGAGCTACTTAGCTAATGTACCTAACACCCTACACTGGAACCTAATCAGCTAACCTATTCCCTAACTAACCTACACTATCTACCACTAAATATCTGGATTATATATGAGGTATCAGAAGTATTATAAAACAGCAATTCAGCACAACAAAATTATCACACTCCTCTCTCTATCACAACTGCATGAAATAGCACAAAATGGCTGCTGGAATTTTTTATATAGTAAGGGGTAGACAACTTTTCTATTGGTTGCTAGTGATGTTGCTAAGCTATGACAGAGATATTGCAGCCTTCTCATTGGCCCTCAAGCTAGAAGCAGGGAGGGATCATGTGTAATGTGAAAAAATCTAGAATATTTGAAATGATTAATATATATCAATATATTTAAAATATTTGGGAATTCTCGAAGTGCTGATCTTTGCAATTAATATTCGCGATTTCAATATTCACGCACAACACTATTAAGGAGGAGGGTTCTGTGGAGGTCACTGTTAAGGGAGAGGGATAATGTTGATTCCACTGTTAAAGGGGTGGGGTACTGTTAATGTGACTGTTAAAGGGGCAGCGCTGCAGAGGTCACTTTTAAGGGGACAGGGCACTGTGGGGGTACTGTTAAGGGGTGGTGTGAGGGGGTCACTGTTAAGGGGACAGTGTTAAGGTCAGTGTTAAGAGGCGGGGTGAGGTGAAGGTCACTAATAAAGGGGCGGCTACTGTGGAGGTCACTGTTAAAGGGGCGGGCAATGTGCAGGTCTCTGTTAAGGGGGCAGGGAATGGTGAAGGTCACTTTTAAGGAGGGGGTGCTGTGGAGATCATTGTTAAAGGGAGTCTGTCACCTCCATATGACCATATACAGTGCTTACATGGCTCTGTAGCACACCTATACAGGATTGTAACGGTACCTTTGTTCTTTTCTTTAGACTTGCACCAGCAGGAAAAACAAAGTTTCATTCATATGCAAATGGACACTCACAAGTGCCCAGGGGAGGAGTTCAGTGTGTAAGTGCCCAGGCTGCCCTGCCTTCTTTTCACTTTACTCCTCCCCAGCCTCTGCCTTTGCCCGCCCTCCAAGTCTCTTGCCTCATCGATAGGTCCGGACTTGGAGGGCGGGCAAAGGAAGAGGCTGGGGAAGGAGTAAAGTGAAAAGAAGGCAGAGCAGCCTGGGCACCTACACACTGAACGCCGCCCCTGGGCCCTTGTGAGTGCTCATTTGCATATGAATAAACTTCGTTTTTCCTGCTGGTGCAAGTCTAAAGAAAAGAACAAAGGTACCATTACAATCCTGTATAGGTGTGCTACAGAGCCATGTAAGCACTGTATATGGCCATAAGGAGGTGACAGACTCCCTTTAACCCCTTAAGGACACAGGGCGTACAGGTACGCCCTTGTGCCCTGGTACTTAAGGACACGTACGCCCTGTGTATTTTCGATCACCGCCGCGCGGCGGGCGGTGATCGGAACCCCGTGCCTGCTCAAATCATTGAGCAGGCACTTGGGGCAAATGCGTCGGGGGGTCCGGTGACCCCCCATGTATGCAATCGCAGAAAACCGTAGGTCAATTCAGACCTGCGGTTTTCTGCGTTTCCGGGTTATTCGGGTCTTTGAAGACCCGATAACCCGGAACAGGATGGTGATGGTGGTGTGATTTCACCCCACCAATCACCATCCAGCGATCCTGAGTGGTGATGGTGACATCACCACTCAGGATCGCTTTCTGATTGGTCTGTGGGCGGTCCGGCGCGATATTCAAAAGAGGCAGGCGCTCCTCTCCTCCTCCTTTTGTGTTCCGGAGCCGGAGGAGAGAGGAGCTGCCTGCACGTGTCTGCCACCGCTGCCAGCACCCCGATCTGTGCCTCCAGGACCCGATCTCTGCCCCCAGCACCCCATCAGGTACATAGGGACAGCATAGGGAAAGTTTGGGTTAGGCAGGGAAAAAAAAGGGAAAGGTAGTTTTTTGAACTTTGATTGCATCACCCTAAGTTAGGGTGTCTGGGGTCCACAGCACAGCTGTGTGACCTTAGACCCCCCAGGGGTGCTGCCACTGGTCAGGTATAAGGACAAGAGGGATGTCCTTATGCTGTCCACAATTCATGGTAACGGCATCACCCCTGTCCCTGTGCGAGGTACCGCAGCAACGGTCTTCAAGCCTGATTGTATCGTCGACTACAATCGGTATATGGGAGGAGTTGATCTCTCGGATCAAGTCCTCAAGCCATATAACGCCATGCGCAAAACCCGGGCATGGTACAAAAAAGTTACGGTCTACTTGGTACAGGTTGGCATGTACAACTCTTTTGTACTATCCCGAAGCGCTGGCAGCACAGGGACATTCCTCCAGTTCTATGAGGCAGTCCTCAAGGCCCTGATCTTTTCGGACTGGGAAAGAGCAGGCCGGAGTACCTCGGGAACTGTAGGCGCCCGGATCATCCCTGGCCAACACTTTCCAGGTGTGGTCCCCCATACTGGAAAGAAGGGACGAACCCATAAAAAGTGCAGAGTGTGTCACAGGAGGGGGATACGGAAGTGCGACATGCCCCGATCATCCGGGCCTCTGCATTGACGGTTGCTTCAGGGAGTATCACACTTCCATGGAGTACTAAATTTATATCCCAATTTAGCACTGACATCAGATTAAAAAAAACTGGTTCTCAGACTTGAGACACCCAAAAAAACTAAAATAATTTATTAAAAGTAGACATATTAGGTATTGCCGCGTCGGTAATAATCTCCTCTATAAAAATGCCCCATGACCTAACCCCCCAGATTAACACGGTCCAGAAAAAAAAAAAAAAAAAGGTGCAAATAAAGTTGTTGTTTTTTTGTCACCTTACATAATAAAAAGTTTAATAGCAAGCGATCAAAAAGTCATATAGCCCCCAAAATAGTGCCAATAAAACCGTCCGCTCATCCTGCAAAAAATGAGCCCCCACATAAGATAATTGGATAAAATAAAATTAAAAAAATGACACTTAGACTTTAGAGATGCCCCAAATTTTTTTTTTACTTATTAGGTATTGCCGCGTCTGTAAGAATCTCCTCTATAAAAATATCCCATGACCTAACTCCCCAGATTAACACGGTTAAAAAAAAAAAAAAAAAAAAAAAGCTATTTTTGGCACTTTTCCATTTCAATCCGTTTTTTCCGGGTTACAAAACAAGGGTTAACAACCAAACAAAAGTTAAAATTTATTACGTGGTCCATCTAAGAAACTACACCCCTCAAGGTATTCAAAACTGATTGTACAAACTTTATTAACCCTTTAGGTGTTCCTCAACAGTTAATGGCAAATGGAGATAAAATATCAGAATTTCAATTTTTGGTAACCTTGCCTCACAAAAATGTAATATAGAGCAACCAAAAATCATATTTACCCTAAAAATACTCCCCAAAAAAAGCCACCTTATCCCGTAGTTTCCAAAATGGGGTCACTTTTAGGGAGTTTCGACTCCAGGGGTGCATCAGGGGGGTTGAAACAGGACACGGTGTAAATAAACCGGTCCATAAAAATCAGCCCTCCAAAAACCAAACGGCGCACCTTTCACTCTACGCCCCGCTGTGTGGCCGAACAGTAGTGTACGGCCACATATTGGGTGTTTCTGTAAACGGCAGAGTCAGGGCAATAAAGATACAGTCTTGTTTGGCTGTTAACCCTTGATTTGTTAGTGGAAAACATGGGTTAAAATGGAAAATAAGGCAAAAAAAAGAAATTTTCAAATTTCATCCCCATTTGCCAATAACTCTTGTGCAACACCTAAAGGGTTAACGACGTATGTAAAATCAGTTTTAAATACCTTGAGGGGTGTAGTTTCTTAGATGGGGTCACTTTTAGGGAGTTTCTACTCCAGGGGTGCATCAGGGGGGTTGAAACAGGACATGGTGTAAATAAACCGGTCCATAAAAATCAGCCCTCCAAAAACCAAACGGCGCACCTTTGACTCTACGCCCCGCTGTGTGGCCGTACAGTAGTTTACAGCCACATATTGGGTGTTTCTGTAAACAGCAGAGTCAGGGCAATAAAGATACAGTCTTGTTTGGCTGTTAACCCTTGCTTTGTTAGTGGAAAAAATGGGTTAAAATGAAATATTAGACAAAAAAAAGAAATTCTCAAATTTCATCCCCATTTGCCAATAACTCTTGTGCAACACCTAAAGGGTTAACAACGTATGTAAAATCAGTTTTGAATACCTTGAGGGGTGTAGTTTCTTAGATGGGGTCATTTTTGGGTGGTTTCTATTATGTAAGCCTCGAATAGCGACTTCAGACCTGAACTGGTCCCTAAAAATTGAGTTTTTGTAAATTTCAGAAAAATTTCAAGATTTGCTTCTAAACTTCTAAGCCTTATAACATCCCCAAAAAATAAAATATCATTACCAAAATAATTCAAACATGAAGTAGACATATGGGGAATGTAAAGTCATCACAATTTTGGGGGGTATTACTATGTATTACAGAAGTAGAGAAACTGAAACTTTGAAATTTGCTATTTTTCCAAATTTTTGTTAAATTAGGTATTTTTTGGTGCAGAAAAAAAAAATTTCGACTTCATTTTACCAGTGTCATGAAGTACAATATGTGACGAAAAAACTATGTCAGAACAGCCTGGATAAGTCAAAGCGTTTTAAAGTTATCAGCACTTAAAGTGACACTGGTCAGATTTGCAAAAAATGGCCTGGTCCTAAGGTGTAATAAGGCTGTGTCCTTAAGGGGTTAAGGGAGTGGGATATTGTTGAGATCATTGTTAAGGGGGTGGGGTACTGTAAAGGTGACTCTGAAAGTGGCCGCCTGCTATGGAGGTCAAAATTAGGGCTCATGCACACGACCAAGTGCTGGCCAGACACATGCTGCGGACAGCAAAGTGCGGTCCGCAATGCACGGGCATGCGGATCACAGACCCATTCACTTGAATGGGGTCTGCAATCCGCATCCAATGGTGGGCACTGCAATAAAGTAGTGCATGCACTACTTTTTTGCGGTGCAGAGGTACGGCCAGAAACACCATGGAAGCACTTCCATGGGGTTCCAATCCGTGCTTCCGTACCGCATCTCCAGGTTTGCGGATCCATTCAAGTGAATGGGTCCGTGATCTGTGGTGCACATGGCCGATGCCCGTATATTGTGGACTAGTGATGTCCCGAACTATTCGCCTGCGAATAGTTCCCAGCGAACATAGCTTGTTCGCGTTCGCCGTGGCGGGCGAACATATGCGATGTTTGGTCCGCCCCCAATACATCATCATTCAGTAATCTTTGACCCTGTACTTCACAGTTAGCAGACACATTCCAGCCAATCAGCAGCAGACCCTCCCTCCCAGACCCTCCCACCTCCAGGACAGCATCCATTTTAGATTCATTAGGAAGCTGCATTCACAGTGAGAGGAGGGACAGTGTTGCTGCTACTGATTCAATAGGGAAAGCGTTAGCTAGGGCATTGTTCTGTGTCCACAGACTCATCTGCTGTAAGGACAGCGTCCTGACAGCACCCCAAAAAGCCCTTTTCAGTCTGCTTTTTTTTTCTTTTTTTTTATATATATATATATACAGTACAGACCAAAAGTTTGGACACACCTTCTCATTCAAAGAGTTTTCTTTATTTTCATGACTATGAAAATTGTAGATTCACACTGAAGGCATCAAAACTATGAATTAACACATGTGGAATTATATACATAACAAACAAGTTTGAAACAACTGAAAATGTGTCATATTCTAGGTTCTTCAAAGTAGCCACCTTTTGCTTTGATTACTACTTTGCACACTCTTGGCATTCTCTTGATGAGCTTCAAGAGGTAGTTACCTGAAATGGTTTTCACTTCACAGGTGTGCCCTGTCAGGTTTAATAAGTGGGATTTCTTGCCTTATAAATGGGGTTGGGACCATCAGTTGCGTTGAGGAGAAGTCAGGTGGATACACAGCTGATAGTACTCCTTCAAGACTGTTGGAAGATCATATTTTCAGTTGTTTCACACTTTTTTGTTATGTATATAATTCCACATGTGTTAATTCATAGTTTTGATGCCTTCAGTGTAAATCTACAATTTTCATAGTTATGAAAATAAAGAAAACTCTTTGAATGAGAAAGTGTGTCCAAACTTTTGGTCTGTACTGTATATATATTGCAGTTGCCTGGCTGCCCGTGTGTGAGAGGCTGCAGGCTCAGTCACAGACAGCACGTGCACACCATTCATACAGGGTGTGACAGAAAATACCTTGCAGATAAAAAAAAAATCTATGTAATATTTTTCTGTGACATAATCACATTTGCAAGCCCGTGTGTGTCAGGCCCACACAGACTGTATTGTGGCAACTGGCTAGGCCTCCACTCATACCGTTACAGGATGTCATTCACTCAAATACCTTGCAGATAAAAAAAAATTCAATTAAAAAATTTTCTGTGATATAATCACATTTGCCAATTGCAAGCCTGTGTGTGTCAGGCCCACACAGACTGTATTGTGGCCACTGGCTAGTGGCTAGGCCTCCACTCATACCATTACAGGGTGTCATTCACTCAAATACCTTGCAGATAAAAAAAGTTATATAAAAAAAAATTCTGTGATATAATCACATTTGCAAGCCCGTGTGTGTCAGGCCCACACAAACTGTATTGTGGCCACTGGCTAGTGGCTAGGCCTCTACTCATACCGTTACAGGGTGTCATTCCACAAATACCTTGCAGATAAAAAAAATTATATTAAAAATGTTTCTGTGATATAATCACATTTGCAAATTGCAAGCCCGTGTGTGTCAGGCCCACACAGACTGTATTGTGGCTACTGGCTAGACCTCCACTCATACCGTTACAGGGTGTCATTCACTCAAATACCTTGCAGATAAAAAAAATTATATTTAAAATGTTTCTGTGATATAATCACATTTGCAAATTGCAAGCCCGTGTGTGTCAGGCCCACACAGACTGTATTGTGGCCACCGGCTAGGTCTCCACTCATACCGTTACAGGGTGTCATTCACTCAAACACCTTGCAAATAAAAAAAATTCCATTTAAAACTTTTCTGTGATAAAATCACATTTGCAAGCCTGTGTGTGTCAGGCCCACACAGACTGTACTGTGCCCACTGCCCACCACTTATATAGGGTGGCACAGTACCTTGGACGCATAGTACCACTTATCAATAAAAAAAATGACAGGCATAGGCAGGCCACCCCTCAGGGGCCGTCGTGGTCGTGGTGCTGTGATTTAAATAGTTGACTGGCCTACACAGGACACAATCTTCAACAGCTTCCGCTAAGAACCTTGACGCACCATCCTCCTCCAGCTCAGCTTTGGTCACCCGCTCTCAAGTTACCACTCTCCCGCCCGCCGCCACCACCACCACTACCACCACAGCCACCACAGCCGCTTCACTTGATCCCTCAGAGGAGTTATTTACACATCAGTTGGATGAAATTAGTGATGCGCAACCATTATTGCCAGGGGATGTAGATAACAGGGATTTGTCTCAGTCAGGCAGCATTACACACATGGATGTACAGTGTGATGATGATGATGATGTTGTACCCGCTGCTGCTTCCTTTACTGAGGTGTCAGATACAAGTGAAGTGGTTGATGATGACGATGTGTCGTGGATGCCACGTGGGTGCCTGCTCGAAGAGAAGACGAGGGGGAAAGTTCAGAAGGGGTGACAGAGAGAAGGAGGAGACGAGTTGGAAGCAGGGGGAGGTCGTCGCAAGGAGCTAGTGGCACAGTCAGACAGCATGTATCGGCACCCGGGGTCAGCCAGACAGCACGCCAATCAATGCATGCTGATGCCACCACCAGAATGCTGTCATTGCAAAGCTCAGCAGTGTGGCATTTTTTTTTTTTGTGTGTCTCCCTCTGACAACAGCGATGCCATTTGCAACCTGTGCCAAAAGAAACTGAGTCGTGGGAAATCCAACACCCACCTCGGTACAACTGCTTTGTGAAGGCACATGATCGCACATCACAAACGCCTATGGGATCAACACATGATGACGAGTAGAAGCAGCACACAAGCTCAAAGCCACCATCCTCCTCCTGGTCCAGCATCTTCAGCCACATCAACCACTGCTGTCCTCCTTGCCCCCTCTCAACCACCCGCCACTCCGCCTCTTACCTTCAGCAGTTCCATCTCATCTGCCCACAGTCAGGTGTCTGTAAAGGAAATGTTTGAGCGTAAGAAGCCAATGTCACAGAGTCACCCCCTTGCCCGGCGTCTGACAGCTGGCTTGACGGAACTCTTAGCCCGCCAGCTTTTACCATACCAGCTGGTGGGGACTGAGGCCTTAAAAAAATTTGTCACTATTGGGACACCACAGTGGAAGGTACCCGGATGATTTTTTTTTTTCAAATAAGGCAATCCCAAACCTCTACACAGTGATTGAAAAGGAAATCATGGCATCTCTGGCATACAGTGTTGGGGCAAGGGTCCATTTGACCACTGATACCTGGTCTGCAAAGCACGGTCAGGGCAGGTATATCACCTACACTGCGCATTGGGTCAACCTTCTGACGGCTGCCAAGCATGGAATGCGTGGCTCTGCAGCGGAGTTTGTGACACCGGCACGACTTGCAGGCAGGCCTACTGCCACCTCCTCTACTCCTCCTACTCCATCCTCTTCCATAACCTTCTCGGCTGAGTCCTCTTCTGCTGCAGCGTCTGGCTGCACATCAGCTGAATCCCCCCAGCTCCCCAGGGGCTATTCCACATCCCGGATACGACCGTGTCACGCTGTATTGGGGTTAACTTGCCTGAAAGAAGAGAGCCACACCGGACCAGCACTCCTGTCTGCTCTGAACGCACAGGTGGATCAGTGGCTGACCCCACACCAACTAGAGATCGGCAAAGTGGTGTGTGACAATGGAAGCAATTTGTTGGCGGCATTGAATTTGGGCAAGTTGTCACATGTGCCGTGCATGGCACATGTGTTGAATCTCATCGTACAACGCTTTGTGTCTAAGTACCCAGGCTTACAGGACGTCCTCAAGCAGGCCAGGAAGGTGTGTGGCCATTTCAGGCGTTCCTACACGGCCATGGCGTACTTTTCAAACATTCAGCGCCGAAACAACATGCCAGTGAGGCTCTTGATTTGCGACAGCCCGACACGTTGGAATTCAACACTCCTAACGTTCGACCGCCTGCTCTAACAAGAAAAAGCCGTCAACGAGTATTTGTATGAACGGGGCGCTAGGACAGCCTCTGCGGAGCTGGGAATTTTTTTGCCACGTTACTGGACACTCATGCGCAATGCCTGTAGACTCATGCGTCCTTTTGAGGAGGTGACAAACCTAGTCAGTCGCACCGAAGGCACCATCAGCGACTTCATCTCATTTTCTTTCTTCCTGGAGCATGCCCTGCGAAGAGTGCTGGATCAGGCTGTAGATGAGCGTGAAGAGGAAGAGGAAGAGTTGTGGTCACCATCACTACCAGAAACAGCCTTGTCATCATCGCTTGCCAGACCTGCGGCAACACTTCAAGAGTATGAGGAAGAGGAGTCAGAGGAGGAATGTGGCTTTGAGGAGGAGGAATACCAAACACAGCAGGCATCCCAGGGTGCTCGTTGTTTTCACCTATCTGGGACCCGTGGTGTTGTACGTGGCTGGGGGGAAGAACAGACCGTCAATGACATCAGTGAGGAGGAGGAACGGGAAATGAGTAGCTCGGCATCCAACCTGGTGCAAATGGGGTCTTTCATGCTGTCATGTCTGTTGAGGGACCCTCGTATAAAACGGATGAAGGAGAACGACCTGTACTGGGTGGCCACGCTACTAGACCCCCGGTATAAGCAGAAAGAGGCGGAAATGTTACCAAATGACCGTAAGTCAGAAAGGATGCAGCAGTTAAAAACCAAACTAAAAAATATGCTTTACACAGCTTATAAGGGGGATGTCACAGCACAACGGGAATCTAACAAGGGAAGAGGTGAAAGTAATCCTCCTCCTACCACGAACTTGGCGGCAAAATATCGACACTCTGAGGAGCGATGAACCCCTTGACTACTGGGTGTGCAGGCTTGACCTGTGGCCTGAGCTATCCCAGTTTGCGATAGAACTTCTGGCCTGCCCCGCTTCAAGTGTCCTGTCAGAAAGGATCTTCAGTGCAGCAGGAGGCATTGTCACTGACAAAAGAAGTCGCCTCAGTCAAAGAATTGTTGATTACCTCACCTTCATTAACCACCTCCCGACCGCCTAATGCGCCGATGCGTCCGGGAGGTGGTTGATTTGTTCCTCCTGGACGCATCGGCGCGTCATCTCGCGATACCCGAGATTTCCTGTGAACGCGCGCATGCAGGCGCGCGCGCTCACAGGAACAGAAGGTAAGCGAGTGGATCTCCAGCCTGCCAGCGGCGATCGCTCGCTGGCAGGCTGGAGATGTGATTTTTTTTAACCCCTAACGCTGGGTTCAGACCTGAGCGTTCGGAAACGAGCGCTCTGTATGCGCGATTGTACGGGCGTTTACAATCGCGCATACAGAGACAGGGGTGCACACATTGTCGCGAATATCTATGCGCGACAAATGCCCCAAAAAAAGCTCAAGCACTTGTTTGAGCGTCGGCCATTTTACAGCGCAATCGTACGCGCTGTAAAACGCCCAGGTGAGAACCATTCCCATAGGGAATCATTGGTTCTTGCCTGTTGTGCGTTTTACAGCGCGTAGGAACGCGCTGTAAAACGCTCAGGTGTGAACCCAGCCTAAAGGTATATTATGTAATAGAGAATCCCAGCAGACGTGACTTTAGTCTTCAAGGAATTTTATTTTCACAAATCAATATGTCCCATCATCTAGGACGCGTTTCGGCACTTGCCTTTTTCAACAGGTAAATTTACATGGTCAGAAGCACATATATATACAGGCATCAATGATTAAGGATAGGGAGTCTCCCAGTGGCATCACCGCCCATAAGGGGTGGTACATTTCAATTAGATATACAAATCAAGGGTTAATCACTCAAGTGGACGGCACTGATATTAGAACACATGCTGATGAATAATAAATAATAAATACCAGTGTGGCTGAGAAAATTCTTCAATAAGTAGATGTCTAGAAAAATGATAAATGACAAACAGAAAATGCATGAGTAAACAGAACCAGAACTTAGATATGCATAATTTCATAATCTCTATTGAGACCCCTTGGATGAAGGGTGTCTAGCAGCAGTTTTTTGATAACAGCGTCTAATATACCTACTACCTGGTCCTCTGGTGGTCCCTTTTGTTAGGATCGACCACCAGAGGACACAGGTAGGTCAGTGAAGTCGCACCAAACACTACACTACACCCCCCCCCGGTCACTTATTAACCCCTTATAAACCCCTGATCACCCCATATAAACTCCCTGATCACCCCCCCTGTCATTGATCACCCCCCTGTCAGGCTCCGTTCAGACGTCTGTATGATTTTTACGGATCCACTGTCATGGAACCATGAACCAGACGTACAACAAGAGATGAGTGGAAATAAGAAGGCTTTATTGAAAATAAAGCTGTAAGGCAAAAGTCCAAACGGATGGCTAAACCGAAGCAGGGTCTTGCGAAACCAGGGATCAGGAACCAGAAGGGTAGTCAGGCGAAGCCAGGATCAGGAATCAGCAGGGTAGTCAGACGAAGCCAGGATCAGGAATCAGCAGGGTAGTCAGACGAAGCCAGGATCAGGAATCAGCAGGGTAGTCAGACGAAGCCAGGATCAGGAACCAGAAGCAGCAGCAGTCTTAGAAGCATGTGAGCACAGGCGGACCAAGCAAGGAACTGAAGCCACAGACCTCCTATATATATGAGCTAGGCATCCAGCTCCTCCCAGTGGGAAGGAGGAGCCGCAGGGTGGGAGGCTACAAGAAACCCAGAAACCAAGATGGCCGCCAGCACATGTCAAACGAAGGAGGACAGCAAGGAGGTAAGACCATGACATCCACAGATACATGGATCGGATCCGCAAAACACATACGGACGTCTGAATGGAGCCTTACAGGGGGGTGATCAATGACAGGCGGGTGATCACCCATATAGATTCCCTGATCACCCCCTGTCATTGATCACCCCCCTGTCATTGATCACCCCCCTGCAAGGCTCCATTCAGACGTCCGCAATCGGATCGGATCCGCAAAACACATGCGGACGTCTGAATGGAGCCTTACAGGGGGGGTGATCATCCCATAAACACTACCTGATCACCCCCAGTCATTGATCACCCCCTGTAAGGCTCCATTCAGACGTCCGCATGATTTTTACGGATCCATGGATACATGGATCGGATCCGCAAAACACATGCGGACGTCTGAATGGAGCCTTACAGGGGGTGATCAATGACAGGGGGTGATCACCCATATACACTCCCTGATCACCCCCCTGTAAGGCTCCATTCAGACGTCTGCATGTGTTTTGCGGATCCGATCCATGTATCCATGGATCCGTAAAAATCATGCGGACGTCTGAATGGAGCCTTACAGGGGGTGATCAATGACAGGGGGTGATCACCCATATACACTCCCTGATCACCCCCTGTCATTGATCACCCCCCTGTAAGGCTCCATTCAGACGTCCGCATGTGTTTTGCGGATCCGATCCATGTATCCATGGATCCGTAAAAATCATGCGGACGTCTGAATGGAGCCTTACCAGGGGGGTGATCAATGACAGGGGGTGATCACCCATATACACTCCCTGATCACCCCCTGTCATTGATCACCCCCCTGTAAGGCTCCATTCAGACGTCCGCATGTGTTTTGCGGATCCGATCCATGTATCCATGGATCCGTAAAAATCATACGGACGTCTGAATGGAGCCTTACAGGGGGGGTGATCAATGATGGAGGTGATCAGGGAGTCTATATGGGTGATCACCCCCCCTGTCATTGATCACCCCTCCTGTCATTGATCACCCCCTGTAAGGCTCCATTCAGACATTTTTTTGGCTCAAGTTAGCGGAAATATATATATATTTTGTTTGTTTTTTTCTTACAAAGTCTCATATTCCACTAACTTGTGTCAAAAAATAAAATCTCACATGAACTCGCCATACCCCTCACGGAATCCAAATGCGTAAACATTTTTAGACATTTATATTCCAGACTTCTTCTCACGCTTTAGGGCCCCTAAAAAGCCAGGGCAGTATAAATACCCCACATGTGACCCCATTTCGGAAAGAAGACACCCCAAGGTATTCGCTGAGGGGCATATTGAGTCCATGAAAGATTTAAATTTTTGTCCTAAGTTAGCGGAAAGTGAGACTTTGTGAGAAAAAAACAAAAAAAAATCAATTTCCGCTAACTTATGCAAAAAAATAAAAATTCTATGAACTTTCCAGGCCCCTCATTGAATACCTTGGGGTGTCTTCTTTCCAAAGTGGGGTCACATGTGGGGTATTTATACTGCCCTGGCTTTTTAGGGGCCCTAAAGCGTGAGAAGAAGTCTGGGATCCAAATGTCTAAAAATGCCCTCCTAAAAGGAATTTGGGCACCTTTGCGCATCTAGTCTGCAAAAAAGTGTCACACATCTGGTATCACCGTACTCAGGAGAAGTTGGGCAATGTGTTTTGGGGTGTCATTTTACATATACCCATACTGGGTGAGAGAAATATCTTGGTCAAATGCCAACTTTGTATAAAAAAATGGGAAAAGTTGTCTTTTGCCAAGATATTTCTCTCACCCAGCATGGTTATATGTAAAATGACACCCCAAAACACATTCCCCAACTTCTCCTGAGTACGGCGATACCACATGTGTGACACTTTTTTGCAGCCTAGGTGGGCAAAGGGGCACACATTCCAAAGTGCACCTTTCGGATTTCGCAGGCCATTTTTTACACATTTTGATTGCAAGGTACTTCTCACACATTTGGGCCCCTAAATTGCCAGGGCAGTATAACTACGCCACAAGTGACCCCATTTTGGAAAGAAGACACCCCAAGGTATTCCGTGAGGGGCATGGCAAGTTCCTAGAATTTTTTATTTTTTGTCGCAAGTTAGTGGAATATGAGACTTTGTAAGGAAAAAAGAGAAAAAAAAATCATCATTTTCCGCTAACTTGTGACAAAAATAAATAAATTCTAGGAACTCGCCATGCCCCTCACGGAATACCTTGGGGTGTCTTCTTTCCAAAATGGGGTCACTTGTGCCGTAGTTATACTGCCCTGGCAATTTAGGGGCCCAAATGTGTGAGAAGTACCTTGCAATCAAAATGTGTAAAAAATGACCGGCGAAACCCGAAAGGTGCACTTTGGAATATGTGCCCCTTTGCCCACCTTGCATGGGTACCCTGTTCATTCATTAATTAACTAAATTTAATAGGAAGTTTAAGAATTTACATATACACAGACAAATACAGTTCTATGCAATTCATAGGTGTGCCCTGTACCTCCTGGTTATGCCACGAGGGCAGTATACAGTGGACACCTCTGTAACTAATCCTTCCTATCTGTGCTAGTTTTCCATTTAGATACCACGCATATCTTCCCACTCCACCACTCACCTCACCAGGGATAGTTAGGAGTTGAGATTAGGCACGTGGGCAGGGCGCCCCCACCACCAGGAGACGTCCCTGGGCAGAGGACCAGTTCAGGGAATCAGTGCTAGGGATACTCTTCCCCGGCCTCCCGCTCTTTATACCTTTACCTTAGGTATTAACTCATTTTCTGGCCTCTACATGGATGAATTGCATAGAACTGTATTTGTCTGTGTATATGTCAATTCTTAAACTTCCTATTAAATTTAGTTAATTAATGAATGAACAGGGTACCCATGCTGGACTGATTGTTTTTACACGCTGATACCCCGTCTGAGTATAAGCTTGCTATTTGTATTGCTGGACTTCTACACCTTTGCCCACCTTGGCAGCAAAAAAGTGTCACACATCTGGTATCTCCGTACTCAGGAGAAGTTGGGGAATGTGTTTTGGCGTGTCATTTTACATATACCCATGCTGGGTGAGAAAAATATCTTGGTCAAATGCCTACTTTGTATAAAAAAAATGGGAAAAGTTGTCTTTTGCCAAGATATTTCTCTCACCCAGCATGGGTATATGTAAAATGACACCCCAAAACACATTCCCCAACTTCTCCTGAGTACGGCGATACCAGATGTGTGACACTTTTTTGATGCCAAGGTGGGCAAAGGGGCACATATTCCAAAGTGCACCTTTCGGATTTCACCGGTCATTTTTTACAGATTTTGATTGCAAAGTACTTCTCACACATATGGGCCCCTAAATTGCCAGGGCAGTACAACTACCCCACAAGTGACCCCATTTTGGAAAGAAGACACCCCAAGGTATTCTGTGAGGGGCATGGTGAGTTCCTAGAATTTTTTATTTTTTGTCGCAAGTTAGTGGAATATGAGACTTTGTAAGAAAAATAAAAAATAAAAAATCATCATCATTTTCCGCTAACTTGTGACAAAAAATAAAAAGTTCTATGAACTCACTATGCCCATCAGCGAATACCTTAGGGTGTCTACTTTCCGAAATGGGGTCATTTGTGGGGGTTTTCTACTGTTTGGGCATTGTAGAACCTCAGGAATCATGACAGGTGCTCAGAAAATCAGAGCTGTTTCAAAAAGCGGAAATTCACATTTTTGTACCATAGTTTGTAAACGCTATAACTTTTACCCAAACCATTTTTTTTTTTGCGCAAACATTTTTTTTTCATCAAAGACATGTAGAACAATAAATTTGGTGAAAAATTTATATATGGATGTTGTTTTTTTTTGCAAAATTTTACAGCTGAAAGTGAAAAATTTCATTTTTTTGCAAAAAAATCGTTACATTTTGATTAATAACAAAAAAAGTTAAAATGTCAGCAGCAATAAAATACCACCAAATGAAAGCTCCATTAGTGAGAAGAAAAGGAGGTAAAATTCATTTGGGTGGTAAGTTGCATGACCGAGCGATAAACGGTGAAAGTAGTGTAGTGCCGAAGTGTAAAAAGTGCTCTGGTCATGAAGGGGGTTTCAGCTAGCGGGGCTGAAGTGGTTAAGATGAATGAGGCATGGATCCCGAAGGGACTGACAGTGGGGGATACGTTTGACTAACAAAAAGCCTGATGACATGCCTTGGCCTCAAAATGGTCCCCACGCTGCTGTATTTAATGTCTGCATACTGGATGACTTTTGTGAATTCTCTGCCACCAACTAGGGTTCAAGCCGCAAAGTCACCTTTCTGCCTGGAAAACATAAATTTTTCAGTCCGCTGCTACAGCAGCGTCTGCAACAATACCAAATTTTTCAGGCATGTCTACATGCCTAATTTTTCTGGCCTCTAGTGCTGCACTGTGGCGGCAATACATGTGTCAATTCCCCTTTGTGATCGGTACCTTGTTGTGGTGAAGGGGCTTGCATATCACAATGAAGCGATCATCACCTCTATGAGTGTGTTGGCAATGTTGCCACACCCCAGATGAGGCCGTTGCTTCATTATGATCAGACTAAAAGCGATCGGCTGGATATTTTTTTTTAAGTTGTATGTAGGGATGAGCGAACTCGAACTGTATAGTTCGGGTTCGCACCGAATTTTGGGGTGTCCGTGACACGGACCCGAACCCGAAAATTTTCGTAAAAGTCCGGGTTCGGGTTCGGTGTTCGTCGCTTTCTTGGCACTTTTTGACGCTTTCTTGGCGCTTTTTGAAAGGCTGCAAAGCAGCCAATCAACAAGCGTCATACTACTTGCCCCAAGAGGCCATCACAGCCATGCCTACTATTGGCATGGCTGTGATTGGCCAGAGCACCATGTGACCCAGCCTCTATTTAAGCTGGAGTCACATAGCGCCGCCCGTCACTCTGCTCTGATTAGCGTAGGGAGAGGTTGCGGCTGCGACAGTAGGGCGAGAATAGGCAGATTAACTCCTCCAAAAGACTTGATTTTTGATCGATCTGCAGCTGTGGGTCATTGAGCTGCTGATACTCAATTGCTCACTGTTTTTAGGCTGCCCAGACCATTTGTCAGTCACTTTTTTTCTGGGGTGATCGGCGGCCATTTTGTGTCTTGTGGTGCGCCAGCACAAGCTGCGACCAAGTGCATTTAACCCTCAATGGTGTGGTTGTTTTTTGGCTAAAGCCTACATCAGGGTGAAGCTGTCACACCAAGTGCATTTAACCAGCAATAGTCTGTTTATTTTTTGGCCATATACTACATCAGGGGCAAGCTGCGCCTGTCACCAAGTGCATTTAACCCTCAATGGTGTGGTTGTTTTTTGGCTAAAGCCTACATCAGGGTGAAGCTGTCACACCAAGTGCATTTAACCAGCAATAGTCTGTTTATTTTTTGGCCATATACTACATCAGGGGCAAGCTGCGCCTGTCACCAAGTGCATTTAACCCTCAATGGTGTGGTTGTTTTTTGGCTAAAGCCTACATCAGGGTAAAGCTGTCACACCAAGTGCATTTAACCAGCAATAGTCTGTTTATTTTTTGGCCATATACTACATCAGGGGCAAGCTGCGCCTGTCACCAAGTGCATTTAACCCTCAATGATGTGGTTGTTTTTTGGCTAAAGCCTACATCAGGGTGAAGCTGTCACACCAAGTGCATTTAACCAGCAATAGTCTGTTTATTTTTTGGCCATATACTACATCAGGGGCAAGCTGCGCCTTTCACCAAGTGCATTTAACCCTCAATGGTGTGGTTGTTTTTTGGCTAAAGCCTACATCAGGGTGAAGCTGTCACACCAAGTGCATTTAACCAGCAATAGTCTGTTTATTTTTTGGCCATAAACTACATCAGGGGCAAGCTGCGCCCGTCACCAAGTGCATTTAACCCTCAGTAGTGTGGTTGGTCAAGCTGTCACACCAAGTGCATTTAACCAGCAATAGTCTGTTCATTTTTTGGCCATATACTACATCAGGGGCAAGCTGCGCCTGTCACCAAGTGCATTTAACCCTCAGTAGTGTGGTTGGTCAAGCTGTCGCACCAAGTGCATTTAACCAGCAATAGTATGGTTATTTTATGGCCATATCCCAGTCTAATTCTGTCAGTAAATCTATACCTGTCACCCAGCGCCTAAATACTAGGCCTCAAACTTATATCCCGCTAAATCTGTCGTTACCGCTGTACTGTTCTGGCTGGGCAAGTTATTTAGTTTCCGTCAAAGCACATTTTTTGTTCTGGGTTGAAATACAATTCCCAATTTAGCAATTTCCTAATTTAGTGGTTTCTGCTGTATCAGAGCTATTTGAAATCTATCCCTAAAAGGGTATATAATATTCAAGGCGCACATAGGGTCATTCAGAATAACTTCACACACACGCTACTGTGCATTTCCAAGTCTAATTCTGTCAGTAAATCTATACCTGTCACCCAGCGCCTAAATACTAGGCCTCAAATTTATATCCCGCTAAATATGTCGTTACTGCTGTACTGTTCTGGCTGGGCAAGTTATTTAGTGTCCGTCAAAGCACATTTTTTGTTCTGGGTTGAAATACAGATCCCAATTTAGCAATTCCCTAATTTAGTGGTTTCTGCTGTATCAGGCCTACTTTAAATACATCCCTAAAAGGGTATATAATATTCAAGGTGCACATAGGGTCATTCAGAATAACTTCACACACACGCTACTGTGCATTTCCAAGTCTAATTCTGTCAGTAAATCTATACCTGTCACCCAGCGCCTAAATACTAGGCCTCAAATTTATATCCCGCTAAATCTGTCGTTACTGCTGTACTGTTCTGGCTGGGCAAGTTATTTAGTGTCCGTCAAAGCACAGTTTTTGTTCTGGGTTGAAATACAATTCCCAATTTAGCAATTTCCTAATTTAGTGGTTTCTGCTCTATCAGAGCTATTTGAAATCTATCCTAAAATGGTATATAATATTCAAGGTGCACATAGGGTCATTCAGAATAACTTCACACACACGCTACTGTGCATTTCCAAGTCTAAATCCTCAAGTTATGCAGCTGTCTCTTATGCTGTTTGAAGACTCTGCTGGCAGAGTTTCCCAAGGGCATCCACCTAGCCGTTCCCCAGCGGTGGAAGACATAGACTGCACTGACGCACAACCACTTATGTTTCCTGATGATGAGGACATGGGAATACCACCTCAGCATGTCTCTGATGATGACGAAACACAGGTGCCAACTGCTGCGTCTTTCTGCAGTGTGCAGACTGAACAGGAGGTCAGGGATCAAGACTGGGTGGAAGACGATGCAGGGGACGATGAGGTCTTAGACCCCACATGGAATGAAGGTCGTGCCACTGACTTTCACAGTTCGGAGGAAGAGGCAGTGGTGAGACCGAGCCAACAGCATAGCAAAAGAGGGAGCAGTGGGCAAAAGCAGAACACCCGCCGCCAAGAGACTCCGCCTGCTACTGACCGCCGCCATCTTAGACCGAGCACCCCAAAGGCAGCTTCAAGGAGTTCCCTGGCATGGCACTTCTTCAAACAATGTGCTGACGACAAGACCCGAGTGGTTTGCACGCTGTGCCATCAGAGCCTGAAGCGAGGCATTAACGTTCTGAACCTTAGCACAACCTGCATGACCAGGCACCTGCATGCAAAGCATGAACTGCAGTGGAGTAAACACCTTAAAAACAAGAAAGTCGCTCAGGCTCCCCCTGCTACCTCTTCTGCTGCTGCCGCCTCGGCCTCTTCTGCTGCTGCCGCCTCGGCCTCTTCCTACGCCTCTGGAGGAACGTTGGCACCTGCCACCCAGCAAACAGGGGATGTACCACCAACACCACCACCACCTCTGTCACCAAGTGTCTCAACCACTACTTCTCCAAGAGAGCCGTGCCTTCCCTGCACAACCAAGTATCCGATAAAATCAAGTGTGCACTGCGCAACGCCATCTGTAGCAAGGTCCACCTAACCACAGATACGTGGACCAGTAAGCACGGCCAGGGACACTCTATCTCCCTAACTGCACACTGGGTAAATGTAGTGGCAGCTGGGCCCCAGGCTGAGAGCTGTTTGGCGCACGTCCTTCCGCCGCCAAGGATCGCAGGGCAACATTCTTTGCCTCCTGTTGCCACCTCCTCCTTCTCGGCTTCTTCCTCCTCTTCTTCCACCTGCTCATCCAGTCAGCCACACACCTTCACCACCAACTTCAGCACAGCCCGGGGTAAACGTCAGCAGGCCATTCTGAAACTCATATGTTTGGGGGACAGGCCCCACACCGCACAGGAGTTGTGGCGGGGTATAGAACAACAGACCGACGAGTGGTTGCTGCCGGTGAGCCTCAAGCCCGGCCTGGTGGTGTGCGATAATGGGCGAAATCTCGTTGCACTTCTGGGACTAGCCGGTTTGACGCACATCCCTTGCCTGGCGCATGTGCTGAATTTGGTGGTGCAGAAGTTCATTCACAACTACCCCGACATGTCAGAGCTGCTGCATAAAGTGCGGGCCGTCTGTTCGCGCTTCCGGCGTTCACATCCTGCCGCTGCTCGCCTGTCTGCGCTACAGCGTAACTTCGGCCTTCCCGCTCACCGCCTCATATGCGACGTGCCCACCAGGTGGAACTCCACCTTGCACATGCTGGACAGACTGTGCGAGCAGCAGCAGGCCATAGTTGAGTTTCAGCTGCAGCACGCACGGGTCAGTCGCACTGCGGAACAGCACCACTTCACCACCAATGACTGGGCCTCCATGCGAGACCTGTGTGCCCTGTTGCGCTGTTTCGAGTACTCCACCAACATGGCCAGTGGCGATGACGCCGTTATCAGCGTTACAATACCACTTCTATGTCTCCTTGAGAAAACACTTAGAGCGATGATGGAAGAGGAGGTGGCCCAGGAGGAGGAGGAGGAGGAGGAGGAAGAGGGGTAATTTTTAGCACTTTCAGGCCAGTCTCTTTGAAGTGACTCAGAGGGAGGTTTTTTGCAACAGCAGAGGCCAGGTACAAATGTGGCCAGCCAGGGCCCACTACTGGAGGACGAGGAGGATGAGGAGGAGGTGGAGGAGGATGAGGATGAAGCATGGTCACAGCGGGGTGGCGCCCAACGCAGCTCGGGCCCATCACTGGTGCGTGGCTGGGGGGAAAGGCAGGATGATGACGACACGCCTCCCACAGAGGACAGCTTGTCCTTACCCCTGGGCAGCCTGGCACACATGAGCGACTAGATGCTGCAGTGCCTGCGCAACGACAGCAGAGTTGCCCACATTTTAACGTGTGCGGACTACTGGGTTGCCACCCTGCTGGATCCACCCTACAAAGACAATGTGCCCACCTTACTTCCTGCACTGGAGCGTGATAGGAAGATGCGCGAGTACAAGCGCACGTTGGTAGACGCGCTACTTAGAGCATTCCCAAATGTCACAGGGGAACAAATGGAAGCCCAAGGTCAAGGCAGAGGAGGAGCAAGAGGTCGCCAAGGCAGCTGTGTCATGGCCAGCTCCTCTGAGGGCTGGGTTAGCATGGCAGAGATGTGGAAAAGTTTTGTCAACATGCCACAGCTAACTGCACCACCACCTGATACGCAACGTGTTAGCAGGAGGCAACATTTCACTAACATAGTGGAACAGTACGTGTGCACACCCCTCCACGTACTGACTGATGGTTCGGCCCCATTCAACTTCTGGGTCTCTAAATTGTCCACGTGGCCAGAGCTAGCCTTTTATGCCTTGGAGGTGCTGGCCTGCCCGGCGGCCAGCGTTTTGTCTGAACGTGTATTCAGCACGGCAGGGGGCGTCATTACAGACAAACGCAGCCGCCTGTCTGCAGCCAATGTGGACAAGCTGACGTTCATAAAAATGAACCAGGCATGGATCCCACAAGACCTGTCCGTCCCTTGTCCAGATTAGACATTAACTACCTCCCCTTAACCATATATTATTGTACTCCAGGGTACTTCCTCATTCAATCCTATTTTTATTTTCATTTTACCATTATATTGCGAGGCTACCCAAAGTTGAATGAACCTCTCCTCTGTCTGGGTGCCGGGGCCTAAATATATGCCAATGGACTGTTCCAATGTTGGGTGACGTGAAGCCTGATTCTCTGCTATGACATGCAGACTAATTCTCTGCTGACATGAAGCCAGATCCTCTGTTACGGGACCTCTCTCCTCTGTCTGGGTGCTGGGCCTAAATTTATGAAAATGGACTGTTGCATTGGTGGCTGACGTGAAGCCTGATTCTCTGCTATGATATGAAGACTGATTCTCTGCTGACGTGAAGCCAGATTGTCTGTTACGGGACGTCTCTCCTCTGCCTGGGTGCTGGGCCTAAATATCTGAAAATGGACTGTTGCATTGGTGGCTGACGTGAAGCCTGATTCTCTGCTATGATATGAAGACTGATTCTCTGCTGACATGAAGCCAGATTGTCTGTTACGGGACCTCTCTCCTCTGCCTGGGTGCTGGGCCTAAATTTATGAAAATGGACTGTTGCATTGGTGGCTGATGTGAAGCCCGATTCTCTGCTATGATATGAAGACTGATTCTCTGCCGACATGAAGCCAGATTGTCTGTTACGGGACCTCTCTCCTCTTCCTGGGTGCTGGGCCTAAATATCTGACAATGGACTGTTGCATTGGTGGCTGACGTGAAGCCTGATTCTCTGCTATGATATGAAGACTGATTCTCTGCTGACATGAAGCCAGATTGTCTGTTACGGGACCTCTCTCCTCTGCCTGGGTGCTGGGCCTAAATTTATGAAAATGGACTGTTGCAGTGGTGGGTGACGTGATGCCTGATTCTCTGCTATAACATGAAGACTGATTCTCTGCTGACATGAAGCCAGATTCTCTGTTAAGGGACCTCTCTCCTCTGCCTGGGTGCTGGGCCTAAATTTATGAAAATGGACTGTTACAGTGGTGGGTGACGTGAAGCCTGATTCTCTGCTATGACATGAAGACTGATTCTCTGCTGACATGAAGCCAGATTGTCTGTTACGGGACCTCTCTCCTCTGCCTGGGTGCTGGGCCTAAATTTATGAAAATGGACTGTTGCATTGGTGGCTGACGTGAAGCCTGATTCTCTGCTATGATATGAAGACTGATTCTCTGCTGACATGAAGCCAGATTGTCTGTTACGGGACCTCTCTCCTCTGCCTGGGTGCTGGGCCTAAATATTTGACAATGGACTGTTGCATTGGTGGCTGACGTGAAACCTGATTCTCTGCTATGACATGAAGACTGATTCTCTGCTGACATGAAGCCAGATCTTCTGTTATGGGACCTCTCTCCTCTGCCTGGGTGCTGGGCCTAAATTTATGAAAATGGACTGTTACAGTGGTGGGCGACGTGAAGCCTGATTCTCTGCTATGACATGAAGACTGATTCTCTGCTGACATGAAGCCAGATTGTCTGTTACGGGACCTCTCTCCTCTGCCTGGGTGCTGGGCCTAAATTTATGAAAATGGACTGTTGCATTGGTGGCTGACGTGAAGCCTGATTCTCTGCTATGATATGAAGACTGATTCTCTGCTGACATGAAGCCAGATTGTCTGTTACGGGACCTCTCTCCTCTGCCTGGGTGCTGGGCCTAAATTTATGAAAATGGACTGTTGCATTGGTGGCTGACGTGAAGCCTGATTCTCTGCTATGATATGAAGACTGATTCTCTGCTGACATGAAGCCAGATTGTCTGTTACGGGACCTCTCTCCTCTGCCTGGGTGCTGGGCCTAAATATCTGACAATGGACTGTTGCATTGGTGGCTGACGTGAAGCCTGATTCTCTGCTATGATATGAAGACTGATTCTCTGCTGACATGAAGCCAGATTGTCTGTTACGGGACCTCTCTCCTCTGCCTGGGTGCTGGGCCTAAATTTATGAAAATGGACTGTTGCAGTGGTGGGTGACGTGATGCCTGATTCTCTGCTATAACATGAAGACTGATTCTCTGCTGACATGAAGCCAGATTGTCTGTTACGGGACCTCTCTCCTCTGCCTGGGTGCTGGGCCTAAATTTATGAAAATGGACTGTTACAGTGGTGGGTGACGTGAAGCCTGATTCTCTGCTATGACATGAAGACTGATTCTCTGCTGACATGAAGCCAGATTGTCTGTTACGGGACCTCTCTCCTCTGCCTGGGTGCTGGGCCTAAATTTATGAAAATGGACTGTTGCATTGGTGGCTGACGTGAAGCCTGATTCTCTGCTATGATATGAAGACTGATTCTCTGCTGACATGAAGCCAGATTGTCTGTTACGGGACCTCTCTCCTCTGCCTGGGTGCTGGGCCTAAATATTTGACAATGGACTGTTGCATTGGTGGCTGACGTGAAACCTGATTCTCTGCTATGACATGAAGACTGATTCTCTGCTGACATGAAGCCAGATCCTCTGTTATGGGACCTCTCTCCTCTGCCTGGGTGCTGGGCCTAAATTTATGAAAATGGACTGTTACAGTGGTGGGCGACGTGAAGCCTGATTCTCTGCTATGACATGAAGACTGATTCTCTGCTGACATGAAGCCAGATTGTCTGTTACGGGACCTCTCTCCTCTGCCTGGGTGCTGGGCCTAAATTTATGAAAATGGACTGTTGCATTGGTGGCTGACGTGAAGCCTGATTCTCTGCTATGATATGAAGACTGATTCTCTGCTGACATGAAGCCAGATTGTCTGTTACGGGACCTCTCTCCTCTGCCTGGGTGCTGGGCCTAAATATTTGACAATGGACTGTTGCATTGGTGGCTGATGTGAAACCTGATTCTCTGCTATGACATGAAGACTGATTCTCTGCTGACATGAAGCCAGATTCTCTGTTACGGGACCTCTCTCCTCTGCCTGGGTGCTCGGCCTAAATTTATGAAAATGGACTGTTACAGTGGTGGGCGACGTGAAGCCTGATTCTCTGCTATGACATGAAGACTGATTCTCTGCTGACATGAAGCCAGATTGTCTGTTATGGGACCTCTCTCCTCTGCCTGGGTGCTGGGCTTAAATGTCTGACAATGGACTGTTGCATTGGTGGCTGATGTGAAGCCTGATTCTCTGCTATGATATGAAGACTGATTCTCTGTTGACATGAAGCCAGATTGTCTGTTACGGGACCTCTCTCCTCTGCCTGTGTGCTGGGCCTAAATTTATGAAAATGGACTGTTGCAGTGGTGGGTGACGTGAAGCCTGATTCTCTGCTATGACATGAAGACTGATTCTCTGCTGACATGAATCCAGATTCTCTGTTACGGGACCTCTCTCCTCTGCCTGGGTGCCGGGGCCTAAATATCTGAGAATGGACTGTTCCAGTGGTGGGTGACGTGAAGCCAGATTCTCTGCTATGGGACCTCTCTCCAATTGATTTTGGTTAATTTTCATTTATTTAATTTTTTTTTAAATTAATTTCCCTATCCACATTTGTTTGCAGGGGATTTACCTACATGTTGCTGCCTTTTGCAGCCCTCTATCCCTTTCCTGGGCTGTTTTACAGCCTTTTTAGTGCCGAAAAGTTCGGGTCCCCATTGACTTCAATGGGGTTCGGGTTCGGGACAAAGTTCGGATCGGGTTCGGATCCCGAACCTGAACATTTTCGGGAAGTTCGGCCGAACATCTCGAACCCGAACATCCAGGTGTTCGCTCAACTCTAGTTGTATGGGTTTTTAATACACAAAATAAACTATTAAGAGACTTTATTATGATTTTTTTATTAGAAATAATGCAGACAATTTAAAAAATCCCCATAAATTCCAATACAAAGCAAGTACAGAGCTCAGAATAAAATTATTTCAGGATGTCGTTAATTCGACAATGATTAATTAATTCGACACACGTCCCCGGATAGGGGACGTAACAGGGATTAAACTGATGAAAATAATACTACAGAAAATACCACTCATATCGGGTGTGACAGTAAATTGCACGGCGCAGACGCAGTGACCGTGGCGTGGATTCAAACAAAGGGGAGGGAGCCTGCGTTTTTTTAACTATCTCCCCGTTCGAAAAATCAATTTAATAAATGGACCCCAGATTGGGGACGTCACGTGACAGGGATTAAATTGATGAGAATAGTACTACAGAAAATACCACTCATATCGGGTGTGACAGTAAATTGCACGACGCAAACACAGTGACCGTAGCATGGATTCAAACAAAGGGGAGGGAGCCAGCGTTTTTTTAACCATCTCCCCGTTCGAAAAATTAATTTAATAAATGGACCCCAGATTGGGGACGTCACATAACAGGGATTAAACTGCTGAGAATAGTACTACAGAAAATGACACTCATATCGGGTGTGACAGTAAATTGCACGGCACAGACACAGTGACCGTGGCGTGGATTCAAACAAAGGGGAGGGAGCCAGTGTTTTTTTAACCATCTCCCCGTTCGAAAAATCAATTAAAAAAATGGACCCCAGATTGGGGACATCACGTAACAGGGATTAAACTGATGAGAATAGTACTACAGAAAATACCACTCAAATCGGGTGTGACAGTAAATTGCACGACGCAAACACAGTGACCGTGGCGTGGATTCAAACAAAGGGGAGGGAGCCAGCATTTTTTTAACCATCTCCCCGTTCGAAAAATCAATTCAATTCACCTTTCGGGGACCCTTGGTGTTGTATGTGGCTGGGTGGAGGAAGAAACCTTCAATGACATCAACGGGACATGGCTAGCTTGGTATCCAACCTTGTGCAAATGGGAAGTTTGCTGTTGGGCAAATGGACTGTTTGCGGTTGTTTGCGGTGCATTAAAAGGGGAGTTTGGTCTGTCAATGTCTGTGAAGCCGGCGTAAGCCTTACACTACCTGATCGATAGAACAACATACCTGATCGTATACACACACTGGATGTTTTAAACCACATTGTCTACCCTTTTGACCCTTCTGCAACATTATACACACACACGGACCAGACGGTGAGATATCCGTGTGGTCACAGATAGTGGAATACAGCAGAATCCCCACCGTTCATATGGGAACAACTTGATTGATATTCAAGCAAGGCCCTACCTGTACACTTTCTCTGGTAAGAAGTGTATGTCTTTTTGTATGTTGGTTTACCCTTCTTAGGTATTAACACTTTCATGGTAGGGAATTGTTGGTGGCCCATTAAGTGGTGGTGTCTATGAATAGAATTGTGGGCCTTTCAAATTTTAAAGGTATAATATTAAAAGTTACATTTTACTACTGCTCGTTTTATTGTTTTAGGTTACAATAATAGCAAGGTAGATGAGATTTTTCACAAATTTCCACCACATAACAGTACTTTAAGGGGTTGTCCAGCTTCCAAAATTGATGACCTATGCTTTATGCATTGTTTTGGTTGGCGCTTTCTGAAATTTTAAATGCAAAAAATGACAGCTCCAAAGTTGCAAGGAAGTCTATAGGAAATTTTTAATGCAGGGCAAAGAGACATTCTTTTTAGTAGTGGCATTTTTCCTTCTTGGGGTTCTTTCACACAAGTTTTTAGTGTTGCTTTTTCTGCACATTCTTTTTTTTGGTGCCTTTTTTGTGGTAAAAACACCAGCACTAGATGCTACTGTAACTGAAAGTTATTGGAAATATGAAAAATATGAAACACAGGATATATAAGCATTTGTTTTGCTACTGGAAATTGTGTTACTCAGGTGCTGTTTTTGTTTTCTTTTTTGTTTGTTGCTTCTTTTCAAGAATGCAGTATGCTGCAGCTTGTAGCATTGTTATAGGCGTTTTGACATCCTCTTCTTTATAGTAGAAGAATTCCATGAGTAAAATGAACTTGTAATACACACTGGCCCAGGTTCATTTAAAATGGCATAATGGCAGATTTATCACAATGGCTGAGGCTGGATGATAAATCTGGTGCAGGGATAGACACTTTTCTATGGCTCTATACCAACTATATCTTGGCTTACTTTGAGCCAGAATTTTACACCAGAATTGTGGCACAATTTTGGCTCTAAACTTTCTGCTAAGTGTGCATGTGGCCTCCAGAAATAAATTAGATTCAAGAAATCCAAATTTAGGGTGCATTTACATAATACACTTTTGACTGTGTAGTCAAAACTAGAGATATAGCTGCTTCAACAAATTTGCCCAAAAATTAGCTTTGTGACTAATTACTTTGTGACAACGTGCATTTTTTTTGCAAGTGGTGGGTTTAATGACAGGAATTGTGCTGTCCCGTCATTGAACCCCTCAGATGCTACATTCATCGCTGATGACAGCATCTGAGGTCAATCTTAAAACATTTTAGGGGGTGCTCCTAAAAAGAAAATCGCACTTGCCTCATCCATTTAAGCGCAAAGAGGCTGCCGCTGTCATCTTGCTTGAAGTTCCAGTGCAAACTTTTGCACGGCGTGTGATGAGATCATGAGACGTCACGAGATTTTGCACAGGATCTTCAAGCAAGTTCGCCGCAGCGCCTCTTCTCGCTCAAATGGATGAGGTAAGTATGACTTTTTATTTATTTTTTGCCGCAATTTAAATGGGAAATCAATTCTTTACCACAAAGCATGAGGAGATTTGGCTTCCGGCAAATCAAATGTTTCCTGAAATTCAGATCGAAGTCTATTTTGTTAAGTTCCATTCACTCAACAGTAGTCAAAACCACATGTGGTTTTACTGCAAATTGCCATGGTATTGAGAGCCATATGGGTAGTATAGGCAAAACACACTAAAACCATGACCTTTGATCTATTTCATGTGGTTTGAACCGTGCAGTTTAAAATGTGTTATGTAAATATATTGTAAAGATACAAAATATTAACGCTTTTTTCATAAACCTACATGATCATGATAAACTTAAATTCCACAAACACAAAAATGTTCTCGGAAAAGCACACTTAATGAGCAATGATAGGGCAGACATGCAAGTGCGTGTCAGATTCAAAATGGCCCAGATTATTATTGTGTCTGTGCCTAGAATGTGTCTAAAAGTGAAGCAATTTTGGTGCAACCAGATTTTCAAATAATTTCAACTGACTAGAAAAGGAATGATGGACATCTTTTTACGCAAAAGGGTCATGGCCAAAGATGAGCCGTTTTGTGCCAAAATTGCACCACGATTCTGGTGTAGAATTCTGTTTCAAAGCTAACCATTAATTGGTACAGAGCTAGACAAATGTGTCTATCCCTGCACCATATTTATCATCCAGCATGAACTACTTTAATAAATCTGATGTCTAAACAGCCAGTTAAAGGCTGTATTCACATATCTGGCAAGCTGTTCCGGCTGTCCAATCCGTCATAAATGCTGGCTGTCAGCCGGACAAGAAAACGTTACATGCAACAGTTTGTGGTCCAGCTGAAACTTGGCATTTATGCTGGAAAGTGGCCGGATCACTGCCTGACCTCAATATTCAATGGGGATCTGACAATGAACTACAGAATTCTGTAATGCCAGATACAGTGAAATCTGGCAGTCTACTCCTGTGAAATCCTGCCGACTATGCTACTGGAGATGCAAACGTGGCCTAAGTTTATGCATGTACAGGTGCAGTACACTAGACCTGAGTGTGTGTGCAAATGTTTATTACATATTGGTAGGAGTTGGCTACTCCTGCTTCCTGCCAGGAGAGGGAGTTCCAGTTGAGACAGCAAGAAGTGAGGTAGCACATGGCATGGCTCCTACTCTGAGGAACTGTATCCTATTCCCCTATGAGACCAACACTCCAGAGGGATATTGGGGAACCAGGCCCAATTCTCCTGTGAGACCCACACTCCAGAGAGACCATCAGAATTCAGAGCGCAAACATCAGTTGCAGGAGACAGAGGGGCTACCAAGACTCCGCTGCCGAAAGTGGTGGGAAACACCTTAAGACACATCACTAGAGTGATAACAAGCATAGCTAGAGGCCTGCATTATACAATGGACACCTGCAGTCACAGATGCCAGAGTAAAGGCGTAGGGAAGGGAATTTAGAGAGACAGCATAAGCTAGCAAGTTTCTGAATATTATTGTTACTGCATTGCCAACTACCATGCCCCATTATCTGGGAGGAGAAATTACACTTTGTACGAACTGCTGCTGGATGTGCTGTCATCCATTTTTGCACTCAGTAAAAGAAGATGTTATTTGTTCAACCGTCTCTACCTGGTTCCGTTCATCGAACCCCAGGGAGCGATAGCCTGAGGTAGAACACTGTGACACAACTACACTACATCAGGGCCTCTCCCATGGGGCTCACTGCACAGGCTTAGTTAATCTGCCTCAATTAAACAAAACAATGGTCTGGGTCAATTTTTTAGGCTACTTTCACACTCGCGTTTGGTGCGGATCCGTATGTGCAGATCCATGACAGATCCGCACCAAACGCGAGTGTGAAAGTAGCCAAAAAAAATGCATTCAAAACGGATCCATTTGTATTATCTTTAACATTGGCCAAACAGATCCGTCTTAAACACCATTGAAAGTCATGGGGGGTGGATCCGTTTTGCATTGTGACAGTTAAAACCGATCCATCTCCATTGACTTACATTGTGTGTCAGGATGGATCCGTTTGCCAAGCAGCGTTTTGGTGTCTGCCTCCACAGCAGAATGGAGGCGGAACAGAGGAAAACTGATATATTCTGAACGGATTATTATCCATTTAGAATGCTGATCCATTTTGGACCGCTTGTGAGAAAGCCCTGAAGCGGATCTCACAAACGGAATCCAAAACACCAGTGTGAAAGTAGCCTTAGTGTATGGCCTCATGCACACAACCGTTGTGTGCACCCGTGGCCGTTGTTCCGTTTTCCGTGATTTTCTGTGGATCCATTGACTTTCAATGGGTCCGTTAAAAACTCGGAAAATGCACCGTTTGTCATCCGCCTCCATGATCCGTGTATCCTGTCCGTCAAAAAAAATATGACCTGTCCTAATTTTTTTGATGGACAACGGTTCACGGACCCATTCAAGTCAATGGGTCCGTGAAAAAACACGGATGCACACAAGATTGGCATCCATGTCCGTGATCCGTGTCCGTAGGTTACTTTCATACAGACGGATCCGAAGATCCGTCTGCATAAAAGCTTTTTCAGAGCTGAGTTTTCACTTCGTGAAAACTCAGATCCGACAGTATATTCTAAAACAGAGGCGTTCCCATAGTGATGGGGACGCTTCTAGTTAGAATATACTACGAACTGTGGACATGACTGCCCCCTGCTGCCTGGCAGCACCTGATCTCTTTCAGGGGGCTGTGATCCGTACAATTAACCCCTCAGGTACCGCACCTATCATAGCCCCCTGTAAGAGATCCAGGGCTGCCAGGCAGTAGGGGGCAGACCCCCCTCCCTCCCCAGTTTCAATTTCATTGATGGCCAGTGCGGCCCCCCCGGCCCCCCTCCCTCCCTCTATTGTATTTGTATCATTGGTGGCACAGTGTGCGCCCCCCTTCCCTCCCTCTATTGTATTTATATCATTGGTGGAACAGTGTGCGCCCCCCTCCCTCCCTCTATTGTATTTATATCATTGGTAGCACAGTGTGCGCCCCCCCCCGGCCCCCCTCCCTCCCTCTATTGTATTTATATCATTGGTGGCACAGTGTGGGAGGGAGGGGGCCGCACACTGTGCCACCAATGATATAAATACAATAGAGGGAGGGAGGGGCCGCACACTGTGCTACCAATGATATAAATACAATAGAGGGAGGGAGGGGGGGCCGGGGGGGCCGCACACTGTGCCACCAATGATATAAATACAATAGAGGGAGGGAGGGGGGGCCGCACTGGCCACCAATGATATTCAAACTGGGGAGGGAGGGGGGTCTGCCCCCTGCTGTCTGGCAGCCCCTGACCTCTTACAGGGGGATATGATACGCACAATTAACCTCTTCAGGTGCGGCACCTGAGGGGTTAATTGTGCGGATCACAGCCCCATGTAAGAGATCGGGTGCTGCCAGGCAGCAGGGGGCAGTCATGTACACAGTTCGTAGTATATTCTACTCCCTTTTATACCATCGGATCTGAGTTTTCTCCAATCCGATGGTATATTTTAACTTGAAGCATCCCCATCACCATGGGAACGCCTCTGTGTTAGAATATACTGTCTGATATGAGTTTTCACGATGTAACTCAAATCCGATGGTATATTCTAACATAGAGACGTTCCCATGGTGATGGGGATGCTTCAAGTTAAAACATACCATCGGATTGGAGAAAACTCAGATGGTATAAAAGGGACTCCTGACTTTTAATTGAAAGTCAATGGGGACGGATCCGTTTGCAATTGCACCATATTGTGTCAACGTCAAATGGATCCGTCCCCATTGACTTGCATTGTAATTCAGGACGGTCGTTTGGCTCTGCACGGCCAGGCGGACACCAAAACGACTTTTTTTTCATGTCCGTGGATCCTCCAAAAATCAAGGAAGACCCACGGACGAAAAAACGGTCACAGATCACGGACCTACGGACCCCGTTTTTTGCGGACCTTAAAAAAAAAACGGTCGTGTGCATGAGGCCTTAAAGTATCACAAAACTTTAGATCAATGCAAACAACTTTGGTATTACATTTTTGGGTACAATGCCCTTCCTAACCACACACCTAATTAGTCACTTTATTTTACTATAAATTCCAGTAAAGTTTAACAATTTCTGCTTACCAGAAATGTAACAGTACATTTAACATCACATATGTTGCCATCTAGTGCTCACCTGAAAGAATTAACATGCTACTGCAATAGCTAGGGAAAGAAAAATACAAATTTTTGGAGACAGAAATTGTTGGCAAGAAGCTACACAAGTATAATTGTTATTATTACAGTATTAGTATTATTTGCAATTGCAAACGATACTCAGCTTGTAATTTAAATATCCCAGATACTGGCATGAGATATTGTTGTGTGTTTTAGATTAATACAACATATCATTCCAGAAGGTGCAAATATTTAATAGTAGCTGCAATAACATTATAGTGCTACAAAAAAAATAAAAAAAATAAAAAATTATGGATATGTATAGTTAAAAACGCACAAACCAACTTCTAAGCAGGTAACACAGAAGTGACTTTTAAATAAGTTTACAACTGAACAAGAAGATATACCAATGAGCTAACCATTAAAACAACTGAAAGGTGATATGAATAACAGATTGTTCTGCTACAATGAACAATCAGGTCTCAAAAGTTGGTTGCCCAGTTTCTGATATTGATGGCTAAAGATGAGAAAATCGAAGTTGACGAAGTGGACCTCGATCCGAAT
Source organism: Bufo gargarizans (assembly GCF_014858855.1). Classification (NCBI taxonomy): domain Eukaryota; kingdom Metazoa; phylum Chordata; class Amphibia; order Anura; family Bufonidae; genus Bufo; species Bufo gargarizans. The sequence goes on along the minus strand of NC_058083.1, from coordinate 369,848,140 downwards.
TTCAGGAAAAATTTGATTTACACCGAAGCAGAATTTCTTCACACTTTGTGATAATGAATCACATGTTTCCCTAAAATGGCCGCTGCACATGTTAGGACATGGAGCAAAGAACTTTGAGAACGAGGGATCACCCACAATGCCATGCATGCAGCCAATCAGCAGCCAGCCCCTGTGATGTTTCACATGTTAGGACATGGAGCAAAGAACTCTGGAAACGAGGGATCACCCACAATGCCATGAATCCAGCCAATCAGCAGCCAGCCCCTGTGATGTTTCACATGTTAGGACATGGAGCAAAGAACTCTGGAAACGAGGGATCACCCACAATGCCATGAATCCAGCCAATCAGCAGCCAGCCCCTGTGATGGCACAGCCCTATAAATAGCCTCAGACATTTTCCAGTGTACTTAGTGCATGGAGAGACGTCAGCAGGTGCTAGGGATAGTGCTAGGAAAGACTTTATTGTGCTGAAAAATCTATTTAGAAGTTAAGAGAAAGATTATTCAAGGTGTAGGGAAAGGATAGATAGGCATCATCTACACTGCTGGTCCTTGTGGTGGAGGTGGTTACCAGGCCTGTCTCGAGCCTAAAGTTAGTAACATAGTATATAAGGCCGAAAAAAGACATTTGTCCATCTAGTTTGGCCTGCTATCCTGCAAGTTGATCCAGGGGAAGGCAAAAAAAACAACCCTGTGAGGTAGAAGCCAATTTTCCCCACAAGTTCGCGGCGGGCATTCACTTTAATGGCAGGTGAACCTGATAAACCTTCAGGTCATATTTGCAGCCCCCAAATACTTACTAGAAGTGCACAAATAGTCCCACAGCATGGACAGTGACATGCTAGAGGGGGATCAATGATAAAAATTCCCACAAAAAATATGTATTTTAATCATGAGCCACTTTATGCGTCTTAAAGGGAAATTCTCAAAAATGTGCCCTGCTGGAGCCTAGAAAATTTTTATTTTAGGCCACAGGAGTACGGGCCCTAAACATTAGGCATTCACCAAAAAGATCAAGTGATTATGTGGCTGGAGGTATATTAGACAGTCATTGGATATCAAATTTACTGTTGGCCAGTGGAGGCCCAAAACATTAGGCATTCACCGGGCAGAAAACATCAAGTGATTATGTGGCTGGATGTATATTAGACAGTCATTGGATATCAATTTTACTACAGGCCAGTGGAGTACAGGCCCCAAACATTAGGCATTCACCGGACAGAAAAGATCAAGTGATTATTTGGCTGGAGGTATATTAAACTGTCATTGGATATCAATCTTACTGCAGGCCAGTACAAATAGATGTCAAATACATATGTTTAAAAGAACTAAAAATATAAAATTGGATTAAAAACCATGGCTAAAGAAATCCCCCCTCTTGAATAAACCCCAAATGATAATAGGTGAAATTCGATAACACGTGGTCGTCACAGGTGTTGAATTCATCCGAGGCCCCAACAATTAGGCATTCACCATACAGAAAAGACCAAGTGATTATGTGGCTGGAGGTATATTAGGTGGTCACTGTATAACAAATTTACTGTTGGCCAGATTACAGGTCCCAAAAATTATGCATTCATTAGTGTTGATCGAGCACCAAAGTGGTCGGCTGCTCGGGTAGTCTGGCTTAACACATCGGTATGCGAGTATAATGGAAGTCAATGGGAGAACCCAAGCATTAAACCAGGCACCCCCTGCTCTGAAGAGAAGAGGGTGCCTGGTTCATAGGAAAAGGTCATAAATTGATGGAAACACAACCAAAATGGTTCAGGAACAGCATGGGAAGGATGTCTTGATGCATCTTGGACTCCCAGGTCGCTGCTGGGAACGATGTTGTCCGAGTAGTAAGCCACTTTTACAGACTGACAATAATACGCATAAAACCAAAAATAAAATACATTTTAGAGGAAAAATTGTTAAGAAATATTCTTTCCTGTATATTTACTTGTATATAAAGCGCAAGTGCTGCCAGAAATTTAAAGGAAGAGGTACTCCGATAAAACCTGTATATCACATAATGGAGGGCCTCATTCACATTGTGGTACAATAGTTCAGGTAGTGGGACTCTTTCACTCATAAAGCCTATGCACTAAGTGAAAGGGCTGCCAAAACTTACAAGGAACCAGCACTCCAAAACAACCTTTGTTACACATAAAAGAGGGCATCATACACACCCTTGAAAAATGATTGATGGCCTGCTGGTGACCCTCAAAAACATTTGGAGCAAGGGCCTGCTGATCTGACCATCTAAAACATTAGGGGTGAGGGCCCGCTGCTGCATTGGTGACTCTAAATAACCTCAGGCGGATTGCACATTCCCGTGATGGCAACGAGCCATTTGGATGTCTGCCCTATCAACTTTGGAGCAATTTTTCAACAAGGACCTTCCTCTATAGCACCGTTTTGCTTGTCCTCTCCACCAGAGGAATGAGAGATGAGAAGTTCTCTTTGTAGTGGGGGTCGAGAAGGGTGAACAACCAGTAATCCAAGTTATATAAAATGCATATAACGCGCGGGTCATGGAAAAGGCAGCCTAACATGAAGTCAGCCATATGTGCCAGAGTACCAACAGACAAGACTTTGCTGTCGTCATCAGACGATTGTAGGTGAGGGCCTGCAGGTGAGCTGACCCTGTAAAACAATATATGCGAGGGCCTGCAGGTGAGCTGACCCTGTAAAACATTATATGCAAGGGCCTGCAGGTAAGCTGATCCTGTAAAACATTATATGCGAGGGCAAGCAGTTGAGCTGACCCTGTAAAATATTGCATGTGAAGGCCTGCAGGTAATCTGACATGTAAAACATTATATGCGAGGGCCTGCAGTTGAGCTGACCCTGTAAAACATTATATGCGAGCACCTGTAGGTGAGCTGACCATGTAAAACATTATATGTGAGGGCCTGCAGTTGAGCTGACCCTGTAAAACATTATATGCGAGTTCCTGCAGGTAAGCTGGCCCTGTAAAACATTATATGTGAGGGCCTGCAGTTGAGCTGACCCTGTAAAACATTATATGCGAGTTCCTGCAGGTAAGCTGGCCCTGTAAAACATTATATGCGAGGTCCTGCAGTTGAGCTGACCCTGTAAAACATTATATGCGAGGGCCTGCAGGTAAGCTGGCCCTGTAAAACATTATATGTGAGGTCCTGCAGTTGAGCTGACCCTGTAAAAAATTATGTGTGAGGGCCTGTAGGTGAACTGAACTGACCCTGTGGGGGTAGGAACCGTTTTATCACAGGGCCCATCACCTGGTAGATGGCGCCCATGTGCATCTGTCTCTAAAAATCTCTCTGCCGCAGAGAGAAATTACAATGTGGGTAACAGAGTTGCTGGACATTAAAGGGAACCTGTCACTGGGATTTTGTGTATAGAGCTGAGGACACGGATTGCTAGATGGCCGCTAGCACATCTGCAATACCCAGTCCCCATAGCTCTGTGTGCTTTTATTGTGTCAAGAAAACAATTTGATACATATGCAAATTAACCTGAGATGAGTCCTGTCCCTGACTCATCTCAGGGACAGGACTCATCTCAGGTTAATTTGCATATGTATCAAATCGTTGTTTTTTTTATACAATAAAAGCACACAGAGCTATGGGGACTGGGTATTGCAGATATGCTAGCGGCCATCTAGCAACCCATGTCCTCAGCTCTATATACAAAATCCCGGTGACAGGTTCCCTTTAAGTTGGCTTTTGAGGAGTGGCATCATTGGTTGGAAGGGGCGATTCATCTGATCACTGTGTTTTCTGATTAAAAAAAAAATCTGGCTTACCTGGAGTCAGCTAAACGACTGAACCCGAGGCAGGCCAGATTGCCTTTGCTTTTCACTAGATTCAATTTCATTTGTCACTTATCATCCTGGGGTTAAGAACGTCAAGGCAGATGCCTTGTCACGTAGTTTCCCTGGAGGTGGTGATTTTGAAAATCCGAGTTGAATACTGTCGGAAGGGGTGGTGATTAGAGATGGCCTTGCAGTTCGCACGGCGGTCGTTTTGCAGCGAACTTTGCTTGTTAGCGATTCGCCAAACATGCAAACATATGTCAATATTCGCACGAGCCATATTATTTTGCATAGCGCGAAACTTTAACCCATGACACATCCATCAGGTGGGACACGACAGCCAATTGAGACGTTACAGAACATGGACACACCTCTTACCCTATAAATAAACCCCATCTGGCCGCCATTTTACATTCAGTCTTTTGCCAGTGTAGGGAGAGGTTGCTGTTTGGAACTGGGATAGAATGTTAGCGTATAGAGACCCAAAACGCTAGCTAATAGGGGAACAAAAGTCCTTTTAAGGACTGGTATAGGTGTGCTAACGATAGGTGTGACATACTGAGGTGTGTGATATACTTATAAAATACTATCTAACATAGAAAGTATATTATAGTGAATTTGTATTGTCTAGCAGTTGTGTGCGGTTCTGCAGCAATACTGCAGCTATACAGAGGGACAAACGCTATTTAAATAACTAATTGCAACTGGTGTGATATACCATTAGCCCCACAAAAAAACTGATTGAGGCAGGGGTGTAATATACTTATAATATACTTTCCATATAGTAAATTTTTATTGTGCAGCAGTTGTGTGCGGTTCTGCTGATATACCGCAGCTATAAAGAGTAGGGATGAGCGAACCCGAACTGTATAGTTCGGGTTCGTACCAAATTTTGGGGTGTCCGTGACACGTACCCGAACCCTGACATTTTCGTAAAAGTCCGGGTTCGGGTTCGGTGTTCGTTGCTTTCTTGGCGCTTTTTGAAAGGCTGCAAAGCAGCCAATCAACAAGCGTCATACTACTTGCCAAAAGAGGCTGTCACAGCCATGCCTACTATTGGCATGGCTGTGATTGGCCAGAGCACCATGTGACCCAGCCTCTATTTAAGCTGGAGCCACGTAGCGCTGCACGTCACTCTGCTCTGATCAGCATAGGGAGAGGTTGCAGCCGCGACGTTAGGGCGAGATTAGGCAGTGATTAACTCCTCCAAAAGACTTCATTCAGAGATCGATCTGCAGCTGTGGATGATTGAACTGCTGCTATTGAATTGCTCACTGTTTTTAGGCTGCCCAGAGCGTTTTTCAGTCACTTTTTTCTGGGGTGATCGGCGGCCATCTTGTGTCTTGTGGTGCGCCAGCACAAGCTGCCACCAAGTGCCTTTAACCCTCAATGGTGGGGTTGTTTTTTGGCTAAATCCTACATCAGGGTCAAGCTGTCACACCAAGTGCCTTTAACCAGCAATAGTGTGGTTATTTTTTGGCCATATACTACATCAGGGGCAAGCTGTCACCAAGTGCATTTAACCCTCAATGGTGTGGTTGTTTTTTGGCTAAATCCTACATCAGGGTCAAGCTGTCACACCAAGTGCATTTAACCATCAATAGTGTGGTTGGTCAAGCTGTCACACCAGGTGCATTTAACCATCAATAGTGTGGTTATTTTTTGGCCATATCCCAGTCTAATTCTGTCAGTAAACGTACACCTGTCACCCAGCACCTAAATAATAGGCCTCAAATTTATATCCAGCTAAATCTGTCGTTACTGCTGTGGCAGGTCAAGTTATTTAGTGTCCGTCAAAGCACATTTTTTGTTCTGGGTTGAAATACAATTCCCAATTTAGCAATTTCTTAATTTAGTGGTTTCTGCTGTATCAGAGCTATTTTAAATCTATCCCTAAAAGGGTATATTAGATTCAAGGTACAGATAGGGTCATTCTCAATAACTTCACACACACGCTACTGTGCATATCCCAGTCTAATTCTGTCAGTAAACCTATACCTGTCAACCAGCGCCTAAATACTAGGCCTCAAATTTATACCCAGCTAAATCTGTTGTTACTGCTGTGGCTGGTCAAGTTATTTAGTGTCCGTCAAAGCACAGTTTTTGTTCTGGGTTGAAATACAATTCCAATTTAGCAATTTCCTAAATTAGTGGTTTCTGCTGTATCAGGCCTAATTTAAATTTATCCCTAAAAGGGTATATTAGATTCAAGGTGCAGATAGGGTCATTCTCAATAACTTCACACACACGCTACTGTGCATATCCCAGTCTTATTCTGTCAGTAAACCTATACCTGTCACCCAGCGCCTAAATAATAGGCCTCAAATTTATATCTAGCTAAATCTGTCATTACTGCTGTGGCTGGTCAAGTTATTTAGTGTCCGTCAAAGCACAGTTTTTGTTCTGGGTTGAAATATAATTCCCAATTTAGCAATTTCCTAATTTAGTGGTTTCTGCTGTATCAGGCCTACTTAAAATGTATCCCTAAAAGGGTATATTAGATTCAAGGTGCAGATAGGGTCATTCTCAATAACTTCACACACACGCTACTGTGCATATCCCAGTCTAATTCTGTCAGTAAACCTATACCTGTCACCCAGCGCCTAAATAATAGGCCTCAAATTTATACCCAGCTAAATCTGTTGTTACTGCTGTGCCTGTATTAGTGTAATACGGTACCTAAATAGATAGCCAGATAGTGTTAGTTGTCTTTAAAAAAAGGCCTGAATTTGAATTCAATACATTGGGTCAAATAATATTTTTGTTGTTGTGGTGAACGATAACAATGAGGAAAACATCTAGTAAAGGACGCGGACATAGTCGTGGTGGTGTTAGTGGACCCTCTGGTGCTGGGAGAGGACGTGGCCGTTCTGCCACAGCCACACGTCCTAGTGTACCAACTACCTCAGGTCCCAGTAGCCGCCATAATTTACAGCGATATTTGGTGGGGCCCAATGCCGATCTAAGGATGGTAAGGCCTGAGCAGGTACAGGCATTAGTCAATTGGGTGGCCGACAGTGGATCCAGCACGTTCACATTATCTCCCACCCAGTCTTCTGCAGAAAGCGCACAGATGGCGCCTGAAAACCAAGCCCATCAGTCTGTCACATCACCCCCATGCATACCAGGGAAACTGTCTGAGCCTCAAGTTATGCAGCAGTCTCTTATGCTGTTTGAAGTCTCCGCTGGCAGGGTTTCCCAAGGACATCCACCCAGCCCTTCCCCAGCGGTGGAAGACATAGAATGCACTGACGCACAACCACTTATGTTTCCTGATGATGAGGACATGGGAATACCACCTCAGCATGTCTCTGATGATGACGAAACACAGGTGCCAACTGCTGCGTCTTTCTGCAGTGTGAAGACTGAACAGGAGGTCAGGGATCAAGACTGGGTGGAAGACGATGCAGGGGACTATGAGGTCCTAGACCCCACATGGAATGAAGGTCGTGCCACTGACTTTCACAGTTCGGAGGAAGAGGCAGTGGTGAGACCGAGCCAACAGCGTAGCAAAAGAGGGAGCAGTGGGCAAAAGCAGAACACCCGCCGCCAAGAGACTCCGCCTGCTACTGACCGCCGCCATCTTGGACCGAGCACCCCAAAGGCAGCTTCAAGGAGTTCCCTGGCATGGCACTTCTTCAAACAATGTGCTGACGACAAGACCCGAGTGGTTTGCACGCTGTGCCATCAGAGCCTGAAGCGAGGCATTAACGTTCTGAACCTTAGCACAACCTGCATGACCAGGAACCTGCATGCAAAGCATGAACTGCAGTGGAGTAAACACCTTAAAAACAAGGAAGTCACTCAGGCTCCCCCTGATACCTCTTCTGCTGCTGCCGCCTCGGCCTCTTCTGCTGCTGCCACCTTGGTCTCTTCTGCTGCTGCCGCCTCGGCCTCTTCCTCCGCCTCTGGAGGAACGTTGGCACCTGCCGCCCAGCAAACAGGGGATGTACCACCAACACCACCACCTCCGTCACCAAGCGTCTCAACCATGTCACACGGCAGCGTTCAGCTCTCCATCTCACAAACATTTGAGAGAAAGCGTAAATTCCCACCTAGCCACCCTCGATCCCTGGCCCTGAATGCCAGCATTTCTAAACTACTGGCCTATGAAATGCTGTCATTTAGGCTGGTGGACACAGACAGCTTCAAACAGCTCATGTCGCTTGATGTCCCACAGTATGTTGCTCCCAGCCGGCACTACTTCTCCAAGAGAGCCGTGCCTTCCCTGCACAACCAAGTATCCGATAAAATCAAGTGTGCACTGCGCAACGCCATCTGTGGCAAGGTCCACCTAACCACAGATACGTGGACCAGTAAGCACGGCCAGGGACGCTATATCTCCCTAACTGCACACTGGGTAAATGTAGTGGCAGCTGGGCCCCAGGCGGAGAACTGTTTGGCGCACGTCCTTCCGCCGCCAAGGATCGCAGGGCAACATTCTTTGCCTCCTGTTGCCTCCTCCTCCTACTCGGCTTCCTCCTCCTCTTCTTCCACCTGCTCATCCAGTCAGCCACACACCTTCACCACCAACTTCAGCACAGCCCGGGGTAAACGTCAGCAGGCCATTCTGAAACTCATATGTTTGGGGGACAGGCCCCATACCGCACAGGAGTTGTGGCGGGGTATAGAACAACAGACCGACGAGTGGTTGCTGCCGGTGAGCCTCAAGCCCAACCTGGTGGTGTGTGATAATGGGCGAAATCTCGTTGCAGCTCTGGGACTAGCCGGTTTGACGCACATCCCTTGCTTGGCGCATGTGCTGAATTTGGTGGTGCAGAAGTTCATTCACAACTACCCCGACATGTCAGAGCTGCTGCATAAAGTACGGGCCGCCTGTTCGCGCTTCCGGCGTTCACATCCTGCCGCTGCTCGCCTGTCTGCGCTACAGCGTAACTTCGGCCTTCCCACTCACCGCCTCATATGCGACGTGCCCACCAGGTGGAACTCCACTTTGCACATGCTGGACAGACTGTGCGAGCAGCAGCAGGCCATAGTGGAGTTTCAGCTGCAGCACGCACGGGTCAGTCGCACTACGGAACAGCACCACTTCACCACCAATGACTGGGCCTCCATGCGAGACCTGTGTGCCCTGTTGCGCTGTTTCGAGTACTCCACCAACATGGCCAGTGGCGATGACGCTGTTATCAGCGTTACAAATCCACTTCTATGTCTCCTTGAGAAAACACTTAGGGCGATGATGGAAGAGGAGGTGGCCCAGGAAGAGGAGGAGGAGGAGGAAGAGGGGTCATTTTTAGCACTTTCAGGCCAGTCTCTTCGAAGTGACTCAGAGGGAGGTTTATTGCAACAGCAGAGGCCAGGTACAAATGTGGCCAGCCAGGGCCCACTACTGGAGGACGAGGAAGACGAGGATGAGGAGGAGGTGGAGGAGGATGAGGATGAAGCATGGTCACAGCGGGGTGGTACCCAACACAGCTCGGGCCCATCACTGGTGCGTGGCTGGGGGGAAAGGCAGGACGATGACGATACGCCATCCACAGCGGACAGCTTGTCCTTACCTCTGGGCAGCCTGGCACACATGAGCGACTACATGATGCAGTGCCTGCGCAACGACAGCAGAGTTGCCCACATTTTAATGTGTGCGGATTACTGGGTTGCCACCCTGCTGGATCCACGCTACAAAGACAATGTGCCCACCTTACTTCCTTCACTGGAGCGTGATAGGAAGATGCGCGAGTACAAGCGCACGTTGGTAGACGCGCTGCTGAGGGCATTCCCAAATGTCACAGGGGAACAAGTGGAAGCCCAAGGCCAAGGCAGAGGAGGAGCAAGAGGTCGCCAAGGCAGCTGTGTCACGGCCAGCTCCTCTGAGGGCAGGGTTAGCATGGCAGAGATGTGGAAAAGTTTTGTCAACATGCCACAGCTAACTGCACCACCACCTGATACGCAACGTGTTAGCAGGAGGCAACATTTCACTAACATGGTGGAACAGTACGTGTGCACACCCCTCCACGTACTGACTGATGGTTCGGCCCCATTCAACTTCTGGGTCTCTAAATTGTCCATGTGGCCAGAGCTAGCCTTTTATGCCTTGGAGATGCCAGCGTTTTGTCTGAACGTGTATTCAGCACGGCTGGAGGCGTCATTACAGACAAACGCAGCCGCCTGTCTACAGCCAATGTGGACAAGCTGACGTTCATAAAAATTAACCAGGCATGGATCCCACAGGACCTGTCCATCCCTTGTGCAGATTTGACATTAACTACCTCCCCTTAACCATATATTATTGTACTCCAGGGCACTTCCTCATTCAATCCTCTTTTTATTTTCATTTTACCATTATATTGCGAGGCAACCCAAAGTTGAATGAACATCTCCTCTGTTTGGATGCCGGGGCCTAAATATGTGACAATGGACTGTTACAGTGGTGGGTGACGTGAAGCCTGATTCTCTGCTATGACATGCAGACTGATTCTCTGCTGACATGAAGCCAGATTCTCTGTTACGGGACCTCTCTCCTCTGCCTGGGTGCCTGGGCCTAAATATATGACAATAGACTGTTGCAGTGGTGGCTGCCATGAAGCCTGATTCTCTGCTATGACATGCAGACTGATTCTCTGCTGACATGAAGCCAGATTCTCTGTTACGGGACCTCTCTCCTCTGGCTGGGTGCCTGGGCCTAAATATATGACAATGGACTGCTGCAGTGGTGGCTGACGTGAAGCCTGATTCTCTGCTATGACATGCAGACTGATTCTCTGCTGACATGAAGCCAGATTCTCTGTTACGGGACCTCTCTCCTCTGGCTGGGTGCTGGGCCTAAATATATGACAATGGACTGTTGCAGTGGTGGCTGACGTGAAGCCTCATTCTCTGCTATGACATGCATACTGATTCTTTGCTGACATGAAGCAAGATTCTCTGTTACGGGACCTCTCTCCTCTGGCTGGGTGCCTGGGCCTAAATATATGACAATGTACTGTTACAGTGGTGGGTGACGTGAAGCCTGATTCTCTGCTATGACATGCAGACTGATTCTCTGCTGACATGAAGCCAGATTCTCTGTTACGGGACCTCTCTCCTCTGCCTGGGTGCTGGGCCTAAATATATGACAATGGACTGTTACAGTGGTGGCTGACGTGAAGCCTGATTCTCTACTATGACATGCAGACTGATTCTCTGCTGACATGAAGCCAGATTCTCTGTTACGGGACCTCTCTCCTCTGGCTGGGTGCCTGGGCCTAAATATATGACAATGGACTGCTGCAGTGGTGGCTGACGTGAAGCCTGATTCTCTGCTATGACATGCAGACTGATTCTCTGCTGACATGAAGCCAGATTCTCTGTTACGGGACCTCTCTCCTCTGGCTGGGTACCTGGGCCTAAATATATGCCAATGGACTGTTGCAGTGGTGGCTGACGTGAAGCCTGATTCTCTATGACATGCAGACTGATTCTCTGCTGACATGAAGCCAGATTCTCTGTTACGTGACCTCTCTCCTCTGCCTGGGTGCTGGGCCTAAATATATGACAATGGACTGTTACAGTGGTGGCTGACGTGAAGCCTGATTCTCTGCTATGACATGCAGACTGATTCTCTGCTGACATGAAACCAGATTCTCTGTTACGGGACCTCTCTCCTCTGGCTGGGTGCCTGGGCCTAAATATATGACAATGCACTGTTGCAGTGGTGGCTGACGTGAAGCCTGATTCTTTGCTATGACATGCAGACTGATTCTCTGCTGACATGAAGCCAGATTCTCTGTTACGGGACCTCTCTCCTCTGGCTGGGTGCCTGGGCCTAAATATATGACAATGGACTGTTGCAGTGGTGGCTGACGTGAAGCCTGATTTTCTGCTATGACATGCAGACTGATTCTCTGCTAACATGAAGCCAGATTCTCTGTTACGGGACCTCTCTCCTCTGGCTGGGTACCTGGGCCTAAATATATGCCAATGGACTGTTGCAGTGGTGGCTGACGTGAAGCCTGATTCTCTGCTATGGGACCTCTCTCCAATTGATATTGGTTAATTTTTATTTATTTTATTTTTATTTTTATTCATTTCCCTATCCACATTTGTTTGCAGGGGATTTACCTACATGTTGCTGCCTTTTGCAGCCTTCTAGCTCTTTCCTGGGCTGTTTTACAGCCTTTTTAGTGCCGAAAAGTTCGGGTCCCCATTGACTTCAATGGGGTTCGGGTTCGGGACGAAGTATGGATCGGGTTCGGATCCCGAACCTGAACATTTCCGGGAAGTTCGGCCGAACTTCTCGAACCCGAACATCCAGGTGTCCGCTCAACTCTAGTCACCAGCCTGCCAGCCAATGATTGTGGCTGGCAGGCTGGCGATTTTTAAAATCTCAAATCAGAAGCCATTTAACACATTATATTTGATACGAGGGTCACCTGGAAACAGAGGTCTTTAGAAAATTAACAGCAACAAATAGTTACCTACATTGGAATAGTTGGCATCCGACATCCTTGAAGAAAGGAATTCCTGTAGGCCAATATTTGAGGGCATGTCGAAATTGTTCTGATGAGGTCTCATTCTCTAAAGAAAGTGAACAACTCCTTCAGAGATTTTAAAAAAGAGGCTATCCAAAAAATCCTCTAAAAAAAGCCTATAATAGAGCTAACAGAACGAAGAGAGAAGATCTACTTAAAGAGAGTACCCCCAAGAAAAATGACATCATCAGATGTATCGGTACCTACGACGGGTACAATAAAGAAATATATGGAATATTGAAAAAACACTGGCACATTATTAAATCTGACAGAGATTTGAATATGATACTCACTTTGAATCCATCAGGAACATTAAAGACCAGTTGGTTCATAGCCACCTAATGGAGAAGGGAGAAAATCTAGAAAGACCGGTTGAAAGATACCAGGGATCTTCTCCATGTGGTGACTGCTCCTTTTGTAGATATGTCCCTCGTATCAAAAAGTATATAAACCCTATAGATAATAAAGAATATGAAATTAAACAACTCATAACGTGTAAAACACAGGGGGTAATATACTTGGCATCATGTCCATGCCCAAAGCTATACGTGGGCAAAACAGTACAGGAGTTGAGACGTCGTATCTCAGGACACATCAGTAGTATAGAAACCGGAAAAGATACATCAATTGCCAGACACATAAAATATTTCCATAATAACAAAAGCTCTGTTTTACGATTCTGGGGCATTGAAAAATTAGTCCTAGGACCAAGGGGGGGAAACCTTGATAAAATACTCCTACAGAGTGAGGCCCGATGGATTTTTAGGTTGGGCACAATGAGTCCACAAGGCCTTAATGAAGGATTTTCCTTCACAGCCTTTATCTAAACACTAGTAGGTACACCTTCTGAAATAATACTATGAAGAAAAAAAATATATATATATATATATATATATATAAAAAATGAAAAATACAATACCTGGAAGAATGAAAGATAGTAACCCTCAGATCAGTGAACCACTCCGAATCGCATCCCTCACTAAAAAACATAGGGACAAAAGATAAAAAGAACGGTTAAATACATAAAATAATAATTATAAGGGATTAATCCCAAGTACCCCATTAACTAGGGGCATATATATGTACAACTATGTCATTCCTCTAATCTGGAGGTCAGAAAGTATATGCATGTGCAATAGAGGTAAAGAAGTATTGTCATAAGGTTCATGACCCTAGATGTACCAGCTGTAGTATCATTGAAAATCTAAGAGTCTACATGCAGGCGCAAAGTAATATATGAATATTAATATAAGTACCTGGACGCGAAACCTTTGACTTACATAAAGTCTCACGCATGCGCAATGGCATTATAAGTTGAGAATAAGAATAAAGCGCTTGCGTGAAAATACTATATTGGAGAAAGCTAAGGACCTTATACATGCGCACCGGAGATTGATAAAATACGATTAGAGCATGTGGAGAACTGAGGAATTAGCATATACACAGAATATATGCCATCGAGAAAAGTTTAAGATCTTGCGCATGCGCACTCTCCCCTAGACCGGAGCTTAATGCGATGCGAAAAAATAAGGCACAAAGCTAAAGATCTTGCTCATGCGCATAACTTCATCTCCTTCCGGATCGGAGGTTAAAGTCCCTCTGCAGACGCAGAATCAATGAGTAAGTAAGGAAGTGATCGGATGACGGGGAAACACTAGGAAGACACTATGATAGGGTTACTAACCTGTCACACAGGAAAGCTTGATAGTGAATGGCTACATATTAAGTAACGATCCTCCCCTAACGTTTAAAAGGGTGTAGCAGGAAAGCATTCTTGTTGACAGTAGCTCCATCCCCTGAAGAAGTCACATCTAGTGGTGAAACATGTTGGGGGAGCTCGTGTGTTAGTTTTTAGATTAGGAGCGATGGGGACCGAGTGTTGTAGCAGGGAGTAACTGCAGACTCAAACGTGCTTCAACACCAGTGATTGAGAATCACCTAAGAGAAAAGTGATTGCAAAAGCAACGATTTAGGATTAATGCTAAAGTCTATCTCCAGCAATTGCTCAAACAGACAAATAAAGGAAACTCACCGCTGACAAAATAAGCGTTGAATGAGCGAATGCTAGGAGATAGTATATAAGGGTGAGGCAACCCTTTTCTCAACCACCAGATTCCCACCGCACCTATAGTTTTAAACTATTCTTTGTTCTCCCACCAGTATATATTTTTATAAATAAAATGAAATAAATGTTATGTTTTAATACAGGGAGTGCCGAATTATTAGGCAAGTTGTATTTTTGAGGATTAATTTTATTATTGAACAACAACCATGTTCTCAATGAACCCAAAAAACTCATTAATATCAAAGCTGAATATTTTTGGAAGTAGTTTTTAGTTTGTTTTTAGTTTTAGCTATTTTAGGGGGATATCTGTGTGTGCAGGTGACTATTACTGTACATAATTATTAGGCAACTTAACAAAAAACAAATATATACCCATTTCAATTATTTATTTTTACCAGTGAAACCAATATAACATCTCAACATTCACAAATATACATTTCTGACATTCAAAAACAAAACAAAAACAAATCAGTGACCAATATAGCCACCTTTCTTTGCAAGGACACTCAAAAGCCTGCCATCCATGGATTCTGTCAGTGTTTTGATCTGTTCACCATCAACATTGCATGCAGCAGCAACCACAGCCTCCCAGACACTGTTCAGAGAGGTGTACTGTTTTCCCTCCTTGTAAATCTCACATTTGATGATGGACCACAGGTTCTCAATGGGGTTCAGATCAGGTGAACAAGGAGGCCATGTCATTAGATTTTCTTCTTTTATACCCTTTCTTGCCAGCCACGTTGTGGAGTACTTGGACGCGTGTGATGGAGCATTGTCCTGCATGAAAATCATGTTTTTCTTACCTTGCAGACTTCTTCCTGTACCACTGCTTGAAGAAGGTGTCTTCCATAAACTGGCAGTAGGACTGGGAGTTGAGCTTGACTCCATCCTCAACCCAAAAAGGCCCCACAAGCTCATCTTTGATGATACCAGCCCAAACCAGTACTCCACCTCCACCTTGCTGGCGTCTGAGTCGGACTGGAGCTCTCTGCCCTTTACCAATCCAGCCATCTGGCCCATCAAGACTCACTCTCATTTCATCAGTCCATAAAAGCTTAGAAAAATCAGTCTTTAGATATTTCTTGGCCCAGTCTTGACGTTTCAGCTTGTGTGTCTTGTTCAGTGGTGGTCGTCTTTCAGCCTTTCTTACCTTCGCCATGTCTCTGAGTATTGCACACCTTGTGCTTTTGGGCACTCCAGTGATGTTGCAGCTCTGAAATATGGCCAAACTGGTGGCAAGTGGCATCTTGGCAGCTGCACGCTTGACTTTTCTCAGTTCATGGGCAGTTATTTTGCGCCTTGGTTTTTCCACACGCTTCTTGCGACCCTGTTGACTATTTTGAATGAAACGCTTGATTGTTCGATGATCACGCTTCAGAAGCTTTGCAATTTTAAGAGTGCTGCATCCCTCTGCAAGATATCTCACTATTTTTGACTTTTCTGAGCCTGTCAAGTCCTTCATTTGACCCATTTTGCCAAAGGAAAGGAAGTTGCCTAATAATTATGTACACCTGATATAGGGTGTTGATGTCATTAGACCACACCCCTTCTCATTACAGAGATGCACATCACCTAATATGCTTAATTGGTAGTAGGCTTTCGAGCCTATACAGCTTGGAGTAAGACAACATGCATAAAGAGGATGATGTGGTCAAAATACTAATTTGCCTAATAATTCTGCACGTAGTGTAGACCAAAAACTGGAGTTTATTAGCCTAGGCAACTAGACTATTTGAATTAAATTAGAGGATGGAGTCAAGCTCAACTCCCAGTCCTACTGACAGTTTCTGGAAGACACCTTCTTCCAGCAGTGGTACAGGAAGAAGTCTGCATCCTTCAAGAAAAACATGATTTTCATGCAGGACAATGCTCCATCACATGCGTCCAAGTACTCCACAGTGTGGAGTAGTATTGATTTAAATAGAGGCACGCGGCAGGGCTGTCCATTATCCCCTTTGTTATTCGATATTTATATCGAACCCCTTGCGATGGCCATTAGGCAGGACGATCAGGTTAAAGGATTTGGTACGCTAGGATCACAAGACCGTATCTCCTTATATGCGGATGATGTTCTTTTTTTTATAGACCATACCGAAATTACTCTTCCTAGGATTATTCAAATGGTTAAAGCATTTTGTGAGGTGTCTGGTCTTCTTATAAACTGGGCCAAGACCAGTTTGATGCCAATAGACCCCCTGCCACAGAAAGAGGTTCTTGTGACACAGTTAGATATTGTTGACACTTTTCAATACTTGGGTTTGACTATATCACCCCGGGTTGAAAATTTTATACAACTTAATTTGATCCCCATAATGGTAAGGAGTAGAGCTAAAATAGGGATCTGGCTGAGACTTCCCCTATCCAGAGCTGACCGAGTTTCACTAGTTAAAATGGTGATATTACCACAATTTCTTTATGTGCTCAGGAATACACCTATTTGGATACAAGATAAGTATTTTAAACTCATGGAAAGAATAATTAATGATTTAATATGGGGAAGAAAGCGAGTTCGAATAAAGCTGGAATATTTGTATAAATCAGTGGAGTGTGGGGGTTTAAATCTCCCTTACTTTAAAGGGTACTTTATTGCAGCCCAGTTATTGATGTGCTATGAATCAGAGAACAGTGCACTGCTGGGGAAGTTGGTAAACAGTCACGCTCACAATAATATATTTACCCTGTTGGAATCCGGGCTACTGAAGAGCTATGAGCGAGGCTACAGAGAGACTATAAAACTACTCCTGAAAGTGTGGGCTACAACTAGGACATGGTTGAAGGTTAAGGGTTCACTTACATTTACGCCTCTTTGGCATAATGTGTATTTACAAAGGCTAGATGATATTGCAGCCGACACATTTTGGCAGAAGAATAAAATTCAGTATATTTCACAGGTAGTTAAGGATAGAGAAATTAAACCATTTATAGAGATGACACATAATATAGAAAACCTTTCATGGTTTAGGTATCTTCAATTGCGCTCAGTACTATCCAGTCTGGATGATAAACTGGTGTTGGATATAGATAATTCATCTTTTTTGAATGATTGGGTAGGGGGTACACTGTCTAGAATAAAAATTTCAAACATATATAAGTTACTACTTAAGGCACGGTTTAGTGATACACAGTCACCAGGACAAAGAGCGTGGGAGGTAGATTGTCCGAATTTACAAATAGAAGGGTGGGAGAATATTTTTGGGAATTTAGGCTCACTGTCCCAGAACTTCAACCATGTTTTAGTACAATTTTATATTTGCCATAGATTATATATCACTCCATCATGGATGAATAAATGTGGATTAAGAGACACGTCTAACTGCCCTAAATGTGACACTGCAGGAGCGGATTTTCTTCATATGATATGGACTTGTCCAGAACTTATAAACTACTGGAATACTATAAATAATTGTATTATGCATAAACTAAAAGTCCGAATCCCTTTTGAATTACAAGTATTCGTGCTTAATGATCTTTCCAAACTAAATAATCACAAGTATCAAAAGATCCTCCTGAGTAGGATACTGATGTTGGCCAGAGTGTTGGTCAGTCGGACCTGGTTTGCTCGATATACTCCAGATATAAATACTTGGATAAATCTAATCGTTAAGGTAAAAAATTATGAGAAAATTGTGTATAAACAGAGGGAAGCTGAGGAGAAGTGGATTAAGATATGGGGTGGTTGGAGGATCTGATTAGTTGTGTTTAATTTTTTTATTTACAAAAGTTTTATTTTGACGCACCACAGGTAGGGGGGGAGGGGAGGGTTTTAGGGAATTGGGGTTGGGGGGGAATTGTATCCTTTTTTCTATTTGTAATGTTTTGATATATTAATTAATAAAGATAATTAATAAAAAAAAAAAAACATGAATTTCATGCAGGACAATGCTCCATCACACGCGTCCAAGTATTCCACAACGTGGCTGGCAAGAAAGGGTATAAAAAAAGAAAATCTAATGACATGGCCTCCTTGTTCACCTGATCTGAACCCCATTTAGAACCTGTGGTCCATCATCAAATGTGAGATTTACAAGGAGGGAAAACAGTACACCTCTCTGAACAGTGTCTGGGAGGCTGTGGTTGCTGCTGCACGCAATGTTGATGGTGAACAGATCAAAACACTGACAGAATCCATGGATGGCAGGCTTTTGAGTGTCCTTGCAAAGAAAGGTGGCTATATTGGTCACTGATTTGTTTTTTTTTTGTTTTTGAATGTCAGAAATGTGTATTTGTGAATGTTGAGATGTTATATTGGTTTCACTGGTAAAAATAAATAATTGAAATGGGTATATATTTGCTTTTTGTTAAGTTGCCTAATAATTATGCACAGTAATAGTCACCTGCACACACAGATATCCCCCTAAAATAGCTAAAACTAAAAACAAACTAAAAACTACTTCCAAAAATATTCAGCTTTGATATTAATGAGTTTTTTGGGTTCATTGAGAACATGGTTGTTGTTCAATAATAAAATTAATCCTCAAAAATACAACTTGCCTAATAATTCTGCACTCCCTGTATAATAGTATTAGTGTCACCTTAGTTCGCCCTCCACCCAAAATGCAGTGTTTGCCCAATCAGGCCCACATCGTTCACTCACGCCCGCCCCGCCGCAGTGAGAATTTTTTTTTGTCCAAGTTTCCGAAATTACATTTTTTCTGGGCGTTCTCCTCAACATGAATCTAACCAAAAAGAATGAATTGCGGTCATATTGGTACACAAACCCAATTCATCACATGCCCATGTTCTCTGCTGCTATGTCCAGGACATGATTTGAGACCATCCTGCGTTTCCTGCACTTTAGCGACAACACCACCTCCCGTCCCAGAGGCCACCCAGCTTTTGAACGGCTCCACAAAATTCCGCCCCTCATAGACCACTTCAACCTGAAATTTTCAGATTTGTATACCCCTGAGCAAAACATCTGCATAGATGAGTCCCTAATACATTGTACCGGGCGCCTTGGCTTCAAACAATACATCCCAAGCAAGCGCACCCAGTATGGGGTCAAATTGTATAAGCTCTGTGAAAGGGCCACAGGCTATACCCACAAATTTTGGATCTATGAGGGAAAAGATCAGACCCTGGAGCCGGTCGGTTGCCCTGACTACCTGGGGAGTAGTGGGAAGACAGTCTGGGACTTGGTGTCACCCTTATTTGGCAAGGGGTACCATCTTTATGTGGACATTTTCTACACAAGTGTGGCCCTCTTCAGGCATTTGTTTCTAGCACCACGCAGGCTTCCCCCAACGGCTCGTTACCACCAGTTTTGCAAGGGGGGAAAGGGCTGCCTTGTGTAACCAAGAACTGCTCGCGGTGAAATGGAGAGACAAGCGTGATGTTTACATGCTCTCCTCCATTCACGCAAACACTACAATCCAAATTGAGCGAGCAACCAGTGTCATTGAAAAGCCCCTCTCAGTCCACGACTATAACCTTCATATGGGAGGGGTGGACTTCAATGACCAGATGTTGGCTCCGTATTTAGCCTCCCGATGCACCAGACGCTGGTATAAGAAGGTGTCTGTATATTTAATTCAATTGGCTCTGTATAATAGTTTTGTTCTCTACAGTAAGACTGGGAGAACAGGATCCTTCCTCAAATTTAAGGAAGAGATCATCAAGAACCTCCTGTATCCAGGAGGTTCCGTGGCCCCATCCACCAGTGTAGTTAGCCGTCTACACAAGCGACATTTCCCCATGTCGTTGCTGGTACCTCAACCCAACCGTCACCCTGACAAAGATGTTGTGTCTGTAGCAGGAGTGGAATAAGGCGTGACACCCGCTATTTCTGTCCTGGCTGCCCTGACCATCCTGCCCTATGCTTGGGGGAGTGTTTCCGGAAGTACCACACACAGGTACACTTAGCATAGGGTTCACATCTCACAGGACAGTCACACAGGGCTATTAGGGCCCATTCACACACAGCTGCTGCAAACCTCTCCTTTCACCTGGGACAAAGTGCATAATGCACTTCGCCACATCTTTGGGCGATTTGCGCTTTGCACATTGTCCCATGGGGAAGGAGAGGTTTGTCCTATAAAGGTAAAAAAATAAAAAAAATAAAAAAAACACCAGTAAGCAAAAAAGTTAACGTTCAGTTCCAAAAGTTAAATAAAGTTTATATGTTTTGTTCAAAGGTTATTAAAAAGTTAATACAATTTATTGCGTTGCGGCCTGGTTTTTTCTTTTTTGTTTATTTTTTTTTACCTTCCAGGTGGACCAACCGATCGACTAGCTGCAGCACTGATGTGCATTCTGACAGAAGCATTGCGCTGCTGTCAGATTACACAAAAGTCGGTGTATGCGGCGCTGCAAGACGAGATTTCTCCTCTGTAGTAAAAGATACGTTTGCCGAGGCATATGAGCTGAGGAGGCGGCGGTGTTCATATGCTTTGGCAAACACTTTGTATATAAAAAAAAATAAAAAAATCCCGGCAATGATTTATTCATCCACATCGATTGATGTGAATAGTGAAATCGGGTTTGCCAGGGCATACGAGCCAAGTGGGTATGGATGTTGGGCGTAGCTCCTATGTCCTGGCAGACGCCTTTCCCCTCCTTATTTTTTTTTTTGGTAGAGATTTTTTCATCCACATTGATCGATGTGAATGAAGAAATCAGTGCCGTCCATTTTTTCTTTCAGCCCAGAGGCTGAACGGAAAAAAAAAAATCTCATTACCTGTATGCTCAATATAAGGAGAATAGCAGAAACTCCTAATGCTGGCCATACATGTAATGATTGCGGAGAGCCTCAAATGCCAGGGCAGTACAAACACCCCACAAATGACCCCATTTTGGAAAGAAGACACCCCAAGGTATTCGCTGAGGGGCATATTGAGTCCATGAAAGATTGAAATTTTTGTCCCAAGTTAGTGGAACGTGAGACTTTGTGAGAAAAAACAAACAAAAAATCAATTTCCGCTAACTTATGCCCAAAAAAAAAATATTCTATGAACTCGCCAGGCCCCTCATTGAATACCTTGGGGTGTCTTCTTTCCAAAATGGGGTCACATGTGGGGTATTTATACTGCCCTGGCTTTTTAGGGGCCCTAAAGCGTGAGAAGAAGTCTGGGATCCAAATGTCTAAAAATGCCCTCCTAAAAGGAATTTGGGCACCTTTGCGCATCTAGGCGGCAAAAAAGTGTCACACATGTGGTATCGCCGTACTCAGGAGAAGTTGGGGAATGTGTTTTGGGGTGTCATTTTACATATACCTATGCTGGGTGAGAGAAATATCTCGGCAAAATACAACTTTTCCAATTTTTTTTATACAAAGTTGGCACTTGACCAAGATATTTATCTCACCCAGCATGGGTATATGTAAAATGACACCCCAAAACACATTCCCCAACTTCTCCTGAGTACGCCGATACCACATGTGTGACACTTTTTTGCCGCTAGGTGGGCAAAGGAGCCCACATTCCAAAGAGCACCTTTCGGATTTCACAGGCCATTTTTTACAGATTTTGATTTCAAACTACTTTGCACGCATTTGGGCCCCTAAAATGCCAGGGCAGTATAATTACCCTACAAGTGACCCCATTTTGGAAAGAAGACACCCCAAGGTATTCCGTGAGGGGCATGGCGAGTTCCTAGAATTTTTTATTTTTTTGTCACAAGTTAGCGGAAAATTATGATTTTTTTTTTCTTACAAAGTCTCATATTCCACTAACTTGTGACAAAAAATAAAAACTTCCATGAACTCACATGCTGGGTGAGAGAAATATCTCGGCAAAATACAACTTTTCCCATTTTTTTTATACAAAGTTGGCATTTGACCAATACATTTAGCGAAAAATGTATATATGGATGTCGTTTTTCTTTTAAAATTATACAAATGAAAGTGAAAAAATGCCATTTTTGGCAAAATTTTTGTTAAATTTCGATTAATAACAAAAAAATTAAATTGTCAGCAGCAATGAAATACCACCAAATAAAAGCTCTATTAGTGAGAAGAAACTGAGGTAAAATTCATTTGGGTGGTAAGTTGCATGACCGAGCAATAAACGGTGAAAGTAGTGTAGTGCAGAAGTGTAAAAAGTGGTCTGGTCATTAAGGGTGTTTCAGCTAGGGGGGCTGAAGTGGTTAAAAAGCTAATACATATTTCTGGTGTCTTCTGGAGACCTGTACTGTTTGTTAGGGCTTGTATGGGTGTGTCTCTTCTCCCTTGTGAGGCAGCACATACATGCCCTCTGTCTCACCAGCCTATGGCTGGATTGCCCGGAGTATTTAAAGGTGCTTCCTGCCACAGGAAGATGCCGGAGCAACTTATGGTCACTAGCTTGTCTAATGCCAAATGTGAAGGTGGCTTTCAAGTTCTGCTTTGCTGTGTACCAGAGCCTGCTTTTGGAATTATTGGATTTTGCCTGTTTGCTGCCTGCTCCGACCTCGGACTTCGTTCATGGACCTTGCTTGTTTGTCGCCAGCCTCTGACCTTGGACTTCGTTTACAGACCTTGCTTGATCGCTGTCACAGGGTAGTGTCACGGGTAAAAATATAGAGCGGAGGTGCACCCCCTGAGCTGACACCCGGTCCCCTGTCCCTGCCTACTTGCACCACCCGCCCTAGGTGAAGGGGCGCAACTGGGCGACAGTCCCTGACCTGAGTAAGTGTAAGCAGAGAGATAGAGACAGCAGGGAAGCGGACAGCCAATGAGAGGTAGCACTCGAGTGGACAGAGCGGTGGAACAAGTAAGGTATTAACAAAAAAGGAAGGGCGAGGCGGGTCAACTAGACCTCTGATGAGATAACTACTTCCTCTCATCGAAGGCCGTACATTTTAACACTGTACGGAGACGGATGGGTCAGGGATGGGTCTTTGGCCCCAGCACATTTACTGTCTTTTACACCTGGAAACAGGTGTAAAAGAGTAAAAAATACTCCAGTCCCCGAGGCAGATACAGTCCTGATCAAAAGTTTAAGACCACTTGAAAAATAGCAAAAAATCATATTTAGCATGGCTGGATCTTAACAAGGTTCCAAGTAGAGCTTCAACATGCAACAAGAAATGGGAGTGAGACAAAACATTCTTTGAGCATTCAATTTAATGAAAACAACAAATAAACTGAAACAGGCTGTTTTTCAGCTCATCAAAAGTTTAGGACCACGCCTCCCCAAAAAAAAACTAACCCCCCCCAAAAACAGAAATCCAATTCCAAACATTAACTCAGTAATGAGTAGCTTCGCCGTTATTGTTGATCACTTCAAAAATTTGTTTCGGCATGCTTGATGCAAGCGTTTCCAAAAGGCAAGTGGGAACATTTCTCCAAGTGGTGAAAACGGCCGCACGAAGGCCATCTACTGTCTGGAACTGTTGTCCATTTTTGTAAACTTCCCTTGCCATCCTTCCCCAAAGGTTCTCAATTGTATTTAGATCAGGGGAACACGCAGGATGGGCCAAAAGAGTGATGTCATTCTCCTGGAAGAAGTCCCTTGTCCTGCAGGCATTGTGTACTGTAGCGTTGTCCTGTTGAAAAACCCAGTTGTTACCACACAGACGAGGGCCCTCAGTCATGAGGAATGCTCTCTGCAACATCTGGACATAGCCAGCGGCTGTTTGCTGCCCCTGCACTTCCTGAAGCTCAATTGTTCCACTGAAGGAAAAAGCACCCCAGACCATTATGGCGCCCTGCCCCCCCCCCCCCCCCCCACTGTGGCACGTAGAAAGCATCTCAGGTGGGATCTGCTTGTCATGCCAGTAACGTTGGAAACCTTAAGGACCATCAAGGTTAAATTTTTTCTCATCAGAGAATAAAACTTTCTTCCACCTTTGAATGTCCCATGTTTGGTGCTCTCTTGCAAAGTCCAAACAAGCAATTCTGTGGCGGTTTTTGTTTTTGAAGCCATTCAGTCTCAGATGCCGTCTGATGGTTATGGGGCTGCAGTTAGCACCAGTAAGGGCCTTAATTTGGGTCGAGGTTCGTTCAGTGTCTTGACGGACAGCCAATTGGATCCTCCGGCTCAGTTCTGGTGACATTTTTGGGGTCTTCCACTTTACTTTTTTGTTCCATAACCCTCACGATCACTTAAGAAATTCCAATTGACTGTCTTACTGCGTCCCACCTCAGCAGCGATGGCGCGCTGTGAGAGACCCTGCTTATGCAGTTTACCAACCCAACCACGTTAAAAAAGGGAGAGTTTTTTGCCTTTGCCTTCACAACGTGTGACTACCTGACAGAAAATGACAATGAATCCACATCTTTGCACAGATTTGGCCATTTAAAGGCATGTGGTCCAAAACTTTTGATCAGCTGAAAAACAGCCTTTTTCAGTTTATTCGTTGTTTTCATTAAATTGAATGCTCAAATAATGTTTTGTCTCACTCCCATTTCTTGTTGCATGTTGAAGCTCTACTTGGAACCTTGTTAAGATCCAGCCATGCTAAATATGATTTTTTGCCATTTTTCAAGTGGTCTTACACTTTTGATCAGGACTGTATCTGCAGCTGTTTAACATACAGACAAAAGAAAGGTATCGGCATGATCAACCCTGAGAGCAGTATGCAGTATTAATAGGGTTGATCATGCTGGCAGAGGCTCTTTAAAAGGATATTCCCCTCTCAGATATTGTGGCACAATTACAAAGAGGTGCTTTCACGCCGATCTTTGTTTCCCCTTGCCAGAGGATTGATCGGCCATGCCTGTATTGCGGTCTGGAAACAGCGGGTCCGCAATATACGGGACCCGGCCATGTGCACACATCATGGA
The DNA here is from genome assembly GCF_014858855.1 of Bufo gargarizans. Classification (NCBI taxonomy): domain Eukaryota; kingdom Metazoa; phylum Chordata; class Amphibia; order Anura; family Bufonidae; genus Bufo; species Bufo gargarizans. The sequence continues at coordinate 369,823,122 of NC_058083.1, read as the reverse complement.
TGCAGACTGCAATCCGGAGGGTGTGGTGAGGAATGGAGGCGCGGAACCACATAGAAGCACTATGGAGCACTTCCGTGGGGTTTCCCTCTGTGCCTCAGCAGCATAAAAAATAGAACTTGCAGAATGTGTCTGGATCTGTCTGCAGCAGCTACACGAACGGGTGGGCAACCTTAAAGGGGTTATCCCATCTTAGACAATGGGGGCATATCGCAAGGATATGCCCCCATTGTCTGATAGGTGCGGGTCCCACCGCTGGGACCCTCACCTACAAGGAGAAACGAAGCAGAGAAAGTGGGGGAGGGCGCTGGCTCGGCTATTTCCGTCGGCCCCATAGAAATGAATGGGAGCGTTGGCCGTGCATGTGCGGTGCGCTCCCATTCACTTCAATGGGAGAGGCGGGGAGCTGTGCCTGGTGGTGGCCGGACCCTTGGAAACCCGGGGTCCTCCAGCCACAACTCTCCCCGGCTCTGTTCTCATTGTAGGTGCGGGTCCCAGAGGACAATGCCCCTATTGTCTAAGATGGGATAACCCCTTTAAGCCTCATAAATTAGCTAATCGCTCAGCATCCGTGCGCCTGGCGGAAAAACTACGACATCCCCAGGCTGGCCTACTTTTCAGCCAACATGTACATGTTCATGTGAATTTACCCCAGCTCCACCCAACTGTCCAAAACTTTTGGACATTAGACGTGCAACTTAATACTGTTGTATGGCCAGTCAAAAAAAGGGGACTAAAAACAATTTTTACATCTAAAATAGTCGCAAGTCCCTTGATAAATAACCCCTATATGATATGCCATCAATGTCAGATAGGTGTCGGTCCCATCTCCAGATTATGCTGCACAGCACTCCAAGGACTGGAGTCATTTTTACTTCAGGCTTGAGCCTCATCACAAATTAGGTGCTTTTTCTGCCAACGTTGGATGGAAACAAAGACTAGTGCAAAAAGCAGAGATTTGTAAATGACCCCCTTTTTTAATGTAGAACTCTGCCATCCCTCTGCAATACTAGAGAAGAGGCTGGAATAACTGGTTTATTATAGACCTGCCCATAACGCTGGAGGCTGTTTTCCCAGCCATGGAATTAAAGTTACTTTCAAAAGGAAAGTTAAACCTTAATTAATTGCACTGATTTGAGGAGGGGTTAAAAGGATAGTATCGCACAAAACCCAGTGCTTACATTAGCGAAGGGTTAAGTTGCCACTTCCAGCTTGCTGGAGCTGAACAGATCAGGACTGATAAATCAGTGCACAGGCTGGAGCCTGCTGCTGGGCTGTTGATTACATCGTGCTCCTCTTGAAACCAAAACAAAATTGCTTGCCAAGTCTTTTGTGGCTCCTAGGTTTTTGCTTTCCTGCGCAGGGCGTGTAACGATTGTCAACACAGCACATTTGATGAGGACTGTGCCTGCGCACAAAGTGGCTGCATCTCCTCCCAGGATTTCTTATGCAGACTCCTATTTTCACATTGATTTTTTTTTTCCTCTTCAGTTCAAATGCTTCCTCTGCCCCCTCTACTGATCGAATTTCAGATCAGCCAGGATTTGCAACTAACCTTCAGGGCAGCTCCAACTGAACCTCACTGAGTCAGGGAGATCAAAAGGCTTTTCATGCATTCATTAAAATGTTTTTTTTTTCTCTCTCTTTTTCAACTTAAGCAGGAACCTGTGGCCCTCCCCGCCCCCACTCCTATTTCCTGATTTACATTTATTTATTTGGTTGTGTCCCTACTGCCCCTTTCTCTCCACAGCATCCCTGTATGAAACGCCTGCCCTGTACCATTAGGTCCCATGAAGCATCTTCTCAGTTTATACCACCATAGAGGTGTACAATAAGTGGGCTTTTTCCCCCCCCCTAACCAGTGACGGCAGGCTCATTAACCCTTTCTTTGCTGCATATGACTTTGCTGTATAATGTTTTTTTTAAAAGACATTTTGAATAAATACAGTACATGTTCCATTAAATGGGGTTAAGTCAGAATAAGGGGAGAGTCTTGCTGTACACTATGCATTCCCTCAGCTTTCTTTTTTTTTTTTTTTTACCAGTGTGGGAAGAAAAACAAGCAGGGAGGGGGATGGCGCCTAGAACAGCTCATCGGCAGAGCAGGGAAAGGACTACTCAAAGCACAAGAATGCTGAGGATTACCAGAGAAGGTCACATTCACACAAGTATAGTCCCTTACACTTACTCTTCTATCACACTCTCTTTGGCTTTACACACATGCTATTTTTACCATTTGCACACAAAGCAAGGTGTAGAATTTATATGACAGGAAAAGGCACTGCTATAAACTGTCAAGGCTAATCTGCCTATGCAGTAAAGTGAGGTGCGGAGAGATATTCTGTTACTGCTCTATAGATCCATCCGCTCTTGTAAGCTGAGAGAGCGGTTGGTAAAACACGGAGTGGAGCTGCAGTCTGGTGTCACAGGACGCTGTGGTTCGGTCATTGAGAAGAAGCAGCCCGTGGCTCTTGTTACCAATCTTTATGCGTGAAAAGCTGATCCATGTCCTGCATTTCCTGATTAAATTGCCTCAGCAGCGATAAAGCTTGTGGAAGGAAGAACTGTTCGCAGACGTACCTCAGTCAGCTCTGGGCTGCAAGACACTTGGAATGATTAACATTGTGGAGAGTTGTACAAATAGCTTTAGTTTAGAAATGAAAAACAAAAACGTTTAATGTGACTGAAAGGAATACAAATATTATCAATCATTAAAATATATATGAGAGAGGTATGAGGAGTTTGCTAGATATGGGATGAACAGGACACGTCATTTTTAGTGGGATGAGCACATTTCAAACAAACAGGGGTTTTGAATTCTTGGTGTGTCAAAGGGCCCTTTAGGGCCGCTTCACACGAGCGGATGCCGTGCGTGGCATCCGCTCCGTGAAAGAGTGCCAAGACCCGCTGCAGACTGCAGAGGCACGGAGCAGTAACATGACTGTTAATGCTCCGTGCCTCTCTGTGATCTCTTTACTACGAAATCACAGTTGTCACTGTGATTTCGTAGTAAAGAGATCACAGAGAGGCACGGAGCATTAACAGTCATGTTACTGCTCCGTGCCTCTGCAGTCTGCAGCGGGTCTTGGCACTCTTTCACGGAGCGGATGCCACGCACGGCATCCGCTCGTGTGAAGCAGCCCTTACACAGACTGATAATCTGCGCAGTTTTGGGGGCGAGTAGCTCTTATCTCCCTGATTATTATCAGGAGTGTCTTATTTGTTCCTGATAATTGCTTGTTAAATAAGAGTTCATGCACATGACGGTATGTATTTTGCGGTCCACAAAACACAGATCTGCAAAAATACAGATGGCGTCCGTGTGCATTCCATATTTTACGGTTAATGGAGCCATGTTTTATTATCCACATTGCTTCCTTTGCTGGCTGGATCCATTTTTCCATCACCACCTGCACTTTTCCCTATATTGTACAAGCACAGCCACCTCTGATGGATTGTGGTGTAGTCGTAACCATGGAAACGAGCAGTGTATAATGTGATAAATGAATCCAGCCAGCAAAGGAAGTAATTTGGATAATAACAATACATTATTTCCTTGTGCTTCGTGGTAACAAATTGCATTTTTTCCTGAGATGGCTGCTGCACATGTGAGGACATGGAGAAAATAACTCTGGGAAGGCGGGATCACCCATAATGCCATGCATGCAGCCAATCAGCAGCCAGCCAGCCCTGTAATGTCACAGCCCTATGAATAGCGTCAGCCATATTGGATTCTGCTATTTTCCAGTGTACTTAGTGCAGGGAGAGACGTCTGCAGGCACTAGAGACAGTGTTAGATAAAACTTAATTGTGCTAAAAAAATGATTTACAATTGCAGGGAAAGATTGGGACCTATAGATACAGGACCTAACCTGGGCAAGGTTAATTAACAACTTTATTTACAAATGCCTAAGTAGGCAATAGAACCTATCTTGGCCCGGGTACAAATTAATACTTCACTTTTATTATAATATTTATTAAAATGCGTCGCTAAATGTGAACGTGAATCACAACTTGATTGGTTACAGACAAAGAAACAAATATGCTACTAAGGTGTTAAAGGTGATGATTTAGTCAGTTGGAGGGGATGTGCACAATCGCTCACTCCAAAGACTAAAGAGGCAAACTCTTGCCGTGCCACGTCTGCAAATATTGTTGCCAACTTGGCTAGTTGTCAACTATATCTGATTGTTAACTACTATCATTAGATGGTGGGAGACTTGATGCATCAACCCACTGTAAAGCTTAGGATGCTGTTTCACAGCTAACTAGTGGGAGACTTGATGCATCAACCCACTGTAAGGCTTAGGATGCTGTTTAACAGCTAACTATAAATGCAGACGTTGACAACTCCTGTATATGCCAACTGCTTATTGCATCAGGGAGGTACCAGTGATCCAGCCGGACTACTGTTTGACTCCCTACAGTGGAAACATGACCGCTGATTAAAACCTAAAACTGACCCCGACATGTTTCGCCAGTATCTCTGGCTTCTTCAGGGGTGACGGGCGGCAATGGATGACATCCTAAGCTTTACAGTGGGTTGATGCATCAAGTCTCCCACCATCTAATGATAGTAGTTAACAATCAGATATAGTTGACAACTAGCCAAGTTGGCAACAATATTTGCAGACGTGGCACGGCAAGAGTTTGATTCTTTAGTCTTTGGAGTGAGCGATTGTGCACATCCCCTCCAACTGACTAAATCATCACCCCTAACAGTGGATTGGTGACTGTGTTTTTAACACCTTAGTAGCATATTTGTTTCTTTGCCTGTAACCAATCAAGTTGTGATTCACGTTCACATTTAGCGACACATTTTAATAAATATTATAATAAAAGTGAAGTATTAATTTGTACCCGGGAACGATTGGTAGGGATCATTACACAGCTTTTATGTTGAAAAGGGTTCAGTAGGGGAGGTTACAGCCTGGGTAATAGGAAAGTAATAGGAACAATCCTATTACACCTTGCAGCACTGACTGGGGATCCAAAATGCCATCATACAGCTCTGTAATTCCAGAAAACGGTTCTTATTAGGGTGCAAGTGCTGTTTGATACAGGCATTAACAGGGTTTATTACAAGGCAATATCTGCCCTTGTGCGGTGCAGTTATATGTTCTAAAGCATTTTTTGGCTTGTATTAGTGGGGATAAAAGGCTTATTAGCCGTCGTGTGGTGAAGAGCTAAAATTACACCCATTTTGTCGTGTATTAGTGGCAAAAGTAAAATATATTTGCTGTTCAGTGGTGCAGTTATCTGTTGTAAAGCCTTTTGTGGCATTGTATTAGCAGAAAAAGAAAAAATATACTTGCCACTCAGCGGTGCAGTTATCTGTTATGAAGTCTTTTGTGGCGTGTATTAGCCAAAAAATAAAAATATATTCGCCACTCAGCAGTGCAGTTATCTGTTGTAAAACCTTTTGTGGCGTGTATTAGCGGAAAAAGAAAAATATATATTTGCCGCTCAGCAGTGCAGTTATCAGTTGCAAAGCCTTTTGTGGTGTGTATTAGCAAAAAAATTATATATATTTGCCACTTAGTGGTGCAGTTATTTGTTGTAAAGCCTTTTGTGGCGTGTATTAGTGGAAAAAGAAAAAATATATTTGTTGTTCAGCGGTGCAGTTATATGTTCTAAAGTAGATTTTGCCCTGTATTAATAGCAAAAGAAAAATATATTCACCGTTCAGCATTGCACTTATATGTTGAAAAGCCTTGTGTAGTGTAAAAGTCGAAAAAAATTAGGACCAAATTGCCATTCAGAAGTGCAGTTATATAGTCTAAAGCCCTTTTTGGCCTGTTCATTTATTTTAGTAATGCAACTTTAAAGGAGTTGCATTCAACTTAAAATTAGAATATTGTGAAAAGGTTTGATATTCTAGGCTCAAAGTGTCACACTCTAGTCAGCTAATTAATCCATATTCACTGACCAAAGGGTACCTGAGATTGTGACTTTAGAGTTTTCATAAGCTGTAAGCCATAATTATCCAAATTATAACAAATAAAGGCTTGAAATATCTCGCTGTGCAAGTAATGAGTCTATCTCATATATTAGTTTCACCTTTTGAGTTGCATTTCTGAAATAAATGAACTTTGAACAATATTCAAATTTTTCGAAATGTTGAAAAGCCTTGTGTAGCGTAAAAGTGGAAAAAAATAGGGGTGTAACTGTCACGTCCACACACACAGGGGGAAGGATAGTGACCATTGCGCTCCACCCTCACCCCTGGCCCTGCCTACTTGCCTCACGAGTCCTGATTACAGGGGACAACTGGACGACAGTCCCTTACTTAGGATATGTGCAGGGAAGACAGACAAGACAAAATACGGAACGTGAATGGACCAGGTCAGAACCAAGAGAGCTACGCAGTACAAAGGGTTAAGCAAATAATGGTCTGGAGAAGCCGGGGTCAAATACCAGGAGAGTAGAGAAGTACTAGAGGAGTCCGCAAAGAGTAGTCAGGTGGGAGCCGAGGTCACAATACCAGAAGGGATGCGCAGTACAGGAGGGTCAGGTGAGTATTCAGTAGTCCAACAAATAGCCAGGAACCTAGAATTAACAGGCAACCTGTGGCCAGCAGGCTGCTTGTATTTATAGTGAGGTCTGAGGGTCATGTGACGTGGCCAGCGTCACATGACCGACAGACAGACAAGTCGAGCACCGAGTGATCAGCTCGGCGTTCAAGGCAGACCTAGGAGCAGGGAGCCTCCCTGCTAGCAAAGCCGCCTGGGGACTAGGCCAAACACAGATCCTCCCTCCTGAAGCTAAGCAGCAGGTCTGTGGCTGATGGGAGACCGAGTGCGCCCTTGGCGCCCCGTGACAAGGGGCCGGTAAAGCCTTCTTTACGGTATGGACCAAATTATGTAGTGAAATTTTTTATGTGAAACAGGCTTTTTTGGGGAAAATTGATGGGTGATTGTAGACTTTGTTCTGTTTGAACCGAATTCCATTATCCTTTGATTGCTGATTTTTTTTAATCTAAAACATGTTTTTTTCAGGAAAATTGATAGGTGATTGTACACCTCCTTTTGCTATATGGACTGCATTATGTAGTGCTGAATTTTTTTGGGGAAAACAGGCTTTTTGGGGGAAGATTGATGGGTGATTGTACACCTCCTTTTGCTGTATGGACCAAATTACTTAGAGGTGAAATTTTTTATGTGAAACAGGTTTGTTTGGGGAAAATTGATGGGTGATTGTACGCCTCCTATTGCTGTAGGGACCGAAATACATAGTGGTGAAATTTTGTATTTAAAAAATGTTTTTGGGGGGGAAAATTGATGGGTGAATGTATACCTCCTTTTGCTGTATGGACCAAATTACGTAGAGGTGAAATTTTTTATGTGATACAGGTTTGTTTTGGGAAAATTGATGGGTCATTGTACACCTCCTTTTGCTGTATAGATCGAATTATGTCATCCTGGGTCCTGCAGTAAACATAATGAAGACTCTGATGACAACAAACCAGCAGACTTTGGCTTTACCATCTATTCACAATTAACTCAAGCAGCTTCAGTAAGTTGAAAATATTCATGTGTTTTTATCTGCTTCACCTGCATTTGATCTCCACAGCACACAAGACATGACAGGAGAGCCTCCAGTTTCTTCAGATCAGGAGTTCCATCAGAATTGTGCGTTACATTATTGCTCCCTGTGCAAAGCCATAACAAAAGGATTCCGTAGGCAAAATAAAAATATATTTGCTGTTCAGCGTTGCACTTATATGTTGAAAAGCCTTGTGTAGTGGAAAAGTGGAAAAAAATAAGGGCCTATTTGCCGTTCAGCAGTGCAGTTATATGTGATAAAGCCCTTTTTGCAGTATGGACCGTAGTGGTGAAATTTTTTATGTGAAAGACTTTTTTGGGGGAAATTGATGGGTGATTGTGATGCGATCTACAGCAAATACATTATTTTCATGTAGAGATCCAAGCGTTATGTTTGCGGCATGTAGTGTATGTGTGACCTTCTCATCACTCTCACGTTGTTCTGCACCTGGTTTGCCTGGGAGAACAGAGTCACACAGGGGAGGAACTGCTCTGTGTCATTCAGCAAGAAATTGAATCCTGGCTTTCTCTGCAACAACTGAAAATCTGAACCATGGAAACTGACAACGGGAAGAACATGGTGTCTGCGCTGCATCAAGGAGTGCTGAGCCATGCTCCCTGCATGGCACACGTGTTTAATCTGGTTGTCAAGCAGTTCCTGAAGTGTTCCACCCATCTCTTAGACATCCTAAAAATGGCCAGGAAACTTTGCATGCACTTCAGCCACTCGTACCCCGCAAAGCACACCCTCCTTGAGCTGCAGAACGGCATCCCCCAACATAGGCTGATGTGTGACGTTTCTACCCGTTGGAATTCCACCCTCTATATGTTGGACCGACTATACGAACAGAGAAAGGCCATCAACGATTTTTTGATGGTCCAAGCGGACAGGAGTAGTCCCCTGTGTCACTTCGATGTCAGCCAGTTGCAGCTCATGCGTGACAGCTGCCGTTTGCTCAGGGCCTTTGAGGAGGCCACATTATTTGTCAGTCGCCAGTACTACGGGATGAACAATATCATTCCACTGCTTCATGTCCTTGAACAGATGCTGGTAAATCTGGCTGGTCAGGGGACTGGAGACGTGGCGCCTATATCTCATGGCCACATGAGCCCTGTGGGGGCTGAACTGGAGGAGGACATTGGAGCACAAGCAATGTGTAGCAAAATGGGTGGTTTTTCTACACAGGTGACAGAAGAAGAGGAGCAGGAGCAGCCGGAGGAGCTACAGGGCGATAAGGCAGAGAACCCAGACACATTGTGGCAGTATGCAGTGCAGATTGAGGCAGGGAGTCCCTATGAGTCACTTGCGCAAATGGCCGAACTTGTCACTGGCTCTCCACCTTGTTGGACCCTTGCTAGCGGTCCAAAATGGGGGACTTTTTTACACCCGCTGAGAGGGAGGACAAACTGAACTACTATTGAGATATCCTATGTAGTCAGTTGGCCACTGCCTATCTGCACCATCCTCTCGCAGGTTTGACCGGTGGGGGGGCCCTCTGCGCTCACATTCCACTCCCATGGCTGCTGGGGAGGGGTGGCAGGAGCAGTACCAGCTCCATCAGTAGCAGCCTGAGTCTAGAGTTGATGATGATCAGCTTTCTTTACCCTCCTAGTGAAAAAACTACTCACCAGCAGTTAGACATAGAGCACAACCTGAACCAGCAGGTGGTGGCATACGTGGAGTGCACCCTGCCAGCCATCATTGAGGAACCTCTGGACTACTGGACAGCCAAACTGGATTTGTGGCTGCAACTGTCCGAGTTTGCCCTGGAAAAGCTGTCCTGTCCGGCCAGTAGTGTGGCATCAGAGCGGGTGTTTAGTGCGACGGGGGCCAGAATTACCCCAAGGAGAACTCGCCTGTCCACCCTAAATGTGGAGAGACTGATCTTTGTCAAGATGAATCAGGCGTGGGTCAGCCAGGATTTTCACCCACCAATGCCTGATGCATCAGATCAGAACATCCATGGTGCCACCAACACTTTTACAAAAAGAGATGTTTCTTCTGGCTACCTTCCCCAGCTACTATTCTGATGCTGCCACTCGCATTTTGCCACACATCTTATGCCAAGTGGTCCTTCTTTCACCCACCATCTTTAGCTGGTACTGGTATTGCCACCCACCTCCACACTATGTCACCTTCCCACTCTGTGGCCTTCTGATGCTGCTGCCACCTCCACACTATGTCACCTTGCTACTCTGTGGACTCCTGATGCTGCTGCCACCTCCACACTATGTCACCTTGCCACTCTGTCATCTCCTAATGCTGCTTCCATTTCCACACTATGTCACCTTGCCATTCTGTGGTCTCCTCATGCTGCTTCCACCTAACCACTATGTCATAAGGCCACTCTGTGGGCTTCTCATGCTGTTCCCACCCTCCCCACTTTATGACTGGGCCACTATTTAGCCCTTTTGGCTTGGCTGACATCATCATTTATTTGACCATTCTTCTGATCTATCAGAAGGAAGGAAAAATAGAGGCACAACAGATCCTCTCTGTGTAGCGGCTGTAAGGCCTGTATGGTCACATCAGAATTGGCTTATGGTTTGGTAGCCAAAAGCAGGAGTGGGTACAAAACACAGAAGACATGCAAATATTGCGTTCATGTGTCATTTCTGTTTTGGATCCACTCCTGTTTTTTGGCATTAGCAATACTGATGGATTACTGACCAAATGCTGACCAAGTGAAGGTGGATGCTCAACAGACATGATCCGTTTTTTGGGGGTTATTGTACAGATCAGAGGAAGGGCAAAATAATCTGTGATAGCAACACAAACCTACTGCTGACACCCTCTCCACTCGATCAGGTGTCTCTACTTGTATAAGTGTTTAATAGAACAGGCTCTGTAGACATCTATGTGGAATCAGCTGATGACGGTGTAAAAGGAGTGTGCTTCCTTTTTGGCGCTAACATCGACCTGTAAGACTGAGTTCATACTTGAGTTATTTGGTCAGCTTTGGCCCCGTGACTGCCCAAATAAGTGACGTGTGCAGGGATTCTAAGAGCGACGCCTGTCATCTGAATGTCATACTGACTCACAGAATTATTTCACTACCAGAGCAGACTCCCTATTTGCGCAACTTCAAAGCACAGTGTTCTACACCACTAAAAAGGCTCTTTGCAGCCAGGAAATAGACATTTTTAGCGAAATTCACTGCAAATATATTCGGATCGAACCAAATTTTTCCCCAAAAGAATTGGCGAACCGGCGAATCGCATTTTTGAAAAGTTCACTCATCTCTAGAAGGCACCTTTAAATAGACCACGTGGGCAAATTTACACAGGACAATTATCAGGCTAATTATCGGGAACGAACGTTAGTTCCTGATAATTGATGTGTGTAAAGGTGCCGCAGATCACCTCATGAACAAGGAAATCGCTCTGTGAAATCATCGTTGATTCGGACACCTCAATCATCGTTTCTGGCCAGCAGATTGTGCTGTGAAAACAGTGATCTGCTACCCAGAAATAATCAATCTGTATGATGAAAAGAGATTGTAGTAGCCATCACTCATCCCCATACAGTGGAGGTGATTGCTGCATGTAAAGCTCTATACCTCCACTGTCGAGCAGGTAGTTATGGAGAAGGAACGGTTCTTTCCCGATAATTTCCTGCTCAGTTGGCCCATGTAAATGCGCCTTTAGACATGGAATGAGATGGATATATATTTGTAGTTTATGGTGAAATGAACACATAGGGGGAGATCTATCAAAACTTATGTTAAGGAAAACTGGTTTAATTGACATTTCAGTTGGTAAAACGGTGCAGAGTTTTTTTGTGATGTGGTCTGCTGGAACTTGTGGTATACCACCACTGCAATCTACTGTGAAAAACTGTCCTAAATTCCTGTTCCTACCCCTACCTTCCCCCTATGCACTTTCAGCAGAAGCTGAGCCATGCTTTTTCGTGAGTTTTTTTTTTTTTTATACAGCTCTGCACCAATTTTATTGTGTGTGTCTTGTGACTGTACATGACTGATCAGCATCTGTCCTCAGTTTTTTGTGCAGGATTTTTTTTTTATCAGTGCTAATTTTCTGCCACTTTTTTTTTTTTTTGCACCACCTTTCCTAGTTGCGTCCTGCACCAGCTGAGCACTGATCACTGATCACCATATTTCACTGATCGTATTCATGCTCAATTTTTGGTGTATTTTTTTTTTTTAGAAAATCATAGTTAGGGATAAATAATTGCTAAGGTCTAATTAACACTGGGGGTTTGCTCTGAGGTCTGATTAACACCTTCCCGACCTAGGTATCTAGCGCTACTTAACGTTTTAGGGTGCATTCACATGAACGTGGTTTGGTTCCGCATCAGAGCCACATTTTTTGCGGCTCGGATGCGGACCCATTCACTTCAATAGAGCCGCAAAAGATGCTCAGTGGTCACGCTGACTGTGGCATGCAGGGGTTTGCGGCAGCATTTACTTCCCCCATCCTGTCCCCCAGGGACCCGATGATTGCTATGGCAGCTCCAATGCCTTACACAAGGCATTGGGACTGCCAGCTATGGAAACTCGGGAGATCCAGTCCAAAAGTCAACTGTCAGAGTCTTACACTGTAAGACACTGACAGTTCGGTGCATTACAATACAAATGTATTATACTGTATTGAAACGGGGATCAGACCCTGAAACTCATCTTGAAAAATATGAGCCCCCACTCAAGATGATTGAACAAGCATTTAAAAAAATGATGCCCAAGCCTCTACAGTTGTCAGCACAAGATGCGTAAATCATCAAAATGCACTTCAAATGCACATGGAGTCCTATGGTATATCCAGGCAGAAGATTAGGGCCACGTGTACGGTGTTTATAAAAACAGGAAGCACAGAATATTAATAAGAGGGCACAGGCTGGGCACAACACATTGCAATTTTCACTTTGCACCATCTGCTGTGAATTAATTTTTGCAGAATATCTGTGGGGTCAAAATGTTCAATACACCCCTTTGTACATACAGGTCCTTCTAAAAAAAATTGCATATTGTGATAAAGTTCATTATTTTTATTGTTTTAATATTGATGATTTTGGCATACAGCTCATGAAAACCCAAAATTCCTATCTCAAAAAATGAGCATATCATGAAAAGGTTCTCTAAACGAGCTATTAATCTAATCATCTGAATCAACTAATTAACTCTAAACACCTGCAAAAGATTTCTGAGGCTTTTAAAAACTCCCAGCCTGGTTCATTACTCAAAACCGCAATCATGGGTAAGACTGCCGACCTGACTGCTGTCCAGAAGGCCATCATTGACACCCTCAAACAAGAGGGTAAGACACAGAAAGAAATTTCTGAACGAATAGGCTGTTCCCAGAGTGCTGTATCAAGGCACTTCAGTGGAAAGTCTGTGGAAAGGAAAAAATGTGGCAGAAAACGCTGCACAACGAGAAGAGGTGACCGTTCCCTGAGGAAGATTGTGGAGAAGGACCGATTCCAGACCTTGGGGGACCTGCGGAAGCAGTGGACTGAGTCTGGAGTAGAAACATCCAGAACCACCGTGTATAGGCGTGTGCAGGAAATGGGCTACAGGTGCCGCATTCCCCAGGTCAAGCCACTTTTGAACCAGAAACAGCGGCAGAAGCGCCTGACCTGGGCTACAGAGAAGCAGCACTGGACTGTTGCTCAGTGGTCCAAAGTACTTTTTTCGGATGAAAGCAAATTTTGCATGTCATTCGGAAATCAAGGTGCCAGAGTCTGGAGGAAGACTGGGGAGAGGGAAATGCCAAAATGCCTGAAGTCCAGTGTCAAGTACCCACAGTCAGTGATGGTCTTCGGTGCCATGTCAGCTGCTGGTGTTGGTCCACTGTGTTTTATCAAGGGCAGGATCAATGCAGCTAGCTATCAGGAGATTTTGGAGCACTTCATACTTCCATCTGCTGAAAAGCCTTATGGAGATGAAGATTTCATTTTTCAGCACGACCTGGCACCTGCTCACAGTGCCAAATCCACTGGTAAATGGTTTACTGACCATGGTATTACTGTGCTCAATTGGCCTGCCAACTCTCCTGACCTGAATCCCATAGAGAATCTGTGGGATATTGGGAAGAGAAAGTTGAGAGACGCAAGACCCAACACTCTGGATGAGCTTAAGGCCACTATCGAAGCATCCTGGGCCTCCATAACACCTCAGCAGTGCCACAGGCTGATTGCCTCCATGCCACGCCGCATTGAAGCAGTCATTTCTGCAAAAGGATTCACGACCAAGTATTGAGTGCATAACTGAACATAATTATTTGAAGGTTGACTTGTTTTGTATTAAAAACACTTTTCTTTTATTGGTCGGATGAAATATGCTAATCTTTTTAGATAGGAATTTGGGGTTTTCATGAGCTGTATGCCAAAATCATCAATATTAAAACAATAAAAGGCTTGAACTACTTTAGTTGTGTGTAATGAATCTAAAATATATGAAAGTCTAATGTTTATCAGTACATTACAGAAAATAATGAACGTTATCACAATATGCAAATTTTTTTAGAAGGACCTGTACTTTTAGGGGTGCGATTTCCAAAATGGGTCACTTCTTGGGGGTTTCTTTTTTGTATTTCACCTCAGCCTCTGGAGTTATCAGCCAGTGCTGTATAAATCACCAATCTAGGTCGCAAATGCACATGGTGCTCTTTCTCTTCTGAGCTCTCACATGTGCCCATACAGCAGTTTTTGACCACATATGGTGTTGCCGCATTTAGGAAGAAATGGGTAAAAAATTGTGGGGTCCTTTTTCTCCTGTAACCTCTTAAACATGAAAAATCTGGTCCTAAAGTAACATTTTCTTGTAAAAAAAAAATTATATTTAATTTTCACCCCCAAGTTTTTTTGAATTCTATGAAACACCTAGTAGGTCAAGGTGCTCACTACACCCCTTGAAAAATTTATTGGTGGTGTAGTTTCGAAAACAGAGTCACTTTTTGGTGTTTTTTGTCTCTAGAGGTGCCTTAAGAGTCTCTACAAATGCGACACGGTGCCCTCCAAAAGCATATTTCGCTTTACGATGTACCCATACGGCAGTTTATGATCACATATGGTGTGCTGAAGTATTCAGTAGAAATTGTGTAACAAATTGTGGGGTATTTTTTCTCCTATTACCCCTTGTGACAATGAAATATGTAGGGGTAAAGCAACGTTTTATTGGGAAAAATTAAAATTTTCATTTTAACAGCCTAGTGTTTATAAATTATATTAAAGGTATGTGGGGTCAAAGCTGTCAGTACACCCTTCAATGAAATCCTTAAGGGATGTCGTTTTCAAAATGGGGTCACTTTTTGGGGGTTTATATTGTACTGGTAGCTCAGGGTCTTTTTGAAGGTGAAAATAATTCCAGCAAAATCTGTCCTCCAAAAACCATATGGCGCTCTGTCCCTTCTGATCCCTTCCGTGTGCCCAAACAGCAGTTTACGACCACATATGGGGTGTTGTCATGTTCAGGAGAAAATGCTTAAGGCTGAGTTCACACGGGCAAGATTTCCACGCGAGTGCAATGCAGGAGGTGAACTCATTGCACCCGCACTGAATCTGGACCCATTCATTTCTATGGGGCTGTGCAGATGAGCTGTGATTTTCACACATCACTCACGCGCGTGCAAAACGCATTACAATGTTTTGCACTTGCGTGAAAAAATCGTGCATGTTCCCGAAACGCACCCGCACCTTTTCCCGCAACGCTGCGTGAATCCAGCTTAACAAAATTTAGGGGGCTTTTTATCCTGTTACCCCTTGTGAAAATGAAACATGGGGGGCTTATGCAACGTTTTATTGGAGGAGCACATGAAACTTTAAGGTAGGGTAAGTTCAGTTTATGTTTAAAAGCATTCCGTACACACCCCTCTAAATAAATAAAATGAATACACGCTTAAGACAGCTATCACATCACTGTCTTCCTTTCTTCTGATCCATGAAACATCCATTATGCTCATTTTACATCAGTTTTTGTCCGTTCCACCTGAGATCCGTTATTTTAGATGGGAGAAAAGTCCTGTTCTGACTAATCAGAAGAGAGGAAAACTAAACAGTGTTGTATCATACATATTGCACCCGCACTGAACGCATTGCACCCGCACTGAATCCGGACCCATTCATTTTTATGGGGCTGTGCACATGAGCTGTGATTTTCACACATCACTTGTGCGTTGCTTGAAAATCGCAGCATGCTCTATTTTGTGTGTTTTTCACATAGAAGTGAATGGGGCTGCGTGAAAATCACAAGCATCCGCAAGCAAGTGCGGATGCGGTGCAGTTTTCACGCACTGTTGGTAGGAGGCGATCGGGATGGGGACCTGATTATTATTTTCCATTATAACATGGTTATAAGGGAAAATAATAGCATTCTTAATACAGAATGCATAGTACAATAGGACTGGAGGGGTTAAAAAATAAAATAAAAATTTAACTGACCTTAATTCACTTGTTTGCGCAGCCCAGCTTCTCTTCTGTTTTCATCTTTGCTATGCAGTAGGAAAAGGACCTGTGGTGACGTCACAGGTCCTTTACCCAGATCCTGAAGAAAGAATAAAGAAGAGAGCCTGTGCTGCGTGAACAAGTGAATTAAGGTGAGTTAAATTATTATTTATTTATTTATTTATTATTTACCCCTCCAGCCCTATTGTACTATGCATTCTGTATTAGGAATGCTATTATTTTCCCTTATAACCATGTTGGACAATAACTGGCTTGGCTTAGAGCTATTCCTAAGGCTGTTATCCTGGTATTCCCCTGGTATTTACCCTTTAACCCCTGTACAGGGATCTTAACTGCAGGGGAGCCACCAGGCCGCTACATCTTGGAATAGACTCATTGTAGTTGGCAGCTGATCCTTGGGTTCAGAGACACCAGTGCAAAGCATTGAAGCATTGAGCAATTAGTCAATACTCATAGTCAGAAACAGGCCTAGTTCTCAGCAGGCAGAGTTTGTGTGTATCCGTAAAACAATCCGAGATCAGGGCAGGCAATGGAGAATCGGTGAACAGGCAGTAAACTGGCAGACAAATGGAAAAGCACCCCTTCACTGGTAAACTAGCAAGCAAGCTCAGGCACCCTCCCCTTAATAATACAGCTGCTGCTGAACTTCACCCAGATCAGTTCTGCTTTAAAAAAAATCAGCCGCCTGCAGGAAATAAAAAAAAGACAAAACAGTATTTTTTTTCTCTCAAAACCTCAAGTTTCTACTTAGGCTTATTGCCAGCCCATCACCTGATGCTAAGCAATTGCACATTTTTTTTCAAATGTGTTGCATTGCAACAAAACCATTTGATACCAATACTGCCATATTTATATCAGTAAAATTAAAAGCAAATTACACCATAGATAGAAATATAAGCACCTACTGCCTTTGGGGAGCTTATGATGTGCTCTTAGCCTCGCTGCAAGATACCAAGCTGGCATTGTGGACTATCAGCTGTGTATCCACCTGACTTCTCCACAACGCAACTTATGGTCCCAACCCTATTTATTTTATTTTTATTTGAAACCTAATCTGGGTAAGGTTATTTTACTATTTTATTTACAAATGCCTAACTAGGCAATGGAACCTATCTTGACCCAGATATAAATTAATACTTCACTTTTATTGAATTAATTCTAAAACGTGATATACTAGCTGAGTGCACATGCACTCTTTAATTGAACTTGAACAACACCAAAAAATGAAAAAATTAAAAAGTACAGTGCACCTCAACACTGATGAGAGTGTAATCTGGACAGAATGGAGGGAAGAGAGATGTGCACTATCTCTCACCCTATATCCCTGTAAGCATGAAGCTCCTATGTTTGAAAATAAATCGCATATGTCAACTAATATGCTGTATGCCAATTTGCCCCAGAGTCAGTTTATATTTTAAGGGAGTAAACAGAGCTGATGGCTAATTATATCCTGCTGTATTTCTACAGCATATTAGTTGACATATGCGATTTATTTTCAAACATGGTGCCTATCTGCATGCTATTACACTGTAAGGGCTGCGGCCGTTCTCACTCACAGCAGTTCTCCGGTCTAAGTTCTGGCGCACCATTCATCTGCGCAGATTATTATCTCTTGCCACTCATTCTCTGCATTCTAAGTCTGTGCGCATCTATGGATAGCGCATCGTATGCGCAGTGCCCCAGAGTCACTGGCAATATTCCATGGGCATGCGCAAGTATATCGAGTGCAGTAACCTCCGATGACGAGGCCTATGGGCGTCGGACGCATGCGCGGATCTGCCGGTTTCGTGGATAGAGTCAAAGTTTTTGCGCAGCCGCTTTGTACGCAGCTTACCCTGCTGACGTGCATAGAGGGCGATGCTGCCGGTGTTCTAATTGGGCTGCTGTGGGGGTGTGCCCTTGGCCCCTATTGGTTGGCTGTGTCACGTGTGGTCCGTGTGATAGGTTGGGCTAATTGCTAACCATCACACATGCGCTATTTAAATCTCTAGGTGGTCGCGGCCATTCAATGCTGTCCATGTACCCCTGAAGAAGCCAGAAATCTGGCGAAACATGTCGGGGGACAGCTTTAGATTTTAAATTTGCTCTGCACCTCTTCACTGATTACCAGCACCCAGAGGCCAGTGGCTGGCTGTGCTTGGTTAATTTACATCATTCACATATTTGGGCACTCAGTGCTGGGCACCGAACCTTAGGCAGCGGTTCTTATCGCCATTACTTCCAGCTTGTGATCAATTGGTATGGTATAGGGGGCTGATTTATATCCCTACACTTCTCAATAAGGTTGCGATGACAACCATTTTCAGCTGGTGTTGATTTACGGACGGTGCTACGGCAGTGTGTGAACCCCCTCCCTTGTGGACAGTAGGAGCTTCATGCTTACAGGGATATAGGGTGAGAGATAGTGCACATCTCTCTTCCCTCCATTCTGTCCAGATTACACTCTCATCAGTGTTGAGGTGCACTGTACTTTTTAATTTTTTCATTAGACATCTATTGTCTGCCACATACAATGCTGTCTTGACACCTTTTTCTGGGAGGTCATTATCACCTACTGACTCCAATTAGGATAATGGAATCAACACCTTTGACCCCATGCTGGATATAATGACCTCTGACCCCATGCTGGGTATAATTACCAGATGTTGATCCATTTTTTTTTGTTTTTTTCAAAAAGATTCTTTATTGTTTTATGAGCCAAAAATACTAAATTCCATTGCATATAATTGACCCCTTATACCCCCCACCCCCCCTTGATTCACTGCTGCGGGGTCCAACTGTACCCTTGTTGCCACTTGTGATCGTTCCCTAATACCCTAAACAGCCGAGCCTTTTAGAGTGGGAAGAGAATATCAAAAACCTACCCTTTCCAGGATTACTCTGATTTTCTTGCTAATCTTCTATAAACGTCGCTGGTGTCTATCCGAGCCCTTCACTCAAAATAGGTAGGGCTGTTTTTTGTGCCCCAATATTTAAGAATCAAGGCCTTTGCGGCCATGAAGCTCTCCAAAGAGATTCTAATCTGATAGAGCGTTAAATCAGTAGGGAGGAAAAGACCTAATATTGCCTGCATAAAACAGCGGTTCTATTTAATCTTGTGTCTGCTATATAGATCTTCATAGATGCTGGTCCAAAATCCACTTATTTCTGGACAATTCCATAGCAAGTGACTTAGACCGGCATTTTCAGCCGAGCACTTCCAACACATATCTGTTCTTTCCTTGTATATTTTCGGCGAGAAAGGTGGGGGAGTAGTACAGGCGGTGTACAATCCTAAACTGGATCAATCTATATTTTTGGGATATTGATACTTTTTTTATATTTCGATATACTATATCCCAATCAACAACACTACCTTCGCCTAATTCAACTTCCCAGCCTCCTTCGCTTTTAAAAGTTGTTATTTCTCCTAAACAGTCCCGAAATCTACGATATATTTGAGAGAGAGTGAGTTGTGTATCCCTGAATTTAAAACAATAATACAAAAAGGAATTTGCCCTAGTGATCAAAAGGCTTTTATCCTGAGTGCTCATGAATGTATGACTAATTTGTGCATAACTATATCTATCTAAGAAAGTGAGATTTGTACCCTTTATTAATTCATCGAAAGGGATAATACTACCATGTGATATTATTTGAGTTAAGCGGTTGATGCCGCGTAAATTCCAATAATTATAATCTTCAATTAACATAAACTCTTTTAAATTACGATTGTGGCAAAGTGGAGTGAAATGAGTGGGACTACTTACACCCAATATCTTTTTAGTCTTATTCCAAACCCTATCTAACGTATCGCTAATTAAACACAGTTCTTTTTCTTTTCCACGGGTGCCCAGCCTCCAAAATAGAAAAACTATCTCCATAAGGCCCCTGAAAGTCCCTTAACAGGATATTCAGCAGCGTCACAGACTGATGGCCCCCTGCCCCCGCCCCATCCACCACATTATCTGAGCTGCAATGTAATATCCCTTAAGGAATGGAAGGGAGAGGCCACCGTCTCTCTCAGAGAGATAAAGATATTTTTGCTTAATCCTGACCCTTCCCCTCCCCCAGATTAGCTCATTTAGCAATCTATCCAGCAGCCCAAAAAAGGAATTATCAATCCATATCGGACATGCTGTCAAAGGGTATAGGGCAATGGGGAGGACCACCATCCTAACCAGTGCAATCCTTTCTGCCTGTGACAGGGGCAACTTTTGCCAAGTTTGAATCTTCTCCTTCAGCTTATTAATCATAGGGGTTATATTTAGGAGGTTATATCTAGTCCAATCTGCACTAATTCTAATGCCCAGATATCGAATAGAATTGGTAAGGACGAGTGGTCTAATACCCGATACTCCTTCGGGAGGTGTTCGAGGTGTTCGAACAAGGGGGAGGAGTTCAGACTTATCCCAGTTCACTTTATTGCCTGATAGGGAACCGTATTCTTCCAAGATATTTATTACGGGTTGGACGCCTTTCCACCCCTGCCTCAGGAAAACAAGAATATCGTCCGCATACAGGCTAATTTAATCTTCCTCTCCTCTCCCTACGATCTCTTTAGACTGTCTGATACTGCATGCAAGGGGCTCTAAAGCCAGGGCAAATATCAGAGGTGGAAAGGGACATCCCTGCCTGGTGCCTTGTTGTAGAGGGAACTGTTCTGAATCAATCCCATTTATCTTAACTCTGGTGGTAGACCCAGAGTAGAGCAGCTGTATGCATTTGGTGAAATGTTCGCCAAGGTTCATTCTGTTCAGGGTTCCCCATAGGAAGGGCCACTGCACCCTGTCAAAGGCCTTCTCAGCATCCAGAGACAGGATGGAGCGGTCCTCCCCGTCCCCAACATATATGTTAAGAAACGCTCTACGGATATTTGATTGTATATTTCGTTTTGGGATGAACCCCGTCTGATCCGGGTGGATCAGACAGTGTATAACCCTCCTCAGCCTATTAGCGAGCAGTTTAGCAAGTATCTTGTAGTCGGTATTGAGTAATGAAATTGGACGATACGATCCAACTTCAGTCTTATCTTTGTCCTGCTTCAGGATTAAAGAGATGGAAGCCTCCCTCAAAGAGGGAGGAAGTGAGACACTCCTCCAAGATTCATTAAGTGTTTGAAGGAGAGGCAATACCGTTTTACGATGTACTCTATATAATTCAAAAGGCAAGCCGTCTTGGCCCGGGGCCGTATTGTTTTTAATACTATCAACCACGGCCTCCAGCTCTTGAAGAGTGAGTGGCGAATTTATTTTAGGTATAGAAGAAAAAAATGTAGAGGGTTAATCACCAGACTCACTTGGAAGCCTATCCAAGAAGTCTGTATAATTAATTGCAGGGCGCCAGAGGAAGAAAGAATAAGAATAAATAGGACGAAGAGTTAGGTCAAGTAATTGATAGGCAGCCAGATGTGATCGGTAGTGTGAACTAGTTCAACACATACATGAAGTATAGGAGAAGAGAAAAACGGTGTGTGACCACAGTGTGAGGCGCCAGTCAAGCCAAGGGAAAATGATCAAGAACAAAATCCATGGGATCTATATATTCAACCCGTACGGACCAATGCTGATACACGTACTAGAAGTGTAGAGGATTGTTAATGGTCACATTAACAATGATAATAGTAGCGGGAGTATAGAACTGGAATTAGACCCTGAACAAACAGATCCTGAGTGGGTATCGTATAACTAGTAGTAAAACCGTTGTAAAAAACACACTAGTATTACCAGGTTTTAGACCCATACAGGGCCAATGTATATAAAAGGATATAAACATATACTGTGTATACAATGAATAAAATCAATAAATAATAATCGTCACCACTCACTTCACAGGGAGGAAATTTTGAGGGATGAAGCTCAAGACACCCAAAAATGTTTCCTCCCAATCCTGGATCGCTTCAAAGATCTTAGGAAGAGGCGGCAGTTCCAAGCCAGGTACTTCTTGCAAATTCCTTTCTTTTCAAAAACAGCAGGAAAAGAGAGCTCTACGCGTTTCGGGGTACAGACTGAGTCCTCTTCATCAGGAGCAGAATGTTATTACATAAAACAAACCGACATTTTATACCTGGATGTGGGATCAAACCAATATGGTGTCCTGTGGTTGGGGTGATGTCACTTCCGGGTCAAATTGTGCAATAATCGTTATCCAGTCTTTTTTCTTTTTTTCTTTCTCATGAGACGGGTGATGTTGCTAGGAGGCAGGCCAGCTATCTCGTATCTATTTCGATAGTATGGTGCAAGTGTATTGCCTTAAAAACCTGTACATTTACAAATCGGGGTACCGGAGTGTACCGAAGGATCACTTCCGGTCCGTGGAACGCACCGCTGG
This sequence comes from Bufo gargarizans, assembly GCF_014858855.1. Lineage (NCBI taxonomy): Eukaryota > Metazoa > Chordata > Amphibia > Anura > Bufonidae > Bufo > Bufo gargarizans. Next base: position 369,800,853 of record NC_058083.1, on the reverse strand, counting down.
AGCGCACGCTAGATTAGTGCGCATGCGCCAGGCTAGGTACCGGAAGTGTAGCGCATATGTCCTGGTGAAAAGGAGATGTGGAACGCATGATGCGTTCCACTCTCGACATTGCTAGGGGACTGTGTTGTGCTATCTTCCGGACAAAAGTGTATATAGAACAGGGCCAGATGGAAAGAAGGGATGGACGGGTATATAAAAAAGCGGAACTTGGACCACTGTATAAATATATCTCAGGGGACAATAGTGTTAGTAGGTACCTAAAATATAAATGGATAAATGTCTCGAAGAAATATATGTATAAAAAAATATATGTATGAAAATATATGTATAAAAGGGACTGTATAAAAACAAAGTGAAGGAAAAAAATGATGATTGGGGATTCAGACCACTACATATATATAACTCCAAGCCCCTTAGTAGTTGGGTTCTGAGTTTCCAAAGATAAGGGAAAGCATATATACTTGCATACAGGGAGTGCAGAATTATTAGGCAAATGAGTATTTTGACCACATCATCCTCTTTATGCATGTTGTCTTACTCCAAGCTGTATAGGCTCAAAAGCCTACTACCAATTAAGCATATTACGTGATGTGCATCTCTGTAATGAGAAGGGTTGTGGTCTAATGACATCAACACCCTATATCAGGTGTGCATAATTATTAGGCAACTTCCTTTCCTTTGGCAAAATGGGTCAAAAGAAGGACTTGACAGGCTCAGAAAAGTCAAAAATAGTGAGATATCTTGCAGAGGGATGCAACACTCTTAAAATTGCAAAGCTTCTGAAGCGTGATCATCAAACAATCAAGCGTTTCATTCAAAATAGTCAACAGGGTCGCAAGAAGCGTGTGGAAAAACTAAGGCGCAAAATAACTGCCCATGAACTGAGAAAAGTCAAGCGTGCAGCTGCCAAGATGCCACTTGCCACCAGTTTGGCCATATTTCAGAGCTGCAACATCACTGGAGTGCCCAAAAGCACAAGGTGTGCAATACTCAGAGACATGGCCAAGGTAAGAAAGGCTGAAAGACGACCACCACTGAACAAGACACACAAGCTGAAACGTCAAGACTGGGCCAAGAAATATCTCAAGACTGATTTTTCTAAGGTTTTATGGACTGATGAAATGAGAGTGAGTCTTGATGGGCCAGATGGATGGGCCCGTGGCTGGATTGGTAAAGGGCAGAGAGCTCAAGTCCGACTCAGACGCCAGCAAGGTGGAGGTGGAGTACTGGTTTGGGCTGGTATCATCAAAGATGAGCTTGTGGGGCCTTTTCGGGTTGAGGATGGAGTCAAGCTCAACTCCCAGTCCTACTGCCAGTTTATGGAAGACACCTTCTTCAAGCAGTGGTACAGGAAGAAGTCTGCAAGGTAAGAAAAACATGATTTTCATGCAGGACAATGCTCCATCACACGCGTCCAAGTACTCCACAACGTGGCTGGCAAGAAAGGGTATAAAAGAAGAAAATCTAATGACATGGCCTCCTTGTTCACCTGATCTGAACCCCATTGAGAACCTGTGGTCCATCATCAAATGTGAGATTTACAAGGAGGGAAAACAGTACACCTCTCTGAACAGTGTCTGGGAGGCTGTGGTTGCTGCTGCACGCAATGTTGATGGTGAACAGATCAAAACACTGACAGAATCCATGGATGGCAGGCTTTTGAGTGTCCTTGCAAAGAAAGGTGGCTATATTGGTCACTGATTTGTTTTTGTTTTGTTTTTGAATGTCAGAAATTATATTTGTGAATGTTGAGATGTTATATTGGTTTCACTGGTAAAAATAAATAATTGAAATGGGTATATATTTGTTTTTTGTTAAGTTGCCTAATAATTATGCACAGTAATAGTCACCTGCACACACAGATATCCCCCTAAAATAGCTAAAACTAAAACCAAACTAAAAACTACTTCCAAAAACATTCAGCTTTGATATTAATGAGTTTTTTGGGTTCATTGTGAACATGGTTGTTGTTCAATAATAAAATTAATCCTTAAAAATACAACTTGCCTAATAATTCTGCACTCCCTGTATATAGAAAGACCTTATACTTGCACATATATAAAATATATAAAAAACACATACATAGAGATACATATGATAAAATAAATAGGATATGCATAAAGTATATATTAAACACATACTGAAAAAATATATAAATAAATACCTACATATAAAAACCTCTGTTTGGGAGGTGGTTATAAATAAATGACTGAATATATACAAATGTAAAAATTCTATTCAGGGGTGGTGGATTTCATGAGTGGATTAAGGATTCAATGATCAGTAATTAGTATACTCAAGGGTTTCATTAAGGCCGAAGGGGGACAGCGTGTTCAGACGATAAATCCAATACATTTCTTTCCGTGATAAACACTGATACGACTGGGGTACCCATTCAAGGGGTGTAACTTTTAGAAGTGCTGCATCGCTGTTATGGGATTCATAAAAGTGTTTGGGGACACTGTGTGTGAAGATCTGTCTTTTTATGTTCGAGCGGTGCTCGTTCATACGTTCCCTTAGGGTCTGTGTTGTTCTTCCTACATAGGAGAGCTTGCATGGGCATTGTAGTAGGTAGATGACAGATCTTGTCCCACAGTTCATATTATGTCTCAGGGTATAGGTATCATGAGTACCTGGGATTTTGATTTCTTTTGTCCCATGAGCTATCATCTGACAGCATTTACATCTTTTAGTGTCACATTTGAAAACCCCTTTTGTGATGTACCCATAGTTAGTTTTTTTATTTTTAGCAAAATTCGGGCAAGAAGGGGCCAGGATGTTCTTTAAGGTGGGAGCCCTTCTGAATGTGAGGGTCGGAGTGGCGGATAGGATGTCTTTCAGAATGGGGTCTTTTAGAAGGATATTCCAATGTTTGGTTATGATTTTTTTGATTTCTGTGTGTTTATTATTGTATTGAGTGATAAGATTAAACTGTGGTGCTTTGTTTGGAGCTGATATGGGTTTTTTCGGCAACAGAGCTTCAGTTTGGCTTAGCTTTAAGGATCTTTTTAAGGAATCCTGGACTAAGGATCTGGGGTACCTTTTCTCTTTGAAACGGGTCTGAAGGATGGAAAGTTGCTCACGTAAAGCTAGATTATCGGAGCGTTCCTTCTGATCCGTTTCATTTGACTGAATGGTATGTTTCTTTTCCATTTCGAGAAGTGACAGCTCTTGAATTCAAGCTAGCTGTTGGCATCTACCTTCTTGAAGTGCGTCTTCATTGTAATAGTCCCAGAATCTGATTCTAAATGGATATCCAGAAAGATGGCTTTAGTGGGATGTTGTTCCATGGTGATCCCACATTCCAGGTATAAAATGTCGTTTTTTTTAATGTAATAACATTCTGCTTCTGATGAAGGGGACTCAGTCTGTACCCCGAAACGCGTAGAGCTCTCTTTTCCTGCTGTTTTTGAAAATAAAGGAATTTGCAAGAAGTACCTGGCTTCGAACTGCCGCCTCTTCCTAAGATCTTTGAAGCGATCCAGGATTGGGAGGAAACATTTTTGGGTGTCTTGAGCTTCATCCCTCAAAATTTCCTCCCCGTGAAGTGAGTGGTGACGATTATTATTTATTGATTTTATTCATTGTATACACAGTACACGTTAATATCCTTTTATATACATTGGCCCTGTATGGGTCTAAAACCTGGTAATACTAGTGTGTTTTTTACAACGGTTTTACTACTAGTTATACGATACCCACTCAGGATCTGTTTGTTCAGGGTCTAATTCCGTTCTATACTCCCGCTTCTATTATCACCGTTAATTAGTGACCAGGAATTGGTCCTAATCCTCTACACTTCTAGTACGTGTACCAGCATTAGTCCGTACGGGTTGAATATATAGATCCCATGGATTTTGTTCTTGATAATTTTCCCTTGGCTTGACTGGCGTCTCACACTGTGGTCACACACCGTTTTTCTCTTCTCCTAGAATTTATTTTAGAGCAGTCTGAGTCGGAGAGGCGAGGGAGTACCACCTTATCCAAAAAATGAACCGAGGCTCCATCTTCCACTCCGAGATCTTACTGGTATAATTTAGTGAAATGTTCTATGAAGGCAGATTTAATATTTGAGTAGTCATTAGTTAAGGCACCAGAAGATAGCTTAATTTGCTTTATCGGGGCTTGGGTCTTTTGATTAGAGACTACAGATGCCAGCAATCTACCTGTTTTACCTTTTTTGTGGAAAAGGCCCGCTGTCCTGCAAAGAAGGCCTTATGTTTTGCGCTTATGCGCTTTTTCATAGAGAAAAGTCTGGTGTTCCCTCTTAGCCTCCATTAATAATAATCTGGCGTCTCTCTGCCAATTCTTTTTCAGCCTTAGCATATTCTGCCCTTTTTTTTTTATCCACTTACAATATACCCCACTTATCATAGCCTTCAGGAAGTCCCACACAAAGTGTATATGTGTGGATCCGTAGTTTAGTGCCCAAAATTCTGAAATATTCTCCCCAATACTTTCTTGGTCCCCAACCACATGGCTCCAGTGTGGGTTTAGCCTGAAGGGTTTTCTGCCCTTTTGCGCAGAATCAACCACTGATAACAACATTGGTGTATGGTCGGATATACTATGTGGCTCATACTTCATTTTTTGTATCCGTTCCAGAAATACTGGAGTCGCCAGGGATAAATCTATCCTAGACATGACCCTGCAAGATCTGCTAAAACAGGAGAAGACACTTTTCTTTTCCATACAGAGACACACATCCGTGAGGCCCAACTCCTGGCAGATTCTGCTAAGGGTCGTGGGATGGTCATTAACACTCCCCCCTCCACTAATCACATATACCCTGTCCTTATTATCCATGACAGCATTGAAATCTCCCTGCACTAATATGGGACACGAGTCCCATTTACCAATATATTCCGCAAGTTTTCTCAATACCTCAGAGGTAAAGGGGGGGGGGGGGAATATATACAAACGCAAGAACGCATACCAGTCCCATCCATCAGCCATATAAAAATACAAATCTGACATCTTTATCAATCCATTGATCATATGGGTCGTATTCCACATGTGAATGTAGACACTTACTCCCCGCGAATAGGCCGAATAGTGGGAGTGGTACTTGTACTGCGTCCCAGATTTTTTGCATATAATACATTTTTTCAACAGTTAAATGGGTCTCTAACAGCCCCACGATGGCAGGTAGGTGTCTAGATATGGTATCATAGACCACCCTCCGTTTAAGTTTGTCCGCCAATCCGTGGACATTCCATGTCAAAATACGTGACATTTACCCTATATTGGAGGATGGTCCATACCTTCCGCTCCCTTCCTAGTTCTACATTGGGTCCCGCAGCAGTGAATGAAGAGAAATGTCAGTTTCACAATAATCTATGGCAATAAAAGACACAATTTAGCCTATGCCGCAGTGTTCCCCCCCGAATCAGCAGTTCCTTCGGAGTGGCCCTTTAAATGTGTTAGTGGGCCCCTCTACCTAAGCCCAGGGAGTCATTCGTGCCCCTCAGATCATTCAGTGGTATTACTTTGTTAATGTTGTTAAGGGACTACCCGCTGTCACTTCTCAATCGGAGGCCTTTTGTTATGGGGTTCAGTTAGTTGGTTAAATGTTAATAACACAAACGGTTAGATTTTCACCCTACTTGCCCACCCTGAGCGTAGTTAGCGTAGTCAGTAAGTGGATCCGGATCCGTAAATGGCTCCAATTTACAAACGGTAGATGCGGTCCCATTCACCAGTGTCTCTGAGGTCTGCTGTCCTGTAGGAAACACGGAAGGATTACACGCCGACCTGGAATTCTGCAGCGGTTCATAGGAGCTCACCACTCCAACAGGTCAGTTGTCTCATCCCACAGCTGATGTACTTCATTGATGCATCAAACCGAGTTAGTGCTTACCTGGGGACGTGCGGCGCACAGGCCAGCTGCGATGCTCTCTCACAGCTCACCGCTAGTCGCATCCGTGCGACTCACCCTCCTGCGGCTCTTTGGGAGTTCATGTGAGTGCCGTGCTGGGCGGCCGCAGTGCCCTCTCACTGCACGCTGCACACCCGCCGCTCAGCGCCAAAGGACTCGCCGTCGGTCCGTCCAGGTCACCAGGTGGAATATCGGTATCGGACACGAGGTGCCAGTCCAAAGTAGTGCAAAAGGCAGTGCTCCAGTCAGTCTGGCGGCCCGGCATTTACACCGCGCCGAAAATCGATCAGCTGGGGCGAGGGAGCGAGAGGAGAGAGAGACGGGCGGTCAGAGGTAGGAAGGGGGGCGGAGCCCACAGCACGCTCTACATCATGCTGCACGCATTGTTCAGATAAGATGTTGATTCAGTTACATATGTATTCCCAGAGAATTCTTATTCTTGTACAGTCACTCAGAATTGAGAAAGCTCGTTGGAAGAACGAGTGAAACATTTTCAAGAAATCTACAGTAAGTCCAGTTGCCTTGATTTATTCTTTACAGATATACCATGACCTGGATAAATGAGAACCTTTACAGTCAAGCAGCAAACATCCCGCTGGCATTCCCTACCAACTCCAACCGGGCAAGGTGGTTAGCGACCATGACCGCAACATTGTGGTTGCACTAAACCTGGGGAAATAACAAATACTCCTTGCATGGTGCACGTCATAAGCCTAGTCGTGTAACACATTTTTAAAAAGTGCACTGGAAAGTGCTGACACTGTCCAGGAAACTTTCCTCACATTTCAGCCATTCTTACCTGGCAAGGACCTCCTGTCATTTGCAGTGACAGAATCTTCTGCCGTTACACCACTTAATCTGCGACTTTCCAACACACTAAAATTCCACTTTGCACATGCTATAATGTCTGTACAAGCATCATAAAACTGTGACTGATTTTGTCATGCACCAGACCACCGTGGCAGGGAGCATGTGTTGTTTCGAGTTTAGGCAGTGTCAGCTCATCAGAGACGTCTATTACATCCTAAAGTTCTTCGAAGATTTGTGAGTAGGGACAACTACATCATGAGCAATGTCATTCCCCTGATATTTATCTTAGAGCAGACGCTCACGCACATGCAACAGGGAAGGATGGTGGAAGAGGAACAACTTATGCATCTTGTCAGCCGCATCAGGAGCCACTTTAGTCTCAAAATGATGGAACAGTTTTTCACATGCTGCGCCAGGCTAAGTCAGCCAATGGAGACCTACAGCCTCAATGTCCAGGTTCAGTCCCACCTGGATTCTGGGCTTTCTCCAGCACATACCCCTTTCCCTGGCCCCATCGACCTCTGGGCAGGCAGGCTGGAACAATGGTCTGAACTGACCCAGTATGCTCTCTCTGTTCTTTCTTTCCCAGCCTCCAGTGTCATCTCGGAGAGAGTTTTCAGTGAGGCAGCAGGCGTAGTGACACCTACATAAATGGACAAAGTTGTTGTCTGCCAATCTCCAAAGCATCACTAAAAATGAATGAGGCATGGATCTGGGAGTATTTTCACATTCCTGTGGCTGATGAATAGATCCGGCCTTGCTGACAGTGCTCCATCTTGCCACTGCTGCTGCATGCCTACCACCATGTTGCCTGCCTACCATCATGTTCCATACTGTATAGCTGCTGCTGCCATCATGCCACTGACGATGTCTGCCTGCCAACATGTACCATATGGTTACTGCTGCAGTCTCTGCCGCATCTGCTACTCCTCGCTTCAAATCTCTATTAAATATAATCTACTGGGACACAAGATATGAGTTGCACTGGTGTGACACTGCACTTGCAGGGCCTGAAAAACACACGCGTGCAGGAAACTGACTGCTATTATTTCACAGTCGAAATTGTTTGTTTTTTATGTAATCTACTGTGACACCAGATATGAGTTGCGCTGGTGACACTAGGCATTTGCAGGGCCTGAAACACACACGCGTGCAGGCAACTGACTGCTATTATTTCACGGTCAAAATGTTTTAGTTTTTTTTAAATATAATCTACTGTGACACAAGATATGAGTTGCACTGGTGTGACACTGTGCACTTGCAGGGCCTGAAAAACACACGCGTGCAGGTAACTGACTGCTATTATTTCACAGTCAAAATAGTTGTTTTTATTTTAAATATAATCTACTGTGACACCAGATATGAGTTGCGCTAGTGACACTATGCACTTTTAGGGCCTGAAACACACACTCGTGCAGGCAACTGACTGCTATTATTTCCCAGTCAATTTATTTTATTTTTTTATGTAATCTACTGTGACACAAGATATAAGTTGCACTGGTGTGACACTGCACTTGCAGGGTCTGAAACACACACGCGTGCAGGAAACTGACTGCTATTTTTTCACAGTCAAAATAGTCGTTTTTTTTAAATATATAATCTACTGTGTCACTAGATATGAGTTGTGCTGGTGACACTATGCACTTCTAGGGCCTGAAACACACACACGTGCAGGCAACTGACTGCTATTATTTCACAGTCAAAATAGTTTGTTTGTTTTTTATGTAATCTACTGCCACATCAGATATGAGTTGTGCTGGTGACACTAGGCACTTGCAGGGCCTGAAACACACCCGCGTGCAGGCAACTGACTGCTATTATTTCACGGTCAAAATGGTTGTTTTTTTTTTTAATATAATCTACTGTGACACAAGATATGAGTTGCACTGGTGCGACACTGTGCACTTGCAGGGCCTGAAAAACACACGCGTGCAGGCAACTGACTGCTATTATTTCACAGTCAAAATAGTTGTTTTTTATTTTAAATATAATCTACTGTGACACCAGATATGAGTTGCGCTAGTGACACTATGCACTTTTAGGGCCTGAAACACACACTCGTGCAGGCAACTGACTGCTATTATTTCCCAGTCAATTTATTTTATTTTTTTATGTAATCTACTGTGACACAAGATATAAGTTGCACTGGTGTGACACTGCACTTGCAGGGTCTGAAACACACACGCGTGCAGGAAACTGACTGCTATTTTTTCACAGTCAAAATAGTCGTTTTTTTAAGTATATAATCTACTGTGACACTAGATATGAGTTGTGCTGGTGGCACTATGCATTTCTAGGGCCTGAAACACACACACGTGCAGGCAACTGACTGCTATTATTTCACAGTCAAAATAGTTTGTTTGTTTTTTATGTAATCTACTGCTACATCAGATATGAGTTGTGCTGGTGAAACTAGGCACTTGCAGGGCCTGAAACACACACGCGTGCAGGCAACTGACTACTATTATTTCACGGTCAAAATGGTTGTTTTTTTTAAAAATATTGTAGTGTCCCACTAGGTAAAGGTGGGCACTGCACAGGTTAATGTGTTCCATTGCATTAAATGTCATGTACTTGTTTTCCCTGTATTATCTGGGTGTCAGGCCTGTCAGGGTGTAGTTTAGCCTCCCAGACGTTAGAGGGAGCTAGAGAGCCCTAGTTATATATAGGAAGGCCCAGACAGGGAAGTGTTAGTTCATTCCAGGGGACTAGAGAAGTCACTTCGTCCACCTGAAGCTCCTGAGGCTGAGATCAGCTCAGTAGAGACACCCCAGTAGCAGGATCCAACCTCCTGGGAGAAACCCACCGTTATCCACCTTACAAGAGAAGGCGACCCAGGGTAAGCTAAGTGACCCTGATAGGCAAAGAAAACTATAAAGTGCAGCAAGAATATAATACCTGAGGAAGTCAGTAACCAAGGATTTAAGCCACCCTTTTAGGCATCCGGGCCTTGGGAAATAGAGCCAGAGCAGGAGTTCTAGAAAGGACAGTGTACATTGTATCTGAGGAAAGGTACAACCTGCTGCTGAGTGCTTGTGGAATTTACCCTCTGCGTATCTTGCATGACTATTGCCTGCCATATTGTGAATAAGCCTACTTGTGGAACTGTGATACAAAGACTGTACTACTACCTGCTGTACAAAGTTGGATTGTTCAGTAAAGTTACGTTTGGTTCACTATATACTTGTGTACCTCCATCATTCCAACCACCAACCGGCGTGCCACCGTCCAAAGGCACTGGCGTCACGAATACCACAGGGACCTTGCCCCAGGCACACAAAATACCTGTAACATCCAGGGCACCTCATCCACCATCAGGGCTGGTCCCTATCTACAGAGCGTGCCCCAGAGGAACCGTGTCTACCTCTCCTTCACTGCCACGCGCCTGCCCAGGGTTCTTCAAATATAGTGAGTACCCTTGATTGCCCATAACCGTGACCTCACTTCGTCATACCCTGCAGGTCTGGCGTGTTGCATATAATCTACTGTGACACAAGATATGAGTTGCACTGGTGTGACACTGTGCACTTGCAGGGCCTGAAACACACACACGTGCAGGCAACTGACTGCTATTATTTCACAGTCAAAATAGTTTGTTTGTTTTTTATGTAATCTACTGTGACACCAGATATGAGTTGCGCTGGTGACACTATGCACTTGCAGGGCCTGAAATACACACGTGTGCAGGCAACTGACTACTATTATTTCACAGTCCAAATTATTATTATTTTTAAATGTCATCTACTGTGACACCAGATATGAGTTGCACTGGTGACACTATGCACTTGCAGGGCCTGAAACACACACACGTGCAGGCAACTGACTACTATTATTTCACAGTCTAAATTATTATTATTTTCAAATGTCATCTACTGTGACACCAGATATGGGTTGCACTGGTGACACTATGCACTTGCAGGGCATGAAACACACACACACGTGCAGGCAACTGACTGCTATTATTTCACAGTCAAAATAGTTTTTAGTTTTTTTTTTTAAATGCAAGCTACTGTGACACCAGATATGAGTGATGGCACTGGGCAAGTGGGCACAGTATACGCTGTGAGCCTGACACACACACTGGCAGGCAACTGCGATTAGCTTACACAGGAAAAAAATAAAGAAGACTGATGTCCTAGCCCTAAAAAGGGCTTTTTGGGGTGCTGTCCTTACAGCAGAGATCAGCTGAGTCTTTCAGGACTGTAGTGGACACTGAATACACTAGCCTAGCTATCGATTTCCCTATTAAATCAGCAGCAGCTACACTGTCCCTCCTCTCACTAAGAATGCAGCTTCCGAATAAATCTAAAATGGATGCATTCCAGGAGGTGGGAGAGTCTTGGAGGGAGGGTCTGCTGCTGATTGGCTGGAATGTGTCTGCTGACTGTGAGGTGCAGGGTCAAAGTTTACTCAATGATGACGACTAGGGGGCGGATCGAACATTGCATATGTTCGCTCACCGCGGCGAACGCAAACAAGCTATGTTCGCCGGCGAATAGTTCGGGACATCTCTAATTTTAATCTTTTTAAGTTGCTGATGTACTTCTTCCTGTGTTAGACAGGACACTTTTAATGTGGAATTTATTTTTACATTCTGCATGTCATCTAACAGTTTATTTTCCTCAGTGAATACATTGGAGAAAAAAATATTTAACAGCTTTGCTTTCTCCTCATCTCTCTCTGTGACTCCCCCCTCATTACTCTTTAAAGGGCCGACACCTTCAGATTTATACTTTTTAACATTTATATAATTGAAGAACATTTTAGGGTTAGTTTTACTCTAGTTTGGCCGCTTTTATTTGTTTTTTACATGTTCTATTTTTTTCCTTATAGTTTTTCAGTGCTTCCGTGCTACACTCCTGTTTTAGTGATTTATATCTTTGCAGTTCTATTTATCCACATTGGTTTCTTTTTGTTCCTTAACCTTTTATTCCCATATGGTATGTACCTTTCGCAATGAGATTTTAGGATGTTTTTAAAGATATCCCATTTTGTGGCTGTATTTTTATTTTTGACGACTTTGTCCCAGTTAGTTAGGCCTATGGCTAAATTTAGCTTTTTTGAAGTTTGGTATTTTTGTTCCTCCCTGTAGAAACGCTCCTTTGAATGATAATTGGAAGGGTATTACTTTATGGTCACTATTTCCCAGGTGTCCCCCAACCTGCACATCTGTTGTTCTGTCAGGCCTATTGGTTAATACTTAGTCCAGTATGGCCGTCCCTCTAGTCAGGTCCTGAACCAGTTGGGAGAGGTAATTGTCTTTGGCTATTGCCAAGAACCTGTTTCCCTTATGAGATATACAAGTTTCAGTTACAGCTCTTTGGATCTCATCTCAAACGCAAAAAGCACACTTGAAATGAACTCTGGACCTTTTATCTGCACATTGTAATTGGGATAATGAGGGAATACCACACACCTGGCCATGGAACAGCTGAGAAGCCAATTGCCCCATTACTTTTTGTTTCTTAACAAATGGGAGGCACATATGCAAACTGTTGTAATTCCTACACTATTCACTTGATATGGATGTACAGTCATGTGAAAAAATTAGGACACCCTTTGAAAGCATGTGGTTTTTTGTAACATTTTTAATAAAAGGTTATTTCATCTCCGTTTCAACAATACAGAGAGATTAAAGTAATCCAACTAAACAAAGAAAACTGAAGAAAAGTCTTTTCAAGATCTTCTGTAAATGTCATTCTACAAAAATGCCTATTCTAACTGAGGAAAAAGATAGGACACCCTCACATGTATTCCCTCTTAAATTGGCTCAGATCTCACACAGGTATATCACACCAGGTGCACATAATTAGTAGATCGTTACTCTGCATGTTGAATGAGGCTTGCCCTATTTAAACCTCAGACATTTAGTTTGGTGTGCTCCTGACTGTTGAAGTGAGAGTGAGCACCATGGTGAGAGCAAAAGAGCTGTCAGAGGACTTCAGAAAAAAGATTGTAGCAGCCTATGAGTCTGGGAAGGGATTTAAAAAGATCTCAAAAGATTTTGAAATCAGCCATTCCACTGTCCGGAAGATAGTCTACAAGTGGAGGGCATTCAAAACAACTGCCAACATGCCCAGGACTGGTCGCCCCAGCAAGTTCACCCCAAGAGCAGACCGCAAGATGCTAAAAGAGGTCTCCAAAAACCCTAAAGTGTCATCTCGAGAACTACAGCAGGCTCTGGCTACTGTTGATGTAGAAGTACATGCCTCTACAATCAGAAAGAGACTGTACAAGTTTAACTTGCATGGGAGGTGTGCAAGGAGGAAACCTTTGCTTTCCAAGAGAAACATCGAGGCCAGACTGACATTTGCCAGAGATAAAGTTGACAAAGACCAGGACTTCTGGAATAATGTTCTTTGGACAGATGAGTCCAAAATTGAATTATTTGGACACAACAGCAGAGGACATGTTTGGCGTAAACCAAACACAGCATTCCAAGAAAAGAACCTCATACCAACTGTGAAGCATGGAGGTGGAAGTGTCATGGTTTGGGGCTGCTTTGCTGCAGCAGGACCTGGTCAGCTCACCATCATAGAATCCATGATGAATTCTACTGTGTATCAGAAGGTGCTTGAAGAACATGTGAGACCATCAGTTAGAAAATTAAAGCTGAAGCGGAACTGGACCATGCAACATGACAATGACCCAAAACATACTAGTAAATCAACCAAAGATTGGCTGAAAAAGAAGAAATGGAGAGTCCTGGAATGGCCAAGTCAAAGTTCAGATTTGAATCCCATTGAGATGCTGTGGGGTGACTTGAAAAGGGCTGTACGTGCAAGAAACCCCTCAAACATCTCACAGCTGAAAAAGTTCTGCATTGAGGAGTGGGGTAAAATTTCCTCAGACCGATGTCGAAGACTGGTAGATGGCTACAAGAACCGTCTCACTGCAGTTATTTCAGCCAAAGGAGGTAACACTCGCTATTAGGGGCAAGGGTGTCCTATCTTTTTCCTCAGTTAGAATAGGCATTTTTGTAGAATGACATTTACAGAAGATCTTGAAAAGACTTTTCTTCAGTTTTCTTTGTTTAGTTGGATTACTTTAATCTCTCTGTATTGTTGAAACGGAGATGAAATAACCTTTTATTAAAAATGTTACAAAAAACCACATGCTTTCAAAGGGTGTCCTAATTTTTTCACATGACTGTAAATACCCTCAACTTAAAGCTGCCAGTCTGCAGTTAAAGCACATCTTGTTTGTTTGATTTTAAATCCATTGTAGTGGTGTGTAGAGACCAGAATGTTAGAATTGTGTTGATGTCCCAATATTTATGGGCCTGACGGTATACAGAAAAAAACCGCATTGTAAACACACAGAAAACACACATGCGTTTTTTTTATGAAAACAAACATAATTACATGACTAAGATCGTTACTAGGGATGAGCGAACCCGAACTGTATAGTTCGGGTTCGTACCGAATTTTGGGGTGTCCGTGACACAGACCCGAACACGGACATTTTCGTAAAAGTCCTGGTTCGGGTTTGGTGTTCGTCGCTTTCTTGGCGCTTTTTGAAAGGCTGCAAAGCAGCCAATCAACAAGCGTCATACTACTTGCCCCAAGAGGCCGTCACAGCCATGCCTACTATTGGCATGGCTGTGATTGGCCAGAGCACCATGTGACCCAGCCTCTATTTAAGCTGGAGTCACATAGCGCCGCCCGTCACTCTGCTCTGATTAGCGTAGGGAGAGGTTGCAGCTGCGACAGTAGGGCGAGATTAGGCTGATTAACTCCTCCAAAAGACTCCATCCATTGATCGATATGCAGCTGTGGATGATTGAACTGCTGCTATTGAATTGCTCACTGTTTTTAGGCTGCCCAGAGCGTTTTTCATTCACTTTTTTCTGGGGTGATCGGTGGCCATTTTGTGTCTTGTGTTGCGCCAGCACAAGCTGCCACCAAGTGCATTTAACCCTCAATGGTGTGGTTGTTTTTTGGCTAAAGCCTACATCAGGGTCAAGCTGTCACACCAAGTGCATTTAACCAGCAATAGTCTGTTTATTTTTTGGCCAGATACTACATCAGGGGCAAGCTGCGCCTGTCACCAAGTGCATTTAACCCTCAATGGTGTGGTTGTTTTTTGGCTAAAGCCTACATCAGGGTCAAGCTGTCACACCAAGTGCATTTAACCAGCAATAGTCTGTTTTTTTTTTTGGCCATATACTACATCAGGGGCAAGCTGCGCCTGTCACCAAGTGCATTTAACCCTCAATGGTGTGGTTGTTTTTTGGCGAAATCCTACATCAGGGTGAAGCTGTCACACCAAGTGCATTTAACCAGCAATAGTCTGTTTATTTTTTGGCCATATACTACATCAGGGGCAAGCTGTCACCAAGTGCATTTAACCCTCAATGGTGTGGTTGTTTTTTGGCTAAATCCTACATCAGGGTAAAGCTGTCACATCAAGTGCATTTAACCAGCAATAGTCTGTTTATTTTTTGGCCATATACTACATCAGGGGCAAGCTGCGCCTGTCACCAAGTGCATTTAACCCTCAGTAGTGTGGTTGGTCAAGCTGTCACACCAAGTGCATTTAACCAGCAATAGTCTGTTTATTTTTTGGCCATATACTACATCAGGGGCAAGCTGCGCCTGTCACCAAGTGCATTTAACCCTCAGTTTTGTGGTTGGTCAAGCTGTCACACCTAGTGCATTTAACCAGCAATAGACTGTTTATTTTTTGGCCATATACTACATCAGGGGCAAGCTGCGCCTGTCACCAAGTGCATTTAACCCTCAGTAGTGTGGTTGGTCAAGCTGTCACACCAAGTGCATTTAACCAGCAATAGTCTGTTTATTTTTTGGCCATATACTACATCAGGGGCAAGCTGCGCCTGTCACCAAGTGCATTTAACCCTCAGTAGTGTGGTTGGTCAAGCTGTCACACCAAGTGCATTTAACCATCAATAGTGTGGTTATTTTTTGGCCATATCCCAGTCTAATTCTGTCAGTAAACGTATACCTGTCACCAAGCGCCTAAATACTAGGCCTCAAGTTTATATCCAGCTAAATCTGTTGTTACTGGTGTGGCTGGTCAAGTTGTTTAGTGTCCGTCAAAGCACAGTTTTTGTTCTGGGTTGAAATACAATTCCCAATTTAGCAATTTCCGAATTTAGTGGTTTCTGCTGTATCAGAGCTATTTTAAATCTATCCCTAAAAGGGTATATAATATTCAAGGTGCACATAGGGTCATTCTGAATAACTTCACACACACGCTACTGTGCATTTCCAAGTCTAATTCTGTCAGTAAATCTATACCTGTCACCCAGCGCCTAAATACTAGGCCTCAAATTTATATTCAGCTAAATCTCTCGTTACTGCTGTAATGTTGTGGCTGGGCAAGTTATTTAGTGTCCGTCTAAGCACATTTTTCGTTCTGGGTTGAAATACAATTCCCAATTTAGCAATTTCCTAATTTAGTGGTTTCTGCTGTATCAGGCCTACTTTAAATTTATCCCTAAAAGGGTATATCAGATTCAAGGTGCACATAGGGTCATTCTGAATTACTTCACACACACGCTACTGTGCATTTCCAAGTCTAATTCTGTCAGTAAATCTATACCTGTCAACCAGCGCCTAAATACTAGGCCTCAAATTTATATCCAGCTAAATCTGTCGTTACTGCTGTACTGTTGTGGCTGGTCAAGTTATTTAGTGTCCGTCAAAGCAAATTTTTTGTTCTTGGTTGAAATACAATTCCCAATATAGCAATTTCCTAATTTAGTGGTTTCTGCTGTATCAGGCCTACTTTAAATACATCCCTAAAAGGGTATATCAGAATCAAGGTGCTGATAGGGTCATTCTCAATAACTTCACACACACGCTACTGTGCATATCCCAGTCTAATTCTGTCCGTAAAACGTATACCTGTCACCCAGCGCCTAAATACTAGGCCTCAAATTTATATCCTGCTAAATCTGTCGTTACTGCTGTACTGTTGTGGCTGGGCAAGTTATTTAGTGTCCGTCAAAGCACATATTTTGTTCTGGGTTGAAATACAATTCCCAATTTAGCAATTTCCTAATTTAGTGGTTTCTGCTGTATCAGAGCTATTTGAAATCTATCCCTAAAAGGGTATATAATATTCAAGGTGCACATAGGGTCATTCTGAATAACTTCACACACATGCTACTGTGCATTTCCAAGTCTAATTCTGTCAGTAAACCTATACCAGTCACCCAGCGCCTAAATACTAGGCCTCAAATTTATATCCAGCTAAATCTGTCGTTACTGCTGTACTGTTGTGGCTGGGAAAGTTATTTAGTGTCCGTCAAAGCACATTTTTTGTTCTGGGTTGAAATACAATTCCCAATTTAGCAATTTCCTAATTTAGTGGTTTCTGCTGTATCAGGCCTACTTTAAATTTATCCCTAAAAGGGTATATCAGATTCAAGGTGCATATAGGGTCATTCTGAATAACTTCACACACACGCTACTGTGCATTTCCAAGTCTAATTCTGTCAGTAAACCTATACCTGTCACCCAGCGCCTAAATACTAGGCCTCAAATTTATATCCAGCTAAATCTGTCGTTACTGCTGTACTGTTGTGGCTGGTCAAGTTATTTAGTGTCCGTCAAAGCACATTTTTTGTTCTGGGTTGAAATACAATTCCCAATTTAGCAATTTCCTAATTTAGTGGTTTCTGCTGTATCCGAGCTATTTGAAATCTATCCCTAAAAAGGTATATAATATTCAAGGTGCACATAGGGTCATTCTGAATAACTTCACACACACGCTACTGTGCATATCCCAGTCTAATTCTGTCCGTAAAACGTATACCTGTCACCCAGCGCCTAAATACTAGGCCTCAAATTCATAGTCAGCTAAATCTGTGGTTACTGCTGTGCCTGTATTAGTGTAATACGGTACCTAAATAGATAGCCAGATAGTGTTAGGTGTCTATAAAAAAAGGCCTGAATTTGAATTCAATACATTGGGCCAAATAATATTTTTGTTGTTGTGGTGAACGATAACAATGAGGAAAACATCTAGTAAGGGACGCGGACGTGGACATGGTCGTGGTGGTGTTAGTGGACCCTCTGGTGCTGGGAGAGGACGTGGCCGTTCTGCCACATCCACACGTCCTAGTGTACCAACTACCTCAGGTCCCAGTAGCCGCCAGAATTTACAGCATTATATGGTGGGGCCCAATGCCGTTCTAAGGATGGTAAGGCCTGAGCAGGTACAGGCATTAGTCAATTGGGTGGCCGACAGTGGATCCAGCACGTTCACATTATCTCCCACCCAGTCTTCTGCAGAAAGCGCACAGATGGCGCCTGAAAACCAACCCCATCAGTCTGTCACATCACCCCCATGCATATCAGGGAAACTGTCTGAGCCTCAAGTTATGCAGCAGTCTCTTATGCTGTTTGAAGACTCCGCTGGCAGGGTTTCCCAAAGGCATCCACCTAGCCCTTCCCCAGCGGTGGAAGACATAGAATGCACTGACGCACAACCACTTATGTTTCCTGATGATGAGGACATGGGAATACCACCTCAGCAAGTCTCTGATGATGACGAAACACAGGTGCCAACTGCTGCGTCTTTCTGCAGTGTGCAGACTGAACAGGAGGTCAGGGATCAAGACTGGGTGGAAGACGATGCAGGGGACGATGAGGTCCTAGACCCCACATGGAATGAAGGTCGTGCCACTGACTTTCACAGTTCGGAGGAAGAGGCAGTGGTGAGACTGAGCCAACAGCGTAGCAAAAGAGGGAGCAGTGGGCAA
The DNA here is from genome assembly GCF_014858855.1 of Bufo gargarizans. Lineage (NCBI taxonomy): Eukaryota > Metazoa > Chordata > Amphibia > Anura > Bufonidae > Bufo > Bufo gargarizans. Next base: position 369,782,431 of record NC_058083.1, on the reverse strand, counting down.
AAGCAGAACACCCGCCACCAAGAGACTCCGCCTGCTACTGACCGCCGCCATCTGGGACCGAGCACCCCAAAGGCAGCTTCAAGGAGTTCCCTGGCATGGCACTTCTTCAAACAATGTGCTGACGACAAGACCCGAGTGGTTTGCACGCTGTGCCATCAGAGCCTGAAGCGAGGCATTAACGTTCTGAACCTTAGCACAACCTGCATGACCAGGCACCTGCATGCAAAGCATGAACTGCAGTGGAGTAAACACCTTAAAAACAAGGAAGTCACTCAGGCTCCCCCTGCTACCTCTTCTGCTCCTGCCGCCTCGGCCTCTTCTGCTGCTGCCGCTTCGGCCTCTTCTGCTGCTGCCGCCTCGGCTTCTTCTGCTGCTGCCGCCTTGGCCTCTTCCTCCGCCTCTGGAGGAACGTTGACACCTGCCGCCCAGCAAACAGGGAATGTACCACCAACACCACCACCACCTCCGTCACCAAGCATCTCAACCATGTCACACGGCAGCGTTCAGCTCTCCATCTCACAAACATTTGAGAGAAAGCGTAAATTCCCACCTAGCCACCCTCGATCCCTGGCCCTGAATGCCAGCATTTCTAAACTACTGGCCTATGAAATGCTGTCATTTAGGCTGGTGGACACAGACAGCTTCAAACAGCTCATGTCGCTTGCTGTCCCACAGTATGTTGTTCCCAGCCGCCACTACTTCTCCAAGAGAGCCGTGCCTTCCCTGCACAACCAAGTATCCGATAAAATCAAGTGTGCACTGCGCAACGCCATCTGTAGCAAGGTCCACCTAACCACAGATACATGGACCAGTAAGCACGGCCAGGGACGCTATATCTCCCTAACTGCACACTGGGTAAATGTAGTGGCAGCTGGGCCCCAGGCGGAGAGCTGTTTGGCGCACGTCCTTCCGCCGCCAAGGATCGCAGGGCAACATTCTTTGCCTCCTGTTGCCACCTCCTCCTTCTCGGCTTCCTCCTCCTCTTCTTCCACCTGCTCATCCAGTCAGCCACACACCTTCACCACCAACTACAGCACAGCCCGGGGTAAACGTCAGCAGGCCATTCTGAAACTCATATGTTTGGGGGACAGGCCCCACACCGCACAGGAGTTGTGGCGTGGTATAGAACAACAGACCGACGAGTGAGCCTCAAGCCCGGCCTGGTGGTGTGCGATAATGGGCGAAATCTCGTTGCAGCTCTGGGCCTAGCCGGTTTGACGCACATCCCTTGCCTAGCGCATGTGCTTAATTTGTTGGTGCAGAAGTTCATTCACAACTACCCCGACATGTCAGAGCTGCTGCATAAAGTGCGGGCCGTCTGTTCGCGCTACCGGCGTTCACATCCTGCTGCTGCTCGGCCTTTTCCACATAAAGCCACATAAAGTGAAGTCTCAAAGGAAGCAGCTGTTGCTGGGTGATTCAATCATAAGAAGTGTGGAGCTTAAAGAAAATGGTTTTGTGAGATGTCTCCCTGGGGCTACTGCTAGAAGAGATAGAAGACGTATTATTAATATTGTTAAGCAAGCAAAGCAGGAAGGGGACATGGATGTTCTTGTCCATCTAGGGACAAATGACCTGGCTTGCAATGAAGTGTCAGAGGTGAAAAAATCTTTTATTACACTTGGTAATGACGTACAGGATTTTGCATCCACCATTTCATTTTCTGAAGTTCTGCCTGTGCATAATGTTCAGAATGATAGGCAGAGGCGCATAAAGGAGTTCAACATATGGCTTGGTAAATGGTGTCAAGAGCAAGGATTTGGCTTTGTTTCTCATGATAGCTCTACTTGGAATAGAAAGGAACTGTACAAAAAAGATGGTTTGCATCTTTCTCTCAAAGGAACAAATGTACTTAGTGAACAACTCCAAGAATTTGCGAAAGAGTATTTAAACTAGGAAGGGGGGGGGGGGGCAAAAGAGTGAAAATAATAGAGTCCAATTCCCCCCCGAAACAATGCCAGAATAGGTCAGAAGCACAGAGGTTAAGAAATGATAAGCTCATAGTCCTGTCTACAAATGCTCGCAGTTTAGGTAAAAAAATCTATGAACTTGGGCCAATAATGGCATCTGAGAATGTAGATTTAGTGGCTGTTACGGAGACATGGTTTAATGAAAGAAATGACTGGGACATAACCATACCAGGGTACTCTTTATACAGAAGAGACAGAGAAGGCAAGAAAGGAGGAGGAGTGGCCCTGTATGTGAAAGATAGCATTAAATCTAAGCTAATACAAGTTGGTGAGGCCAACATAGAGTCAGTTTGGGTTACGTTGCCGTTTGCTAATCATGCAGTAACTCGTGTAGGTGTGATATATAGACCACCTGGTCAAGTTAAAGAACTAGATGATCTACTAGTTGAAGAAATAGCTAAAATGACAATGAAAGGAGAAGTTATCATCATGGGAGATTTCAATCTTCCAGATATAAACTGGAAAACCAAAATAGCAAGTTCTACCAGGAGTACAGATATTCTAAATTCCCTACTGGGGTTATCCCTACAACAAATGGTTGAGGAGCCAACCCGGAGGGAGGCCATTTTGGATTTGGTATTCACAAATGGGGATTCGGTATATGATGTCATTATAGGCGAAACCTTGGGATCTAGTGATCACCAGTCAGTGTGATTTAATATAAGAACTGTGAAAGAGTCCCACCACACAAAAACAAAAGTTTTAGATTTTAGAAAAACAGACTTTTCAAAAATGAAATTAGTCATAAATGAGTCCTTATCAGACTGGAACGGATTACATGGAGTCCAGGAGAAATGGGACTACTTAAAAGGTGCATTATTGAAGGCAACAGAAAATTGCATTAGACTTGTCAATAAAAGCAAAAAAAAGGAAGAGACCACTGTGGTACTCAGCAGAAGTGGCCCAAATCATTAAAAATAAAAAGCTAGCATTTTGTAATTATAAAAAAAAACAGAGCAATGAAGATAAGGAAATCTACAAGATTAGGCAGAAAGAGGCCAAGCAAGTTATAAGAACTTCTAAAGCGCAGGCAGAAGAAAAACTAGCTCAGTCTATGAAAAAAGGGGATAAGACATTCTTCAGATATATAAATGAAAAAAGGAAATTAAAACAAGGAATAACTAAATTAAAAACAAAGGACGGGAGGTATGTAGAAGAGAAAAAAGGGCTAGCCGACTGCCTGTCATGGTCTTACCTTCTTGCTGTTCTCCTTCGTTTGACATGTGCTGGCGGCCATCTTGGTTTCTGGGTTTCTTGTAGCCTCCCACCCTGCGGCTTCTCCTTCCCACTGGGAGTAGCTGGATGCCTAGCTCATATATATAGGAGGTCTGTGGCTTCAGTTCCTTGCTTGGTCCTCCTGTGTTCACATGCTTCTAAGACTGCTGCTGCTTCTGGTTCCTGATCCTGGCTTCGTCTGACTACCCTGCTAGTTCCTGATCCAGGCTTCGTCTGACTACCCTTCTGGTTCCTGACCTCTGGCTTCGCAAGACCCTGCTTCGGTTTAGCCATCCGTTTGGACTTTTGCCTTACAGCTTGATTTTCAATAAAGCCTTCTTATTTCCACTTATCTCTTGTTGTACGTCTGGTTCATGGTTCCATGACATTAGGACCAAGCCATGAATTCTGACGGTACAGGGCCATCCTTGCTACCTACGCTGGTTGCCAGACTTGATCAGCAGGATCACCTGTTGGGTCGGTTCGCTGTGGCGTTGCAAACCCTGCTTGAACGCACGGCTCATTTAGCTTCCGTTGCCGAAGGGTCGGTTGTCGCTCCTGGGCCCGCTCCTACTGCCGCTCCGGTTGTTGCGCCAGAGTCTACCCCGACACCTGTTGCTGCGCCTGCGGTGTTTCGGGGTATGACCGGTTCTGCCCCCCTTCCACAGCGCTTTGGGGGAGAGCCAACTCAGTGCCGAGGTTTCCTTAACCAGGTGGGCATTTATTTCGAGTTGCTGCCACATGCCTTTCCTACTGAGAGATCAAAGGTGGGCTTCTTGATCTCGCTGCTCTCGGACAAGGCCTTGGCCTGGGCCAGCCCTTTATGGGAGAACAACAATCCGGTGGTTGCCGAGTTTTCCGGTTTTGTTGCTTCTCTTCGGAAGGTATTCGATGTGCCGGCTCGTGCTGCCTCTGCTGCGAAGCTCCTTATGTCCATCAGACAGGGTTCACGATCCGTAGCTGAATACGCCATTGAGTTTCGTACCCTGGCAGCAGAGGTGGGCTGGAATAATGAGGCTCTGGTCGCTGCTTTCTCTCATGGTCTCTCGGATGCCTTGAAGGATGAGGTTGCAGCTAAGGACCTACCAGTGGAGCTCGAGTCTCTTATTTCTTTCCTGATTTTGATTGACACCAGACTCAGGGAGAGACCTTCCTTTAAGGAGAGCCTGCTAACAGAGGTCTTCTAACAGATTGGCGCCTACGTTTGCTGTCCCACCCGTGCCTCCCTCTCCTCCCACGCCTCCTGGGGATGACTTGTCTGGGGGTGAACCCATGCAGCTGGGGTTTGCTCGCCTGTCCGAGGGGGAGAGGGCACTCCGGAGACGCGAGGGCCGATGCATGTACTGTGGTCTCGGTGGGCATTTTCGGTTGGCATGCCCGAACCGTCCGGGAAACGCTCGCACCTGAGATCCTGTCGGGGGCAGATCTTGGGTGGAGTCTCCTCGTCCCCGGTTTCCCGTGTTGACAAATCACTGATTACTGTTGTCCTCTCCTGGGTCGGGGGCTCGGTGACGACCCAGGCGTTGGTGGACTCTGGTGCTGGTGGTTTGTTCATTGATAGTGTGTTCGCTGCCGCCAATTCCATTCCTCTGCAGCCTCGAGGTTCCCCACTGGCTCTTGAGGCGATAGACGGCAGACCCCTTCTGCCGCCACACGTGACTCATGAGACCCTTCCAGTGGGGATGGCCATTGGTGCCGTTCACAGAGAGTCGGTCTGTCTCCAGGTTATTTCGTCTCCACACTACTCGGTGGTCTTGGGGTACCCCTGGCTCCAGAAGCATAATCCGACTTTCGATTGGAGATCGGCCGAGATCCTCTCGTGGTCACCGCAGTGTGGGGCTAGTTGCATCCATGGGTCTGTCAAGTTGCTGTGTACTTCCTCGGACTCTCTGTTGCCTCCTGAATACGAGGAGTACCGGGATGTATTCGATAAGGTGCGTGCGGTTGCCCTACCTCCGCACCGCCCATACGATTGTGCCATAGAGTTACAATCTGGTGCCGTTCCTCCTCGTGGCAAAGTCTATCCACTGTCGGTAGCGGAGAATGAGGCCATGGAGGAGTACGTGAGGGAGGCGCTTTCACACGGTCACATTCGCAAATCCTTGTCCCCGGCAGGGGCTGGATTTTTCTTTGTGAAAAAGAAGGGCGGTGAGTTGAGGCCTTGCATCGATTACAGGGGGTCTCAATCGCATCACGATCAAGAACGCTTACCCGATACCCTTGATTTCCGAGCTGTTCGATCGCCTCAAAGGGGCCACGGTCTTTACCAAACTCGACCTGAGGGCGGCATATAACCTGGTAAGGATCAAGGCGGGCGATGAGTGGAAGACCGCGTTTAACACCAGGACCGGTCATTATGAATCCTTGGTTATGCCCTTTGGGTTGTGCAATGCGCCCGCAGTCTTCCAGGAATTCATCAACGATGTTTTCCGTGACCTGTTGCAGCAGTGTGTGGTGGTCTATTTGGATGACATCTTGGTATATTCTGAATCCATGGAGGCCCACATTCTGGATGTCAGACGAGTGTTGCAACGGTTACAAGAGAACAAGCTGTTCGGTAAGCTTGAGAAATGCGAATTTCACCGATCCCAGGTAACCTTCTTAGGTTACATCATTTCCGCTGAGGGGTTCTCCATGGATCCTGAGAAGGTTTCGGCTGTCTTACAGTGGCCCCAGCCCAGTGGTCTTCGTGCCCTGCAGCGCTTTTTGGGCTTCGCCAATTATTATCGGAAGTTCATCAGGGACTTTTCCATGCTAGCCAAGCCTCTCACGGATCTGACCAGGAAGGGCAGTAATCCCCAGGTCTGGCCACTCGAGGCCATCCGAGCTTTTGAGGCTCTAAAGTCCGCCTTTGTGTCGGCTCCGATTCTGTCGCATCCCAACCCTGGGTTGCCTTTTGTCCTCGAGGTGGACGCGTTTGAGACGGGAGTAGGCGCCCTTCTGTCTCAGCGTAGAACACCAGAGGGTCCTCTGCTTCCTTGTGGGTTTTACTCCCGGAAACTGTCTTCCGCGGAGTGCAACTATCAGATTGGTGACAGGGAGTTATTGGCCATCGTGCAGGCCCTTAAAGAATGGAGGCACTTGCTCGAGGGCTCGGTGGTTCCGGTTCTCATCCTGACGGACCACAAGAATCTGACCTACCTCTCTGAGGCCAAGAGATTGACACCACGTCAGGCCAGATGGGCTCTGTTCTTGTCACGTTTTAATTACGTGGTCTCCTACCTACTCGGTTCCAAGAACATCAGAGCGGATGCCTTATCACGGCAGTACTCCGAGCTGTCCGGGGAGGAGTCGATTCCGACTTCGGTCATACCTCCGAATCAGATCCTGGCCGCCATTCGCACCAGCCTGACCTCTCCCCTGGGTGAGCAGATTTTGGTGGCTCAATCTGGTGCTCCCTCTGGGAGACCCAACGGCAGAGGTTTTGTGCCTGAGGAGTTGCGCACTCGGTTGTTGCGAACCTACCATAACTTCAAGGCCGCGGGGCATCCTGGAAAGAATCAGCTGTCCTGGGCTGTTTCACGTCTGTTCTGGTGGCCTTCTCTACGTTCCGACATCGCCGCATATGTAGCGGCATGCTCCGTTTGTGCCCAGAGTAAGTCCCCTCTGCACCGTCCGTTGGGCCTTTTGCAACCCATAGCCACCGGGGAGCGTCCATGGTCACACCTGGGGATGGATTTCTTTGTGGACCTCCCTGCATCCCGAGGCCATACGGTCATTCTCATGATTGTGGATCGGTTTTCCAAAATGTGCCACTGTGTTCCTCTCAAGAAGTTACCCTCTGCACAAGAGTTGGCCACAATTTTTGCCAGGGAGGTCTTCCGGTTGCACGGTTTGCCCAAGAAGATTGTGTCGGATCGGGGGAGTCAGTTTGTGTCCAGGTTCTGGCGCTCCTTTTGCTCCCAGTTGGGGATTCATCTCTCTTTCTCCTCGGCCTACCACCCTCAGTCCAATGGGGCCGCAGAACGATCCAATCAGGCCTTGGAGCAATTCCTTCGTTGCTATGTCTCCGATCACCAAGACAATTGGGTTGACCTCCTGCCTTGGGCTGAGTTTGCCAGGAACACGGCGGTGAACTCTTCCTCTGGGACGTCTCCCTTCATGGCCAATTATGGGTTCCAACCTGCCGTGTTACCGGAGGTATTCTCTCCCCAGGATATTCCGGCTGTGGAGGATCACCTTTCCGTCCTACGTGCTTCTGGGGTACAGATCCAGAGGTCCCTTGAGGTCTCCGCGCAGCGCCAGAGACTCCAGGCTGATCGCAGACGAGCGCCCGCTCCTTCCTACCAGGTCGGAGACCGCGTATGGTTGTCCACCCGCAACCTCAACCTTCGAGTGCCCACTCCCAAGCTGGCGCCTCGCTTTGTTGGTCCCTTCCGAGTGCTTCGCAGGGTAAACCCGGTAGCCTATGCCCTTGCGCTTCCTCCTGGCATGCGGATCTCCAACGTGTTTCATGTCTCCCTGTTGAAGCCACTGGTGTGTAATCGTTTCACTTCCTCGGTTCCTCGGCCTCGTCCGGTCCAAGTGGGCAATCGTGAGGAGTATGAGGTGAGCAATATCCTGGACTCACGTCTGGTCCGCGGTCGGGTGCAGTTTTTGGTCCATTGGCGTGGTTATGGTCCAGAGGAGCGTTCCTGGGTTCCCTCCGCAGATGTCCATGCTCCTGCCTTGCTCCGAGCCTTCCACGCACGCTTCCCTCAGAAACCGTTCTTTACTCCGCGGAGGAGGGGCCCTTGAGGGGGAGGTACTGTCATGGTCTTACCTTCTTGCTGTTCTCCTTCGTTTGACATGTGCTGGCGGCCATCTTGGTTTCTGGGTTTCTTGTAGCCTCCCACCCTGCGGCTTCTCCTTCCCACTGGGAGGAGCTGGATGCCTAGCTCATATATATAGGAGGTCTGTGGCTTCAGTTCCTTGCTTGGTCCTCCTGTGTTCACATGCTTCTAAGACTGCTGCTGCTTCTGGTTCCTGATCCTGGCTTCGTCTGACTACCCTGCTGGTTCCTGATCCAGGCTTCGTCTGACTACCCTTCTGGTTCCTGACCTCTGGCTTCGCAAGACCCTGCTTCGGTTTAGCCATCCGTTTGGACTTTTGCCTTACAGCTTGATTTTCAATAAAGCCTTCTTATTTCCACTTATCTCTTGTTGTACGTCTGGTTCATGGTTCCATGACACTGCCTTAATGAATACTTCTGTTCAGTTTTTACAAAAGAAGGAGAAGGACCTCCACTAGAAAGGATGACTAATAAATCGTCTGATGCACGTGTCTTTACAGAGGAAGATGTTCTAAGTTTGCTGTCTAAAGTGAAGACAAATAAGTCACAGGGGCCTGATGAGATACACCCACAATTATTAAAAGAGCTTAGTGGTGAGCTTTCAAAACCGTTAACAGATTTATTTAACCAATCATTAGTAACAGGAGTCGTCCCGGAAGATTGGAAATTGGCAAATGTCGTGCCCATTCACAAGAAAGGTAGTAGGGAGGAATCGAGAAACTATAGACCAGTGAGTCTGACATCAATAGTAGGCAAATTAATGGAAACCCTATTAAAGGATAGGATTGTGGAACATCTAAAATCCCATGGATTGCAAGATAAAAAACAACATGGGTTTACTTCAGGGAGATCATGTCAAATAAACCTTATAGATTTTTTTGACTGGGTGACTAAAATAATAGATGGTGGAGGTGCAGTAGACATCGCATATCTAGATTTTAGTAAGGCTTTTGACACTGTCCCACACAGAAGACTTATCAATAAACTGCAGTCATTGAGCATGGACTCCCATATTGTTGAGTGGATTAGGCAGTGGCTGAGTGACAGACAACAGAGGGTTGTAGTCAATGGAGAACATTCAAAACAAGGTCATGTTACCAGTGGGGTTCCACAGGGATCTGTACTGGGACAAATTTTGTTTAATATCTTCATAAGTGATATTGCAAAAGGCCTCGATGGTAAGGTTTGTCTTTTTGCTGATGACACAAAGATATGTAACAGGGTTGATGTTCCTGGAGGGAAACGCCAAATGGAAAAGGATTTAGGAAAACTAGAAGAATGGTCAGAACTCTGGCAACTGAAATTTAATGTGGATAAGTGCAAGATAATGCACCTGGGGCGTAAAAACCCAAGGGCAGAATATAGAATATTTGACACAGTCCTGACCTCAGTATCTGAGGAAAGGGATTTAGGAGTAATTATTTCAGAAGACTTAAAGGTGGGAAGACAATGTAATAGAGCAGCACGAAATGCCAGCAGAATGCTTGGCTGTATAGGGAGAGGTATAAGCAGTAGAAAGAGTGGAGTGCTTATGCCGCTGTACAGAACACTGGTGAGACCTCACTTGGAGTATTGTGCGCAGTACTGGAGGCCATATCTCCAGAAGGATATAGATACTCTAAAGAGAGTTCAGAGAAGAGCTACTAAACTAGTACATGGATTGCAGGATAAAACTTACCAGGAAAGGTTAAAGGACCTTAATATGTATAGCTTGGAAGGAAGAAGAGACAGAGGGGATATGATAGAAACTTTTAAATACATAAAGGGAATCAACTCGGTAAAGGAGGAGAGCATATTTAAAAGAAGAAAAACTACCACAAGAGGACACAGTTTTAAATTAGAGGGGCAAAGGTTTAAAAGTAATATAAGGAAGTATTACTTTACTGAGAGAGTAGTGGATGCATGGAATAGCCTTCCTGCAGAAGTGGTAGCTGCAAATACAGTGAAGGAGTTTAAGCATGCATGGGATAGGCATAAGGCTATCCTTCATATAAGATAGGGCCAGGGACTATTCATAGGATTCAGATATATTGGGCAGACTAGATGGGCCAAATGGTTCTTATCTGCCGACACATTCTATGTTTCTATGCTCGCCTGTCTGCGCTACAGCGTAACTTCGGCCTTCCCGCTCACCGCCTCATATGCGACGTGCCCACCAGGTGGAACTCCACCTTGCACATGCTGGACAGACTGTGCGAGCAGCAGCAGGCCATAGTGGACTTTCAGCTGCAGCACGCACGGGTCAGTCGCACTGCGGAACAGCACCACTTCACCACCAATGACTGGGCCTCCATGCGAGACCTGTGTGCCCTGTTGCGCTGTTTCGAGTACTCCACCAACATGGCCAGTGGCGATGACGGCGTTATCAGCGTTACAATACCACTTCTATGTCTCCTTGAGAAAACACTTAGGGCGATGATGGAAGAGGAGGAGGCCCAGGAGGAGGAGGAGGAGGAAGAGGGGTCATTTTTAGCACTTTCAGGCCAGTCTCTTCGAAGTGACTCAGAGGGAGGTTTTTTGCAACAGCAGAGGCCAGGTACAAATGTGGCCAGCCAGGGCCCACTACTGGAGGACGAGGAGGACGAGGATGAGGAGGAGGTGGAGGAGGATGAGGATGAAGCATGGTCACAGCGGGGTGGCACCCAACGCAGCTCGGGCCCATCACTGGTGCGTGGCTGGGGGGAAATGCAGGACGATGACGATACGCCTCCCACAGAGGACAGCTTGTCCTTACCCCTGGGCAGCCTGGCACACATGAGCGACTACATGCTGCAGTGCCTGCGCAAAGACAGCAGAGTTGCCCACATTTTAACGTGTGCGGACTACTGGGTTGCCACCCTGCTGGATCCACGGTACAAAGACAATGTGCCCACCTTACTTCCTGCACTGGAGCGTGATAGGAAGATGCGCGAGTACAAGCGCACGTTGGTAGACGCGCTACTGAGAGTATTCCCAAATGTCACAGGGGAACAAGTGGAAGCCCAAGGCCAAGGCAGAGGAGGAGCAAGAGGTCGCCAAGGCAGCTGTGTCACGGCCAGCTCTTCTGAGGGCAGGGTTAGCATGGCAGAGATGTGGAAAAGTTTTGTCAACACGCCACAGCTAACTGCACCACCACCTGATACGCAACGTGTTAGCAGGAGGCAACATTTCACTAACATGGTGGAACAGTACGTGTGCACACCCCTCCACGTACTGACTGATGGTTCTCTAAATTGTCCACGTGGCCAGAGCTAGCCTTTTATGCCTTGGAGGTGCTGGCCTGCCCGGCGGCCAGCGTTTTGTCTGAACGTGTATTCAGCATGGCAGGGGGCGTCATTACAGACAAACGCAGCCGCCTGTCTACAGCCAATGTGGACAAGCTGACATTCATAAAAATGAACCAGGCATGTTCATCCCTTGTGCAGATTAGACATTAACTACCTCCCCTTAACCATATATTATTGTACTCCAGGGCACTTCCTCATTCAATCCTATTTTTATTTTCATTTTACCATTATATTGCGAGGCTACCCAAAGTTGAATGAACCTCTCCTCTGTCTGGGTGCCGGGGCCTAAATATATGCCAATGGACTGTTCCAATGTTGGGTGACGTGAAGCCTGATTCTCTGCTATGACATGCAGACTAATTCTCTGCTGACATGAAGACAGATTCTCTGTTACGGGACCTCTCTCCTCTGCCTGGGTGCTGGGCCTAAATATCTGACAATGGACTGTTGCAGTGGTGGCTGACGTGAAGCCTGATTCTCTGCTATGACATGCAGACTAATTCTCTGCTGACATGAAGCCAGATTGTCTGTTACGGGACCTCTCTCCTCTGCCTGGGTGCTGGGCCTAAATATATGCCAATGGACTGTTGCAGTGGTGGCTGACGTGAAGCCTGATTCTCTGCTATGACATGCAGACTGATTCTCTGCTGACATGAAGACAGATCCTCTGTTACGGGACCTCTCTCCTCTGCCTGGGTGCTGGGCCTAAATATATGACAATGGACTGTTGCACTGGTGGCTGACGTGAAGCCTGATTCTCTGCTATGACATGCAAACTGATTCTCTGCTGACATGAAGCCAGATTCTCTGTTACGGGACCTCTCTCCTCTGCCTGGGTGCCTGGGCCTAAATATATGCCAATGGACTGTTCCAATGTTGGGTGACGTGAAGCCAAATTCTCTGCTATGACATGCAGACTGATTCTCTGCTGACATGAAGCCAGATTCTCTGTTACGGGACCTCTCTCCTCTGCCTGGGTGCTGGGCCTAAATATATGCCAATGGACTGTTGCAGTGGTGGCTGACGTGAAGCCTGATTCTCTGCTATGACATGCAAACTGATTCTCTGCTGACATGAAGCCAGATCCTCTGTTACGGGACCTCTCTCCTCTGCCTAAGTGCTGGGCCTAAATATATGACAATGGACTGTGTCATTGGTGGCTGACGTGAAGCCTGATTCTCTGCTATGACATGCAGACTGATTCTCTGCTGACATGAAGCCAGATCCTCTGTTACGGGACCTCTCTCCTCTGCCTGGGTGCTGGGCCTAAATATATGACAATGGACTGTTGCACTGGTGGCTGACGTGAAGCCTGATTCTCTGCTATGACATGCAGACTGATTCTCTGCTGACATGAAGCCAGATTCTCTGTAACGGGACCTCTCTCCTCTGCCTGGGTGCTGGGCCTAAATATCTGACAATGGACTGTTGCAGTGGTGGCTGACGTGAAGCCTGATTCTCTGCTATGACATGCAGACTGATTCTCTGCTGACATGAAGCCAGATCCTCTGTTACGGGACCTCTCTCCTCTGCCTGGGTGCTGGGCCTAAATATATGACAATGGACTGTTGCACTGGTGGCTGACGTGAAGCCTGATTCTCTGCTATGACATGCAGACTGATTCTCTGCTGACATGAAGACAGATTCTCTGTTACGGGACCTCTCTCCTCTGCCTGGGTGCCTGGGCCTAAATATATGCCAATGGACTGTTCCAATGTTGGGTGACGTGAAGCCTGATTCTCTGCTATGACATGCAGACTGATTCTCTGCTGACATGAAGCCAGATCCTCTGTTACGGGACCTCTCTCCTCTGCCTGGGTGCTGGGCCTAAATATATGCCAATGGACTGTTGCAGTGGTGGCTGCACATGAAGCCTGATTCTCTGCTATGACATGCAGACTGATTCTCTGCTGACATGAAGCCAGATCCTCTGTTACGGGACCTCTCTCCTCTGCCTGGGTGCCTGGGCCTAAATATATGCCAATGGACTGTTCCAATGTTGGGTGACGTGAAGCCATATTCTCTGCTATGACATGCAGACTGATTCTCTGCTGACATGAAGACAGATTCTCTGTTACGGGACCTCTCTCCTCTGCCTGGGTGCCTGGGCCTAAATATATGCCAATGGACTGTTCCAATGTTGGGTGACGTGAAGCCTGATTCTCTGCTATGACATGCAGACTGATTCTCTGCTGACATGAAGCCAGATCCTCTGTTACGGGACCTCTCTCCTCTGCCTGGGTGCTGGGCCTAATTATATGCCAATGAACTGTTGCAGTGGTGGCTGACATGAAGCCTGATTCTCTGCTATGACATGCAGACTGATTCTCTGCTGACATGAAGCCAGATCCTCTGTTACGGGACCTCTCTCCTCTGCCTGGGTGCTGGGCCTAAATATATGCCAATGGACTGTTGCAGTGGTGGCTGACGTGAAGCCTGATTCTCTGCTATGACATGCAGACTGATTCTCTGCTGACATGAAGACAGATTCTCTGTTACGGGACCTCTCTCCTCTGCCTGGGTGCTGGGCCTAAATATATGCCAATGGACTGTTCCAATGTTGGGTGACGTGAAGCCAAATTCTCTGCTATGACATGCAGACTGATTCTCTGCTGACATGAAGCCAGATTCTCTGTTACGGGACCTCTCTCCTCTGCCTGGGTGCTGGGCCTAAATATATGCCAATGGACTGTTGCAGTGGTGGCTGACGTGAAGCCTGATTCTCTGCTATGACATGCAAACTGATTCTCTGCTGACATGAAGCCAGATCCTCTGTTACGGGACCTCTCTCCTCTGCCTAAGTGCTGGGCCTAAATATATGACAATGGACTGTGTCATTGGTGGCTGACGTGAAGCCTGATTCTCTGCTATGACATGCAGACTGATTCTCTGCTGACATGAAGCCAGATCCTCTGTTACGGGACCTCTCTCCTCTGCCTGGGTGCTGGGCCTAAATATATGACAATGGACTGTTGCACTGGTGGCTGACGTGAAGCCTGATTCTCTGCTATGACATGCAGACTGATTCTCTGCTGACATGAAGCCAGATTCTCTGTAACGGGACCTCTCTCCTCTGCCTGGGTGCTGGGCCTAAATATCTGACAATGGACTGTTGCAGTGGTGGCTGACGTGAAGCCTGATTCTCTGCTATGACATGCAGACTGATTCTCTGCTGACATGAAGCCAGATCCTCTGTTACGGGACCTCTCTCCTCTGCCTGGGTGCTGGGCCTAAATATATGACAATGGACTGTTGCACTGGTGGCTGACGTGAAGCCTGATTCTCTGCTATGACATGCAGACTGATTCTCTGCTGACATGAAGACAGATCCTCTGTTACGGGACCTCTCTCCTCTGCCTGGGTGCTGGGCCTAAATATATGCCAATGGACTGTTGCAGTGGTGGCTGACGTGAAGCCTGATTCTCTGCTATGACATGCAAACTGAATCTCTGCTGACATGAAGACAGATTCTCTGTTACGGGACCTCTCTCCTCTGCCTGGGTGCCTGGGCCTAAATATATGACAATGGACTGTTGCACTGGTGGCTGACGTGAAGCCTGATTCTCTGCTATGACATGCAGACTGATTCTCTGCTGACATGAAGACAGATTCTCTGTTACGGGACCTCTCTCCTCTGCCTGGGTGCCTGGGCCTAAATATATGCCAATGGACTGTTCCAATGTTGGGTGACGTGAAGCCTGATTCTCTGCTATGACATGCAGACTGATTCTCTGCTGACATGAAGCCAGATCCTCTGTTACGGGACCTCTCAACTCTGCCTGGGTGCTGGGCCTAAATATATGCCAATGAACTGTTGCAGTGGTGGCTGACATGAAGCCTGATTCTCTGCTATGACATGCAGACTGATTCTCTGCTGACATGAAGCCAGATCCTCTGTTACGGGACCTCTCTCCTCTGCCTGGGTGCTGGGCCTAAATATATGACAATGGACTGTTGCACTGGTGGCTGACGTGAAGCCTGATTCTCTGCTATGACATGCAGACTGATTCTCTGCTGACATGAAGACAGATCCTCTGTTACGGGACCTCTCTCCTCTGCCTGGGTGCTGGGCCTAAATATATGCCAATGGACTGTTGCAGTGGTGGCTGACATGAAGCCTGATTCTCTGCTATGACATGCAGACTGATTCTCTGCTGACATGAAGCCAGATCCTCTGTTACGGGACCTCTCTCCTCTGCCTGGGTGCCTGGGCCTAAATATATGCCAATGGACTGTTCCAATGTTGGGTGACGTGAAGCCATATTCTCTGCTATGACATGCAGACTGATTCTCTGCTGACATGAAGACAGATTCTCTGTTACGGGACCTCTCTCCTCTGCCTGGGTGCCTGGGCCTAAATATATGCCAATGGACTGTTCCAATGTTGGGTGACGTGAAGCCTGATTCTCTGCTATGACATGCAGACTGATTCTCTGCTGACATGAAGCCAGATCCTCTGTTACGGGACCTCTCTCCTCTGCCTGGGTGCTGGGCCTAATTATATGCCAATGAACTGTTGCAGTGGTGGCTGACATGAAGCCTGATTCTCTGCTATGACATGCAGACTGATTCTCTGCTGACATGAAGCCAGATTCTCTGTTACGGGACCTCTCTCCTCTGCCTGGGTGCTGGGCCTAAATATATGCCAATGGACTGTTGCAGTGGTGGCTGACGTGAAGCCTGATTCTCTGCTATGACATGCAGACTGATTCTCTGCTGACATGAAGACAGATTCTCTGTTACGGGACCTCTCTCCTCTGCCTGGGTGCTGGGCCTAAATATATGACAATGGACTGTTGCAGTGGTGGCTGACGTGAAACCTGATTCTCTGCTATGACATGCAGACTGATTCTCTGCTGACATGAAGCCAGATTCTCTGTTACGGGACCTCTCTCCTCTGCCTGGGTGCTGGGTCTAAATATATGACAATGGACTGTTCCAGTGGTGGGTGACGTGAAGCCAGATTCTCTGCTATGGGACCTCTCTCCAATTGATATTGGTTAATTTTTATTTATTTTATTTTTATTCATTTCCCTATCCACATTTGTTTTCATGGGATTTACCTACATGTTGCTGCCTTTTGCAGCCCTCTAGCCCTTTCCTGGGCTGTTTTACTACCTTTTTAGTGCCGAAAAGTTCGGGTCCCCATTGACTTCAATGGGGTTCGGGTTCGGGACGAAGTTCGGATCGGGTTCGGATCCCGAACTCGAACATTTCCGGGAAGTTCGGCCGAACTTCTCGAACCCGAACATCCAGGTGTCCGCTCAACTCTAATCGTTACCACTATTTTCTACATATAAATTCATCACTATTACCTTGTAGGAAGACTTATTTTGTTTATTTTGTATATTTCTACTATATTTTTCATATTCTAATATATTTTCACATATTTTTACACTACCTATATATATTTTTTAATACCAACTATCTAATAATTTCTCAATCAATCGATATTAAATTCCAACCAGCAAGAATATATGCCCTTGTCTACATATATGCACACAAACATAGGTGCCAAGATAAACAAGTACAACATAGAAATGTCCAAATAAAAAAACAATATGAGTAACAAATCCTAAGTGAACAGACTCCAAACCAGGTTTTTGGTGGGTTCATTGACTAAGTGGGTATAAAAGAGGGCAGTCCAAAAGGTTATTTTACAAACATCATTAACCCTTTAGGTGTTCCACAAGAATTAATGAAAAATAGAGATACAATTTAAAAATGTCACTTTTTGGGCAGATTTTCCATTTTAATATTTTTTTCCAGTTACAAAGCAAGGGTTAACAGCTAAACAAAACTCATTATTTATGGCCCTGATTCTGTAGTTTACAGAAACACCCCATATGTGGTCGTAAACTGCTGTACGGGCACATGGCAGGGCGCAGAAGGAAAGAAATGCCATATGGTTTTTGGAAGAAAGATTTTGCTGGACAGTTTTTTTGGACGCCATGTCCCATTTGATGCCCCCCTGATGCACCCCTAGAGTAGAAACTCCATAAAAGTGACCCCATATAAGAAACTACACCCCTCAAGGTATTCAAAACTGATTTTACAAACATTGTTAACCCTTTAGGTGTTCCACAAGAGTTATTGGCAAATAGAGATGAAATTTCAGAATTTCAATTTTTTGCCAAATTTTCGATTTTAATCCATTTTTTCCCAGTAACAAAGCAAAGGTTAACAGCCAAACAAAACTCAATATCTATGGCCCTGATTCTGTAGTTTACATAAACACCCCATATGTGGTCGTAAACTGCTGTACGGGCACACGGCAGGGCGCAGAAGGAAAGGAATGTTTTTTGGAAGGCAGGTTTTGCTAGAGTGTTTTTTTTTACACCATGTCCAATTTGAAGCCCCCTGATGCACCCCTAGAGTAGAAACTCCAAAAAAGTGACCCCATTTTAGAAACCACGGGATAGGGTGGAAGTTTTGTTGGTACTAGTTTAGGGTACATATGATTTTTGGTTGCTCTATATTACACTTTTTGTGAGGCAAGGTAACAAGAAATTGCTTTTTTGGCACCTTTTTTTATTATTATTTACAACATTCATCTGACAGGTTAGATCATGTGGTATTTTTATAGAGCAGGTTGTCACAGATGTGGCGATACCTAATATGTATAAATTTTTTTATTTATGTAAGTTTTACACAATGATTTCATTTTTGAAACAAAAAAATTATGTTTTTGTGTCTCCATAGTCTGAGAGCCATAGTTTTTTCAGTTTTTGGGTGATTATCTTTTTGCACTATTTTGGGGTGCATATGACTTTTTGATTTCTTGCTATTACACTTTTTGTGATGTAAGATGACAAAAAATGGCATTTTTTACACCGTTTTTTTTTTTACGGTGTTCACCTAAGGAGTTAGGTCAGGTGATATTTTTATAAAGCCGGTCGATACGGACCTGGCAATACCTAATATGTATACTTTTTATTTATTTATGTAAGTTTTACACAATATCATTTTTGAAACAAAAAAAATAATGTTTTAGTGTTTCCATAGTCTAAGAGCCATAGTTTTTTCAGTTTTTGGGCGATTATCTTGGGTAGGGTATGATTTTTGCAGGATGAGATGACTGTTAGATTGGCACTATTTTGGGGTGCATATGACTTTTTGATCGCTTGCTATTACACTTTTTGTGATGTAAGGTGACCAAAAATGGTTTATTTAGCACAGTTTTTTTTTTTTTACAGTGTTCTTCTGAGGGGTTAGGTCATGTATTTTTTTTATATAGCCAGGTGATACGGACGCGGCAATACCTAATATGTATACTTTTTATTATTTATGTAAGTTTTACACAATAATATAATTTTTGAAACCAAAAAACTCATGTTTTAGTGTCTCCATATTCTCAGAGCCATAGTTTTTTAAATTTTTGGGCGATTATCTTAGGTAGGGTCTCATTTTTTGCGGGATAAGATGACAGTTTGATTGGCACTATTTTGGGATGCATATGACTTTTTGTTCGCTTGCTATTACACTTTTTATGATGTAAGTGTATTTAGCACAGTTATTATTTTTTACGGTGTTCATCTGAAGGGTTAGTTCATGTGATATGTTTATATAGCTGGTCGATACAGACGCAACGATACCTAATATGTCTATATGTCTTTTCCCTATTTTTTAAAAATATTTTTTTTACTTTCTTTTTGGAAAAAAGGACACTTTTTGGCAATACCCTCCATCTTGGGCCTCTGCCGCATTAGTCAGTGTGCAGTTTAAGCTAGAAATACAGCTAGAATTTTCTAGGTTTTAAAAAACACCCTCTTTGGGCAAAATACTACATTTTACAGCCCTTGCTGCTTATGTATGTGTGAAATTCAAGCAATATACTGCCGTCATATTCTGTAATAAAAAAATAAAAAAACTTTTTGGGCAAAATACTTTATTTGTGGCCTTGTACACATTTTAGATACTTTTATTATATATTGTTAGGGTGGCTCACCCACCAATGACCGTGGATAGGTGCTAAAGGCCAAAAGAGCTGAGAGGGTTTGTAGCCGCACTAAAGAGTCGACATGCGGATAATGAAATATTGCTCACTGAGCACTCACCCCACCTGATGGCGTATAATCTTCACACTGGCTGGTGTGCGCACTTGGAGCGAATCGATCAAGTGTGGTGGGGTCCGACTCTCATATAGTTGTTCGGAATCCTCTGTATGTGGCTCCGTGTGTGGTTCTCGCGGGAACCTAGATGTGAAATCACAAAATTGTAGATTCACACTGAAGGCATCAACTATGAATTAACACATGTGGAATTATATGCATAACAAAAAAGTGTGAAACAACTGAAAATATGTCATATTCTAGGTTCTTCAAAGTAGCCACCTTTTGCTTTGATTACTGCTTTGAACACTCTTGGCATTCTCTTGATGAGCTTCAACAGGTAGTCACCTGAAATGGCTTTCACTTCACAGGTGTACCCTGTCAGGTTTAATAAGTGGAATTTCTTGCCTTATAAATGGGGTTGGGACCATCAGTTGCATTGCGGAGAAGTCAGGTGGATACACAGCTGATAGTCCTACTGAATAGACTGTTAGAATTTGTATTATAGCAATAAAAAAGGAGCTAAGTAAAGAAAAACCAGTGGCCATCATTACTTTAAGAAATGAAGGTCAGTCAGTCTGAAAAATTGGGAAAACTTTGAAAGTGTCCCCAAGTGCAGTCACAAAAACCATCAAGCGCTACAAAGAAACTGGCTCACATGTGGACCGCACTAGGAAAGGAAGACCAAGAGTCACCTCTGCTGTGGAGGATAAGTTCATCCGAGTTACCAGCCTCAGAAATCGCAGGTTAACAGCAGCTCAGATTAGAGACCAGGTCAATGCCACACAGAGTTCTAGCAGCAGACTTGTTTGGGCTAAAGAACACAAGGAATGGACATTAGACCAGTGGAAATCTGTACTTTGGTCTGATGAGTCAAAATTTGAGATCTTTTGTTCCAACCACCGTTTCTTTGTGCAACGCAGAAAAGGTGAACGGATGAACTCTACATGCCTGGTTCCCAGCGTGAAGCATGGAGGAAGAGGTGTGATGGTGTGGGGGTGCTTTGCTGGTGACACTGTTGGGGATTTATTCAAAATTGAAGGCATACTGAACCAGCATGGCTACCACAGCATCTTGCAGCGGCATGCTATTCCTTCCGGTTTGCATTTAGTTGGACCATCATTTATTTTTCAACAGGACAATGACCCAAAACACACCTCCAGGCTGTGTAAGGGCTATTTGACCATGAAGGAGAGTGATGGGGTGCTGCGCCAGATGACCTGGCCTCCACAGTCACCGGCCCTGAACCCAATCGAGATGGTTTGGGGTGAGCTGGACCGCAGAGTGAAGGCAAAAGGGCCAACAAGTGCTAAGCATCTGTGGGAACTCCTTCAAGACTGTTGTAAGACCATTTCAGGTGACTACCTCTTGAAGCTCATCAAGAGAATGCCAAGAGTGTGCAAAGCAGTAATCAAAGCAAAAGATGGCTACTTTGAAGAACCTAGAATATGACATATTTTCAGTTGTTTCACACTTTTTTGTTATGTATATAATTCCACATGTGTTAATTCATAGTTTTGATGCCTTCAGTGTGAATCTACAATTTTCATAGTCATGAAAATAAAGAAAACTCTTTGAATGAGAAGGTGTGTCCAAACTTTTGGTCTGTACTGTATATTGAAATATAATTAAAAAATAAATTATTAAAAATAATGTACAAGTACACAAACGTGGGAGTATAGAATCTTGAAAGACAGTCAATTTGTAGAATACTTTACAGATATCTTTCTCAATGCATTAGGATGGGGGCCCATCTCTAAAGGGGACATCACAGATACCAATAACAGATCTGCGATCTCCCGTCGGAGGCTGGCGCCCATCTCTCACTCACAAAAAGCTGAATATCTCTAATTCGGCATTGAAACCTGCTGGAAGTAAACTGCCGAATTCATAAATTCGTCTAGACTCAATCCTAGGCATTCTGTTAATGTGATCGCCACCCCTCCAGTGTCAATCCACCTTCTCTAGTGCCTCAAATGTCAATGTGGTGGGGTCTTTGTTATGGACCTCCCTAAAATGTCTCGACAAAGAGTGTTTGTTCGACCCATTCTTAATCATAGTCATATGCTCGGATATTCTTGTTTTTAATGGTCATTTAGTACGTCCAATATATTGCTTCTGACAAGGGCACTGAATGATGTTGGAGGAGTTGCAAGATAGACTGTCCCTAATCTTCCAGGAAAATGAGTTCTGTGTAGATGACACTTCTAACGTTTTTATAGGAAATATTGTGTTTTTACAGGCACTGCACCTCCCACACCTAAAGAAACCATTTATATTTGTCAAACTTTGGAAATTTTCTTACTTTTTTGTTGTTTGATGGAAGGAGCTATTTTGAGGCCTAGATTAGGCACTTTCGTAAAAGAGACCAAAGGTGACTTTGGTAATAGGTGTCCTATTATTTTGTCATCTAATATATAGCGTCAATGTTGTTTCAAAATATATTGGACTTTCTTATAGTGTGCATTAAATGGTAGGATAACTCTTAATTCTGTTTCTTTTTGTAATGTATTTTAATTTAAATTTTTATCTGAAATGTCAGAAAAGAAAGTCTGTCTTTTCTAATCTCTTAACCCGATCTAAAGCACTGTTAACAATTTTCTTGGGATATTCCTTATTTAAAAATTGGTCTTTCATTCTTATAGCCTCTTCTTCAAATTTACTGTTTTCAGTACAGTACCTGGCAACTAGAAAAGAGTATGAAGTTATTTTTGGACATTGGTTTCTGAAAGGTGCTACAGATGTATTTTCTATTCTGTCTGGAGATTTGTAAATCCAAAATTTCTGTGTACATCTTGTTAACATTTGATGTAAAAATCAAGTTCCGTGTATTATCCTCTGCACAAAATAAAGAAAAAATTGATGGATCTAGTAACTATCCTATACCTGTTAATAATAGATATGAGTCACTCTCAGAACATCATTTTTTTAGATCGAGCCCCGCCCCATCACAGGTCACGTCCGAGACACAGAACACCAATTTTTTTTAATCACAAACAGAGGGTCCCAGCACACACATACAGTCTAAGACAGAAAAACATCTATCACCAACGCACTCCAGAAAGAAACACAATACAGGAGAACACAAGAATGGAATCAACATCAAGAATTCACTCCCAATCACTTTTTCACAGAAATACACAATTATCACAATCCAGAACCAAAAAGACGAGAAGAGGAAAAAGGAAGAAAAACACAACACAGAAGATGCTATTAGAAAAAGATCATGGTTTAATAGTTAACCTTAGTTCTACTCCACTCACAAATGCACAGATAAGACTTCTTGACAAAGGTCTAAAGTTTGCCCCTACTGAAAAAATAAATACATTTAATACATATGTTAGTATTCAGAAATGTATTACGAAGCTCTGTTTAAAAAAGTATCATTTGACAAATCCGTTAGCGACTCAAGCAGATAATACCAGACAGGATTCTATAAAACATTCAAATTTACGGAACAAATCTATTCAATTCCCAAGAAACTAAATTAGCTATGAAATAGCTACATTTCAAAAGAGTGTCGAAAGTGATCTACAGAAAATAAAAGATGGATACACTAATAAGAATAATTTAAATAATAGAGAAATACAGGCCATCAAAAGCAAGCAAATATCACGATACGTCCGGCGGATAAAGGAGGGGCTGTGTTGATTCTTGACACAGCTTATTATAATAATAAATGTTACGAACAACTGTCTGACAGTAACACACAGGGCCGCCATCAGGGGGGTACAGCCGATACCCCAGTAAGGGGCCCGGACCCTGGGGGGGGGCCATCCAGTTCCAATTTAAAAAAATAAAATAAAAAAATCCCCCCCCCCCTCCCATTTGTTAGTGACTTCAGTTGAACTTTATAGCATCGCTAGAGGGGGGCAATTGATCATTCCTTGCTAGTGATGTCCGGTTCATGAACGAATCGTTCATTTGAATCGATTCAGTTCACTGAACCGGAGGAGTCGATTCCTCTGACTGAGCTGATCCGAGTGAAACAGCTCAGTCTGACCCAGCACACAATAGCAGAGCTGCTGGCAGCAGGGAGGGGACTCGGGAGGAGTGTAATCTGATCCTAGAGTGGAAGCTGGTTCTGCCAGCCCCTCCCCTCCCCGCCGACCAACCAATCAGAGCTGAGGCAATGCAAGCACTAGCAGCTCTGAGTCACTGACACAAGTACAGTGAGTCTAAGAAAGAATGGAATGAGTCACAGGTTAAAATAATCTAAAGATCCGACTAAGGGCTCTTGCACACATGCGTTCTTTTCTTCCGGCATTGAGTTCCGTCTTTGGGGCTCTATGCCGGAAGAATCCTGATCAGTTTTATCCTAATGCATTCTGAATGGAGAGAAATCCGTTCAGGATGCATCAGGATGTCTTCAGTTCTGGACCGGAACGTTTTTTGGCCGGAGAAAATACCGCAGCATGCTGCGCTTTTTGCTCCGGCCAAAAATCCTGAAGACTTGCCGCAAGGCCGGATCCGGAATTAATGCCCATTGAAAGGCATTGATCCGGATCCGGTCTCAAGCTAAACGTCGTTTTGGCGCATTGCCGGATCCGACGTTTAGCTTTTTCTCAATGGTTACCATGGCTGCCGGGACGCTAAAGTCCTGGCAGCCATGGTAAAGTGTAGCGGGGAGCGGGGGAGCAGCATACTTACCATCCGTGCGGCTCCCGGGGCGCTCCAGAGTGACGTCAGGGCGCCCCAAGCGCATGGATCACGTGATCGCATGTCACGTCATCCATGCGCATGGGGCGCTCTGACGTCATTCTGGAGCGCCCCGGGAGCCGCGCGGACTGTAAGTATACCGCTCCCCCGCTCCCCGCTCCTACTATGGCAACCAGGACTTTAATAGCGTCCTGGCTGCCATAGTAACACTGAAATTCTTTCAGTACACTTGCGTTTTTCCAGATCCGGCGTGTAATTCCGGCAAGTGGAGTACACGCCGGATCCGGAGAATGCAAGTGTGAAAGAGGCCTTAGTGACTCATTCGATTCTTTGAGTTAAAAGAGCCACGAGTCAGACTCTAGAACAGTTTACACTGAGGCTGATGCTTTTGTTGCAGCAGTGATAAGATTAAGGGACAGGAGCAGAGAGATAAGAGAAGTGATAGATGACAGTGAAGACCACGCGATCTGTTGCTCAGAAGCCATGAGATTGTAAGGCTACTTTCACACTAGCGGCAGGACGGATCCGACAGGCTGTTCACCCTGTCGGATCCGTCCTGCCGTTATTTCGCCGGACCGCCTCTCCGTCCCCATTGACTATAATGGGGACGGGGGTGGAGCTCTGGCGCAGCACGGCAGTGCATGGCTAAAGGTCCAACAGTGTGTCCAACTTTTTAGTCCGGCGGCCTCTCACCGCGAACTGCCGTGCTGCGCCGGAGCTCCACCCCCATCCCCATTATAGTCAAAGGGAACGGAGTGGCGGCAGGACGGATCCGACAGGGTGACAATCTCTCTTCAGGTTTATTAGAAAATCGTGCACAGATTGCGCACTAGTTATTTTCCTGAGTGATGTCTGTGTGGACTGTGGGGACTATTTTATTATCAGCCAGTGTTACTGTTATCAACTTAGCACATACAGTTTTCCCTGTGCATTCACTTCACTTGGTTGTACTGCTGTCAGACTGCTGTCACTGTGGGGGACAATGCATTGCATGCACAACAGACAACAATGCACAGCACACAGCTCCTGAGTCCTCCTGTTCGCTTCCCTTCATTCCTGACTCACTCAGTCAGAGCTCAGACAATGTACCAAGAGCCGACTCAGCGAGTCAGCAAGTGAATCGAAACATCCGCGCATGCGCACCACCTAAGCTCTTCAGTCAGTAGACTCAGCAAGTGAACCGAAGATCCGATTCATGAATCAGTTCATTTGAATGAGCTGATTCAAATGAACTGATTGATCTGAAAGATCTGAACTTCCTATCTCTATTTCTTTCCCGACCCCACCCCCCGCTCCGCTGATTCCCGTATTATACCTGGTATACCGGCTTCGGCTGCATTCCCCTTTAAAAGTCTCTGAGCCGCTGTGCAGCGGAATGTAGCTGCGCAGCGGCAGGTGACGTCAGACGCTGTCCGCTGCCTGCTGCCGCCTCATGCCGTGACGCCGCCTTCAGATTAGTGCGCCGCAGCCTGCCTGCCACTGCCAGACACAGTCAATTCTGGTTTGCAGGCTTGCAGCCAGGCGCGGCGGCAGGAACTTCTGTTCTGGCCTCTGAGAGTGGGACTGAAATCGAATCTGGAAAGAATTGTGGTGGAAGCCTGCCCAGCTGCCCTAGTGCCCTCGCCCCTTGCCCCACTTAGCCAGCCCAGGAAGGAGCCAGTGCCGGCTCCATGCTCCACTCCATCACATGTTGGACCGGACGGACTCCAACGATTCATTAAGGTCCATTAGGTTACTTGTTTCCATAAATAATGTTATCATTTTACTGTTAATGGTGGCATACAGTATTTTTTCAAAGCAGAAGACACAGCTAAAAAGCTGGGGCTGGGTGGGCTGGCAAGGGAGGGGTTAATAACAATAAGTGATGGAGGATCCTGGCCCTGTAGGATAATCCAGAAAACAGCTTTGCATTTTACCCCCGAGCAAAGACCACACAACATCGAGCTGCCGAGCCAAGTAGACAGCATAAGGATCAATATGAAAAGAAATAATTTGGAGCCTTTGAAATCGCTCAGCTCAGTATGGCTACTTTCACACCTGCATTTAGGTGCGGAGACGGATCCGCACCTATAATGCAAACGTTGTTATCCGTATCCGTCTGCATAACTAAGTAAAAAAAAAAAGTCGAAGTGTAGGTCAAACAGATCCGTCATAACTTTACATTGAAATTCAATGGGGGACGGATTCGTTTGCAATTGCACCATATTTGTGTCAATGTAAACGGATCCTTCCCCATTGACTTACATTGTAAGTCAGGACGGATCCGTTTGGCTCCGCACGGCCAGGTGGACACCAAAACGCTGCAAGCAGCCCCCAGAGCGGAACGGAGGCGGAACGGAGCCAAACGGATGCATTCTGAACGGATCCTTATCCATTCTGAATGCATTGGGGCAAAACTGATCTGTTTGGGGCCGCTTGTGAGATCCCTGAAACAGATCTCACAGGCGGACCCAGAAACGGCAGTGTGACAGTCGCCTGTGCCGCATACTGCGCTGAGCGATTTCAAAGGCTCCAAATTATTTATTTTCATATTGATCCTTATGTTGTCTACTTGGCTCGGCAGCTCTATGTTGTGTGGTCTTTGCTCGGGGGTAAAATGCAAAGCTGTTTTCTGGATTATCCCACAGGGCCAGGATCCTCCATCACTTATTGTTATTAACCCCTCCCTTGCCAGCCCACCCAGCCCTATTTAGCTTTGTGTTAAGCTTTTAAAAAAATGTTTAGGCCATGAAGGGGTTAATTAAGTGTTGGAGGGGGTGGGGGGTGTTATTGTGCATATTGTGTTTGGGATCCATTTAACAAGTTTGACCAGTTGGGTTTGAGAGTGGTTTGTGTCATCCACAGATCCCCCATAACAGTTTGTCATCCACAGATCCCCCATAACAGTTTGTCACCCACAGATTCCCCCATAACAGTGTGTCACCCACAGATTCCCCCATAACAGTGTGTCACCCACAAATTCCCCCATAACAGTGTGTCATCCACAGATCTCCCATAACAGTGTGTCACCCACAGATTCCCCCATAACAGTACGTCATCCACAGATCCCCCTATAACACTGTAACAGTAAACCTTGTGCTTTTAAGGTGTTTTTTCTTAAATGTGCCAGGGGAAGATTGCTAGGGCAGATTAGAACAGGTAGTGTAGTTAGTGTTAGGGTAGGTTCCTGCTTAAAAGAGTCTACCTTGTCGTGGTAGCAGGCTTCATATTATTTGGTCAAAAATGAATTCCTTACTGAAATCGCTGATTATCACTTTTTACTGTCTTTGTAGTTGTAAAAAAATAATGAAATTGGGGGTAGGTCCTTGGGGGTGGAGGGGAGGTGGAGTCAGGATGGATTCTAAAGGGGCGGGGTAGGAGGGGGGGCCCAGGCATTGAGCTGTGTAAGTGGCCCCAAAATTTCTGATGGCAGCCCTGGTAACACATATTTAAAACTCAAAAAGGATCCTTTGGAGGATTTCCATGGGAAGGAATACTGTCAGAGAGGTTTGGATGTAAACATATTATCGAAACAAGAACATGATTTTATCTTGGGCACGCAGCGAAGACTTCCGGTCTTTTACTGCCTACCCAAGATCCACAAGGACGTGAAAGAATCCCCTGGCTGCCCTATACTATCAGGGATAGGATTGCTAACGTCCAATCTTTCAAAATATATCAATACTCTTTTACAACCTGTAGTTAAAAAGATGAGTTCCTACATCAAGGACACAACACATATAATACAGACCCTTGAAAATTTAGAAATCCAATCAGACTGGATTATGGGGACACCCAGTCCCTATATACAGTCATAGACCATCAACAAGGGATGTAGGCTATTAAATCCCAATTGATACAAGATGGTTCAATGTATTTATCACAAATTGACTTTTTAGTTGAAGGTATAGGTTATATTTTAAATCACAATTCTTGTTACTTTGAGGGGGATTTTTTTCTCCAGAAACGGGGCACCGCCATGGGGACTAGGTTTGCCCCCAGCTACGCCAACTTGTTACTGGCAGATTGGGAGCAAACCTCCATTGGGCCTAGTCTGGGGGCGGGCCTGGCCCTATGGCGGTGCTATATTGATGATGTAATATTTATCTGGAGAGGTACAGAGGAGAAATTGTGGGAGTTTTTGAAGCAAATAAACAACAATACACGGAACTTGCTTTTTACATCGAATGTTAACAAAATGTACACAGAATTTTGGGATTTACAAATCTCCAGACAGGATAGAAAATACATCTGTAGCACCTTTCAGAAACCAATGTCCAAAAATAGCTTCATACTCTTTTCTAGTTGCCACCTTCCAAGTTGGCTAATAAATATTCCAGTTGCACAATTCCGCCGGATTTAAAGGAACTGTACTGAAAACAGTAAATTTGTAGAAGAGGCTATAAGAATGAAAGACCAACTTTTAAATAAGGAATATCCCAAGGAAATTGTTAACAGTGGATTAGTCTGGGTTAAGAGATTAGAAAGACAGACTTTCTTTTCCGACGTTTTGGATAAAAATAAAAATGAAAATAAAAATACAATACAAAAAGAAACAGAATTGAGAGTTATCCTACCATTTAATGCACACTATAAGAAAGTCCAATATATTTTAAAACAACATTGGCACTATATATTAGATGACAAAATAATAGGACACCTATTTCCAAAGTCACCTTTGGTCTCTTTTACGAAAGTGCCTAATCTAGGCCTCAAAATAGCTCCTTCCATCAAACAACAAAAAAGTAAGAAAATTTCTATGTTCCAAAGTTGGACAAAAATTTATGGTTTCTTTAGGTGTGGGTGGCGCATTGCCTGTAAAAACACAATATTTCCTAAAAAAACATTAAAAGTGTCATCTACACAGAACTCATTTTCCTGGAAGATTAGGGACAGTCTATCTAGCAACTCCTCCAGTGTCATCTACATCATTCAGTGCGCTTGTCAGAAGCAATATATTGGACGTACTAAACGACCATTAAAAACAAGAATATCCGAGCATATGACTATGATTAAGAATGGGTTCGACAAACACTCTTTGTCGAGACATTTTAGGGAGGTCCATAACAAAGACCCCACCAAACTGACATTTGCGGTACTGGAGAAGGTGGATCAACACTGGAGGGGTGGCGATCACATTCACAGAATGTCTAGGATTGAGTCTAGATGAATTTTTGAATTCGGCAGTTTACTTCCAGCAGGCCTCAATGCCGAATTAGAGATCTTCAGCTTTTTGTGAGTGAGAGATGGGCGCCAGCCTCCGACGGGAGATCGTAGATCTGTTAATGGTACCTGCGATGTCCCTTTCAAAATTCTATACTCCCACATTTGTGTACTTGTACATTATTTTTTATCATTTATTTTTTAATCATATTTCCATATATTTATATATATATATATATATATATGTAGCAAAAAGATGAGGCAGCACTCCGACATAAGGTGAAAGAAATCGTGGATCCTTTTTTCCCCTCTGCAACGTTTCAACCGCTCATTGCGGTCTTTATCAAGGCATGATGCTTGATAAAGACCGCAATGAGCGGTTGAAACGTTGCAGAGGGGAATAAAGGATCCACGATTTCTTTCACCTTATGTCGGAGTGCTGCCTCATCTTTTTGCTACTTAGATCTACGTATAGCCGTCTGAGCCTGCGGTTTTGAGGATATTTTTGCACCCGCCACAATTTTTGTCTTGTGCTGCTGGTTCTCTCTTCTCTTTTTTGTTATATATATATATATATATATATATATATAGCATTTTTATCTATTTTGGAAATCTCTAAGAAATAGGAATGAATTTAAACTTTTTTGGAACATTGAAATGAAGTGTAATTCCAATCCAGCAGTTTGGGTTATAAAAAGGTATCTCTCAATAAAAGCGCATAAAAAAACGCATAAAAATCGCAATGGATCGAATGTGTCCTTTTTCGAGATCCTCTGTTCCAGGATTTACCCACTACCATGTAGAGTATAAATAATGGAGTCTAAGCATATGGAGTATAACCACTGAGGAAAAGGTCAGCAAGACCTTCGAAATGCGTCTGGTGCTGTATCCTAAAGTTTTCAAAGACTCCATAATTACACTAAGCATGGCCATGCGATAAAAACTCTACAAACGATCTTTCAGCCATATTACAGAACATAACGGGAGAAGAGGCGTGGCCCATGATTTTGCATCTAGGTTCCCGCAAGAACCACACACTGAGCCACATACAGAGGATTCCGAACAACTATATGAGAGTCGGACCCCACCACACTTGATCGATTCGCTCCAAGTGCGCACACCAGCCAGTGTGAAGATTATACGCCATCAGGTGGGGTGAGTGCTCAGTGAGCAATATTTCCTTATCCGCATGTCGACTCTTTAGTGCGGCTACAAACCCTCTCAGCTCGCAGTCCTGACATAACTGCAGGCAAGATATAACGCTATACCAGAGTAGCTGTGCAAGTAGCTGTATATAGGCTGATATAATAGTTCTGAAAAATCCAGCGATAATACTGCCATACAGTATCTGATGCGTTATTAAGGACACGATTTGGAACAATTTTACCACATGACAGGAGGCTTCGTATTTTGCATTAAACTCTCTTTACTTACTCCACAGCAGTAAAGAAACAGTTAAAACAGTAACCAATCAAAATGCAATAGGAGGTAATATATTCTGAGCCGTGAGACTCCTCCTCCTCTTTCTTTACTGCTCCATCAGACAGACAGGTCAGAGTTTCTGCTCTCCCAATTATAAGGCTTTTGGGGTTACGTATTTCCATTTGAATGTTTTTCTATCTATCCTTGTGGTAATATTTAATGTCTACTACTACATTTTGGGGGGTTTGTGGCTCAAGCAAAAAATTTTCTCCTCAGTTTGGTCTCCCGTCCCTGTCTGGCCTTCTCACTCGGACGTGGAGGATAAGCTTTACTAGCCAATTTATTTATTTATTTATTTACTAGCACCCCCCCCCCCCAAAGGATTATGGTAAGGGGTAACGTTCACCCCATCTGCGAATATCGCGTCGCGATTTTTTTGCCGCGAATTTTCGGCCAAAAATTTTCGCCGCGCATTTTTCGGCGAAAATTTTCGCCACGCATTTTCGCTCGCGGCAACGGCGGGAATTATACTCGCATCTCGCGAGAACTGTGGCCGCTATTTTGGATAGAGACTCCATGTCCTCAGTGCTCGGTTTTTGCGGTAAGTCCATTACAACCATTTCCTCTTACTATTTGATATTGTGCTCCGTGTCAGAGCCCTCACTGTGTCTCTCCTCCTTCACAGCTCGGATTGCATAAGCCTGTCAGACGACCAGGCAGGGCTCTCAAATCTGTGGCCGTTTGTCCAGGCCTCACCACTGCAGGGTTCATTCCCTGGGCTTTGGGGTGTCGCCCCGAAATTGCTGCTGCTACAGAGGTGTCAGACATACATCCTCTATTCCTGGGTGCTGCCCAGTGTAAAAATCCCAATTTACCCTGCTGGGGTTATAGGTACTGCTGGTACCATCTCTATACATCCTCTATTCCTGGGTGCTGCCCAGTGTAAAAATCCCAATTTACCCTGCTGGGGTTATAGGTACTGCTGGTACCATCTCTATACATCCTCTATTCCTGGGTGCTGCCCAGTGTAAAAATCCCAATTTACCCTGCTGGGGTTATAGGTACTGCTGGTACCATCTCTATATACTTTATACTACCCTGTGCCAGGGTGTTGTTGGACAATGGACCAGAACGCTGCACAGCTTCAGGCCATGATTAATGAGGCAGTTGCTGCCTCGATGGAGAAGGCTTTCTCCAGAATTCTGACGGCGGCTGATGGGCCAGATGACCTCGCTGAGGTCCCGCAACAGGACTACGATTCCGAGGCTTCGGAGTCACAGGTTCGTGCCGACTCTCGGCCACAAAAACGCCATTGGAAAGGAGAGAAGGGCTCTGCTAATCCGGACAGGGGCAAGGCCCCCGCCAAGCGCGACAAACCGTCTCCTCTCGCTCCCTCGCCTGAACATCAATACTCCTCGGACGAGGAGGATAAGCTTTCTCCGTCCATGAATATTCTGGACTTGTGGCAGGCCGCGGACTCCGACGTTCCGGAGGACGCCTGGGGCTCAGATGAGGGCGCGTTTTCCGGTGACCAAAAGGGCACCTTTCTCGAAACCGCCCAGCTACCCGACGACTCGGCGCCACTGCTGGAGGATGAGGAAACCATCCTGGACCCCTCCGGCCAACGTCTCTTCGATCCGAGAAACATCCGTCATCCACGTTCTGGGAACTGGACGCCTCCGGATCACCTCGCAAAGTTTATGCACCTATGGCTACGCAAACCTATGGACAAAACGATTCGCAACCGTTTACGATCCGAATGCCCTCGCCCTCTGTTACCCGACTTCGTGGCGCAAACTCCGGAGTTCGACCAGATCATGACCACCTTTATGTCTAGGGGTGGTCAGGACCCTCGCAAAGGGGTTGAGAAGGCATTCCACGGCGTGCAGGATAAGCTGTTGGACTCCATTGGTCCACTTTCCCGCATTTTGTATTTGGCGGATGATGCCCTAGCGCGATCAGAGGAGTTTGACGCTAATATGGTTCGTGAATGGGCTCACGACATTAGAGAATGGGCTCAACGGTGCTTCTGCTTTGTAGGCAACGCCAACGTAGCCCTCTCTTCTGAGAGGAGGAAAGCAGCATTACTCCGTCTTGACGGAAAATTGGTGGAATTGGGCACCAAAGAACTAGGACCTCTGGCACAGGGCAAGCTATTTGGTGAGACTTTTCTGAAGGAGCTCAATAGACATGTGAATGTCTTTACCTCGCTTAACAAAGCACAGACCTCCATGAAGCGGGTCTTCCGAGCCAACTCCCAAAGGGGTGTTTTTGGAAGGGCTGGCCGCCACAGAGGCCGAGCAGCCAGCCGATTCTGGCCTTCGGGCCCCAGTTCTCAAAGGCCTCAACCGTTCTACCCAGAAACAGGCTATAGACAGCCTTTCTCCTTCACCAGAGGAGCCGACAGAGGTCGTGGATCACGTGCCCGGGGCAGGGCTCGCTTCAACTCCATCGGTAAGTCGTCACTGGTTGCAGGTACCTCTTCTCACTCATACAGCAGGTCGTATTTCCCTTTGTTTTCAGAACTGGGCGGCTATATCGTCGGACACATGGATACTCCAGACGGTGCAGGGTTACGTCATAGACTTCGTGGGACGTCCAGACCAGTCGATCCTGCCGCATCCTTTTCTCTGCTCCGCAGAGGACTACAGGTTAATAGCAAACGAGCTACTAGACCTCCACTCCAAGGGTGCGGTGGAGCCCGCACACGATCAGGGAGGCTTTTTCAGCAATCTTTTCTTGGTGAAGACAAAGACCGGGGATTTCAGACCAGTCTTAAACTTAAAAAAGCTCAACTCCTACGTGCGATACAGGCACTTCAAGATGGAGGGCATACACCTTCTGAGGGACCTCCTTCGAGACGGAGATTGGTTCACGAGACTGGACCTCAAAGACGCGTACTTGTCGGTACCGGTCCACTCGACCTGCCGACGTTTCCTCAGATTCCTGTGGCAAGGTCGACCATGGCAGTTCACGTGCCTCCCTTTCGGCCTCAGTTCAGCCCGTGGTGTTTCACCAAGTTGCTGAAGCCTGTGGTCGCACATCTTCGTGCTCAAGGGATTCGGTGCATTATATACCTGGACGACCTGCTTCTGTTTTGCGACGACAGGTCCGGACTGACTCGGCACACACGTTTTACCGTCGACTTCCTGACCTCCCTAGGGTTCGTGGTGAACTTCTTGAAGTCGGAGTTGTCCCCGACTCAGACTGTCCAGTTTCTGGGATTCGAGATAGACTCCAGGTCCAGCACACTACGCTTATCAGCGACGAAGATCGCGGCTATCAAGAAGGAATTGCGTAGAGTCATCCGCTGCTTCTCCATTCCACTCCGTACTCTGGCTCGGATCGTAGGTCTACTATCCGCTTCCATTCAGGCCATTTCTCCCGGGACCGTTGGAACGGCCGAGCCATCTTCGGGAGCTCTCCCGACGTCGTTTTGGAGTCGGACGCCAGCCTTTGGGGCTGGGGCGCGACGGGCGGAGGCAGATCAACACGAGGCGCCTGGACCGCTCAAGAGAGTCTTCTCCACATCAACTGCCTGGAACTGTTGGCGGGGTCGTTCGCTATCCGCAGTCTGGAGAAGGACAAGTCACATTGCTGTATTCTCTTGCGGATGGACAACATCTCGGCGGTCCGCTAGATCAACCGCCTGGGCGGAGCCCGTTCCCGTCTACTGTCGGAGGTGACGAAGGAGATCTTCGACTTCTGCCTTCCCTGCAACATTTCACTCAAGGCAGAATACCTTTCAGCATGATCGCACGGACAATTCAATTCCTGAGGAATCAACGCATTTCTCTCCTGCTCGTCGCTCCGCTTTGGCGGAATCAACCGTGGTTCCCGGACCTTCTGGAGCTCTCCTACATCGATCCGTTGCTTCTACCGTCTTTCCCGATGCTCCTCACAGACCAGAAAGGGAATCCGCATCCCCTGGTAATCGAGGGCCGTCTCCTTCTGGTGGCTTGGGCTCTTTCCGGGGAGCCTGGCAGACCAGCGATTTATCGCAGGCAGCTAGAGACCTCATATGGGACTCCTGGGCTCCTGGAACTAGAAGATGTTACTTATCAGCTTGGGGTTCCTGGTCCTCTTGGTGCTGTGAACGGGACTTCGATCCATTTACGGCACCTGTGACCGCCATATGGAATTTTCTGTCACATTTGTTCTCTTTGGGCCGCTCCTATCGTTCTCTCAACGTGGTGCGCTCCGCTATTTCGGCGGCGCATGTTCCCTCTCTTGGTATCCCAATCGGTAGGGATCCACTTGTTTGCCGTTTACTTAGGGGTATAAGGTTGCAGAGACCTCCGGACCCCAGATATTCTCGGCTCTGGGATGTGGCCTTGGTTCTTCAGTTTCTGAGAGATTGGCCGACTAATACCTCCCTCTCTCTAAGACAACTGTCGGCCAAGTTGACTTTGTTACTTTGCCTCGTTTCCTTTCGTCGAGTTTCGGACGTACGGGCTTTCGACGTCGACGCCTTTTCGGTCTCTCCGGAGGGAGTTACCTTTCGGGTGTCTAGACGTACCAAGTCCAACTCTACGTCGGTCTTTTATCCCTTCTTTGCCTCAGAACCGCAACTTTGTGTCGTTTCTACCCTTACTCGGTACGTTGAGGTCACTTCCGCGCTTCGAACTTCTGCCTCGGGACAGCTTTTGATGTCCTACCGAACGTTCCCGTCTCAACTACTACACTCGCCAGGTGGATACGGTGGCTTCTGTCTCCGGCGGGCGTGGACCCCTGTTTTGGGGCACATTCAGTTCGTGGGGCGGCTGCTTCCTCGGCCTTCTCGGCAGGCGCTTCTCTGACAGACATCCTACATTCGGCGGACTGGTCGAGGGAGTCTTCCTTCAGGACATTCTACTTTCGTCCAAGCACGGGGGCGGCTATGTGTCTTGTGAATCAGCGTTAAAAATGCAAAATACGAAGCCTCCTGTCATGTGGTAAAATTGAAGATTATGCTAGCGCTAGTGTACTTATAATCTTAATTTTAGTAATGACAGGAGGCGAGTATTTTCCCACCTCTTTCCCACCCTTGGTAAGTGCTCGTGGGTAAGTATATGGTTTCACTCCCTTTTGCGTTTTAGCAGCCAAGATCCTTTTAAGTGATGTCATTTACTGTCATTTTATGTGGGTCATGCCTGCAAGCAGGTTCAGTTTCGGTTCCTAACCCATTTCACATTGTTTTTCAGTATAAATGCTTGAGGTTTCCGGTCCAACTTCAGGGAGTTTCTTCGTGTCGATCGGACTTCGTCTCACGGAGATCTGAGTGCGGACAGAAGGTCTTTTGATTCCGGTTACAGTTCACTCCGGATTTTCTTTATGCTTTACAGCTACAGGACAAGGAGTTCGTTCGGTGGTTCGTGGTTTAAGAGTAGGGATGAGCGAACTCGAACTGTATAGTTCGGGTTCGTACCGAATTTTGGGGTGTCCGTGACACGGACCCGAACCCGGACATTTTCGTAAAAGTCCGGGTTCGGGTTCGGTGTTCGTCGCTTTCTTCGCGCTTTTGTGACGCTTTCTTGGCGCTTTTTGAAAGGCTGCAAAGCAGCCAATCAACAAGCGTCATACTACTTGCCCCAAGAGGCCATCACAGCCATGCCTACTATTGGCATGGCTGTGATTGGCCAGAGCACCATGTGACCCAGCCTCTATTTAAGCTGGAGTCACATAGCGCCGCCCGTCACTCTGCTCTGATTAGCGTAGGGAGAGGTTGCGGCTGCGACAGTAGGGCGAGATTAGGCAGATTAACTCCTCCAAAGGACTTGATTAACTGATCGATCTGCAGCTGTGGATCATTGAGCTGCTGATCCTCAATTGCTCACTGTTTTTAGGCTGCCCAGACCGTTTGTCAGTCACATTTTTCTGGGGTGATCGGCGGCCATTTCGTGTCTTGTGGTGCGCCAGCACAAGCTGCGACCAAGTGCATTTAACCCTCAATGGTGTGGTTGTTTTTTGGCTAAAGCCTACATCAGGGTGAAGCTGTCACACCAAGTGCATTTAACCAGCAATAGTCTGTTCATTTTTTGGCCATATACAAAATCAGGGGCAAGCTGCGCCTGTCACCAAGTGCATTTAACCCTCAATGGTGTGGTTGTTTTTTGGCTAAAGCCTACATCAGGGTGAAGCTGTCACACCAAGTGCATTTAACCAGCAATAGTCTGTTCATTTTTTGGCCATATACTAAATCAGGGGCAAGCTGCGCCTGTCACCAAGTGCATTTAACCCTCAATGGTGTGGTTGTTTTTTGGCTAAAGCCTACATCAGGGTGAAGCTGTCACACCAAGTGCATTTAACCAGCAATAGTCTGTTTATTTTTTGGCCATATCCCAGTCTAATTCTGTCACTAAATCCATACCGGTCACCCAGCGCCTAAATACTAGGCCTCAAATTTATATCCCGCTAAATCTGTCCTTAGTGCTGTAGCTGGGCGAGTTATTTAGTGTCCGTTCAAGCACATTTCTTGTTCTGGGTTGAAATACAATTCCCAATTTAGCAATTTCATAATTTAGTGGTTTCTGCTATATCAGAGCTATTTGAAATCTATCCCTAAAAGGGTATATAATATTCAAGGTGCACATTGGGTCATTCAGAATAACTTCACACACACCCGCTACTGTGTATTTCCAAGTCTAATTCTGGCACTAAACCCATACCTGTCACCCAGCGCCTAAATACTAGGCCTCAAATTTATATCCAGCTAAATCTGTCCCTAGTGCTGTAGCTGGGCGAGTTATTTAGTGTCCGTTCAAGCACATTTCTTGTTCTGGGTTGAAATACAATTCCCAATTTAGCAATTTCATAATTTAGTGGTTTCTGCTATATCAGAGCTATTTGAAATCTATCCCTAAAAGGGTATATAATATTCAAGGTGCACATTGGGTCATTCAGAATAACTTCACACACACCCGCTACTGTGTATTTCCAAGTCTAATTCTGGCACTAAACCCATACCTGTCACCCAGCGCCTAAATACTAGGCCTCAAATTTATATCCCGCTAAATCTGTCCTTAGTGCTGTAGCTGGGCGAGTTATTTAGTGTCCGTTCAAGCACATTTCTTGTTCTGGGTTGAAATACAATTCCCAATTTAGCAATTTCATAATTTAGTGGTTTCTGCTATATCAGAGCTATTTGAAATCTATCCCTAAAAGGGTATATAATATTCAAGGTGCACATTGGGACATTCAGAATAACTTCACACACACCCGCTACTGTGTATTTCCAAGTCTAATTCTGGCACTAAACCCATACCTGTCACCCAGCGCCTAAATACTAGGCCTCAAATTTATATCCCGCTAAATCTGTCCTTAGTGCTGTAGCTGGGCGAGTTATTTAGTGTCCGTTCAAGCACATTTCTTGTTCTGGGTTGAAATACAATTCCCAATTTAGCAATTTCATAATTTAGTGGTTTCTGCTATATCAGAGCTATTTGAAATCTATCCCTAAAAGGGTATATAATATTCAAGGTGCACATTGGGTCATTCAGAATAACTTCACACACACCCGCTACTGTGTATTTCCAAGTCTAATTCTGGCACTAAACCCATACCTGTCACCCAGCGCCTAAATACTAGGCCTCAAATTTATATCCCGCTAAATCTGTCCTTAGTGCTGTAGCTGGGCGAGTTATTTAGTGTCCGTTCAAGCACATTTCTTGTTCTGGGTTGAAATACAATTCCCAATTTAGCAATTTCATAATTTAGTGGTTTCTGCTATATCAGAGCTATTTGAAATCTATCCCTAAAAGGGTATATAATATTCAAGGTGCACATTGGGTCATTCAGAATAACTTCACACACACCCGCTACTGTGTATTTCCAAGTCTAATTCTGGCACTAAACCCATACCTGTCACCCAGCGCCTAAATACTAGGCCTCAAATTTATATCCCGCTAAATCTGTCCCTAGTGCTGTAGCTGGGCGAGTTATTTAGTGTCCGTTCAAGCACATTTCTTGTTCTGGGTTGAAATACAATTCCCAATTTAGCAATTTCATAATTTAGTGGTTTCTGCTATATCAGAGCTATTTGAAATCTATCCCTAAAAGGGTATATAATATTCAAGGTGCACATTGGGTCATTCAGAATAACTTCACACACACCCGCTACTGTGTATTTCCAAGTCTAATTCTGGCACTAAACCCATACCTGTCACCCAGCGCCTAAATACTAGGCCTCAAATTTATATCCCGCTAAATCTGTCCTTAGTGCTGTAGCTGGGCGAGTTATTTAGTGTCCGTTCAAGCACATTTCTTGTTCTGGGTTGAAATACAATTCCCAATTTAGCAATTTCATAATTTAGTGGTTTCTGCTATATCAGAGCTATTTGAAATCTATCCCTAAAAGGGTATATAATATTCAAGGTGCACATAGGGTCATTCAGAATAACTTCACACACACCCGCTACTGTGTATTTCCAAGTCTAATTCTGGCACTAAACCCATACCTGTCACCCAGCGCCTAAATACTAGGCCTCAAATTTATATCCCGCTAAATCTGTCCTTAGTGCTGTAGCTGGGCGAGTTATTTAGTGTCCGTTCAAGCACATTTCTTGTTCTGGGTTGAAATACAATTCCCAATTTAGCAATTTCATAATTTAGTGGTTTCTGCTATATCAGAGCTATTTGAAATCTATCCCTAAAAGGGTATATAATATTCAAGGTGCACATTGGGTCATTCAGAATAACTTCACACACACCCGCTACTGTGTATTTCCAAGTCTAATTCTGGCACTAAACCCATACCTGTCACCCAGCGCCTAAATACTAGGCCTCAAATTTATATCCCGCTAAATCTGTCCCTAGTGCTGTAGCTGGGCGAGTTATTTAGTGTCCGTTCAAGCACATTTCTTGTTCTGGGTTGAAATACAATTCCCAATTTAGCAATTTCATAATTTAGTGGTTTCTGCTATATCAGAGCTATTTGAAATCTATCCCTAAAAGGGTATATAATATTCAAGGTGCACATAGGGTCATTCAGAATAACTTCACACACCCGCTACTGTGCATTTCCAAATCTAATTCTGTCACTAAACCCATACCTGTCACCCAGCGCCTAAATACTAGGCCTCAAATTTATATCCCGCTAAATCTCTCGTTACCGCTGTCCTGTTGTGGCTGGGAAAGTTATTTAGTGTCCGTCAAAGCACATTTTTTGTTCTGGGTTGAAATACAATTCCCAATTTAGCAATTTCATAATTTAGTCGTTTCTGCTATATCAGAGCTATTTGAAATCTATCCCTAAAAGGGTAGATCATATTGAAGGTGCACATAGGGTCATTCAGAATAACTTCACACACACGCTTCTGTGCATTTCCAAGTCTAATTCTGTCACTAAATCCATACCGGTCACCCAGCGCCTAAATACTAGGCCTCAAATTTATATCCCGCTGAATTTGAATACAATACATTGGGCCAAATAATATATTTGTTGTTGTGGTGAACCATAACAATGAGAAAAACATCTAGTAAGGGACGCGGACGTGGACATGGTCGTGGTGGTGTTAGTGGACCCTCTGGTGCTGGGAGAGGACGTGGCCGTTCTGCCACATCCACACGTCCTAGTGTACCAACTACCTCAGGTCCCAGTAGCCGCCAGAATTTACAGCGATATATGGTGGGGCCCAATGCCGTTCTAAGGATGGTAAGGCCTGAGCAGGTACAGGCATTAGTCAATTGGGTGGCCGACAGTGGATCCAGCACGTTCACATTATCTCCCACCCAGTCTTCTGCAGAAAGCGCACAGATGGCGCCTGAAAACCAACCCCATCAGTCTGTCACATCACCCCCATGCATACCAGGGAAACTGTCTCAGCCTCAAGTTATGCAGCAGTCTCTTATGCTGTTTGAAGACTCCGCTGGCAGGGTTTCCCAAGGGCATCCACCTAGCCCTTCCCCAGCGGTGAAAGACATAGAATGCACTGACGCACAACCACTTATGTTTCCTGATGATGAGGACATGGGAATACCACCTCAGCATGTCTCTGATGATGACGAAACACAGGTGCCAACTGCTGCGTCTTTCTGCAGTGTGCAGACTGAACAGGAGGTCAGGGATCAAGACTGGGTGGAAGACGATGCAGGGGACGATGAGGTCCTAGACCCCACATGGAATGAAGGTCGTGCCACTGACTTTCACAGTTCGGAGGAAGAGGCAGTGGTGAGACCGAGCCAACAGCGTAGCAAAAGAGGGAGCAGTGGGCAAAAGCAGAACACCCGCCGCCAAGAGACTCCGCCTGCTACTGACCGCCGCCATCTGGGACCGAGCACCCCAAAGGCAGCTTCAAGGAGTTCCCTGGCATGGCACTTCTTCAAACAATGTGCTGACGACAAGACCCGAGTGGTTTGCACGCTGTGCCATCAGAGCCTGAAGCGAGGCATTAACGTTCTGAACCTGAGCACAACCTGCATGACCAGGCACCTGCATGCAAAGCATGAACTGCAGTGGAGTAAACACCTTAAAACCAAGGAAGTCACTCAGGCTCCCCCTGCTACCTCTTCTGCTGCTGCCGCCTCGGCCTATTCTGCTGCTGCCGCCTCGGCCTCTTCCTCCGCCTCTGGAGGAACGTTGGCACCTGCCGCCCAGCAAACAGGGGATGTACCACCAACACCACCACCACCACCTCCGTCACCAAGCGTCTCAACCATGTCACACGCCAGCGTTCAGCTCTCCATCTCACAAACATTTGATAGAAAGCGTAAATTCCCACCTAGCCACCCTCGATCCCTGGCCCTGAATGCCAGCATTTCTAAACTACTGGCCTATGAAATGCTGTCATTTAGGCTGGTGGACACAGACAGCTTCAAACAGCTCATGTCGCTTGCTGTCCCACAGTATGTTGTTCCCAGCCGGCACTACTTCTCCAAGAGAGCCGTGCCTTCCCTGCACAACCAAGTATCCGATAAAATCAAGTGTGCACTGCGCAACGCCATCTGTGGCAAGGTCCACCTAACCACAGATACGTGGACCAGTAAGCACGGCCAGGGACGCTATATCTCCCTAACTGCACACTGGGTAAATGTAGTGGCAGCTGGGCCCCAGGCGGAGAGCTGTTTGGCGCACGTCCTTCCGCCGCCAAGGATCGCAGGGCAACATTCTTTGCCTCCTGTTGCCACCTCCTCCTTCTCGGCTTCCTCCTCCTCTTCTTCCACCTGCTCATCCAGTCAGCCACACACCTTCACCACCAACTTCAGCACAGCCCGGGGTAAACGTCAGCAGGCCATTCTGAAACTCATATGTTTGGGGGACAGGCCCCACACCGCACAGGAGTTGTGGCGGGGTATAGAACAACAGACCGACGAGTGGTTGCTGCCGGTGAGCCTCAAGCCCGGCCTGGTGGTGTGTGATAATGGGCGAAATCTCGTTGCAGCTCTGGGACTAGCCAATTTGACGCACATCCCTTGCTTGGCGCATGTGCTGAATTTGGTGGTGCAGAAGTTCATTCACAACTACCCCGACATGTCAGAGCTGCTGCATAAAGTGCGGGCCGTCTGTTCGCGCTTCCGGCGTTCACATCCTGCTGCTGCTCGCCTGTCTGCGCTACAGCGTAACTTCGGCCTTCCCGCTCACCGCCTCATATGCGACGTGCCCACCAGGTGGAACTCCACCTTGCACATGCTGGACAGACTGTGCGAGCAGCAGCAGGCCATAGTGGAGTTTCAGCTGCAGCACGCACGGGTCAGTCGCACTACAGAACAGCACCACTTCACCACCAATGACTGGGCCTCCATGCGAGACCTGTGTGCCCTGTTGCGCTGTTTCGAGTACTCCACCAACATGGCCAGTGGCGATGACACCGTTATCAGCGTTACAATACCACTTCTATGTCTCCTTGAGAAAACACTTAGGGCGATGATGGAAGAGGAGGTGGCCCAGGAGGAGGAAGAGGGGTCATTTTTAGCACTTTCAGGCCAGTCTCTTCGAAGTGACTCAGAGGGAGGTTTTTGGCAACAGCAGAGGCCAGGTACAAATGTGGCCAGCCAGGGCCCACTACTGGAGGACGAGGAGGACGAGGATGAGGAGGAGGTGGAGGAGGATGAGGATGAAGCATGGTCACAGCGGGGTGGCACCCAACGCAGCTCGGGTCCATCACTGGTGCGTGGCTGGGGGGAAAGGCAGGACGATGACGATACGCCTCCCACAGAGGACAGCTTGTCCTTACCCCTGGGCAGCCTGGCACACATGAGCGACTACATGCTGCAGTGCCTGCGCAACGACAGCAGAGTTGCCCACATTTTAACCTGTGCGGACTACTGGGTTGCCACCCTGCTGGATCCACGCTACAAAGACAATGTGCCCACCTTACTTCCTGCACTGGAGCGTGATAGGAAGATGCGCGAGTACAAGCGCACGTTGGTAGACGCGCTACTGAGAGCATTCCCAAATGTCACAGGGGAACAAGTGGAAGCCCAAGGCCAAGGCAGAGGAGGAGCAAGAGGTCGCCAAGGCAGCTGTGTCACGGCCAGCTCCTCTGAGGGCAGGGTTAGCATGGCAGAGATGTGGAAAACTTTTGTCAACACGCCACAGCTAACTGCACCACCACCTGATACGCAACGTGTTAGCAGGAGGCAACATTTCACTAACATGGTGGAACAGTACGTGTGCACACCCCTCCACGTACTGACTGATGGTTCGGCCCCATTCAACTTCTGGGTCTCTAAATTGTCCACGTGGCCAGAGCTAGCCTTTTATGCCTTGGAGGTGCTGGCCTGCCCGGCAGCCAGCGTTTTGTCTGAACGTGTATTCAGCACGGCAGGGGGCGTCATTACAGACAAACGCAGCCGCCTGTCTACAGCCAATGTGGACAAGCTGACGTTCATAAAAATGAACCAGGCATGGATCCCACAGGACCTGTCCGTCCCTTGTCCAGATTAGACATTAACTACCTCCCCATAACCATATATTATTGGACTCCAGGGCACTTCCTCATTCAATCCTATTTTTATTTTCATTTTACCATTATATTGCGAGGCTACCCAAAGTTGAATGAACCTCTCCTCTGCCTGTGTGCTAGGCCTAAATATATGCCAATGGACTGTTGCAGTGGTGGGTGACGTGAAGCCTCATTCTCTGCTATGACATGCAGACTAATTCTCTGCTGACATGAAGACAGATTCTCTGTTACGGGACCTCCCTCCTCTGCCTGGGTGCTGGGCCTAAATATATGCCAATGGACTGTTGCAGTGGTGGGTGACGTGAAGCCTGATTCTCTGCTATGACATGCAGACTAATTCTCTGCTGACATGAAGACAGATTCTCTGTTACGGGACCTCTCTCCTCTGCCTGTGTGTGTGCTGGGCCTAAATATATGCCAATGGACTGTTGCAGTGGTGGCTG
The DNA here is from genome assembly GCF_014858855.1 of Bufo gargarizans. Lineage (NCBI taxonomy): Eukaryota > Metazoa > Chordata > Amphibia > Anura > Bufonidae > Bufo > Bufo gargarizans. The sequence goes on along the minus strand of NC_058083.1, from coordinate 369,738,611 downwards.
ACGTGAAGCCTCATTCTCTGCTATGACATGCAGACTAATTCTCTGCTGACATGAAGACAGATTCTCTGTTACGGGACCTCCCTCCTCTGCCTGGGTGCTGGGCCTAAATATATGCCAATGGACTGTTGCAGTGGTGGGTGACGTGAAGCCTCATTCTCTGCTATGACATGCAGACTGATTCTCTGCTGACATGAAGCCAGATTGTCTGTTACGGGACCTCCCTCCTCTGCCTGGGTGCTGGGCCTAAATATATGCCAATGGACTGTTGCAGTGGTGGCTGACGTGAAGCCTCATTCTCTGCTATGACATGCAGACTAATTCTCTGCTGACATGAAGACAGATTCTCTGTTACGGGACCTCCCTCCTCTGCCTGGGTGCTGGGCCTAAATATATGCCAATGGACTGTTGCAGTGGTGGCTGACGTGAAGCCTCATTCTCTGCTATGACATGCAGACTAATTCTCTGCTGACATGAAGACAGATTCTCTGTTACGGGACCTCCCTCCTCTGCCTGGGTGCTGGGCCTAAATATATGCCAATGGACTGTTGCAGTGGTGGGTGACGTGAAGCCTCATTCTCTGCTATGACATGCAGACTGATTCTCTGCTGACATGAAGCCAGATTGTCTGTTACGGGACCTCTCTCCTCTGCCTGTGTGCTAGGCCTAAATATATGCCAATGGACTGTTGCAGTGGTGGCTGACGTGAAGCCTCATTCTCTGCTATGACATGCAGACTGATTCTCTGCTGACATGAAGCCAGATCGTCTGTTACGGGACCTCTCTGCTCTGCCTGTGTGCTAGGCCTAAATATATGCCAATGGACTGTTGCAGTGGTGGGTGACGTGAAGCCTCATTCTCTGCTATGACATGCAGACTGATTCTCTGCTGTCATGAAGCCAGATTGTCTGTTACGGGACCTCTCTGCTCTGCCTGTGTGCTAGGCCTAAATATATGCCAATGGACTGTTGCAGTGGTGGGTGACGTGAAGCCTCATTCTCTGCTATGACATGCAGACTGATTCTCTGCTGACATGAAGCCAGATTGTCTGTTACGGGACCTCTCTCCTCTGCCTGTGTGCTAGGCCTAAATATATGCCAATGGACTGTTGCAGTGGTGGCTGACGTGAAGCCTCATTCTCTGCTATGACATGCAGACTAATTCTCTGCTGACATGAAGCCAGATTGTCTGTTACGGGACCTCTCTCCTCTGCCTGGGTGCTGGGCCTAAATTTATGACAATGGACTGTTGCAGTGGTGGCTGACGTGAAGCCTGATTCTCTGCTATGACATGCAGACTGATTCTCTGCTGACATGAAGCCAGATCCTCTGTTACGGGACCTCTCTCCTCTGCCTGTGTGTGTGCTGGGCCTAAATATATGCCAATGGACTGTTGCAGTGGTGGCTGACGTGAAGCCTCATTCTCTGCTATGACATGCAGACTGATTCTCTGCTGACATGAAGCCAGATTCTCTGTTACGGGACCTCTCTCCTCTGCCTGTGTGTGTGCTGGGCCTAAATATATGCCAATGGACTGTTGCAGTGGTGGCTGACGTGAAGCCTCATTCTCTGCTATGACATGCAGACTAATTCTCTGCTGACATGAAGACAGATTCTCTGTTACGGGACCTCCCTCCTCTGCCTGGGTGCTGGGCCTAAATATATGCCAATGGACTGTTGCAGTGGTGGCTGACGTGAAGCCTCATTCTCTGCTATGACATGCAGACTAATTCTCTGCTGACATGAAGACAGATTCTCTGTTACGGGACCTCTCTCCTCTGCCTGGGTGCCGGGGCCTAAATATCTGAGAATGGACTGTTCCAGTGGTGGGTGACGGGAAGCCAGATTCTCTGCTATGGAACCTCTCTCCAATTGATTTTGGTTAATTTTTATTTATTTAATTTTTATTTTAATTCATTTCCCTATCCACATTTGTTTGCAGGGGATTTACCTACATGTTGCTGCCTTTTGCAGCCCTCTAGCTCTTTCCTGGGCTGTTTTACAGCCTTTTTAGTGCCGAAAAGTTCGGGTCCCCATTGACTTCAATGGGGTTCGGGTTCGGGACGAAGTTCGGATCGGGTTCGGATCCCGAACCCGAACATTTCCGGGATGTTCGGCCGAACTTCTCGAACCCGAACATCCAGGTGTTCGCTCAACTCTATTTAAGAGACATTGACTTTAGTTTGTCCAGTTTTTCTGATGTCGCATGCGAAAGAGGAGGACGAGTCTCACGGCTCAGAATATATTACCTCCTATTGCATTTTGATTGGTTACTGTTTTAACTGTTTCTTTACTGCTGTGGAGTAAGTAAAGAGAGTTTAATGCAAAATACTCGCCTCCTGTCATTACTAAAATTAAGATTATAAGTACACTAGCGCTAGCATAATCTTCAATTATTTCCTTTCCTGCAGGAACCCTTCCTTGCACGTTCCCTTAGAGTGAGATTTTATTCCATCGTTGCTCATTTTAATCAACTCTTGCTTATTTTATTGTTGCTATTTTATATGCATTTTAATGTTAATGAAGTGTAATAAATATTCCGCCCGTTCCATGATGTTTTGAGTGCTTGCCCATCTACGTTTTAGATCATGCTGTTATTCCAAAAACACCCTTTTTGGTCAAAAAAACTTAATTTGTGGCCTTGTCTGCATCTGTCAGTGTGAGATACACGCTTTAGATACTGCTGTGCTATTCTGGTATTAAAAAAACAAAAATTTTGGGCATCTATACGTTGCTGCATCTATACGTGTGAAATTCAAGCGTTATATACTGCTGTCATATTCTGTTAGTAAAAAAAAAACACCCATTTTGGGCAAAGTACTTAATATTGCAGCCTTTGCTGCATCTGTGATTGTTAAAAACAAGCTTGAAATACTTCAATAATTTTCTGGGCTTTAAAAAACACCCATTTTGGGCAAAGTACTTAATATTGCAGCCTTTGCTGCATCTGTGATTGTTAAAAACAAGCTTTAAATACTTCAATAATTTTCTGGGCTTTAAAAAAACACCAATTTTTTATAAAATCCTCCATCTGGGGCATCTGCCGCATTAGTCAGTGTGCAATTTAAGCTAGAAATACAGCTATAATTTTCTGGGTTTTAAACACCCTTTTTGAGCAAAATGCAAAATTTTACAGCCCTTGCTGCATCTGTACGCGTGAAATTTAAGCGATATATACTGCTGTCATATTCTGTTATTCAAAAAACACCCTTTTTGGGCAAAATACTTAATTTGCGGCCTTGTCTGCATCTGTCAGTGTGAGATACATGCTTTAGACACTGCTGTGCTATTCTGCTATTAAAAAACACCTATTTTGGTCAATAAACTTAATTTTGCAGCCTTTGCTGCATCTGTCATTGTGAGATACACCCTTTAGATACTGTTGTTCTATTCTGCTATAAAAAAAACACCTATTTAGGGCAAAAATCTTAATTTTGAAGCTTTTGTTGCATCTGTCATTGTGAGATACACCCTTTAGATACTGTGTACACCCATTTTGGGCAAGATCCTAAATTTGAGAAATATGAGGAGAGCGTCAAATAAGGGACATGGCCCCGGTCGTGATGCTGCTGGTGGAGCTCCTGTTGCAGGGAGAGGACGTGGTCGATCTGTGCCCGCTAAACGCACAAGTGAAACACCTTCCTCAGGTGCGAGTAGGCGACAGAACCATCAGCGTCATTTGGTAGGGCCTAATGTGGCTCTACGAATAATGAGGCCAGAACAAGTACAGGTGATAGTAGATTGTGTTGCTGACAGTGCCTCCAGTTCATTTACATTGTCTACCACCCAGTCTGCTGCTGAAAAATCAGAGTTGGCACCTGCAGCCGATCAGTCTTTCACCTCACCCCCTTGCAAATTAGCCAAGCAGTCTGAGCCCCAAATCATGCAGCATTCCCTTCTGCTTTTTGATGACTCTGCTAGCAGGCTTTCCCAGGTCTATCCACCTAGCCCTGCCCCAGAAGTGGAAGAGATTGAGTGCACCGATGACCAACCACTTATGTTTCAAGATGAGTACATGGGAGGACTACCGCAGCACATCTTGGATGATGGCGAAACACAGGTGCCAACTGCTGTGGCTTTCAAAAGTGTGCAGGCCGACAAGGACGGCATGGGTGAAGACTGGGTGCAACATAGAATCAAAGTCAATCGAGTGACCTGTGTAGTTTGGAGGAATTGGCGGTGGTCGCACAGAGCCACCAGCACAGCATAAGAGGGGGCAGGGTGCAAAAGCGGAACGGCCGTCCCCTAGACAGTACGCCTGCTACTGCCCACTGCTGCTAGGGACCGAGCACACCAAAGCCAGCTCCAAGGAGTTCCCTGGCGTGACAGTCCTTCAGACAATGTGCTGACAACAAGACACGAGTGGTTTGCACGTTGTGCAATCAGAGCCTGAAGCGATGCATAAACTTTCTCAACCTGAGCACAACCTGCATGACCAGGCATCTAAGTGCAAAGCATGAGCTGCAGTGGTGTAGACACCTCAAAAACCAAGAAAGATCTCTGGCTCCTCCTGCTTCCTAAAATTCTACTGTACAGAGCCCCCATATAAAATAGCCCTTCTGTGTGGCCTCAGTAGATGCCCCTATAGTGCCCCCAATAATGTGCCAGTAACAAGAGCAACCCCCCTAATAATGTGCCAGTAATAACGGCCCCCCATCATGTGCCCGTAATTAGAGCCCCCCATCATATGCCAGTAATAACAGCCCCCCATCATGTGCCAGTAATAACAGCCCCCCCATCATGTGCCAGTAATAACACCCCCCTCAATATGTCAGTAATACCAGCCCCCATGTGCTAGTAATAACAGCCCCCCCAATGTGGCAGTAATAACAGCCCCACCAATGTGCCAGTAATAACAGCCCCCCCCCCAATGTGCTAGTAATAGCCCCCCAATGTGCCAGTAATAACAGCCCCCTAATGTGCCAGCAAAAGTATTGCATATATATATATATATATATATATATATATAAAAAAAAAGAAAAAAAGAAAAAGAAAAAAGATGAGCAGCACACAAATCACAGGGGTGCAATTCCTTGAAGCAGACCACGGACTTGATCCAATTTAGTATATGTATAGAAAAATCCAAGGCAGCACACAAATAACGGTGAAAAAATAGGGTGTTTATTTCCCCATGTGTAGACAGCAACGTTTCAGCTCTCTCAATGGAGCCTTTGTCAAGCCATAGCAGTCAGTGCAAACTCAGGTGTTTAACCGCCTCCAGACCGCCTAACTGTGTGCGCGCGTTCACAGGAAATCACGGCTCTCGCGATATGACGCGTATATGCGTCACTCTGCGCAGAGCTGCCGCCGAGACTACACCCCCCTGTCACTTACTAACCCCTTATGAACCCCTGATCACCCATGATCACCCCATATAGACTCCCTGATCACCCCCCTGTAAGGCTCCATTCAGACGTCCGTATGATTTTTACGGATCCACGGATACATGGATCGGATCCGCAAAACACGTACAGACGTCTGAATGGAGCCTTACAGGGGGGTGATCACCTCATATACACTCCCTGATCACCCCTGTCATTGATCACCCCCCTGTAAGGCTCCATTCAGACGTCCGTATGTGTTTTGCGGATCCGATCCATGTATCCGTGGATCCGTAAAAATCATACGGACGTCTGAATGGAGCCTTACAGGCAGGTGATCAATGACAGGGAGGTGATCAATAACAGGGGGGTGATCAGGGAGTCTATATAGGTGATCACCCCCTTGTAAGGCTCCATTCAGACATTTTTTTTGCCCAAGTTAGCGGAAATTTTTTTTTTTTTTTTTTTGGGGGGGGGGGGGGGTTCTTACAAAGTCTCATATTCCACTAACTTGTGTCAAAAAATAAAATCTCGCATGAACTCACCATACCCCTCACGGAATCCAAATGCGTAAATTTTTTTTTACATTTTATATTCCAGACTTCTTCTCACGCTTTAGGGCCCCTAAAATGCCAGGGCAGTATGAATACCCCACATGTGACCCCATTTCGGAAAGAAGACACCCCAAGGTATTCTGTGAGGGGCATATTGAGTCCATGAAAGATTGAAATTTTTGTCCCAAAGGGAGACTTTGTGAGAAAATACAAACAAAAAATCAATTTCCGCTAACTTGTGCCAAAAACATAAATAAAAATATTCTATGAACTCGCCATGCCCCTCATTGAATACCTTGGGGTGTCTTCTTTCCAAAATGGGGTCACATGTGGGGTATTTATACTGCCCTGGCATTTTAGGGGCCCGAAAGCGTGAGAAGAAGTCTGGGATCCAAATGTCTAAAAATGCCCTCCTAAAAGGAATTTGGGCCGCTTTGCGCATCTAGGCTGCAAAAAAGTGTCACACATGTGGTATCGCCGTACTCAGGAGAAGTTGGGCAATGTGTTTTGGGGTGTCATTTTACATATACCCATGCTGGGTGAGATAAATATCTTGGTCAAATGCCAACTTTGTATAAAAAAATGGGAAAAGTTGTCTTTTGCCAAGATATTTCTCTCACCCAGCATGGGTATATGTAAAATGACACCCCAAAACAAATTCCACAACTTCTCCTGAGTATGGCGATACCACATGCGTGACACTTTTTTGCCGCCTAGGTGGGCAAAGGGGCACACATTCCAAAGAGCACCTTTAGGATTTTACAGGTCATTTTTTACACATTTTGATTTCAAACTACTACGCACACATTAGGGCCCCTAGAATGCCAGGGCAGTGTAACTACCCCACAAGTGACCCCATTTTGGAAAGAAGACACCCCAAGGTATTCCGTGAGGGGCATGGCGAGTTCCTAGAATTATTTTTTTTTTGTCACAAGTTAGCGGAAAATGATGATTTTTTCTTTTTTCTTTTTTTTTTCTAACAAAGTCTCATATTCCACTAACTTGTGACAAAAAAAAAAAATTCTAGGAACTCGTCATGCTCCTCACAGAATACCCTGGGGTGTCTTCTTTCCAAAATGGGTTCACTTGTGGGGTAGTTATACTGCCCTGGCATTTTAGGGGCCCATATGTGTGAGAAGTAGTTTGCAATCAAAATCTGTAAAAAATGACTGGTGAAATCCGAAAGGTGCTCTTTGGAATGTGTGCCCCTTTGCCCACCTAGGCTGCAGAAAAGTGTCAGATCTGGTATCGCCGTACTCGGGAGAAGTTGGGGAATTTGTTTTGGGGTGTCATTTTACATATACCCATGCTGGGTGAGAGAAATATCTTGGCAAAAAGCAACATTTCTCATTTTTTTATACAAAGTTGGCATTTGACCAAGATATTTATCTCACCCAGCATGGGTATATGTAAAATGACACCCCAAAACACATTCCCCAACTTCTCCTGAGTATGGCGATACCAGATGTGTGACACTTTTTTGCAGCCTAGGTGTGCAAAGGGACCCACATTCCAAAGTGCACCTTTCGGATTTCACCGGTAATTTTTTACAGATTTTGATTGCAAACTACTTCTCACGCATATGGGCCCCTAAAATGCCAGGGCAGTATAACTACCCCACAAGTGACCCAATTTTGGAAAAAAGACACCTCAGGGTATTCCGTGAGGGGCATGGTGAGTTCCTAGAATTTTTTATTTTTTGTCACAAGTTAGTGGAATATGAGACTTTGTAAGAAAAAAATTAAATAACTCACTATGAACTCACTATGCCCATCAGTGAATACCTTAGGGTGTCTACTTTCCGAAATGGGGTCATTTGTGGGGTGTTTGTACTGTCTGGACATTGTAGAACCTCAGGAAACATGACAGGTGCTCAGAAAGTCAGAGCTGCTTCAAAAAGCGGAAATTCACATTTTGTACCATAGTTTGTAAACGCTATAACTTTTACCCAAACATATTTTTTTTATCAAAGACATGTAGAACAATAAATTTAGCGAAAAATTAATATATGGATGTCGTTTTTTTTTTTGCAAAATTTTACAACTGAAAGTGAAAAATTTCATTTTTTGCAAAAAAATCGTTAAATTTCGATTAATAACAAAAAATGTCAGCAGCAATGAAATACCACCAAATGAAAGCTCTATTAGTGAGAAGAAAAGGAGGTAAAATTCATTTGGGTGGTAAGTTGCATGACCGAGCAATAAACGGTGAAAGTACTGTAGTGCAGAAGTGTAAAAAGTGGCCTGGTCATTAAGGGGGTTTCAGCTAGGGGGGTTGAAGTGGTTAAATAGCATACATAATTACTGTGTGAATTACATGATTATACAAAAAATTACATGATTATACAAGAAATGTTTACAAAAATTCATCATAGTTATCCGAATTCATAACATGTGTTTAAAATCAACCACCTACACAATTCATATCCGTGTTCACAATTGTGATATTAGACAACATCCATAACCCAGTTAATTATGATGTGTATAAATAATTCATAATAATTACATGCGGGTGCCCATAATTGTGTAATTTTAGAACAAATTCATGGATATCTCACATACTGAAGGAGAGCAGGAATCGTTCGGCGTCCGGAAACTATACAGGCGCATGCGCGGGACTTCACTAGTACCGCGAGACTACCTGTAATGAACAGAGATCCGAGACCCACAACCAAGATGGCCACGCACAGACAGAGGCGCACTGCACATGTCCATTCCCGACCCCGGGCGGAACCAACAAGGCAGGCATGACGATCATGTGCCCTATCACATGATATAAACATACCACCACGTCATGGACTATTATCGATCCAAGGATACGAATACTATATCATCGCAGAGCAGGGGTCCAGCAGTTTCTTATAAAACAGTGGCACACACCACCTATATATATTACCACCTAATCCCAATATTCGACAAAAATTATTTTTCTCCCGTCCATGTGGTTCATACATACACATAACTACCTCCCAAGTCTGCAGTCTTCAATTGGGCCCAATCGGAGATCACAGGCATATGCGGCAGCTGCAGACAAGGACGCCATCCATAGGTGGCTCCAAGTCGCAGTTGCCCCAAGGGAGAATACGTCAATACATCCACTCAGCACATGTGTCATGCCACCGGCCCTTTCCCAGCCACCTGTCAATCAGGAAGAATCTTGCCCAAGATCGCCATCATGCCGCGCCCCCTCCACGGTTCCAGGTCTCAGATATCCACCCATACAATATATATTATATTATTATACAAATATCAGAACATAGCCGCTAAAAAATGCCAGTAGATCCTGCCTTCTTCCAGTATTCCCAGAGATGATCCAATTGTAGAGCTTAACTTTATATTCATCTGCAAAAAATAGAGACAATATTACTATTCATTATCATTAAATAATTGCACTTAAATACAGCCTTACACTCAAGACAAGTAGAATTTCTCAGAACCCCACATTGAATATACAACACAAAAAGAAAAAGAAAAAGAAAAAACGGGGATCACCTACAGTCATGACATACTATGCAGGAAGGGAAGGGAAACATAAGACAAGACTGAGAGAGTCAAACTACCCTAAAATCCACATTGAGCCCCGTTGGTTTGAGAGTTTTGAGCTAAAAAATCCAATAGAGCTCTCTTCTTTTGAGGCGTATGGTCCTGTCCCCACCCCATCTGGGTAAGGGCACTTGTTCAAGAATTCTAAACTTTAAATCTCGCTCTACATGGCCTGCTTCTGTAAAGTGCTTAGGCACAGGTAAGTCCAGCCTCTTCTTTCTGATGGTATATCTGTGCTGGTTTAATCTGGTTTTGAGATCCCAGGTTGTTTCCCCAACATACCATAATCCACAAGGACATGATAATAAATTAATAGCATAAGTTGAGTCGCATGTCAAATACTGTTTAAAGCGAACTGTCTTCCCAGTGGCTAGATTCAAAAATGACTCACCCCTCAACATGTATGGGTAATTCACACAATTGTGACACGGATAGCAGCCCTTCCGAGTAGAGCCAAAATACGTGCCACAGTCAATCCTAGTAGATCCCACATCAGATCTCACTAGTTTGTCTCCCAAGTTCCGGCTTCTCCAGAAGGAGCACAGTGGGGGAACTTTGAATTCTTCAACCTTGTCGAAACCACTGGCTAAAATCGACCAGTGTTTCCTGACAATAGAAGAAACCTGTGGGCTGCTATTACAATAATCCGTAACCAGAGGTATTCTTGGTATAGACTTTCTAGATCTTGCATGGTCTCCATCTCTCATCCTCACTTTCGTCTTCTGAATTCTATCTAAAACAAGCTTGTTGGGGTAACCCCTCGCCCTAAATTTACTGGCCATTTCAGATAAGCGCTGGTCCCGCACTGGGCCCTCTCCAACTATCCTGGCTACACGTAACATCTGACTTAGGGGAAGAGATTCAATCATCGGCCTAGGGTGGTGGCTCTCATATCTGACCAGGGTGTTTTTGTCCGTGGACTTAACATAGAGGTCGGTGACCAGGGTATCCCCCTGAATCATTACCTCCGTATCGAGAAATTGCAATTTTTCTTGAGAGTACATCACAGTGAATTTGACACTAGGGTCAATGTAATTCAGGAATGAGTGGAAAGCCATGAGGTCCTCTGTGGCGCCCACCCATATCAAAAACACATCATCTATATAGCGCCACCACCCCAGCACATGGCTGAAGTGGCGACACCGATAGATGTACGAATCCTCCAAATGTGTCATATATATGTTTGCATAGGTGGGCGCCACATTGGACCCCATCGTGGTCTCCCTTAATTGTACATAATAATCATCCCGAAATAAAAAGTAATTCCTACATAAAATGAATCTCAATAAACCATGTAGAAATATTCTACATTCCTCTGTATAATATGTCCGGAGGAGACATAGTTCTACAGCATGCAGACCCAATTCATGTTCAATTGACGTGTACAGACTGCACACGTCAAACGAAACAAGAATAGCTCCATCTGGGACCCTCAAATCCTTGATCTTCTCCCAAAAATCATTTGTATCTCTGATATAAGATCTAGCGGAAACCGCGAACGGTCGCAGAATCTTATCCATAAAAATAGCCGGGTTGCAAAACAGAGACCCCTGCCGGATACAATCGGCCGGCCGGGGGGGGCTCGCAAGTTCTTGTGTATTTTTGGGAGAGTATATAGTATAGGGGTTATTGGTTTTTAACATAACAAATAACTATGCAATTTCTCATCTATAATGCCACCATGTTTGGCCTGTCTTAACATATCTCCAAGTTCCCTTAACAGATTAAATTTTGGTCATTGGAGACCCTTTGATATACTTTATTATCGGCCAGTTGTGATAAAATTTCTTGCACGTAATGATCTGTGTCCATTACCACAACCCCACCACCTTTGTCGGCGGACTTGATGGTGAGGCTGTGGTCCGCAGACAGATCATTAACGGCCTTAATATCTTCAATGGTCAAGTTACCATGGCTCAATGAATTCACCAACATGTCTTGTTTAAGTTTTTCTATGTCACGCCCAACCGCCAGAGTGAAGGCCTCAATAGCAGGATAGTGTGACACCGGATTGAAATCACTCTTTAAAAACTGTCCCGTACCCTGTAAACTCAATTCACTAGATCTCATATTATCAATCACAGGTCTGTCAGGTTGCTCAGACGCCCATACTTTCAATCTAATCATGCGATAAAATCTTTGTAGATCTAGTTCTACATTAAACCAATTGGTTTTGGCAACTGGGCAAAAAGACAGACCCTTATTTAAAACATGAATCTGAGCATCAGTTAGTGTGGTTGAAGAGATGTTTACCACTGTGCTTTCTTCTTTTCTTTCACATTCCTTGGCCTCTGGGACCTCAGTGTCTTTTCTCTTTCTCCACTTGTACTGGCGCCGTCCACCCCGCCGGAGTCTCCTGGACTTGTGCTCTGTTTCGGAAAAGGAGGACAGGGGACTCTGGTATTGGAAGAAAACGCAGTATACTTATCCCTTGCAGCTCAATTTAAATTTCTACTCTCGCCCACCATGGTTCCATATTTTTTATCACTCAATGGTCTCCAGTTCTTTATTGAATCCCCTTCCACAGCAGCTGGTATTCAGACCATCGTTGAACAATTGCAAGCTCTGCTACCCACTGAAGAATTTGATAGCTATATGTCAACTAGTTCACAAATTTTTGATAAATTTAAAAGTGACCTCCAGGCCAAAAAAAGAAATAAATTGTCCAGGGATGTGGATGACTATGCCACAGGATATGTATATAATTGGCAAGGGGATTCAAGAAAGAACCGGAGACCATTGAGTGATAAAAAATATGGAACCATGGTGGGCGAGAGTAGAAATTTAAATCGAGCTGCAAGGGATAAGGATACTGCGTTTTCTTCCAATACCAGAATCCCCTGTCCTCCTTTTCCAGAACAGAGCACAGGTCCAGGAGACTCAGACGGGGTGGACGGCGCCAGTACAAGTGGAGAAAGAGAAAAGACACTGAGGTCCCAGAGGCCAAGGAATGTGAAAGAAAAGAAGAAAGCACAGTGGTAAACATCTCTTCAACCACACTAACTGATGCTCAGATTCATGTTTTAAATAAGGGTCTGTCTTTTTGCCCAGTTGCCAAAACCAATTGGTTTATTGTATAACTAGATCTACAAAGATTTTATTGCATGATTAGATTGAAAGTATGGGTGTCTGAGCAACCTGACAGACCTGTGATTGATAATATGAGATCTAGTTAATTGAGTTTACAGGGTACGGGACTGTTTTTAAAGAGTGATTTCAATCCGGTGTCACACTATCCTGCTATTGAGGCCTTCACTCTGGCGGTTGGGCGTGACATAGAAAAACTTAAACAAGACATGTTGGTGAATTCATTGAGCCATGGTAACTTGACCATTGAAGATATTAAGGCCGTTAATGATCTGTCTGCGGACCACAGCCTCACCATCAAGTCCGCCGACAAAGGTGGTGGGGTTGTGGTAATGGACACAGATCATTACGTGCAAGAAATGTTATCACAACTGGCCGATAATAAAGTATATCAAAGGGTCTCCAATGACCAAAATTTAATCTGTTAAGGGAACTTGGAGATATGTTAAGACAGGCCAAACATGGTGGCATTATAGATGAGAAATTGCATAGTTATTTGTTATGTGAAAAACCAATAACCCCTATACTATATACTCTCCCAAAAATACACAAGAACTTGCGAGCCCCCCCTGGCCGGCCAATTGTATCCGGCAGGGGGTCTCTGTTTTGCAACCCGGCTATTTTTCTGGATAAGATTTTGCGACCGTTCGCGGTTTCTCGCTAGATCTTATATCAGAGATACAAATGATTTTTGGGAGAAGATCAAGGATTTGAGGGTCCCAGATGGAGCTATTCTTGTTTCGTTTGACGTGTGCAGTCTGTACACGTCAATTGAACATGAATTGGGTCTGCATGCTGTAGAACTATGTCTCCTCTGGACAAATTATACAGAGGAATGTAGAATATTTCTACTTGGTTTATTGAGATTCATTTTATGTAGGAATTACTTTTTATTTCGGGATGATTATTATGTACAATTAAGGGAGACCACGATGGGGTCCAATGTGGCGCCCACCTATGCAAACATATATATGACACATTTGGAGGATTCGTACATCTATCGGTGTCGCCACTTCAGCCATGTGCTGGGGTGGTGGCGCTATATAGATGATGTGTTTTTGATATGGGTGGGCGCCACAGAGGACCTCATGGCTTTCCACTCATTCCTTAATGACATTGACCCTAGTGTCAAATTCACTGTGATGTACTCTCAAGAAAAATTGCAATTTCTCGATACGGAGGTAATGATTCAGGGGGATACCCTGGTCACCGACCTCTATGTTAAGTCCACGGACAAAAACACCCTGGTCAGATATGAGAGCCACCACCCTAGGCCGATGATTGAATCTCTTCCCCTAAGTCAGATGTTACGTGTAGCCAGGATAGTTGGAGAGGGCCCAGTGCGGGACCAGCACTTATCTGAAATGGCCAGTAAATTTAGGGCGAGGGGTTACCCCAACAAGCTTGTTTTAGATAGCATTCAGAAGACGAAAGTGAGGATGAGAGATGGAGACCATGCAAGATCTAGAAAGTCTATACCAAGAATACCTCTGGTTACGGATTATTGTAATAGCAGCCCACAGGTTTCTTCTATTGTCAGGAAACACTGGTCGATTTTAGCCAGTGGTTTCGACAAGGTTGAAGAATTCAAAGTTCCCCCACTGTGCTCCTTCCGGAGAAGCCGGAACTTGGGAGACAAACTAGTGAGATCTGATGTGGGATCTACTAGGATTGACTGTGGCACGTATTTTGGCTCTACTCGGAAGGGCTGCTATCCGTGTCACAGTTGTGTGAATTGCCCATACATGTTGAGGGGTGAGTCATTTTTGAATCCAGCCACTGGGAAGACAGTTCGCTTTAAACAGTATTTGACATGCGACTCAACTTATGCTATTTATTTATTATCATGTCCTTGTGGATTATGGTATGTTGGGGAAACAACCTGGGATCTCAAAACCAGATTAAACCAGCACAGATATACCATCAGAAAGAAGAGGCTGGACTTACCTGTGCCTAAGCACTTTACAGAAGCAGGCCATGTAGAGCGAGATTTAAAGTTTAGAATTCTTGAACAAGTGCCCTTAACCAGACGGGGTGGGGACAGGACCATACGCCTCAAAAGAAGAGAGCTCTATTGGATTTTTTAGCTCAAAACTCTCAAACCAATGGGGCTCAATGTGGATTTTAGGGTAGTTTGACTCTCTCAGTCTTGTCTTATGTTTCCCTTCCCTTCCTGCATAGTATGTCATGACTGTAGGTGATCCCCGTTTTTTCTTTTTCTTTTTGTGTTGTATATTCAATGTGGGGTTCTGAGAAATTCTACTTGTCTTGAGTGTAAGGCTGTATTTAAGTGCAATTATTTAATGATAATAAATAGTAATTAGAGTTGAGCGAACACCTGGATGTTCGGGTTCGAGAAGTTCGGCCGAACTTCCCGGAAGTGTTCGGGTTCGGGATCCGAACCCGACCCGAACTTCGTCCCGAACCCGAACCCCATTGAAGTCAATGGGGACCCGATCTTTTCGGCACTAAGGCTACTTTCACACCTGCATTCGATCGGATCCGTTCTAAACGGATCCGCTCATATTAATGCAGACGGTGGCTCTGTTCAGAACGGATCCGTCTGCATTAAACTTAGAAAAATTTTCTAAGTGTGAAAGTAGCCTGAGCGGATTCGTTCCGACTTTACATTGAAAGTCAATGGGGGACGGATCCGCTTGAAGATTGAGCCATATGGTGTCATCTTCAAGCGGATCCGTCCCCATTGACTTACATTGTAAGTCGGAACGGATCCGCTCGCCTCCGCGCGGCAAGGCGGACACCCGATCCGCCTGCCAGCTGAGCGCTGGCAGGCAGATGCATTCTCAGTGGATCCGCCTCCACTGAAAATGCATTAGAACCAGACGGCTGCGTTCAGGGCCGCTCGTGAGCCCCTTCAAACGGAGCTCACGAGCGGACACCTGAACGCAGGTGTGAAAGGAGCCTAAAAAGGCTGTAAAACAGCCCAGGAAAGGGCTAGAAAGGCAGCAACATGTAGGTAAATCCCCTGCAAACAAATGTGGATAGGGAAATGAATAAAAGTAAAAGTTAAATAAATAAAAATTAACCAATATCAATTGAACAGTCCAGTGTCATATATTTAGGCCCAGGCACCCAGGCAGAGGAGAGAGGTCCCGTAACAGAGACTCTGGCTTCATGTCAGCAGAGAATCAGTCTTCATATCATAGGAGAGAATCATGCTTCACGTCACCCAACACTGGAACAGTCTATTGTCAGATATTTTGGCCCAGGCACCCAGGCAGAGGTAAGAGGTCCCGGAACAGAGAATCTGGCTTCATGTCAGCAGAGAATCAGTCTTCATATCATAGCAGAGAATCATGCTTCACGTCACCAAACACTGGAACAGTCCATTGTCAGATATTTAGGCCCAGGCAGAGGAGAGAGGTCCCGTAACAGAGAATCTGGCTTCATGTCAGCAGAGAATCAGTCTTCATATCATAGGAGAGAATCATGCTTCACGTCACCCAACACTGGAACAGTCCATTGTCAGATATTTAGGCCCAGACACCCAGGCAGAGGAGACAGGTCCCGTAACAGAGAATCTGGCTTCATGTCAGCAGAGAATCAGTCTTCATATCATAGCAGAGAATCATGCTTCACGTCACCCAACACTGTAACAGTCCATTGTCAGATATTTAGGCCCAGGCAGTGGCACCCAGGTAGAGGAGAGAGGTCCCGTAACAGAGAATCTGGCTTCATGTCAGCAGAGAATCAGTCTTCATATCATAGCAGAGAATCATGCTTCACCTCACCCAACACTGGAACAGTCCATTGTCAGATATTTAGGCCCAAACACCCAGGCAGAGGAGAGAGGTCCCGTAACAGAGAATCTGGCTTCATGTCAGCAGAGAATCAGTCTTCATATCATAGCAGAGAATCATGCTTCACGTCACCCAACACTGGAACAGTCCATTGTCAGATATTTAGGCCCAGGCAGTGGCACCCAGGCAGAGGAGAGAGGTCCCGTAACAGAGAATATGGCTTCATGTCAGCAGAGAATCAGTCTTCATGTCATAGCAGAGAATCAGGCTTCACGTCACCCAACACTGGAACAGTCCATTGTCAGATATTTAGGCCCAGACACCCAGGCAGAGGAGAGAGGTCCCGTAACAGAGAATCTGGCTTCATGTCAGCAGAGAATCAGTCTTCATGTCATAGCAGAGAATCAGGCTTCACGTCACCCAACACTGGAACAGTCCATTGTCATAAATTTAGGCCCCGGCACCCAGGCAGAGGAGAGAGGTCCCGTAGCAGAGAATCTGGCTTCATGTCAGCAGAGAATAAGTCTTCATGTCATAGCAGAGAATCATGCTTCACGTCACCCAAAATTGGAACAGTCCATTGTCAGATATTTAGGCCCAGGCACCCAGACAGAGGAGATTTACATTCAACTTTGGGTTGCCCCGCAATATAATGGTAAAATGAAAATAAAAATAGGGTTGAATGAGGAAGTGCCCTGGAGTACAATAATATATGGTTAAAGGGAGGTAGTTAATGTCTAATCTGCACAAGGGATGGACAGGTCCTGTGGGATCCATGCCTGGTTCATTTTTATGAATGTCAGCTTGTCCACATTGGCTGTAGACAGGGGGCTGCGTTTGTCTGTAATGACGCCCCCTGCCGTGCTGAATACACGTTCAGACAAAACGCTGGCTGCCGGGCAGGCCAGCACCTCCAAGGCATAAAAGGCTAGCTCTGGCCACGTGGACAATTTAGAGACCCAGAAGTTGAATGGGGCCGAACCATCAGTCAGTACGTGGAGGGGTGTGCACACGTATTGTTCCAACATGTTAGTGAAATGTTGCCTCCTGCTAACACGTTGCATATAAGGTGGTGGTGCAGTTAGCTGTGGCGTGTTGACAAAACTTTTCCACATCTCTGCAGTGCTAACCCTGCCCTCAGAGGAGCTGGCCGTGACACAGCTGCCTTGGCGACCTCTTGCTCCTCCTCTGCCTTGGCCTTGGGCTTCCACTTGTTCCCCTGTGACATTTGGGAATGCTGTCAGTAGCGCGTCTACCAACGTGCGCTTGTACTCGCGCATCTTCCTATCAGGCTCCAGTGCAGGAAGTAAGGTGGGCACATTGTCTTTGTAGCGTGGATCCAGCAGGGTGGCAACCCAGTAGTCCGCACACGTTAAAATGTGGGCAACTCTGCTGTCGTTGCGCAGGCACTGCAGCATGTAGTCGCTCATGTGTGCCAGGCTGCCCAGGGGTAAGGGCAAGCTGTCCTCTGTGGGAGGCGTATCGTCATCGTCCTGCATTTCCCCCCAGCCACGCACCAATGATGGGCCCGAGCTGCGTTGGGTGCCACCCCGCTGTGACCATGCTTCATCCTCATCCTCTTCCACCTTCTCCTCTTCCTCGTCCTCCTCGTCCTCCAGTAGTGGGCCCTGGCCGGCCACATTTGTACCTGGCCTCTGCTGTTGCAAAAAACCTCCCTCTGAGTCACTTCTAAGAGACTGGCCTGAAAGTGTAAAAATGACCCCTCTTCCTCCTCCTCCTCCTCCTCGGCCACCTCCTCTTCCATCATCGCCCTAAGTGTTTTCTCAAGGAGACATAGAAGTGGTATTGTAACGCTGATAACGGCGTCATCGCCACTGGCCATGTTTTTGGAGTACTCGAAACAGCGCAACAGGGCACACCGGTCTCGCATGGAGGCCCAGTCATTGGTGGTGAAGTGGTGCCGTTCCGCAGTGCGACTGACCCGTGCGTGCTGCAGCTGAAACTCCACTATGGCCTGCTGCTGCTCGCACAGTCTGTCCAGCATGTGCAAGGTGGAGTTCCACCTGGTGGGCACGTCGCATATGAGGCGGTAAGCGGGAAGGCCGAAGTTACGCTGTAACGCAGACAGGCGAGCAGCGGCACGATGTGAACGCCGGAAGCGCGAACAGACGGCCCGCACTTTATGCAGCAGCTCGGGCTGTTGTCGGGGTAGTTGTGAATGAACTTCCTGCACCACCAAATTCAGCACATGCGCCAGGCAAGGGATGTGCGTCAAACCGGCTAGTCCCAGAGCTGCAACGAGATTTCGCCCATTATCGCACACCACCAGGCCGGGCTTGAGGCTCACCGGCAGCAACCACTCGTCGGTCTGTTGTTCTATACCCCGCCACAACTCCCGTGCGGTGTGGGACCTGTCCCCCAAACATATGAGTTTCAGAATGGCCTGCTGACGTTTACCCCGGGCTGTGCTGAAGTTGGTGGTGAAGGTGTGTGGCTGACTGGATGAGCAGGTGGAAGAAGAGGAGGAGGAAGCTGAGTAGGAGGAGGTGGCAACAGGAGGCAAGGAATGTTGCCCTGCGATCCTTGGCGGTGGAAGGACGTGCGCCAAACAGCTCTCCGCCTGGGGACCAGCCGCTACTACATTTACCCAGTGTGCAGTTAGGGAGATATAGCGTCCCTGGCCGTACTTACTGGTCCACGTATCTGTGGTCAGGTGGACCTTGCCACAGATCGCGTTGCGCAGTGCACACTTGATTGGATACTTGGTTGTGCAGGGAAGGCACGGCTCTCTTGGAGAAGTATTGCCGGCTGGGAACAACATACTGTGGGACAGCAAGCGACATGAGCTGTTTGAAGCTGTCTGTGTCCACCAGCCTAAATGACAGCATTTCATAGGCCAGTAGTTTAGAAATGCTGGCATTCAAGGCCAGGGATCGAGGGTGGCTAGGTGGGAATTTACGCTTTCTCTCAAATGTTTGCGAGATGGAGAGCTGAACGCTGCCGTGTGACATGGTTGAGATGCTTGGTGACGGAGGTGGTGGTGTTGGTGGTACATCCCCTGTTTGCTGGGCGGCAGGTGCCAACGTTCCTCCAGAGGCGGAGGAAGAGGCCGAGGCGGCAGCAGCAGAAGAGGCCGAGGCGGCAGCAGCAGAAGAGTTAGCAGGGGGAGCCCGAGTGACTTCCTTGTTTTTAAGGTGTTTACTCCACTGCAGTTCATGCTTTGCATGCAGGTGCCTGGTCATGCAGGTTGTGCTAAGGTTCAGAACGTTAATGCCTCGCTTCAGGCTCTGATGGCACAGCGTGCAAACCACTCGGGTCTTGTCGTCAGCACATTGTTTGAAGAAGTGCCATGCCAGGCCAGGGAACTCCTTGAAGCTGCCTTTGGGGTGCTCGGTCCCAGATGGTGGCGGTCAGTAGCAGGCGGAGTCTCTTGGCGGCGGGTGTTCTGCTTTTGCCCACTGCTCCCTCTTTTGCTACGCTGTTGGCTTGGTCTCACCACTGCCTCTTCCTCGGAACTGTGAAAGTCAGTGGCATGACCTTCATTCCATGTGGGGTCTAGGACTTCATCGTCCCCTGCGTCGTCTTCCACCCAGTCTTGATCCCTGACCTCCTGTTCAGTCTGCACACTGCAGAAAGACGCAGCAGTTGGCACCTGTGTTTCGTCATCATCAGAGACGTTCTGAGGTGGTATTCCCATGTCCTCATCATCAGGAAACATAAGTGGTTGTGCGTCAGTGCATTCTATGTCTTCCACCGCTGGGGAAGGGCTAGGTGGATGCCTTTGGGAAACCCTGCCAGCGGAGTCTTCAAACAGCATAAGAGACTGCTGCATAACTTGAGGCTCAGACAGTTTCCCTGGTATGCATGGGGGTGATGTGACAGACTGATGGGCTTGGTTTTCAGGCACCATCTGTGCGCTTTCTGCAGAAGACTGGGTGGGAGATAATGTGAACGTGCTGGATCCACTGACGGCCACCCAATTGACTAATGCCTGTACCTGCTCAGGCCTTACCATCCTTAGAACGGCATTGGGCCCCACCAAATATCGCTGTAAATTATGGCGGCTACTGGGACCTGAGGTAGTTAGTACACTAGGACGTGTGGCTGTGGCAGAACGGCCACGTCCTCTCCCAGCACCAGAGGGTCCACTAACACCACCATGACCATGTCCGCGTCCGCGTCCCTTACTAGATGTTTTCCTCATTGTTACCGTTCACCACAATAAGAAAAATAATTTTTGGCCCAATGTATTGAATTCAAATTCAGGCCTTTTTATTTAGGTACCGTTTTACACTAATAAAGGCACAGCAGTAACGACAGATTTAGCTGAATATAAATTTGAGGCCTAGTATTTAGGCGCTGGATGACAGGTATACGTTTACAGACAGAATTAGACTTGAAAATGCACGGTAGCGTGTGAAGTTATTGTGGATGACCCTATCAGCACCTTGAATCTAATATACCCTTTTAGGGATAGATTTAAAGTGTGTCTGATACAGCAGAAACCACTAAATTAGGAAATTGCAAAATTGGGAATTTCAACCCAGAACAAAAACTGTGCTTTGACGGACACTAAATAACTTGACCAGCTACAGCAATAATTACAGATTTGGATGAATATAAATTTAAGGCCTGTTTTTTTAGGCGCTGGGTGACAGGTATACGTTTACACACAGAATTAGACTTGGAATTGCACAGTAGCATGTGTGTGAAGTTATTGAGAATAACCCTATCTGCACCTTGAATCTTATATACCCTTTTAGGGATAGATTTAAAGTAGGCCTGATACAGCAAAAACCGCTAAATAAGGAAATTGCAAAATTGGGAATTGTATTTCAACCCAGAACAAAAACTGTGGTTTGACGTACACTAAATAACTTGACCAGCCACAGCAATAACCACAGATTTAGATGGATGTAAATTTGAGGCTTAGTATTTAGGCGCTGGGTGAAAGGTATACGTTTACAGACAGAATTAGACTTGGAAATGCACAGTAGCGTGTGTGTGAAGTTATTGAGAATGACCCTATCTGCACCTTGAATCTTATATACCCTTTTAATGAATAGATTTTAAGTAACCCTGATACAGCAGAAACCACTAATTTAGGAAATTGCTAAGTTGGGAATTGTATTTCAACCCTGAACAAAAATATATCCTTTGCCAGACAGCAGACAGTATTACAATTGGCTGGCCACAGCTGAAACACCAGATTTAGGGTACTGCTATTTTGGCAATTGTATTTCACCCCTCAATAAAATAGCAAGCACAGCCAAGCCCCTGATGTAGGATATAGCCAAAAAATAACCACACTATTGATGGTTAAATGCACTTGGTGTGACAGCTTGACCCTGATGTAGGATATAGCAAAAAAACAACCACACTATTGAGGGTTAAATGCACTTGGTGACAGGCTCAGCTTGCCCCTGATGTAGTATATGGCCAAAAAATAACCACACTATTGATGGTTAAATGCACTTGGTGTGACAGCTTGACCGATGTAGGATATAGCCAAAAAACAACCACACTATTGAGGGTTAAATGCACTTGGTGACAGGCTCAGCTTGCCCCTGATGTAGTATATGGCCAAAAAATAACCATACTATTGATGGTTAAATGCACTTGGTGTGACAGCTTGACCCTGATGTAGGATATAGCCAAAAAATAACCACACTATTGAGGGTTAAATGTACTTGGTGGCAGCTTGTGCTGGCGCACCACAGGACACAAAATGGCCGCCGATCACCCCAGAAAAAAGTGAATGAAAAACGCTCTGGGCAGCCTAAAAACAGTGAGCAATTGAATAGCAGCAGTTCAATGATCCACAGCTGCAGATCGATCACTGAATGAAGTCTTTTGGAGGAGTTAATTGCTGCCTAATCTCGCCCTAACGTCGCAGCTGCAACCTCTCCCTACACTGATCAGAGCAGAGTGACGTGCGGCGCTACGTGACTCCAGCTTAAATAGAGGCTGGGTCACATGCTGCACTGGCCAATCACAGCCATGCCAATAGTAGGCATGGCTGTGACGGCCTCTTGGGGCAAGTAGTATGACGCTTGCTGATTGGCTTCTTTGCAGCCTTTCAAAAAGCGCCAAGAAAGTGACGAACACCGAACCCGAACCCGGACTTTTACAAAAATGTTCGGGTTCGGGTCCGTGTCACGGACACCCTAAAATCTATACAGTTCGGGTTCGCTCATCCCTAATAGTAATATTGTCTCTCTATTTTTTGTAGATGAATATAAAGTTAAGCTCTACAATTGGATCATCTCTGGGAATACTGGAAGAAGGCAGGATCTACTGGCATTTTTTAGCGGCTATGTTCTGATATTTGTATAATAATATAATATATATTGTATGGGCGGATATCTGAGACCGGGGAACCGTCGAGGGGGCGCGGCATGATGGCGATCTTGGGCCAGATTCTTCCTGATTGACAGGCAAGGGGCGGTGACATGACACATGTGCTGAGTGGATGTATTGACGTATTCTCCCTTGGGGCACCTGCGACTTGGAGCCACCTATGGATGGCGTCCTTGTCTGCAGCTGCCGCATATGCCTGTGATCTCCGATTGGGCCCAATTGAAGACTGCAGACTTGGGAGGTAGTTATGTGTATGTATGAACCACATGGACGGGAGAAAAATAATTTTTGTTGAATATTGGGATGAGGTGGTAATATACATAGGTGGTGTGTGCCACTGTTTTATAAGAAACCGCTGGACCCCTGCTCTGTGATGATATAGTATTCGTATCCTTGGATCGATAATAGTCCATGACGTGGTGGTATGTTTATATCATGTGATAGGGCACATGATCGTCATGCCTGCCTTGTTGGTTCCGCCCGGGGTCAGGAATGGACATGCGCAGTGCGCCTCTGTCTCTGCATGGCCATCTTGGTTGTGGGTCTCGGATCTCTGTTCATTGCAGGTAGTCTCGCGGTACTAATGAAGTCCCGCGCATGCGCCTGTACAGTTTCCGGACGCCGAACGATTCCTGCTCTCCTTCAGTATGTGAGATATCCATGAATTTGTTTTAAAATTACACAATTATGGGCACCCACATGTAATTATTATGATTATACACATCATAATTAACTGGGTTATGGATGTTGTCTAATATCACAATTGTGAACACAGATATGAATTGTGTAGGTGGTTGATTTTGAACACATGTTATGAATTTGGATAACTATGATGAATTTTTGTAAACATTTCTTGTATAATCATGTAATTTTTTGTATAATCATGTAATTCACACAGTAATTATGTATGCTTTTTAAACACCTGAGTTTGCACTGACTGCTATGGCTTGACAAAGGCTCCATTGAGAGAGCTGAAACGTTGCTGTCTACACATGGGGGAATAAACACCCTATTTTTTCACCGTTATTTGTGTGCTGCCTTGGATTTATATATATATATATATATATATATATACACTTATACTTACCTCAGTGTCAGCGATGTGATGTAGGCCTCTTCCAGCCTGTGTCCCGCGCTGCATGGCTCAGGTGGCGCGATGACGTCATCACGCCGCCTTCGCCGGCCTCTGATAGGCTGCCGGCCTACTGCCTGCAGCCTATCAGAGGAAGGGAAAGGGACACGCCTCTCCCTCCCCTGCCTCAGCACAGCCATCTGTATCGCTGTCCTGAGGTCGGCGATACAGATGACTATGGAGATATGCGCTTCCACAATGGAAGCGTTCATCTCCCTGTGCCCCCCCACAGCTGCCCCCTTCTGCGCCGCCAGCTCGGGGGGGTGCAATTGCCCCGTTTTAACCCCCTGGATCCGCCATTGGCTGTGTCGGCCCCCGGGCGCCCCTGTTGCCATGGCGCCCTGTGCGGCCGCACAGCTCGCACACCCCAAAGGCCAGCCCTGAGCGCAATTGCTCATTGTTGTATTTTGGATATTTCACACTCTTTTGCAGTGTACCCTAATTTAAAAAAAAAAATATATATATTGATATACCACTGCTATACCTAGTAGATAAGTAAAAAAAAAATCACTAATTTGTCAGTTACATTTTCGGGTGAAAATCACAAATTTTGGGGTGTGATATACCGCTGCTATACCTAGTAGATAGGTAAAAAAATAAAAATAAAGTTTGTCTGTTACATTTTCGGGTGAAATTCACAAATATTTGGCTGTGATATACCCCTGCTCTACCTAGTTGACAGCTTAATAAATTTGACAAATTTTTCTGTTACATTTTTCGGGTGGCATTCAACAATTTTTGGCTGTGATAGACCCCTGCTCTACGTATCAGACAGGTTAATACATTTCACAAATTTTTCTGTTACATTCTTAAGTGACATTTTACAATTTTTGCCGTGACTAAACCCCTGCGCTGCATAGGTGACAGGGACCAACATTTTTTAAAATAATCAGTTCCATTGGTGGGTAACATTAACACCATTTCTCGTGATGAAAAAACCCTGCTCTGCATAGGTGACAGGGACTTAAATTTCAAAAAATCATCTTTAATTGGCCCTTTCATTCGATCCTTCCGCTTTAATAACTTGTTCCACATTTCCACTTCATCCCATTGCAGCCATTAACCTCCCTTGGATGAGTATTCCCTTTCTCACGCTCTCTCTCCGGTATGGAACCGTGAGTCGCCGATAACCCTGATCAATATGGTAGGTTTAGAAAAGAATATCGAAAGTTGATATCCAAATGGATCGTGGACATCACAGGGACGTGCGATCAGGCAGAAGTTATCTAGAGTCAACAAAGCGGCAGCAGGGCCTCTCTTGGCTAACGTTTCCAAATCCAAAATACCCCAGTGACATTCCCTATAATTTTTTATTAATCATTCCAATAACAGGGCATTTTAAGTCTTGTATTGTTATTTATTGTCACTACCCCCCGAGTCGGGAGTGGGTAATTTCCACGTGCCCCTCCTTTCCTTCAATTCTTTCATTTTAATAGCTTCTCCCACATTTCCTCTCGATCACAATTAAATTTCATCCATTGATCTCCCTTGGATGTGGTCTCTCTTTCTCACGCTCCCTCTCCGGCAATGAACCCTGCTTCACCACTAACCGTGATCAACATGGTAGGCGCAGAAAAGAACATTGAAAGTTGATAGAGCAGATATCCAATTGGATCATGAACATCACGGGGACGTGCAACATTGTGGGGCAGTGACAGTTTTTTTGGACACCATGTCCCATTTCATGCACCCCTAGAGTAGAAACTCCATAAAAGTGACCCCATCTAAGAAACTATACCCCTCAAGGTATTCAAAACTGATTTTACAAACATCGTTAACCCTTTAGATGTTCCACAAGAGTTATTTGCAAATAGAGATCAAATTTCAGAATTACAATTTTTGGGCAAATTTTCCATTTTAATATTTTTTTTCCAGTTACAAAGCAAGGGTTAACAGCCAAACAAAACTCATTATTTTATGGCCCTGCTTCTGTAGTTTACAGAAACACCCCATATGTGGTCGTAAACTGCTGTACGGGCACGTGGCAGGGCACAGAAGGAAAGGAATGCCATACGGTTTCTGGAAGGCAGATTTTGCTAGACAGTTTTTTTGGGACACCATGTCCCATTTGAAGCCACCCTGATGCACCCCTAGAGTAGAAACTCCAAAAAAGTGACCCCATTTTATAAACTATGGGATAGGGTGGAAGTTTTTTTGGTACTAGTTTAGGGTACATATGATTTTTGGTTGCTCTATATTACACTTTTTGTGAGGCAAGGTAACAAGAAATAGCTTTTTTGGCACAGTTTTTTTTGTTATTTACAACATTCATCTGACAGGTTAGATCATGTGTTATTTTTATAGCGCAGGTTGTCACGGACGCAGCGATACCTAATATGTATACATGTTTTTTATTTATGTACGTTTTACACAATGATTTCATTTTTGAAACAAAAAAATCATGTTTTAGTGTTTCCATAGTCTGAGAGCCATAGTTTTTTCAGTTTGTGGGCGATTATCTTGAGTAAGGTATGATTTTAGCGGGATGAGATGACGGTTTGATTGGCGCTATTTTGGGGTGCATATGACTTTTTGATCGCTTGCTATTACACTTTTTGTGATGTAAGGTGACAAAAAATTGTTTATTTAGCACAGTTTTTATTTTTTATTTTTTTTATGGTGTTCATCTGAGGGGTTAGGTCATGTGATATTATTATAGAGCTGGTCGATACGGACGCGGCGATACCTAATATGTATACTTTTTTTATTTAAGCTTTACACAATAATACCATTTTTGAAACAAAAAAATAATCATGTTATAGTGTCTCCATAGTCTGAGACCCATATATTTTTTTTTTTGGGCCATTGTCTCATTTAGGGGCTAATTTTTTGCGGGATGATGTGATGGTTTGATTGGTACTATTTTGGCGTACATGAGACTTTTTGATCACTTTTATTACCTTTTTTGGGAAGTAAGGTGGGCACAATTTCAATTTCCTCATAGTTTTTTTTTTATGGCGTTCACCATGCGGGGAAAGGAACATAACCGTTTTATAGGTCAGGTCGTTACGGACGTGGCAATACCTAACATGTGTAGTGTATTTTTTTTTAGATTACTTTTTTTTACTTTTTTTTTTTACCCAGAACCACTTGGTTCTTGAAGATCCAGTGGGTCTGATGTCTGATGTACTATATAGTGTATTGTACTGTATTTTACTTACACTTTGTCTGAACAGATCAATG
The DNA here is from genome assembly GCF_014858855.1 of Bufo gargarizans. Classification (NCBI taxonomy): domain Eukaryota; kingdom Metazoa; phylum Chordata; class Amphibia; order Anura; family Bufonidae; genus Bufo; species Bufo gargarizans. The sequence continues at coordinate 369,711,714 of NC_058083.1, read as the reverse complement.
CCTTTAGAACAGATCTGTTCAGCACCATGGACAGCAGTATGCCTGAGAAGGCGTCCTGTTGCCATGGGAACTTTCCCCGTCTGCCACAACTGAGCAGACGGGGAAGGGGAAGGAGGGGAGCTCCCTCCCTCTGTCACCCCATCCTGTCTGGGGGCTGCAAAGGCACAGCAGCCCCCCGATGGGAGAGGGAGGGAGCTCCCTGACTGTTGACCCTGTCCTTACCACGATCCCACCTGCCGGCACTGCCCGCAACCTCCCACATAAAATCATTCAGGGGTGCGGGGGAGGGTGAAAAATCTTTAGTTTGGGCATTTAATACGTTTCTGAACAGAAAATGCAGAAAGCGATGTAAAACGCAGGTCTGAATTGACCCGCGGTTTGCAGCGATCACCGATACGGGTGGGTCACAGGACCCCCCTCGGCATTGACCCTGGGTGCCTGGCTGTGTGTAACCAGACATGGTGACAGTTTAATGCTATGATGAGTATTCTCGCCATGGAGCGCTAAGTAGCAGGTCCTTAACGTGTTAAAGTCATTTCCCTATCCACATTTGTTTGCAGAGCACTTACCATACTCTTAACCACATTTTGATGCCATTTGCAGCCCTCTATCCCTTTCCATGACATTTTTAGAGCCATTTTAGTGCTCAAAAGTTCAGGTCTACATTGACTTTAAAGGGGTTAGGGTTCGGGGTCTAGTTCGGGTCCCAAACTCAAACTTTTTTGTGAAGTTCAGCCGAACCCGTTGAACCCGAACATCCAGGTGTCCGCTCAACTCTACTTATGTTCGTAAGCAAGGATCTGTCTTCTCTTGGCCATAGGAAAAAACGTTTTGTCAGAAGGAATATCTTTAACTAAGACAGGAGCTACAGGCATGCTTCAGGCTGAAACAATGATAATTTGGGCTAGATCTGCATTCTGTTGTGCTGGGTTCAAATTACCATAAAACGGCATCTGCCTTGATGTGCTTCTCCACTGGACAAAGATGCAAAACAAAGTTGAAGCAAAGGCGAAGAATATAGATTGCCTGATGAGAATTAAGTTACTGGACAGTCTAGAGATAGTTCAGATTCTTGTGGTCAATCTATATAAACAGGGGTGACTGGCAACCTCCAGAAAATGTCTCGACCCTGCAAATACAACTTCATGGGGAGCAGCTCAGTCTCTGATGGAATAATTACACTTAGCTTGTGGAGAAAAATAACACAGATAATATTCCTATCACAAATATTTTTCTGCTTCTGCATCCTCAGAGAAGGCATCCCACTCCAAGAAAATTGCTTGGTGATATCGGAGCAATGTAAGATGGTTGGCGGGCAGATGGCCTGTTTAAAGGGTTTCTATCACCTCGTTTTGACATAATTAGCTATCAGACACTAGCGATCCGCTAGTGTCTGCTCTACCAAACAATGCTATTATAATACCTTTGTGTGCAGCCGTTTGCCTAAAAAACGAACTTTTATTGATATGCTAATGAGCCTCTAGGTGCTATGGGGGCGTCTTTTCAGCACCTAGAGGCTCGGTCTACTCACACAAAATGCCGTCCAGCGCGTCCCTCCAGCCCGCCCATCTCCTCTGGAATGCGATCCTCCCTCTGAGCCAGCGGATGAATTCTTGCACCTGCGCCGTGCGCGTCTGTATTCGGCGCAGGCCGATTACATCAGAGTGCTCCGAGGAACAGATGCGCAGGCGCAGTGGAGATGCCGGCGCAGGGAGCATTCAGACAGTCACTGCGCCTGCGCCGAATACAGACGCTTGCGGCGCAGGCACGAGAATTTGTCCGCTGGCTCAGAGGGAGGATCGCATTCCAGAGGAGATGGGTGGGCTGGAGGGACGCGCTGGGCGGCATTTTGTGTGAGTAGACCGAGCCTCTAGGTGCTGAAAAGATGCCCCCATAGCACCTAGAGGCTCATTAGCATATCAATAAAAGTTAGTTTTTTAGGCAAACGGCTGCACACAAAGGTATTATAATAGCATTGTTTGGTAGAGCAGACACTAGCGGATCGCTAGTGTCTGATAGCTAATTATGTCAAAACGAGGTGATAGAAACCCTTTAAGAGCCTAGATTGAATCTTCAGACTCAGGTGTCCATCCCTTGGTAATCATCCCCTTCCTGGTAAGGGTGGAGATAAGAAGAGTGCAGAAAATGTGGGATAAATAATAGTTAGCACAAGAACAGCTGGATGACTCTAAGACACTGGGGGATGGAGCCAGTCAAGAAACACAGACAGGTTTTCAGGGTTCATCTCTGGACAATATTCAGGGATCACAATGTCTAAGAGACATTTTTCACGTGGCATAGAACCAGTAGATGCTGTAGCACAGTACATACATGTTTTCAATGCTACGTCAATTCAGGTGAGTAAATCAATATGCTGTCCAGATGTACCACCACTAGAGATGAGTAAATTGATACTAAACAGAATTTGTTTATAATTTATCAAAAATTCTTCTTCCAAAATGGAGGCTCACATGACCTCAGTCTTGCATTACAGTAAGCCCTTTCGAATTGGGAGGGCCAATATAGACACATGTCATAGGCATTATGATCCCAAACAAGAAAATTATGTCATTCTTAGCTTGAACATTGATGAGGGAGGACCTCGCTGCTATATATAAAGCAAAGGAAGAAAGTTATCTTTGGAGACACCACTAGAGATAAGCGAATCGAATCCCACGAAGTGGAATTCGATCCGAATTTCAGGATAAATTCGATTCATCTAGAAGCCAAATTTCCTTGTGCTTCGTGTCAGTGAATCGATTTAACCTGAAATAGTAGAAATAAACAAAAAAATCTAACTTACCCTTATTACACATTCTATTAGCTTTTATTAAATCTTATTAAATTTTTTCTATGCACACATGTGCTTTGTTAACCATTCTATACTCCTATAATCTTTTTTTTACTTATTATCAATAGCTTTTTACCATCTTTATTATGTTACCTGTCATTCATAACTTTTTTTTATAGTTATTATCTATCAATAATACTTTTTATTATAGATATTATCCTACCTATAATTAATAATTATTTTTATAGATACTGTATTATTTAAAAAAAAACAATAAATCATTATCTATAACACATAATAAACAGACAATAACACAAAAGCTGTATGCCAAAAGCCAGGTGTGCAAGCCAACAAGCCGCACTGGAAAATTCCTGGCCAGCATTACTTCTTCCAAAAAGCCATCCCTTCCCTTTACTGGCACATGGTGGACAACATCGGCTGCTCCCTGCAGCTGTCCCTCTGCAGCACCGTGCACGCCACGGTGGACGCCTGGAGCAGCACATATTGCCAGGGGCAGAACATGTCCTTCACAGCCTGCTGGCTCAATGATTTTAGTGACGAGGCAGCACCCCAGCAACCTGTCTGGGTCCTTTTGGCACCTCCACACCTTTATCACCCTGATTACAGATCAGGCACTTATCGCCTTCTCTACTTCCTCTTCCATGGACACCCTCTTGTCTCCAACAGCAGCAGAGCACAACGTTGCCCCCCCATCACATGTGTCAGGTTAAGCGCTGCCATCCGGTGTGGGATTTGATCTACCTTGGCGAGAGAAGCCACACAGATGAGCGGTTTCTGAAGCACATCAGGCTACAAAAAGCAGTTCCAAGTTGGCAAGGTCGTGAGTGACAATGGTACCAACATAGTGGCTGCGCTGAACCTGGGCTAAATGACACATGCTCCTGGTACATGCACATGCTCCGATGAACACGTAATTAACCTTGTGGAACAACGCTTCTTGAAAAAGTGCTGAAAAAGTTAGAGAACCTGTGCAATCATTTCATTCATTCCTACACGGCACAAAATGATCTCCTGGACTTGCAAAACGGTCTGTCGTTACGCCACATAATCGGCGACGTGCCATCTCGCTAGAATTCGACACTACACATGCTAGAAAGGCTCTATGAGCAACGGAAAGCAGTGACTGACTTTGTAATACACCAGCCAGAATCGTGTCATGTCGAGATCCAGTTAATAGAACCTAGTCCGAAATGCCTGTAGCATGCTGAAGCCCCTGAAAGAGGCCACAAAATTCGTAGGTACAGCTGCAGCCTGAACAATCTAATTTCCATTATATTTGTGCTAGAAAAAATGCTGGCGCTGATGCAGCAGGGGACGATGGGAGAAGAATTTCACCTGGTGCGTCTTGCAGCGCGACATGTCACTGTTGGGGAGCCCGAAGAAGAAAGTTCCATGGAGAAGCAGGAGGAGGATGAGGAGCTTCAGATAAAGGAGTGGGAGGAGGAAGAGAATGTGTTGGAGGAGCATGAGGATGATGATGATGACACTGGCAACGACACACAATCGTTACCGAGGTAGGAGGAAATGGAAAGAACTGGCTTTTCAAGCACGTTGGTCAGGATGGTGAGATGTATGCTCAATTGCTTACACACTGACAGGCATATCGTAAATATGAAGCTGGGTGATGATTACTGGATAGCTATGCTTCTACACCCACGCTATCACTCCAACATGGGGGACTGTCTTCCTCCCGAGGAAAGGAAGGAGAAATTAGCTTGCTATCAGGAAACACTGTGTACAACCCTTTCTGCAGCTTTTGGCGAGCAGACACCTGCTGCCAGCATGTCCAAAAGGGAGGCCCATCTTCACCCCCCACAGAGTCACCCACCTCCTGCCACAAGCAGCAGCAGCAACCAGTTCAGTCTACTCAACATGATGTTTTTTAATGTCCCACACCAGGGTCAGGCAAGTCAGCAAGCCCAGTCCAACCACCTCAACGACTAAGTTCAGGCCTACCTGGAATCTGGCCCGCAAACCCTGTTGTCACAGCGTCGTCTAGGAGGCAGGCATGTCCGGAGCGCGCTCGCATCATCAGCGCATCCAGCGTCGCCCACGCTCCTGATAATACTATGCGCATTCATGTGAATGGTCTTAGGGGTGAGCACCGAGCTGATCACTCGGCGCTCGGCTGTCTAGTATGTGTGGAGTCATGTGAAGCTGGGCACGTTACATGACCCCTCTAGCTCCCTATTTAAACAGGCAATCTGCTGGCCACAATTCCCAAGGTATAACAGCCAGCAATCTCAGCAGTATCACTCCCACACACATCACAGGTACCCAAACATCAGCCGAAAAGTGATGAAGGTTGTAAAAAGACTCTCTCTTCATTGAACAGAACTTGTATTTATACTGTACCCCCTGCAAGGGGGGCCTTCCCAGGGGGAAACCAATAGTACATGCTTTATAGTTTGGTCTCTCCCTTTGTTTGCCTGGAGATAATTAGTCCAGACACTGTATAACTTAACTATCTCCAGACAATAAACCCACGAAAATTACCCAATACACAAGTTACATGGTACAATTATAGGCCACACAATACGCATAATTTGACAGGTCTCTCCCTTTGTTTGCCTGGAGATAATTAGTCCAGACACTGTATAACTTAACTATCTCCAGACAATAAACCCACGAAAATTACCCAATACACAAGTTACATGGTACAATTATAGGCCACACAATACGCATAATTTGACAGGTCTCTCCCTTTGTTTGCCTGGAGATAATTAGTCCAGACACTGTATAACTTAACTATCTGCAGACAATAAACCCACGAAAATTACCCCGAACACAAATTACATGGTACAATTACAGGCCACACAATACACATATCTTCACAGTCCCTTAGACCGTGTTTAGATTTACGGGAGCTAAATCTTATCACCGTCCAGGATCCTTAGCCCCTTCCCTTGATCCCGGATTTATTCAATCAGATTGTTGGAGCCAAGGTGTTTTCCAAGTTGGATTTAAGAGGGGCTTATAATCTGATAAGAATCAGGGAGGGGAATGAATAAAAGAAAGCTTTTAATACCCCTGAGGGCCACTTCGAGAACTTGGTCATGCCCTTTGGTTTGACTAATGTCCCGTTGGTCTTTCAGCACTTTATCAATTACATTTTTAATCATTTGGTGAGGAGTTTTTTTTGCTATTTACCTCAATGACATACTAATTTTCTCGCCCGATATGGAGACTCATCAGGATAATTTAAGTATTGATCTTCCGGGAGAATAAGTTGTATGCTAAGTTGGAAAAATGTGTGTTTGCTGTTCAGGAGCAGCAGTTCCTGGGTTACTTTCTTTCTTCCTCAGGTTTTCGTATGGATCCCGAAAAGGTCTGTGCGGTTTTAGACTAGGATCGACCTGAGAATCAGAAAGCGTTGATGCGGTTTGGGGGTATTTACTAATTAATACAGAAAATGTATCCAGAATTATTCCACTATTGTCAAGCATTTGACTGATATGACCAAGAAAGGTGTGGACTTCTCAGTCTGGTCAGAAGAGGCATCACATGCTTTTTCTGCAATAAAGGAATGTTTTGCTTCTGCTCCCATTCTAGTGCAACCCGATGTTTCTCAACCTTTCATTGTGGAGGTTGACGCTTCAGAAGTGGGAGTCGGAGCAGTGTTGTCACATGGTCCCTCTCCTGGCAAATGGCGCCCTTGTGCTTTTTTTCTAAAAAAAACCTTCTTCTGCTGAAAGAAATTATAATGTTGGTAAAAGAGTGGCTGGCCATTAAATTGGCCTTTGAAGAAGGAGCGATTCATCACATTGCAGTAGTTACTGACCATAAGAATCTGGCTTATCTGCAATCAGCGAAGCGTCTGAACCCAAGGCAGGCCAGATGGTCATTGTTTTTTACCAGATTTAATTTTGTGGTCACTTATCACCATGGGGCCAAAACGTTAAAGCGGATGCTTTGTCACGTAGCTTTCCTGGGAGGGGAGATTTGAAGGATCCTGATCCGATTTTTTTCCTTTATTCTGAACTTGAGGCGGAGGTGTTGGGAGCTCAAGGTGAGGTACCTGATTCCTGTCTTCTTGGGTGGTTGTTTGTTCCTTCTGGGCTTCGACACAAGGTGTTGAAGGAGCATCATGATACTGTCCTTGCAGGACACCCTGGAAGCAGATCCACTGTAGATCTTATTTCTCTGAGATTCTGGTGGAGGGCTATGTGGCAGCTTGTGAGTCCTGTGCACGTACCAAGGTGACTCATACTCAGCCTTCAGGATCTCTTCTTCCTTTGTCCATCCCATCCCATCCTTGGACGCATTTGTCCATGGACTTCATTACTGATTTACCTAGCTCTTCTGGGAAGACTGTGATTGTGGTGATGGTAGAACGCTTCAGTAAGATGGTGCACTTTATACCATTATCAGGTTTGCCTAATGCCAAAACTCTCACTCAAGTGTTTATTGATAACATTGTGAAATTACAGGGCATTCCCTCTGATGTGGTGTGTAATAGGGGGATGCAATTTGTTTCCAGGTTCTGGAGGGCATTCTGTACTCACCTCGGAGTTCAGTTGTCTTCGGCTTTTCACTCTCAGTCGAACGGACAAACTGAGTGCACTAATTAGAATCTGGAGACTTATTTGAGGTGTTTTGTCTCCAAGAATCAGGAAGAGTAGTCTTCACTTTTGTCTTTGGCTGAGTTTGCCTTGAATAACCATAGACAGTCCACTGATAAGTCACCCTTTTTTAGTGCATATGGGTTTCACCCTCAGTTTGGTACTTTTTCTGGGACTTTTTCTGGGACTGGTATACCTGAAGAGGAGAGATTCTCTTCCTCATTGTCATCTATCTGGTGGAAGATTCAAATCAATTTGAAAAAAATGGGTGAAATATATAAATGTATGGCCGACAAGAGATGTATGACTGGTCCAGACCTGTGTGTGGGTGATTTGGTATGGTTGTCCACTAAGAACATTCAGTTGAAGGTACCCTCTTGGAAGTTGGGCCCAAGATTTCTTGGTCCTTACAAGATCTCTGCCATTATTAATCCGGTTGCATTTTGTCTTGAACTTCTGCGGGATTTAAAAGTCCATAATGTGTTTCACAAATCTTTGTTGAAAAACTATGTGGAACCTGCTGAACCATCTTCCTTGCCACCTCCTCCTGTCATTAGATGGTAATCTGGAGTTTCAGATCTCCAGAATAATTAACTCACGTATTCTTCGTAGTTCCCTTCAATACCTTGTACATTGGAAGGGTTATGGGCAAGAAGAAAGAATGTGGGTTCCGGCGACTGATGTCAGTGCTAGTTGCCTTCTAAAGGTCTTTCACAGGGCACACCCAGATAAGGTCGGTCCTGGGTGCCTGGAGGTCACCCGTAGAAGGGGGGTACTGTTACTGCCTGCCCTGTGAGAGGTCTGAAAAGATCAGATAGACTTGCAGCATGTGAGTCTATCTGACAGGTCTTTCTGTTTTTCCTTGCTATCTATTGTTGTGGGCAGCATCTCACCTCTCCACAGGTTCTGCTCATTTGCTGTTTAGTGGCTCTACATCCATCCGCCTCTCACTGCAGACCTTGCGGTTGTTATTTCCTTCTGGAGTTCTAAGCTGGTTGTTAGAGGTTCTCCTGTTTCTTACTTATCTTAAGCTAAGTCCTCCTGTTTCTACTTTGTGTGTGTGTTGTGTCTAGGTCTCAGGTAGATGCTGGTCCCTTCACAGTGGAAAGTCCTGGCAGTCTCATCCCCTCTCCATAATTTAGGGTTTGTGACAGTTTCAGCAGGTCTTAGGTTCCGGTGTATGAGTTCTTCCACCATTAGGATTTGCTCATACTGTCAGCAGTCAGGCTCAGGGATAACTAGGAGGTTGCCATCCCCCTCCTCACTAGCTTAGGGGCCTAGTCTGTGTTACTGTTGTAGTTTGTTTATTTGGTGTTCTTCCTTTCCCCACTTACCGTGACATTTATTTGTTGAAAAGCCTTTTGTGTTGTTTAAAAGTAGAAAATAATTAGGGCCTAATTGCCGTTCAGCGGTGCAGTGATATATTCGAAAGCCTGTATTAGTGGCAAAATAAAAAATATTTGATCTAACATTTGATTATTTGATCTAATAGTATGTCAGACAGAGAAGTGCCAGGCCCTGTACAGGGGAGTGGCAGAAGCTTAAATGTTTCTGGCACAGGCAAAGGTCGCAGCAGAGTAAGGGGGCGTGGCAGCAGGGGTCACAGCTCCTGGTGTCATCTAGCGGTCGTGTCTTGACCAGCAACCCAGCTGTTCTTGAATGGTTGACTCGGTCATCCACTTCATCACAAGTGACATCAGACACCCCCAGCCAAGAGTCGGTGGCTTCCTCTGACATAACGCTTAGTTGGCATGGCCCAGGAGCAGGCCCTGTGCTCCCACCTGTCCTGAACCTTCCTTTGTCATTTTCTCTCCCTCACCACGAGAAGTATTATATGCTGTAGGCTTGGCTCCACTTTTCAATGAGGAAGAGCTACTAGAGGACAGTCAGCAACTACTACCCAGCCGAGATCTGGAGGAGACATCCGCCGATTCCTCCACTAGGCGGGCAAGTAGTGATAAGGAGAGTGGCGTGGTTGCTGGTGTTGCGAGCGGTCAGGCTCCTGACCCAGATACGGTTGAGAAGGACATCAGTGACGTGCATTCACAGTGCAGATAGTATTCGATGATGATAATGTAGCTGATGGCACTTTGGAGCCGGGTGACGAAGGGGCTTCATCATCATCGGGATAAGAGGGTGGAAGCTTGTCCGTGAGCCATCAAGTTCCTAGTGTGGGCAGGAGTCAGCAGGGTGTCAGCAGTGGGAGGTCGGGAGCCAAATGTGCCCGGGGTAGAACACCCGCTTTGCGGGAGCCTACCTGCCCGGGAAGTAGCAGGGCAGGGATTCAAGGAGGCAGCGGCAGTAGCAGTCTATCAGTGCAGAGTGTTGGGGGTAAAATCACTTACTCCGCTGTGTGGCAGTTTTTTGTTAAGCCGCCAGAGGAGGTAAATTTGGTGTGACATAGCAAGGGGTTTTGTTTGGGAAGGCAGGTATTTTCCTCCCAACATGGGCGTCTGGGCTGATTTCCAGCCAGGTGAGATCAAATACCGGACCGGAGTTTAAGTGCCTGTCCGGTATTTGATCTCACCTGGCTGGAAATCAGCCCAGACGCCCATGTTGGGAGGAAAATACCTGCCTTCCCAAACAAAACCCCTTGCTATGTCACAGTGGCCATATGTAGAATCTGTGTGCAGAAGGTGAAGCGTGGCAAGGGTGCCAATGTTGGCACTACAGCCTTGCGTCAACATTTGCAGCATCACCATAAAGTGGCTCCGATGTGGTGGTCCAGCCTGCCGCAGCAAGCCCTGCATCAACAAGTGGCACGCACCCGATTCAGGCAGTAGGGAGCTGTCTGTCCTTCCCATCATCTGCTGGTCCTGATGCTCCTGCTCCACCTCCTTCTACTCCTCGTCAGTCATTCGATCAGCAATCGATCACCTAAGCGATTGCCAAGAGACAACAGTATGCGTGCACTCATCCAATGGCGCAGAAGCTGAATGTGTTCCAGTCCAAGTTTCTTGTGCTACAGTCCCTCCCTTTCCAAATGGTGGACTCTGTACATTTCAGAGAACTGATAGCTTGTGCTGAGCTGAGGTGGAGAGTCCCAAACCGTCATTTATTTGCCAAAAAGGCAGTACCAGCGTTGCACATGAATGTAGGACAGAAGGTGAGCCAGTCCTTGAGCCTGTCGGTGTCTGCCAAAGTGCACGGCAGCGCCGACATGTGAAGCTGTAACTACAGTCAGGGACAACACATGGGTGAATGTGGTTCCTGCACGGCCATAGAATTTTCACCATTCAGCAGAGGGATGACTTCTGGCTCGGCACCTTGTTGGACCCTCGCTAACGGTCCAAAATGGGGCCATTTTTCACACCCGCTGAGAGGGAGGACAAACTTAACTACTATAGAGACATCCTATGTAGTCAGTTGGCCACTGCTAGGGTTGTGCGAACCCGAAAATTTCACTAAAAGTTCGGGTTCGGGTTCGGTGTTCGGCGATTTCTCAGCACTTTTTGAAAGGCTGCAGAGAAGCCAATTAACAAGCATTTAACTCTGTGCCCTTAGAAGCCATCACAGCCATGCCTACTAATGGCATGGCTGTGATTGGCCAGTGCAGCATGTGACCCAGCCTCTATATAAGCTTGAGTCACGTAGCGCTGCACGTCACACAGCTGTTACTAGTGTAGAGAGAGTATGCGGCTGGTGATTTCAGGGAGAGAATAGGAGAGAATCTTTGGTTCAGAACATGACTCTAACTCAGTAATCGACATACATTTAGTTGTGTGGGTGCAGGGCACAATCTTTTTACCCTGCCCTAAGCCCAGTGACCGAAAAAAACAACAACTTTTAAACGTCTGTTAGTTAGGTGGGTGGTGGCGGCGGCCATTTTATGCAAGCTCAGTGCACCAGCACTGCATCTGAGCTTTTGTGACATTGAAATCCAATCTTGGAAAACTGCACTAATAATCTGGCTGTAAAAAAAATATGCCTTTTTTTGGCAATATATAACATCTGGTGCATTTGCAGGATTAGTCAGTGTGCAATTTTAGCTAGAAATACAGCCATCATTTTCTGGTTTTTTTAAACTCCCTTTTTCTGCAAAATACACAATTTTGCGCCCTTGTAGCATCAAGACTTTTGAAATTCCAGGGTTATATACTGCTATCATATTCAGTCATTAAACAAACACCCTTTTGGGCAAACATTTTTTATTTGGCAGTCTTTGCTGCAGATGTCATTGTGAGATACACCCTTTATATACAGGGGTTATATTCAGTTAATTGAAATACAGCCATTTTGGGCACAAATCTTTAATTGCGGCCTACTGTGGGTCAGGGCGTGTGAGATACACCCTTTATACACAGGGATTATATTCTTCTAATAATAAAACACCCTTTTTGGGGCAAAATATACAATTGCTGCGCCCTTGCAGTATCAAGACATTTGAAATTCCAGGGTTATATACTGCTGTCATATTCAGTTATTAAACTAACACCTGTTTGGGCAAAAAAAATTAAAATATTTGGCAGCCTTTGCTGCAGATGTCATTGTGGGATACACTCTTTATATCCAGGGGTTATATTCAGTTATTTGATATACAGCCATTTTGAGCACAAATCTTTAATTGCGGCCTAGTGTGGGTCAGGGCATGTGAGATACACCCTTTAAATACAGGGGTTATATTCAGTTATTTGATATACAGCCATTTTGGCACAAATCTTTAATTGCAGCCTAGTGTGGGTCAGGGTGTGTGAGATACACCATTTATATACAGGGGTTATATTCTTCTATTCATAAAACACCCTTTTTGGGGCAAAATACATATTTTGTTCACCCTTGCAGCATCAAGATGTTTGAAATTCCAGGGTTCTATACTGCTGTCATATTCAGTTATTAAACAAACACCCGTTTAGGCAAAAAAAAAAATGTTATATGTCATTGTGAGATACACCCTTTATATAAAGGGGTTCTATTCAGGTATTTGAAATACAGCCATTTTGGGCACAAATCTTTAACCACCTCAGGTCCCCTAGCTTAAACCCCCTTAATGACCAGACCACTTTTTACAATTCTGCACTACACTACTTTCACGGTTTATTGCTCAGTCATATAACTTACCACCCAAATGAATGTTACCTCCTTTTCTTCTCGCTTATAGAGCTTTCATTTGGTGGTATTTCATTGCTGCTGACTTTGCTTTTTTTGTTATTAATACAAATTTACAGATTTTTGGGCAAAAAAATGACATTTTTCACTTTCAGTTGTAAAATGTTTCAAATAAAACTACATTTCTATATAAATTTTTCTCAAAATTTATTGTTCTACATGTCTTTGATAAAAAAAAATGCAATAAGTGTATATTTATTGGTTTGCGCAAAAGTTATAGCGTTTACAAACTATGGTACAAAAATGTGAATGTCCACATTTTGAAGCAGCTCTGACTTTCTGAGCACCTGTCATGTTTCCTGAGGTTCTACTATGCCCAGACAGTAGAAAGACCCCACAAATGACCCCATTTCGGAAAGTAGACACCCTAAGGTATTTGCTGATGGGCATAGTGAGTTCATAGAAGGTTTTTTTTGTCACAAGTTAGCAGAAAATGATGATTTTTTTTCTTACAAAGTCTCATATTCCACTAACTTGTGGCAAAAAATAAAAACTTCCATGAACTCACTATGCCCATCACGAAATACATTGGGGTGTCTTCTTTCCAAAATGGGGTCACTTGTGGGCTATTTATCCTGCCCTGGCATTTTAGGGGCCCTAATGCAAAAAGAAAAAAGGAGGGGAAAGGCGTCTGCCAGGACATAGGAGCTCCGCCCAACATCCAAACCCACTCAGCTCATATGCCCTGGCAAACCCAATTTCTCCATTCACATCAATCGATGTGGATGAATAAATCATTGCCAGGATTTTTATTATATTTTTTTTATATACAAAGTGTTTGCCAAAGCATATGAACACCGCCCCTCTGCTCATAAGCCTCGGCAAATGTATCTTTTTACTGCAGAGGAGAAATCTTGCCTTGCAGCGCCGCATACACCGACTTTTGTGTAATCTGACAGCAGATTTATTGAACTTTTGGAACAGAACATTTGAACATTAACTTTTTTGCCTTACCAGTGATTTTTTTTTTGTTTTGCTTTTTTTACCTTTATAGGACAAACCTCTCCTTCCCCATGGGACAATGTGCAAAGCGCAAATCGCCCAGAGATGTGGCAAAGTACATTATGCACTTTGTCCCAGGTGAAAGGAGAGGTTTGCAGCAGCTCTGTGTGAAAGGGCCCTAAGAGCCCTGTGTGCCTGTCCTGTGTGACGCAATCCCTATGCTAATAGTGTACCTGTGTGTGGTACTTTCGGAAACACTCCCCTAAGCATAGGGCAGGGTGGTCAGGGCAGTCAGGACAGAAATAGGGGGTGTCACGCCTTATTCCACTCCTGCTACAGACACAACATCTTTTTCGGGGTGGCGCTTGAGTTGAGGTACCAGCAACGACATTGGGGAAATGTCGCTTGTGTAGATGGCTCACTACACTGGTGGATGGGGCCACGGAACCTCCTGGATACAGGAGGTTCTCGATGATCACTTCCTGAAATTTGAGGAAGGATCCTGTTCTCCCAGCCTTACTGTAGAGAACAAAACTATTATACAGTGCCAACTGAATTAAATATTCAGACACCTTCTTATACCAGCGTCTGGTGCGGAGGGACACTAAATAAGGAGCCAACATCTGGTCATTGAAGTCTACCCCTCCCATGAGCAAATTATAGTCGTGGACCGAGAGGGGCTTTTCAATGACACTGGTCGCTCGTTCAATTTGTATTGTCGTGTCTGCATGAATGGAGGAGAGCATGTAAACGTCACGCTTGTCTCTCCATTTCACCGCGAGCAGTTCTCCGTTACACAAGGCAGCCCTCTCCCCCCTTGCAAGACGAGTGGTAACGAGCCGTTGGGGGAAGCCCCGGCGACTAGGTCGCACGGTGCCACAGCAGCCAATCTGTTCTAAAAACAAATGCCTGAAGAGGGGCACACTTGTGTAAAAATTGTCCACATAAAGATGGTACCCCTTGCCAAATAAGGGTGACACCAAGTCCCAGACTGTCTTCCCACTGCTCCCCAGGTAGTCAGGGCAACCGACCGGCTCCAGGGTCTGATCTTTACCCTCAGACACGAAATTTGTGCGTATAGCCTGTGGCCCTTTTACAGAGCTCATACAATTTGACCCCATACCGGGCGCGCTTGCTTGGGATGTATTGTTTGAAGCCAAGGCGCCCGGTAAAATGTATAAGGGACTCGTCTATGCAGATGTTTTGCTCAGGGGTATACAAATCTGCAAATTTGGTGTTAAGGTGGACTATGAGGGGACGAATTTTGTGGAGCCGGTCAAAAGCTGGGTGGCCTCTGGGACGAGAGGTGCTGTTGTCACTAAAGTGCAGGAAATGCAGGATGGTCTCAAATCATGTCCTGGACATGGCAGCAGAGAACATGGGCATGTGATGAATTGGGTTTGTTGACCAATATGACCACAATTCATGCTTTTTTGTCAGGCCCATGTTGAGGAGAAGGCCCAGAAAAGTTTTAAATTCGGAAACTTGGACGGGTTTCCACCGTAAAGACTGGGCATAAAAGCTTCCCGGGTTGGCGGCTATAAATTGAGTGCCATACCGATTTGTTTCTGCCACGACTAAGTCCAAGAGCTCCGCAGTCAAGAACAGCTAAAATAAAAAAAACTGTGCCGATCCGATCTGAGCTGTCTCAACCCGAACTCCAGACTGGGCGGTGAAAGGGGGAACTACAGGTGCGGCTGAAGTTGGGGGCTGCCAATCAGGGTTTACCAGCATCTCAGGGACTCTAGGGGCTCTATGGGCCTGTCTGTGCGACGAGGGAATTACTGCACGTGCCACCGTACCAGCTTCAACTGCCCTTCTGGGGCTCGCCACTTCACCATGTTGTATGGCAGTGCTGGTACTAGGTCCAGGATGGACTGCGCTGCTGGTGTATGCCTCACCACGTAATCCGACAGCACCAGCCCCACACTGCTGCCCTTGAAGCTGTTCCTGCGCAACCTGTGGTCTAGCAACATGGGGCCGGGTACGCCTGGTGGTATCAGAGACCTCAACCTTATCATCCGAACATCAGATCAGACTGCCACTGCTTTCTACAGGTTCGTATTCTGACCCGCTGGATTCGTCAGATGAGGGTTCCCATTCCTCATCCGACTGGGTCAGAAGCCTGTAGGCCTCTTCAGAAGAATACCCCTTACTTGCCATTTGGTCAACTAAATTTAGGGGGTGTTCCCTGGGACTACCCAAGAATAAAAGCAAGCCTGTCTTACAAATGGGAGGCTAGCGAAGTACCGGAAGCCGCTGCGATTGATAAAAAATATCAAAACTGATATTTTTTATCGCCGCAGCGCCTGTAAAGTGATTGTGCAGTGATAAAAAAATAATAATAATTTTGTCACTGCAGCAGGGCGGGCGTGGATAAACGTCTCGTGAGATGACGCATGGATGCGTCTAGGAGGAATGAATCGCCCGCCTCCGGACCGCGATCCTGCGATAGGCGGTCCGGAGGCGGTTAATTGCGGCCTAGTATGGGTCAGAGAGTGTGAGATACACCCTTTATATATAGTGGTTATATTCAGGTATTTGAAATACAGCCATTTTGGGCAAACAAATTTAATTGAGGCCTAGTCTGGATCAGGGCTTGTGAGATACACCCTGTACATACTGTCCTTCTATTCTTCTATTAATTAAACACCCATTTAGGGTAACATCCTAAATTTGAGAAATATGAGGAGAGCGTCAAATAAGGGACGTGGCGCAGGTCGTGGTGCTGCTGGTGGAGCTCCTGTTGCAGAGAGAGGACGTGGTCGAGCTGTGCCAGCTACACGCACAAGTGAAACCCCTTCCTCAGGTGCGAGTAGGTGACAGAACCTGCAGTGGTATTTGGTTGGGCCTAATGCAGCTCTACGAATGGTAAGGCCTGAACAAGTACAGGCAATAGTCGATTGGGTTGCTGACAGTGCTTCCAGTTCCTTCACATTGTCTCCTACCCAGTCTCCTGCTGAAGGATCAGAGTTGGCACCTGCAGCCCATGACCATTAGTCTTTCACCTCACCCCCTTGCAGTCTGAGCCCCAAGTCATGCAGCAGTCTCTTCTGCTTTTTGATGACTCTGTTAGCAGGGTTTCCCAGGGCCATCCACCTAGCCCTGCCCCAGAAGTGGAAGAGATTGAGTGCACCGATGCCCAACCACTTATTTTTCAAGATGAGTACATGGGAGGCCCATCGCAGCACCTTCTCGGATGATGACGAAACACAGGTGCCAACTGCTGGGGCTTTCGAAAGTGTGCAGACCGACAAGGAGGGCAGGGGTGAAGACTGGGTGGAAGATGATGTGGAGGATAATGAGGTCCTCGACCCCACATGGAATCAAGGTCATGCGAGTGACCTATCTAGTTTGGAGGAGGAGGTGGTGGTCGCACAGAGCCACCTGCCCAGCAGAAGAGGGAGCAGGGTGCAAAAGCAGAGTGGCCATCCTCTAGACAGTACGCCTGCTACTGCCCACCGCAGCAAGGGACTGATCACACCAAAGCCATCTTCAAGGAGTTCCCTGGCGTGGCAGTTCTTTAGACAATGTGCTGACGACAAGACATGAGTGGTTTTCACGCTGTGCAATCAGAACCTGAAGCGAGGCATAAACGTTCTCAACCTGACCTCAACCTGCATGACCAGGCATTTAAGTGCTAAGCACGAGCTGCAGTGGAGTAGACACCTCAAAAACCAAGAAAGATCTCTGGCTCCTCCTGCTTTCTCTTCTGCTGCAGTCTCGACCTCTTCATCCACCTCTGGAGTGACAGTGCCACCTGCCACCCCGCAAACAGTGGATCTTCCTGCAACACCACCATCTGGGTCACCAAGCATCTCCACAATGTCCCACGGAAGTGTTCAGCTCTCCATCTCCCAAACACTGGAGAGGAAGAGGAAGTACCCCCCCTAACCACCTGCGATCCCTAACCCTGAATGCCAGCATTTCTTAATTACTGGTCTTTGAAATGCTGTCATTCCGTCTGGAGGAGACGGACAGTTTTAAAGGCCTTATGGCGGTGGCTGTCCCACAGTACGTCTTGCCCAGCCGCCACAACTATTCCAGGCGAGCCATCCCTTCCCTGCACAACCAAGTAGGGGACAAAATCAGGTGTGCACTGCGCAACGCCATCTGTGGCAAGGTGCACCTCACTACGGATACGTGGACCTGTAAGTACGGTCATGGACGTTATATCTCCATAACAACACACTGGGTAAATGCAGTGGCGGCTGGGGGCGGATAGCTGGGGGCTAGGGGCTTCTGGGCAGCCTGGCACACATGAGCGATTACATGCTGCAGTGTCTCCGCAACAACTGTCGAGCTGCCCACATTCTAACTTGTGCTGATTCTAACTTCTAACTTGAGCTGCCACACTGCTGGATCCCTGTAACAAGGACAACGTACCGTCCTTAATTCCCTCACTGGAGCATGATCGGAAGATGTGCGATTGCAAGCGCACGCTGATAGACGCGCTGCTGGTGGCATTTTCACCTGACAGCGGGGCACAGTGGAAGCACAAGGCGAAGGCAGAGGAGGAGGAAAAAGTCACCAACGCAGCTGGGGCACCGCCAGCACCTCAGAACGTAGGGTCAAAATGTGGAAAAGCTTTGTCAGCACGCCACAACAACCAGCACTACCAGCTCATATGGAACGTCTTAGCAGGAGGCAGCATTTCACCAACATGGTGGAGCAGTATGTGTGCACACGCCTACACGTACTGAATGGCGGGTCTCCCCCTTTCAACTTCTGGGTCTCCAAATTGGGCACATGGCCTGAGCTTGCACTTTACGCCTTGGAGGTGCTGGCCTGCCCTGCACCCAGTGTATTATCTAAACATGTGTTTAGCACGGCAGGGGGCGTCATCACAGACAAGCGCAGCCGCCTGTCCACAGCCAATGTGGACACGCTCACGTTCATTAAAATGAACCAGACATGGATCTCACAGGACTTGTCCATACCTTGTGCAGAATAGACATGTATACTGGCCTTAACCAGCCATTGTTATACTGCAGCGCAATTGCTCATTCTTGTATTCTGGATATTTTACACTCTTTTGGAGTGTACCCTAATAAAAAAAAAAATGTAAACCAAAAACCAGTGTTGGCTACCTCGTTCTCCTCCACCACCGCTTCCACCTACACCGCTACATCCACCACCTTCTCCTACTCCATATGGAACTCCAACCTCATAAATCAAATTTTTTATTTTTTTATTTGTACGTATTTTATTTTATGTCATTTCACTACTTTGTCAGTTACATTTTCTGGTGAAATTCAGCAATTTTTGAGTGTGATGTACCACTGCTATAACTATTAGACCGGTAAAAAAAAATATTAATTTGTCAGTTACATTTTCTGGTGAAATTCACCAATTTTTGGGTATGATTTACCACTGCTATACCTAGTAGACAGGTTAAAAAATAAATAAATTGTCAGTTACATTTTCTGGTGAATTTCACCAATTTTTGGGTGTGATGTAACACTGCTATACCAAGTAGACAGGTAAAAAATAAAATAAAAATTTGTCTTACATTTTCGGGTGAAATTCACAAATTTTGGGGTGTAATATACCCCTCCTCTACCTAGTTGACAGCTTTTGGCCAACATTTGCACTTCAATACTTTGTCCCACATTCCCGCTTTACTCTTTTGGCCCACATTTGCGCTTCTGTAATTTGGCCCACATTTGCGCCTCAATTACATTTCCCATATTTACGCTCAATCTCTCCAAAAATTATACATTTATCTCCCTTAAATTTGGTCTCTTTTTCTCACGCTCCCTTTCCGGCGTGGAACCCTGATTCGCCGATAACCGTGATCAACATGCAGGGCCGGACTGGGTATGAAAACCAGCCCTGGAAAAAATTACATACCAGCCCCATAGCATTGTGTAATCATACCAGCAGTCCAGCACAACGTCATTTTCTTGTTTACCCGCGTGGCATCCGCTCGTGTTAAAGAGCCCTAAGCGCAATGCATGGCTACACTCACCCAGTCCTAATAAAATCTGGTCCTACCTCATCCAGGGTGTCGTTGGCGTGATGGTCCACTGGATCCAGAACATCAAGCTGCAATGGTTCTGGGGACTATAATGTCCCTTTAATGTGAGGTAAATTAGAGATTAGTGCCACGAATAATATACTAGATTGCCTCCTTACAATCAGATGAGGATGATGATGGGCTCTAGCTGCAGTCTGGCTTCACGGGTCTTGTGTAGAACAGGCTCTCTGGAGGCTGTTTGTAACTGTGGTCACAAAAGTGTGTTTTCGTGTAAGGGATAGAAAGAAGTTTGTGTATAAGGTATGTATTGTGTGTTTCTGAATGCATGTACGGAATGCGTTGTGTGAATCTGTGTTTCTATGTGTAAGGGCTGCAAGGTGTGTTTCTATGTATGCAAGGGATGCAGTGTCACTCTTCTGCTCCCTCTCTCCCTTGTCACTCTTATTCCCCCCTCCCTCCCTTGTCACTCTCTTTCTCACCCCCCCCGCCCCTTGTCACTCTCTCCCCCTTCTTGTCACTCTCGATCCCCCTTCCCTTGTCACTCTCATCCCCCCCCCTTGTCACTCTCATTTCCCCCCTCCTCCCTTGTCACTCTCATCCCCCATCCCTTGTCGCTCTTATTCCCCCCCTACCTTGTCACTCTCATTCCCCCCCTCCCTTGTCACTCTCATTTCCATCCCTCCCTCCCTTGTCACTCTCATTTCCACCTCCCCTCCTTGTCACTCTCATTCCTCCCGTCCCTTGTCACTCTCTTCTCCCCTCTCCCTTGTCACTCTCTTCTCCCCCCTCCCTCGTTACTCTCTTCTCCCCCCTCCCTCCCTCGTCACTCTCTTCTCCCCCTCCCTCCCTCGTCACTCTATTCTCCCCCCTCCCTCCCTTGTTACTCTCTCCCCCCACCCTCCTTTGTCACTCTCTTCTCTCCCCCTCCCTCCCTCGTCACTCTCTTCCCCCCTTCCTCATCACTCTCTTCCCCCCTCGCTCACTTGTCACTCTCCCCCCCTTGTCACTCTCTTCTACCCCCTCCCTTGTCACTTTCTTCTCCCCCTCCCTCGTCACTTTCTTCTTTCCCTCCCTCCGTTGACACTCTCTTCCCCCCTCCCTCCATTGTCACTCTCTTCTCCCCTCCCTTGTCACTCTCTTCTCCACCCTCCCTCCCTCATCACTTTCTTCCCCCCCTCCCCCCTCCCTCATCACTATCTTCCCCCCCTCCCTCACTTGTCACTCTCCCCCCCTTGTCACTCTCTTCTCCCCCCCCCCTTGTCACTCACTTCTCCCCCTCCCTTGTCACTCTCTTCCCCCCTCCCTTGTCACTCTCTTCTCCCCCCCTCCCTTGTCACTCTCTTCTCCCCCTCCCTGCCTCTTCTCCCCCCCTCCCTTGTCACTCTCTTCTGCCCCCTCCCTCCGTCGTCACTCTTTCTCACACCCAACCCTTTGTCACTCTCTCCCCCTTCTTGTCACTCTCATTCCCTCCTCCCTTGTCACTCTCATTCCCCCCCTCCCTTGTCACTCTCATTCCCCCCTATCACTCTAAGTGAGTACTTCCTGTCAGTCTGGCCAGCCGGGTACAGGAAACAAAAGCTCCTGTACCGCGGACCGAACAGAGCTTGGCCAAGCTACACTAGAGGCGCTTCCCTCTTGTCAGTCCCTCTCTTCAGGCTGCGCCCGGGCGGTGCACAATCATAGACGCGCCAGCCCAGGCATTGCGGCAGCCGCCTGGTGCGGGGAATGCCCGCCGCCTTACTTAAAAAGAAAACTTGCGGCGGGACCGGCCCGCACCCCTGGCCGGCGGCCTACCAGGAAATTTTCCAGTATCCCGGTAGGCCAGTCCGGCCCGGTCAATATGGTAGGCTCAGAAAAGAACATCGAAAGTTGATAGAGAAGATATCCAAATGGATGGTGGATGTCACTGGGGCACATCTACATAGATGACAGGAACATAGATCTAAAAAAATCGTCATATACATTGTCAGGTGAAATTTTTCAAATTTTGCCGGGTAGAAACCCCTGCTCTGCATAGTTGACGGGAATAACATTTTGGAATTCTTCATTAATTGATGCGCGACACATCCTTTCATTCAATGCTTAAACTTTAAAAAGTTGTCCCACTTTTACGCTTTAATACTTGTCCGCTTAAATCTAGCCACTGCATATCATCCATCCTCTTGCAGGCCTGACCGGGGGGCCCTATGCGCTCACGTTCCACTGCCAAGGCTGCTGGGGAGGGGTGGGGAGGCAGTCTAGAGTCGCTGAAGAGCAGCTTTCTTCACCCGCCTAGTGAAGAAACTATTCACCAGCAGCTAGACCTAGAGCAGAACCTGAACCAGCAGGTGGTGGCATAGTTGGAGTGCACCCTGCCAGCCGACCTTGAAGATTCCCTGGACTTCAGGGCAGCCAAACTGAATTTGTGGCCGCAACTGGCCGAGTTTGACCTGGAAAAGCTGTCCTGCCCGGCCATTAGTGTGGCATCAGAGCGGGTGTTTAGTGTGGCTGGGGCCATAGTTACCCCTAGAAGAACTCACCGGTCCACCCAAAATGTGGAGAGACTGACCTTTTTCAAGATGAATCAGGTATGAATCAGCCAGGATTTCCACCCACCAATGCCTGATGTATCATACTAGATCATCCATGCTGCCACACCCATACTTTGACAAAAGTGACTGGTTTCTTCTGGCTACCTGCCTCAGCTACTATTCTGATGCTGCCATCCTCCTGATGCCACACATGTGATGCCAACTGCTCCTTCTTTCACCCACCATCTTCAGTGGGTACTGGTATTGCCACCCACCTTCACAAGATGTCACCTTGCCACTTTGTGGCCTCCTAATGCTGCCGCCACCTCCACACTACATTATGTCACCTAGCCACTCTGTGGCCTCCTCATGCTGCTGACACCTCTACACTATGTCACCTTGCCATTCTGCAGCCTCCTGATGCTTCCGCCACCTACAGACTCTGTGATTGGGCCACTCTGTGGTCTCCTCATGCTGCTTCCACCTCACCACTATGTCACCTTGTCACTCTGTGGTCTCCTCATGCTGCTTTCACCCCACCACTATGTCACCTTGTCACTCTGTGGTCTCCTCATGCTGCTGACACATCCACATTATGTCACCTTGCCACTCTGTGGCCTCCTGATGCTGGTGACACCTCAACACTATGTCACCTTGCCATTCTGCAGCCTCCTGATGCTGCTGCCACCTCCACACTACAGTATGTCACCTAGCCACTCTGTGGCCTCCTCATGCTGCTGACACCTCCACACTATGTCACCTTTCCACTCTGCAGCCTCCTGATGCTTCCGCCACCTACAGACTCTGTTATTGGGCCACTCTGTGGTCTCCTCATGCTGCTGACACCTCCACACTATGTCACCTTGCCACTCTGCAGCCTCCTGATGCTGCCACCACCTACACACTCTCCTCATGCTGATTCCACCTCACCACTACAGGTATGTCTCCTTGCCACTCTCTGGTCTTCTGATGCTGCCTCCACACTCTGTCATTGTGCCACTCTGTGGCCTCCTGATGCTGCCGCCACCTACAGACTCTGTCATTGGGCCACTCTGTGATATCCTCATGCTGCTTTCACCTCAGCACTATGTCATAAGGCTACTCTGTGGACTTCTCATGCTGTTCCCACCCTCCCCACTTCATGGCTGGGCCACTGTTTAGCCTTTTTGGCTTGGCCTACATCATGATTTATTTGACCCTTCTTCTGATCTGTCAGAAGGAAGGTAAAATGAGACGCACAATGGATCCTGTCTATGTATCAGCTGTAAGGCCTGTATGGTCCATTCAGAATTGGCTTATGATTTGGTAGCCTAAAGCAGGAGTGGGTACAAAACACAGAAGACTTGCAAATATTCAGTTCACGTGTCATCTCTGTTTTGGATCCACTCCAATTTATTGCATTACCTGTAGCAATACTGATGGATTACTGACCAATTGCTGACCGAGTGAAGGCGGATGCTCTACAGACAGGATCAGTTTTTGTGGGTTACTGTTCTGACGGATCAGAGGAAGGGCAAAACCATCAGTGACGTCAACACAAACTTACTGCTGAGACCCTCTCCACTCTGTCGGGGGACTCTACTTGTATAAGGGTTTAATAGAACACTCTGTTGACATCTATGTGGAATAAAAGGAGTGCGCTTCTTCTTGGAGCCAACATCGACCTGTTCATACTTTAGTTATTTGGTCAGTTTTTGCCCCGTGACTGTGCAAATAAGTGAAGTGTGCAGTGATTCTAAGAGCGACGCCTGTCATCTGCATGTCATACAGACTCACAGTATTATTTTACTACCAAAGAAGACTCCCTATTTGTGTTACTGCAAGGTATAGTGTTCTACACCATTATAAAGGCTCTCTGCAGCCAGGAAATAGCCATTTTTTTAAACAAAATTCGATGAGAATATATTGGGATCAAACCAAATTTTTCCCCAAAACTTTGTCGAACCGGCGAATCGAATTATAACTGTCCGGTGTTATGAAACACGTTGCATTAGAGCAAAAAGCATTTTACAGCAATAACATTATTTTTAGACCATTAAAAATGAAATGCAGATAACAACGTAGACAGAAATATTATAATATTCCTTCCTTGTGATTTCATTTATTTTACGAAGGGAACCAGTCCTTCTTCAGCAAAGCATCCCTACAATATGAAGCTATCACCCCCATTTTTCATGGTTGGGATAGTATTCTTTAGCTTTTTTGACATTTCTTCAAAAGGTCCCCATATGCAATTACAAACTGTAGACTGTTATTTTTTTATTGCAGTTTTGGAGCATTGGCTTCTTGCTGAATGGCCAACAGGGTACATTTTACTGTTGCTATAGATACTTTTATATTTTTTTTCCTCCAGCATTTTTACAAGGTAATATAGGATAGGAGAAAAGAACACAGGACTATAAATAAGGCAGTGTTCCGAAACGTGTTTTGCTGTTCTCCACGTTGGATTTTTTTTTTAAACATGATATAACAAAGCCGTGGATTTTATTTCACATATCTCAGTGCTGGATCATCTATTTGATCATCTATTCTCTTTTATGGAATCATACCTGAACTTTTTGAGCTTCCACTGTATGAGAGGAGTGGACTTGGATACAAGGGTGAACTGGATTGGTGTTGTTTTTGTGGTTCTGTAGTGTTCAAACTTGCATAATATCATTTGAACAGATGGACCCAGTACCTTCTTGCATTTGGAAATTGTTTTCAAGTATGTACCAGATTCATGGAGGTCCACAATTCTTTTAAATTATTTTACACATTTATATAACGCTGCTATATTCCGCAGCACTTTACAAACATGAAAAAATAATTTAAGTGACATATTCTATTTAAAATACTGCCACAGGGACCTCCAGTTAACTCAAATTAGCCTACCAGGAGCTTCTAAAGCCATTACACTGTTTTCTGGAATTTCCAAAGTTATCTAACCCTTTCCGATGTTCATGTACTGTAGAAGTCAGGTCCATAAGAATGGAGCCTGGTCAGTGAGCACCATAGCCACTGGATTTCTGCCTTTTCATACAGCAAACACTTGGGGCTAATGTCTGCAATTAGCGATAATGCCAATTGCAGGCATTTAACCCCAGATTCCGTAATCAAATATGACCATGGCATCTGACAGTCTGAGCCTGTGATGGCTTGTTCATGCAGCGATTGTGAGAGTCATATCTTTGCTTTGAAAGGCTTGAGCCTTCTGGAGAGTATTAAACCTTTTATAGGTTTTTCGGGCCGGCAGGTGGCAGCTGTACATTGGACTAACAACCATTCGGGTGAGGCAACTGTCAAGTCTCCATTTTTAATTGCATACACTGGACTGACGGAGGCCTGGAGCAGTTAATCAAGTGGCCATACCCATCACCATAACATTTGATCTGTTATAAGATTTTAAAAGGACCTGAAAAGCGGGGTTGCATACTTATAGGAATGTAAATTGGTGGCTTTTTAATGTGAGGGGTCACTTGGAACAGAGAAGATTAGTATCTTGTCAGATCTGGAGAAAATCATTGAGGGTAGAATAGGCAGCTGATACCTTGGAGGAATCTGAAGCAGGACATTAGTAGTTCATACAGAATTTTTAGGGCATTTAGGATATTTTACCAAATGCTACTTAATTAAAAGTTTAGTTACTCTTTAAGTTGTCCGTATAGTCAGGTAAATGGGTTATTCAGCCAGATAAAAAGTTGTTCCAATGTATTTTCATCACTGAGTTACCACACTGGGCTGGATACAGATACCACTTTTAAAATACAGTATCAACAAAATAGTAAGCGTCTCTGCAATTCATCAAATGCTTTTGTAGGAGACTGCTGTGTGTTTAATCTTTATTTCTGCTAGTGAATCTTGAAAAAGTTCTTATTTCTTTTAACTGCTCTTTGTAGCTTGGGCAAATTACATATATATGTGTAAACAGAACTAGCGTAACATGTTAAATCAGTCCCCAAAAATATTGAAATCAAACATATCTAACAAAAGTACAGTTAAGAGGTGCCCAGATATCAGTTCTAAGTTTGGTTTCTTCTTGGAAGGTAAAATTGCACAACCTTTAAAATTGTAATCAGGTTATTCTATTTCAATGTGTTACTGTCAATACAAATTAGAAAGAATTCTGGATGGATGAATCAGGTAATCTTTACAGTTCTTGGAACAGGGAAACATTGTGAGACTGTCTGCTATAAAAAGATTTCCTGTCAATTATTGTTAGGCCAGCAGGGTGGGCTGTCCCAATATCTATGACTGTAAATCTACCTCAAAGCTTACTGCAGCCCGAGCCAGCATCCGTAGTGTTATGCCTTCAAACCTTAGTGAAGTTCTTTTCATTTGTTTTTTATCTGCTTGATTCCTAGAAATCTTGAATTATACAGGCTAAAGCTTTGCTTAGCAATGTTTCCAGGAGTCTATAATGGACTCAACAATAATATTTTATCATATTTATGTATTCAGCACTTATAATATAAGAGGAGGTAGTGTGCAAATAATTGAACAAATCAATTGATGAGACATGGCTGGATGATAGCTATGACTGGGCGGTTAATGTACAAGGTTACAGTGTGTTTAGAAAGGATCGTCAAAACCGGAGAGGGGGAGGGGTCTGCCTTTATGTAAAGTCCGGTCTAAAGCCCACACTCCGCGAAGATATAAGTGAGGGACATGAACATGTGGAGTCACTGTGGGTAGAGATACATGGAGCTAAAAACAACAATAAATTACTAATAGGAGTTTACTATAAACCACCTAATATACCAGAGTCCACAGAAAATCTACTACTAAACGAGATAGACAAGGCGGCAAATCATAATGAGGTGGTTATTATGGGGGACTTCAACTACCCACATATAGACTGGGAAACTGAAACTTGTATATCTCATAAGGGAAACAGGTTCTTGGCAATAACCAAAGACAATTACCTCTCCCAACTGGTTCAGGACCCGACTAAAGGGACGGCCATACTGGACTTAGTATTAACCAATAGGCCCGACAGAACAACAGACGTGCAGGTTGGGGGACACCTGGGAAATAGTGACCATAAAGTAATAACCTTCCAATTATCATTCAAAGGAGCGTTTCTACAGGGAGGAACAAAAATACCAAACTTCAAAAAAGCTAAATTTAGCCAACTAAGAGAGGCCATAGGCCAAACTAACTGGGACAAAGTCCTCAAAAATAAAAATACAGCCATAAAATGGGATATCTTTAAAAACATCCTAAAATCTCATTTTGAGAGGTACATACCGTATGGTAATAAAAGGTTAAGGAACAAAAAGAAACCAATGTGGATAAATAGAACTGTAAAGAAAGCAATAAATGACAAAAGGAAAGCAAATAATTCATAGAAAAATAGAACATGTAAAAAAACAAATAAAAGCGGCCAAACTAGAGAGATTAATTGCCAAAGAGAGTAAAACTAACCCTAAAATGTTCTTCAATTATATAAATGTTAAAAAGTATAAATCTAAAGGTGTCGGCCCTTTAAAGAGTAATGAGGGGGAAGTGGCAGAGAGCGATGAGGAGAAAGCAAAGCTGTTAAATATTTTTTTCTCCAATGTATTCACTGAGGAAAATAAATTGTCAGATGACATGCAGAATGCAAAAATAAATTCCCCATTAAAAGTGTCCTGTCTGACCCAGGAAGAAGTACATCAGCGACTTAAAAAGATTAAAATAGACAAATGGCCAGACCGGATGACATAAACCCCCGTATCCTAAAGGAATTAAGTAATGTCATAGCCAGACCCTTATTTCTGATATTTGCAGACTCTATACTGACAGGTAATGTCCCACAGGATTGGCGCATGGCATATGTGGTGCCAATATTCAAAAAGGGGCCAAAAACAGAGCCTGGAAACTATAGGCTGGTAAGTTTAACATCTGTTGTGGGTAAACTGTTTGAAGGTTTTCTGAGAGATGCTATATTAGAGCATCTCAACGGAAATAAGCAAATAACGCCATATCGGCATGGCTTCATGAGGGATCAGTCATGTCAGACTAATTTAATCGGTTTCTATGAGGAGGTAAGTTCTAGACTTGACAGCGGCGAATCAATGGATGTCGTATATATCTGGACTTCTCCAAAGCATTTGACATTGTACCACATAAAAGGTTAGTATATAAAATGAGAATGCTCGGACTGGGAGAAAACATCTGTATGTGGGTAAGTAACTGGCTAAGTGATAGAAAACAGAGGGTGGTTATTAACGGTACACACTCAGATTGGGTCACTGTCACTAGTGGGGTACCTCAGGGGTCAGTATTGGGCCCTATTCTCTTTAATATATTTATTAATGATCTTGTAGAAGGCTTGCATAGTAAAGTATCAATTTTCGCAGATGACACTAAACTGTGTAAAGTAATTTACACTGATGAGGACAGTATAATACTACAGAGGGATCTGGATAGATTGGAGGCTTGGGCAGATAAGTGGCAGATGAGGTTTAACACTGATAAATGTAAAGTTATGCATATGGGAAGGAAAAATGCAAGTCACCCGTACATACTAAATGGTAAAACACTCGGTAACACTGACATGGAAAAGGATCTAGGAATTTTAATAAACCGCAAACTAAGCTGCAAAAACCAGTGTCGGGCAGCTGCTGCCAAGGCCAACAAGATAATGGGTTGCATCAGAAGGGGCATAGATTCCCGTCATAAGAACATAGTCCTACCACTTTACAAATCGCTAGTCAGACCACACATGGAGTACTGTGTACAGTTCTGGGCTCCTGTAAACAAGGCAGACATAGCAGAGCTGGAGAAGGTCCAGAGGAGGGCATCTAAAGTAATAACTGGAATGGGGCAACTACAGTACCCTGAAAGATTATCAAAATTAGGGTTATTCACTTTAGAAAAAAGATGACTGAAGGGAGCTCTAATAACCATGTTTAAATATATTAGAAGTCAGTACAGAGATCTCTCCCATCATCTATTTATACCCAGGACTGTGCTGAGAACGTATCCTCTGAGTCTAGAGGAAACAAGGTTTGTACACATATGTACACAGAAGAGGATTCTTTACGGTAAGAGCAATGCGAATATGGAACTCTTTGCCTGAGGAGGTGGTGATGGTGAATTCACTAAATGAGTTCAAGAGGAGCCTGGAGGTATTTCTGGAGTGTGATAATATTACAGGTTATAGTTATTAGATTTCTGGAGAAGGGTCATTGATCCAGGGAGTTAGGCCTCATGCACATGACCGTTGTGTGCATCCGCGGCCATTATTCAGTTTTCAGTTTTTTTCCGCGGACCCATTGACTTTCAATGGGTCCGTGGAAAAATCGGAAAATGCACCGTTTGGCATCCACATCTGTCATCCGTGTTTCCAGTCCGTGAAAAAAATATGACCTGTCCTATTTTTTTCACGGACAACGGTTCACAGATCCATTCAAGTCACGGCTGCACACAAGATTGTCATCCGTTATCCGTGTCAGTGATCCATGTCAGTTTTTTCCTATCATTTCAAAGGCAAACTTGACATATTTTTTTTTTCATTTTTCATGTCCGTGGATCCTCCAAAAATCAAGGAAGTCCCACGGAAGAAAAAACGGACACGGATCACGGAACAACGGAAACCGTTTTTGCGGACCGCAAAAAAAAACGTCCGTGTGCATGAAGCCTTATTCTGATTGCCTGATTGGGGTCAGGAATTTTTTTCCCTAAAATCAGGAACATTGGCTTCTACCTCACAAACTATGTTACTATATTACTATATGTAAATTGCAAATTATAATCATTATTATGATTAGGTATGCTACAAAGCATGGTATGGGGATATTCCCCAGGTTTACTAGATGTATAAGCCATGTGATCAGCATAATGAATAACTATTGGATCCCCAGGATATTTAAACATGATGCCCATGTTCCGACTATAGCGCTTTGATTCAGGACGCAGTGTGTGGTGTACTAAGTGGTAAAAGTGGTGGTGAGCACAAGGAGAAATTTATAAATTACATTTTATTATATTCATGCCAGATTAATCAATTATTGGATGTGCAAGTACGTTGCAGCAGAGTCATGGATTAACTACTGGATCTGGAGTCTGGAATTGATAAACTGGGTTTTGCTTTTGATTATGGAAAATCTGGCACTATACCTGATGCATTGCAAGTTACAGCCCGTAGAAATAGCTCCAAGTGAAAGCTTTATATACCTGCAGCCAGGGGCACAGCTAAAAGGTCATGGGCCTTGGTGCAAGAGTTCCACGCCCCCCCCCCCCCCCCTCAGTGCTTTGTAGCAAGGGGCAATGGTGCACCTATCCTTTCTACAGCCCAAGGTAAAAATTTAAATAGCACACCCCAATTCCAAATTCTCAACCTAACCCCTTCCCTCCAGCTCTACTGTTAAAAACATATGTGGGAAAACATAACCTACAGCATTACAAAACATACACGGTAATACAGCACCACATACCTCTTACATCCAGTGATGTTTCCTCTGTGGTAGACATTCTCTTTCCTCATGTTCTCCATGCACATCAGACCGCTATGATGATTTCTTTCAGCCATCTCTTGTTTCTGAGACATCTTAGTTTCCTACTTTTCCATCATCCTTCCACCTTCTCAACACCCCAATACTGTGCCCATTGTGCGCCTCAATACTATACTGCAGAAACAGATAATCCACCTGAAAATACTTGTACAACACAGATAGCACCCCCTTCAATAATTAATGGCACACAGTGCCCTAAAAAAATAACTGCTATAATGTATTATCTCCCAGAGTTCATGGTGTTAACAGTGTTCCCAATAGTAATAATGTCCCTATTGTGCCCATACTAGTAATCATGTTCCCCATAGTCCCCATTAGTAATACATCTCCTTATAATATGCGTCAGTACAAAAATACCCCCTTATAATTTGTGCCAGTACAAAAATACCCCCTTACAATGTGTGCCACTACAAGAAATTCCCCCTTATAATGTGCACCAGAACAAAAAATACCTCCTTATATTGTGCAGTAGTGCAAAAAATATCCTTGTATATTGTGCACCATTACAAAAAATACCCCCTTACCTTTCAGATCAGAACCCTATATCAGACCTCAAATCAGACCCTCATATCAGGCTTTAAATCAGACCCGTATCAGATCCTGAGATCAGACCCCCATATTACACCTCAAACCTGACTGATCAGACCCGCAAATCAAGTCCTTAATTCAGACCCCATATCAGATCCTCAAACTTCCATATCAGATTCTCAGATCAGTTCCCTGTATCAAACCTCAGATCAGACCCCCACCAGACCTTCATGTTAGACCCCCATATCAGGACCTCAGATCAGGTCCCCTTTAGGCCTCTTTCACACGGGCGTGTTATTTTTGGCCCGGATAAGAGGCGGGTGCTCTGCGGGAAAATGCGCGATTTTTCCACACGAGTGCAAAACATTGTAATGCGTTTTGCACTCGCGTGAGAAAAATCGCGCATGTTTGGTACCCAAACCCGAACTTCTTCACAGAAGTTCGGGCTTGGGATCGGTGTTCTGTAGATTGTATTATTTTCCCTTATAACATGGTTATAAGGGAAAATAATAGCATTCTGAATACAGAATGCATAGTATAATAGTGCTGGAGGGGTTAAAAAAAAATATAAAAAGTTAACTCACCTTCCCCTCTTGATCGCGTAGTTCCCGGTCTCTTTGCTTCTTGAATGATGAGCTGTGGGCTAAATGACCTGTGGTGACGTCAGATCACATGCTCTAATCACATGGTCCATCACCGTGGTGATGGAGCATGTGATCTGACGTCACCACAGGTCCTTGAGCCCACAGCTCATCATTCAAGAAGTAAAGAGACCGGGAACTACGCGATCAAGAGGAGAAGGTGAGTTAACTTTTTTTTATTTATTTTTAACCCCTCCAGCACTATTATACTATGCATTCTGTATTCAGAATGCTATTATTTTCCTTTATAAACATGTTATAAGGGAAAATAATACAGTGAATAGACTGTGTGAAAATCGCATCCACACTTGCTTGCGGATGCTATGCGATTTTCACGCACCCCATTCACTTCTATGGGGCCTGCGTCGCGTGAAAGTCGCACAACATAGAGCATGTTGCGGTTTTCACTCAACGCACAAGTGATGCGTGAAAATCACTGCTCGTGTGCACAGCCCCATAGAAATAAATGGGTCTGGATTCAGTGCGGGTGCAATGCGTTCACCGCACGCATCGCACCCGCACGGAAAACTCGCCTGTGTGAAAGGGGCCTTAGACCTGCATGCCAGACTCCTGCATCAGACTTCAGATCACACCTCAGTGTTAAACACACTTATATTAGACCTCAGAGCAGACAACCAGTAGCCCTCCATTTCAGACCCCCCTCCATACTAGACCTCACATTAACCCCATTTAGACTTCCAAATCAGACCTTAAAATAAATAAATTTACCTACATGTAGCTCTTCTGCTCCACCGCTACTCTCCAGGTCAGCTTTTCTCTCCCTCACTTGTGCTCTCCTGTCTCTTGTGGCCCGCACTTCACTTTCGGTGGCCTGTGTGCAATGTCAGGTCATAATGCATGCACTACATTCTGAGGCAGGCAGGACTGTGCAGTGTAAGCCAGAGAAGACCAGGGAGGAGGGGTGACTACAGCTTTTCACTCACCACTTCCTCCACCTCCTGCATATTAGTGAGCGCTTCCATAAGGGAAACATTCACGAATATTTGCTTTATAAGATCCACTGCATCTTATAAAGCAAAATATACAGTTTTTGGACATGGGTCACTGGCAAGGGGGGCCATGTGGCCACTCCCTAGCTTAGGGTCCAAGTTGCAGTTGCAACCACTGCAATACGTATAGCTACACCACTCTGCTAACAGGGACAACTGCAGCCTTAAAAATGTTGTCAAAAAAAGAGGCAATTAAAAAATTTGCATCTTACTTGGGCTAAAGGGAAAAAGAACTGGACTGTTGCTCAATGGTACTGTTTTCAGATTAAAGTAAATTTAGTATTTAATTTGCAAATCAAGGTCCCAGAGTCTGGAGAAAGAGTGGAGAGGCACACAATCAAAGTTGGTTGAGATCCAGTGTGAAGTTTCCACAGTTAGTGATCGTTTAAGGAGCCATGTCATCTGCTGGTGCTGGTCCACTGTGTTATATCAAGTTCACAGTCAGCGCAGCTTTCTACCAGAAAAAATTTTGAGCACTTCATGCTTGCCTCTGCTGACAAGCTTTATGGAAATGCAAATTTTATTTTTAAGCAGGACTTGGCACCTGCCCGCACTGCCAAAAGTACCAATAACTGGTTTAATAACCATGGTATCATTGTATTTGGTTGGACGGCAAACTCATCTGACTTAAATCCCACAGAGAATCTATGGGGTATTTTCAAGATGGAGATGAAAGACACCAGATCCAACAATGCACCTGAAAGCAGCTATCAAAGCAACCTGTGCTTCCATAACACATCAGCGGTGCCACAACCTGATCACCTCCATGCCATGCCGCATTAATGAAGTAATTCATGCAGAAAGAGCCTTGACCCAAGTATTGAGTATGTACTTTTCAGTAAACTGAAGTTTCTGTATTAAATATCATTTTTTAAGTGGCCTTATATACTATTCTAATTTTCAGAGATACAAACTTTTTGGTTTTCATTAGCTGTAAGCCATAATCATGAACATTAAAATAAATAAATGCTTGAAATAGATTATTCTGTGTGTAATACGGTAAATCTATATAATATATTAGTCTCACTATTTGAATTGAATTACTGAAATAAATTAACTTTTTAATGATAATCAAATTTATTGAGAGAACACCTGTATGTTGGGGTTTTTTACCACCTGGACTCTGATTTGCTGCAGGTTTATATGTCTTTTGCTGTCTGGGAGAGGCTAGCCCAAATGCTCCTGATATTGTACCTCCTAATTTTATTAAATGTATTTGGACAACTTTTAGTTTTTTGGCAATTTTGTAATGTTTTGAGGGTCAATGGTGTTTATATCAAACTGCAGCATGTTCACATTGCAGCAAGTCAAGGACTTATTCAGATGAGTTTTCTAAAACTTGTCCGTGTTCCATCCATTACAAAACTGATGATTTTCTATCTGTATGGAATCAGTATTATCTACAGCTGTGTTCTGTTTGTCCATTTTTACTGTCCATATGGCATAAGTATGCAATCCATTTTTCATGCCCACTCAGCATCTGAGAGCAACCATCTGTGAAAAATCTACCTGTGGTGTCTGTGTGCAATACGGTTTATTTGCACATTGACTGACATGAATAGCTGAGTCTAGAGAGAGAATCGGCTCAAACTAGTACATGTTGTGTTTTTCCCTGTCCGTGCGAAAGATTGAACATGAGAATTGATCCTTTGACTATAATTTATCACTGATCAGTCTGTGAGCATTTCATTCCACACTCAGACAGCACATCACTTGTGTGGATAGGTTCTTTAAATGGATTTAAAACATGTTTTTTTTAACTTTGGGCTTATTCCCATGTCAGCAAATCACAGACATGCGCGTCACTGTCGCGTCACTGTTGTCGAGTCACTGTTACGGACGTGACAATACCAAATATGACTACTTTATTTGATTGTTTCAGTTTAAAATAATAAAGCATTTTTGAAAAAAAAAGATTTTTTTAGTGTCTCCACATTTTGAAAGCTGAACTTTTTTCTTATTTCCTGGGTGACTGTGTTATGTAGGGGCTCATTTTCTTCGGTATGAGATGAGAATTTGATTGGTATTATTTTAGGGTGCATATGACTTTTTGATCACTTGGTAATGCACTTTTTTGTGATGTAAGGGGGGCAAAAAATGTCTTATTTGACACACATTTTCTTTTTTTTTTGCGGTGTTCATCTGAAGGGTTAGGTCATGTGATATTTTTATACAGCAGGTTTCTACGGACGTGGTAATGCTTAATATGTGTACTTTTTTTTATTTATTTAAGTTTTACACAATAATATCATTTCTTAAACAAAACAGAA
Source organism: Bufo gargarizans (assembly GCF_014858855.1). Taxonomy (NCBI): domain Eukaryota; kingdom Metazoa; phylum Chordata; class Amphibia; order Anura; family Bufonidae; genus Bufo; species Bufo gargarizans. The sequence goes on along the minus strand of NC_058083.1, from coordinate 369,676,873 downwards.
ATAATTTTAGTGTCTCCATAGTCTCAGAGCCATATTATTATTTTTTTGGGGGGGTGATTGTCTTAGGTAGGATAACATTTTTGCAGGATGAGATGACGGTTTGATTGACAATGTTTTGGGATGCATATGACTTTTTGATTGCTTGCTATTACACTTTTTGTGATGTAAGGTGACAAAAAATTGCTTTTTTGACACTTTTTATTTTTCGTTTTTTTATGGTGTTCACCTAAGGGATTAGGTCATGTAATATTTTTATACAGCAGATTCGACTGATGCGGCGATACCTAATATGTCTACCTTTTTTATTTACTTAAGTTTTACACAATAACTGCATTTTTGAAGCAAAAAAAATTATGTTTTAGTGTCTCCATATTATTATTTTTTTTTGTTTGGCAGTCTTAGGTAGGGACTCATTTATTGCGGGATGAGGCGACGGTTAGATTGGCACTATTTTGGGGGGGCATTTGCCTTGTTGATCGCTTTGTGTTGCAGTTTCTATTTTATCTTTTTACATTGTTCACCTGAGGGGTTAGGTCATCAGATATTTTTATAGAGCTGGTCGCCACGGATGCCGCATTACCTAATATGTCTAAGTTTTACTCAATTATATCATTAAAAAAAATAATCTTTTAGTGTCTCCATATTCTCAGAGCCATATATTTTTTTTTTTATGTTTTAGGCGATTGTCTTAGGTAGGTTATCATTTTTGCTGGAGGAGATGACAGTTTGATTGGCACTATTTTGGGGTGCATATGACTTTTTGATCCGCTTGCTATTACACTTTTTGTGATGTAAGGTGACAAAAAATGGCTTTTGACACAGTTTTTATTTTTTTACAGTGTTCGCCTGAGGGGTTAGGTCATGTATTATTTTATATTATTTAAGTTTTACTCAATTATATCATTTTTTTTAAACCCCAAAAATAATCATGTTTTAGTGTCTCCATATTCTGAGAGGCATTTTTTTTTAAATGTTTTGGGTGATTGTCTTAGGTAGGGGCGTATTTTTTGGGGGATAAGGTGACAGTTTGATTGGTCTTATTTTGGGGGCATAAGTCTTTTTTATTGCTTGGTGTTGCACTTTTAGTGATGTAAGGTGACAAAAAAATAATTTTTATAGCAGTTTCTATTTAATTTTTTTGACAGTGTTCATCTGAGGGGTTAGGTCATGTGATATTTTTATAGAGCCGGTCGATACAAACACGGCGATACCTAATATGTCTTTTTTTCCCTATTTTGTACAATTAATTTTTTCTTTATTTTGGGAAAAGGACACTTTTGTTTTTTGTTTTTTTTTACATTTTTTTTTAACTTTTCTACCCCTTGACTGCGACCCCTCTACAACTGATAAAGAACAGTTTCAAGCTCTAATTAAGTCAGCATATCTCTGTCTAAGTAAGAAAGAAAAAGAATATATTCTGGTGAAGGAGTCAACACTAGTTATCTTTTACCACCTCCCTAAGATTCACAAAGATATCCAGAATCCATCTGGTAGACCCATAATTTCAGGAGTCTCCTCCCTTACCTGAAACGTATCACATTATATTGATATTTATCTACAGAAACATGTCCTTAATTTCAAATCTCACCTGAGGGACTCTACATCGCTCATCACTCTACTTAAAGACATAGTATGGCAAGATAACTTCTATTGGGTGACCTTGGACGTTTTGGCACTTTATACAAATATTTCTCATGACTTGGGTATGAAATGTACATCCAGTTTTTTAGACAAAGATCATGAAATGCCTGCCCCACAAAAATCCTTCATTATGAAGGGTATTGAGTTTATACTTGCGCATAATGTGTTCATGTTCCAAAATGGAATTTATAAGTAGATACGAGGGACCGCAATGGGGACGCAATTTGCGCCCATCTTTGCAAACCAATTTATGGCGGCCTTTGAGGAGGAGTTGGCCCATACAAGTTTTTGGACCAATAACAGCATCATCTTTTTCCATAGGTATATCGATGATTTAATTTTTATCTGGAATGGGGATCCATTATCTATTGACAAATTTATTTCACACCTCAATACCAACGACTGGGGGATCGCCTTCACTGGAACATATGATAACACCAAAATTGAGTTTCTGGATCTAGAAATTTTTATTCAGGATAATAAAATTAACACACTTACATTTTAAAAAAAAAGTTGACAGTAACAGCTATCTGGATTTTAAAAGTACACACTATAGGAAATGGAAATCCAACATTCCTTTTAGCCAATTCAAACTGCTGAGACGAAACTACCCTCTTGAAGAAGATTTCACCCAACAATGTGACGTACTGGCGTCTAGATTCAGTCAAAAAGGCTATCCTCCTAATATCATCTTGGGGGCAAGAACCAAAGCCGCCAGACTCACTGAAGACGAATGCCTTATTCCAGTCTCTAAAAAGTATAGTAATAGTGATAAATATAGTTGTCATTTTATCACCACTTACATTCAAAACCATATGTCCATCAAAGCAACCTTAGAGAAACACTGGCATATCCTAAAAAGAGACCCCATCTTAAACCAGATTATTCCAGAGCTCCCGAAAACTAACATATAGGAGAGCACGTACTCTAAAAAATATTCTTGCTCCAAGTAAACTAAATTAAGTTGAAGATCTCACTGATAGTGATGAGCGGGAGGTGACATATTCGATTTCAACGAAATTAGCGAATATTCGCTAGCATATTCGTCTCATATTTGTCAAAATCAAATGATCGTAATTATTCTAGTTATCGCGATTAATATACGATTTAAATAATCGCGGATTGCAATTTTAACTTAAAGTATAACTGTCGTATTAATATTTTTTTTGAGTATTGGATTGTGGTGATTAATATCTCCTTGGTGGCCCTATTTCAACTTTTCACTGTGTATTCAATTACCCCTTAATTTCACATTTTTGTTCCCTGTACTGCCTACTTTTACCTGTGCATAACCCCTTCACGCAACATCACGTACATGTACGTGGGGGAATGTGGTGCCTCACCGCATCCCCACGTGCATGTACGTGATCGGCTTTCACTGTCAGCGCAGGGACTGAAGCGCTGAAGATTTAGTGAAGCCGGCGTGCTGGGGTTGCTAGGCAACCAGAGAAGCCGGAAGGAGTTGTATTAGACCCCTGACCCGCCCACGATCGCCGTGATTGGTCCAATACTGCAGAGGGACCAATCGCAGCGCATCGAGGCAGGTAAGGGGGGGGTAGGGAGGGACTGTGTGTCTCTCCTTCTCTGATCGTCCCCATTACTGTCAGGGAAGCGATCAGAGAAGGAGAGTGTGACAAATATACTGTACCTATCACATGTATACTAGTCATGGAGAACTGCTACTTAGCGCTCCATGACTAGTATACTCCTCATCGCATTTAACTGTCACCATGTCTGCAGACATGGTGACAGCGCTGAGTGCCGGCTGTTACACACAGCCAGGCACTCAGGCTCAATGCCGAGGGGGGTCCTGTGACCCCCCGTATCGGCGATCGCTGCAAACCGCAGGTCAATTCAAACCTGCGGTTTGCAGCGCTTTATGTAGTTTCTGATCCTTGCGGTCCCTGACCGCAGGGATCAGAAACCTAAAAATTGCCCAAAATCGATTTTTTTTTAACCCCCCCTGCACCCCTGAATTTATTTATGTGGCGGGGTGCAGAGGGGCGGTTTGTGGGCGGTGCGGGGCGGTGCGGCAGTTGCGGGAGGCGGGCGGTGCGGCAGGTGGGATCGCGATCCCCCGCCCGCCTCCCATTATAATCATTGTTGGCGTCTAGTGGGTTATACCAGGGTGCCAGTACATTGCTGGCACCCTGGTATAAACGGCTGACATTGGTGATGCGATGTCAGCCGTTTAACCCTTTCCATACCGCGGTCCGTACAGACCGCTGTATGGAAAAGGTTAACAGCTCAGGGAGCTCCCTCCCTCTCCCATCGGAGGGCTGCTGTACCTTTGCAGCCCCCCGATGGAGAGGGAGAGAGCCCCCAGACAGCCCCCCCAGAGCCCCGTCCTTACCCTTCCCCGTCTGCGCAGTTCTGACCATAACTGAGCAGACGGGGAAGGTTCCCATGGCAACAGGACGCCTTCTCAGGCGTCCTGCTGTCCATGGTGCCGAACAGATCTATGCTGAAAGCATAGATCTGTTCAGTGTAAGTAAAATATAGTACAGTGCAATATATATTGTACTGTACTGTATTATACAGACATCAGACCCACTGGATCTTCAAGAACCAGGTGGGTCTGGGTAAAAAAAAAGTGAAAAAAAAGTAAAAATCAAAAAACACATTTATCACTGATTAAACATGAGAAAAATAAAATTCCCTACACATGTTTGGTATCGCCGCATCCGTAACGACCTGATCTATAAAACGGTCATGTTACTTTTCGCGAACAGTGAACGCCATAAAAATAAAAAATAAAAAACTATGATGAAATTGAAATTTTGCCCACCTTACCCAAAAAAGGTAATAAAAGTGATCAAAAAAGTCGCATGTACGCCAAGATTGTAACAATCAAACCGTCATCTCATCCCGCAAAAAATGAGACCCTACTTAAGATAATCGCCCAAAAACTGAAAAAACTATGGCTCTTAGACTATGGAAACACTAAAACATCATTTTTTTTGTTTCAAAAATGAAATCATTGTGTAAAACTTATATAAATAAAAAAATGTATACATATTAGGTATTGCCGCGTCCGTATCGACCGGCTCTATAAAAATATCACATGACCTAACCCCTCAGGTGACCACCGTAAAAAAATAAAAATAAAAACGGTGGAGAAAAAGCAATTTTTTGTCATCTTACGTCACAAAAAGTGTAATAGCAAGCGATCAAAAAGTCATATGCACCCCAACATAGTGCCAATCAAACCGTCATCTCATCTTGCAAAAAATGAGACCCTACTTAAGATAATCGCCCCAAAACTGTAAAAACTATGACTCTTAGATTATGGAGAAACTAAAAAAAAATTTTGTTTTAAAAATGAAATCATTGTGTAAAACTTACATAAATAAAAAAAAATGGATACATATTAGGGATCGCCGCGTCCATGACAACCTGCTCTATAAAATTACCACATGATCTAACCTGTCAGATGAATTTTGTAAATAACAATTAAAAAAACGATGCCAAAAAAGGTATTTCTTGTTACCTTGCCGCACACAAAGTGTAATATAGAGCAACCAAAAATCATATGAACCCTAAACTAGTACCAACAAAACTGCCACCCTATCCCGTAGTTTCTAAAATGGGGTCACTTTTATGAAGTTTCTACTCTGGGGGTGCATCAGGGGGCTTCAAATGGGACATGGTGTAAATAAACCAGTCCAGCAAAACCTGCCTTCCAAAAACCATACGGCGCACCTTTCACTCTACGCCCCGCTGTGTGGCCGTACAGTAGTTTACGGCCACATATGGGGTGTTTCTGTAAACGGCAGAGTCAGGGCAATAAAGATACAGTCTTGTTTGGATGTTAACCCTTGCTTTGTTAGTGGAAAAAATTGGTTAAAATGGAAAATTAGGCAAAAAAATGAAATTCTCAAATTTCATCCCCATTTGCCAATAACTCTTGTGCAACACCTAAAGAGTTAACAAAGTTTGTAAAATGAGTTTTGAATACCTTGAGGGGTGTAGTTTATAGAATAGGGTGATTTTTGGGTGGTTTCTATTATGTAAGCCTCGCAAAGTGACTTCAGACCTGTAGTGGTCCCTAAAAATTGGATTTATGAAAAATTTAAAGATTTGCTTCTAAACTTCTAAGCCTTGTAACATCCCCAAAAAATAAAATATCATTCCCAAAATAATTCAAACATGAAGTACACATATGGGGAATGTAAAGTCATCACAATTTTTGGGGGTATTACTATGTATTACAGAAGTAGAGAAACTGAAACTTTGAAATTTGCTAATTTTTCCAAATTTGGGGTAAATTTGGTATTTTTTTATGCAAAAAAAATTAATTTTGGGACTTAATTTTTCCAGTGTCATGAAGTACAATATGTGACGAAAAAACAATCTCATAACGGCCTGGATAAGTCAAAGCATTTTAAAGTTATCAGCACTTAAAGTGACACTGGTCAGATTTGCAAAAAATGACCTGGTCCTTAAGGTGAAATAAGGCTGTGTCTTGAAGGGGTTAAAATAAGGTTGCTAGGCATGGTCCGTCTATTTGTTGAAGGACGGAGGACGTAGAAGCAGGCTGCGTGCAAGATCACATTACTGACAGCCAGGGACTGTAAGTAAATGATTAAAGCCAGGTCCTCCCCAGCAGCTGATAACAGTGCCTGGGCTGTGTTCACTTCTCCCTATCCCTGCGCTTGGCAGACACTCCCTCACTCAGCAGAGCTGGACAATGCAGAGTCGAAGCAGCGCACAACAGGGAAGAGAGATCTGCCATCTGCTCAGTGTATAAATGAAAGCAACATGTGGTAAGAGGACTCCTTTGTGCTGCAGGAGATTAACCCTTTAGGGGGAGGGCTCTAGTTACTGACACTTTTGGGCGGCTATTGTTACTGGCTAGTAAGGGCAGGCGGGATTAGCCTCAGGGTGAGGGCAGTGGCAGCCATCTTAACTGAATAGTGAAATTGCAGTTTTATGCAGACTGGTTGCTAAGGGCTCAATCTTATAAAATATGGGGTGAGTCAGTCTAATAGTAACTGATTCTGGAATATCATGTTATTAGTAACTACATATATGAAAATTGAAACTAGGGTCTAAATGTGATAGTTATCCTTTAAGGCAGGTATCCTCAAACTGCGGCCCTCCAGCTGTTGCAAAACTACAACTCCCAGCATGCCCGAACAGCCTACAGGTATCAGCCTACAGCAGGGCATTGTGGGAGTTGTAATTTTACAACAGCTGGAGGGCCGCAGTTTGAGGATGCCTGCTTTAAGGTAACTTTCCTATTGGTTTGATATCTGGAATTAGCGAAGATGACGAATATGACGAATGCATTCGTCATATTCCTCAAAACGAAGATAACTAAGTATTTTCCATCTTCGTTTTAGCTCCATATTCGTCAACTTTGCTAATTCTAGCAATCAAATAGGAAAGTTGACTAGAGACAGCTAAGTTTTTAATTCGCTATGCGATAATAATACTTTACTTTACTATAAAATAATTATAATACTTGATAATTATTATAATTATTCTATTTATAAAAAAAAGCAAAGTAATATTATCTCATAGCGAATTAAATACAGCTGTCTCTATAGTCAACTTTCCTATTTCTTTGCTAGAATTAGCAAAGTTGATGAATATGGAGCTAAAACGAAGATGGAGAATATTTTGTTAACTTCATTTTGAGGAATATGATGAATACATTTGTCATATTTGTCATCTTCGCTAATTCTACCAAGCCAACCATAGTAAACCAGGTTTGAAATTGCAATGCGATTAATATAACTTGAAGTAATCGCATTACGATGTCAACTTAGCACTGCTATATTCCATATTCGTTCGTTAAGTTCGTTAATTCTAGGCTAGAATTAACAAAGTTAATGAATATGGAATATAGCAGTGCTAAGTTGAAATCGCATTGCGATTTCAACTTAATTCTCACATCCGACAATACATTCCAGTATGGAGGTGTTCCCATGGTGATGGGGACGCTCCATGAGCACGGAAGCCGGCAGAAGCGGCAACGGGCACTGACTGGAGCAGCCAGGAACCCAGGAATCCTCAGGACAGGTAAGAACTACTTTTGGGAAGTGGGAAAGAAAAAAATATAACAATAAAAAAAAAAATATATAATATTCGAAATAGCGAATTTATAGCACTATATTCAAAATATTCGCGAATTAGTGAAGTGCCGATATTCACGCTCAACACTATTCACTGAGAGCTATGGCACCACTGCCCCTAAAGGCAGCTCAAGATGTGGCCATAAAAGATGCCTATGCTGCTCAAGTATATGCGAGAAATCTGTCTTTCACAGTCGAGTTAGCGGAGAGTCATTTCCCATTTTGAGTAGCCTCAACTGTGAATCCAACCACGTTATATATCTCTTGGAATGTCTATACCATTTACAATACTTAGGACGTACGATCCAAACATTACAAAACAGGCTCAACAAACACAGATTAAATATTAATATAAAGTACCTTAAACACAGTGTATCCAGACACGGGACAGAACATCATGAGGGTAGTCCAGCTGGGTTTAACGTGACACCGATTGAACAAATCCCAATTCATTTACATAAGGATACCCAGTATATTAGACGCAGAGAAATGTACTGGATTTTCAAATTGAATAATTTGAATCGCTATGGTCTCAATGAAGCGTTTGAGATCAACCTATAGGAGTAAATATCTCTTGGTTCAGACAGAAGGACCCTTTATTACATCATATGGTCCTGTTTTTGTAACAATACAGCCTGGACCGCAGCGGCTCCCTGTGACGAAACGCTGGCTTGCGCTCCAGCGTGGAACGCACCGGCCGTCTGCGAGGATACGCTGGCTTGCGTTCCAGCGTGGAACGCAGCGACCGCCTGTGTTGTTACGCTGGCTTGCGCTCCAGCGTGGAACGCAGTGGCCGCCGGGCCTTCTGTGACTCCGCCCACTTACCATTCAGCCCTTAAATTGAAGACAGGTGCTAAGCAGGGTGTTCCACTAATGGAGTGCGCACCCTGCTAGCTCCATTGTATCTGAGGACTCTTCTAGCCAGGACCAACTAACCGCAAGTATATGCCTGTTACCTGCTCTGATTAATGTCCTGGAACTCAGAGTGAACCTACTGCATAGTATATACCAAACTGTGGACATGCTATACTAACTCTGAACTTACTGCATGGTATATACCAAACTGTGGACATGCTATACAAACTCTGAACCTACTGCATAGCATATACCAAACTGTGGACATGCTATACAAACTCTGAACCTACTGCATAGTATAGATCAAACTGTGGACATGCTATACTAACTCTGAACCTACTGCATAGTGTATACTAAACTATGGACGTGCTATACTAACTCTGAACCTAAGGCATACTATATGCTAAACTGAGGACATGCTATATACTAACTCTGAAGCTATTGCATACTAGATGCTAACTCTGAACGTTGCACAAGCTTATACTAACTTGTGAGTCCTGTAATTCTGGGAGTCCCTCCTTACCATCAGTAAAACTAATTAGATGGATAGCGGTAAATGATTTTGTTACCCCAAACTCTCCGCCTAAGACTGAGAGTGACGCCTGGGGTACATACTGAGTAACCGCGAATCCCACAGCCAAACACAAGGGTGGTGGGATAATAGTGGATGTCCATTGCTTCCGCAGTTGAGATCCTAACTGATCAACTAGGTGCGTTACAGTTTTATACTCATAATCCCCCCCCTCCCATATTACTTTTAGGTACCCCTGCAACTATTTTATTAAATTTGCTGTTACAATATTTATAATATCTTATACGCATGTATTGGTTTTATACGTTCATCACAATAATTTTTTTTAATGCATTTACATATACAGTACAGACCAAAAGTTTGGACACACCTTCTCATTCAAAGAGTTTTCTTTATTTTCATGACTATGAAAATTGTAGATTCACACTGAAGGCATCAAAACTATGAATTAACACATGTGGAATTATATATACATAACAAAAAAGTGTGAAACAACTGAAAATATTTTATGTTCTAGGTTCTTCAAATTAGCCACCTTTTGTTTTGATTACTGCTTTTCACACTCTTGGCATTCTCTTGATGAGCTTCAAGAGGTAGTCACCTGAAATGGTCTTACAACAGTCTTCAAGGAGTTCCCAGAGATGCTTAGCACTTGTAGGCCCTTTTGCCTTCACTCTGCGGTCCAGCTCACCCCAAACCATCTCGATTGGGTTCAGGTCCGGTGACTGTGGAGGCCAGGTCATCTGGCGCAGCACCCCATCACTCTCCTTCATGGTCAAATAGCCCTTACACAGCCTGGAGGTGTGTTTGGGGTCATTGTCCTGTTGAAAAATAAATGATGGTCCAACTAAACGCAAACCGGATGGAATAGCATGCCGCTGCAAGATGCTGTGGTAGCCATGCTGGTTCAGTATGCCTTCAATTTTGAATAAATCCCCAACAGTGTCACCAGCAAAGTACCCCCACACCATCACTCCTCCTCCTCCTCAATGCTTCACGGTGGGAACCAGGCATGTAGAGTCCATCCGTTCACCTTTTCTGCGTCGCACAAAGACACGGTGGTTGGAACCAAAGATCTCAAATTTGGACTCATCAGACCAAAGCACAGATTTCCACTGGTCTAATGTCCATTCCTTGTGTTCTTTAGCCCAAAGTTGTTCTTCTGCTTGTTGCCTGTCCTTAGCAGTGGTTTCCTAGCAGATATTCTACCATGAAGGCCTGATTCACACAGTCTTCGCTTAACAGTTGTTCTAGAAATGTGTCTGCTGCTAGAACTCTGTGTGGCATTGACCTGGTCTCTAATCTGAGCTGCTGTTAACCTGCGATTTCTGAGGCTGGTGACTCGGATGAACTTATCCTCCACAGCAGAGAGGACTCTTGGTCTTCCTTTCCTAGGGCGGTCCACATGTGAGCCAGTTTCTTTGTAGCGCTTGATGGTTTTTGTGACTGCACTTGGGGACACTTTCAAAGTTCTCCCAATTTATCAGACTGACTGACCTTCATCTCTTAAAGTAATGTTAGCCACTCGTTTTTCTTTACTTAGCTGCTTTTTTCTTGCCATAATACAAATTCTAGTATTCACAAGTATAGTACAAATTCACAGTCTATTCAGTAGGACTATCAGCTGTGTATCCACAAGGCAACTGATGGCCCCAACCCCATTTATAAGGGAAGAAATCCCACGTATTAAACCTGACAGGGCACACCTGTGAAGTGAAAACCATTTCAGGTGACTACCTCTTGAAGATCATCAAGAGAATGCCAAGAGTGTGCAAAGCAGGAATCAAAGCAAAAGGTGGCTACTTTGAAGAACCTAGAATATGACATATTTTCAGTTGTTTCACACTTTTTTGTTATGTATATAATTCCACATGTGTTAATTCATAGTTTTGATGCCTTCAGTGTTAATCTACAATTTTCATAGTCATGAAAATAAAGAAAACTCTTTGAATGAGAAGGTGTGTCCAAACTTTTGGTCTGTACTGTACACTTATATATATATATATTTATTTATACTTATTTTATATAACTGTATATACATTTTTACTGTTTGGTTTTATACCTCCAAGAGTAAGATAATGAGCAATATACATTAACAGAGTACTGTTTTGTATTTATATTTATTCCAATTTATTTCTACTTGTTTCCAATTTCAATTGTTATTGGTACCCATATATATATTTATATATTTTTATATCTTTCTGCAATGGCCCCCCAAAAACACCTCTGATAAGAGCGATATAACTTCTATGATATTGGTAGATTACCTCGTCTACCGATTGTGTCCCTCACATTCAGGTCCATGCATTGCGCTTCCTGGAAACGTTCTCAAGCGTGCCTGCTTCAATGGTTACCAGTCATGGGATTGCAAGGCTTGCGATCACATGTCCTCCCTGCCTCCTAGCGATGTAGGGAAACAGAATGCATGCGTCAGTAGCTGTTTTAATATTACATACCATCACACCTGGTAATAGCCCCTCCTACTTGTGGGCAGCTCCCAGGTATGTTGTTTTTTGGCAGTTTTTCATACCTATATAAATATCTGACTAATGCTATTTAGTTCCATTACCTAATAACTTGATGAAGGGGACGTTTTGGGCCCTGAAACGCGTTGTTCTATGTATCCATTTATGAAATAAAGAAGATCTATCTACAAGACCTGCTTTACCAGTGATTTTGCGCCTGATCAGAATTTCCTTACCTACAAGCATCCTTTGGGGGATTGGGCATCCGATTCCAAAGAAATTTCTTCTGCGGCAGCATTCCTGGATTTTAAGGGTCTATATCCTTACATGTCTACAATAGAGTTGTGCCTATATTGAGCACAACCAAAAAAGGTGAGCACCTTTATTCTCAAATCAATTTATTTAGTGTTGAACGTACTATCCTATTGTGCGCCCCCATCCCTCTTGTTTTCTCTATTCTCCTCGTTACTGAGTGGAATTCAGATTCGCCCATGGTTTTTTCAAACTAAGGAAGACATTGGACTGTCTTCCCTGCTATCGAGTCCCCGTCACAGGTCCCCGTAGAATCCCTGCAAGTATATCGCACGTGCCGTGGTCAGCGCTAACCGCTACACATCAAGGGTTAATGCGCTGGCATCAGTGATTTCACAGATGTCGGCGCATGCAGCAGGGTTCCGGCTATCAATGACTGCCGGACCCCTGCCACAGATCAGACGGGCGCATCTCCTGCAGCCGCCCCGATCACCTTGCCGTCATGTAATGGTAAATGTACATTTAATTGTAATGTAAAAATGGTGTGAGACATTTTATGCAACTAATATACACAAAGAAAAGAGCCGTACATCTAAGGCCTCTTTCACACGACCATTTTTATTTTTTTCATTTACAGGGTGTATTTTGTGTTCCGTACACGGTCCGTATACAGAACCATTCATTTCAATGGTTCTGCCCAAAAAACAGAATGTACTCCGTATGCATTCTGTTTCCGTATTTCTGTTCCGTTGAAAGATAGAACATGTCCTATTATTGCCCGCAAATCACGTTCCATGGCTCCATTCAAGTCAATGGGTCAGCAAAAAAACGGAGCACATACGGAAATGCATCCGTATGTTTTCTGTTTCCGTTCCGTTTTTGCGGAACCATTTATTGAATGTTTTATGCCCAGCCCAATTATTTCTATGTAATAACTGTATACTGTAAATGCCATACGAAAAAAAGGAACAGAAAAACTGAACATAAACAAAAACAGAAAACGGAACAACTGACCGCAAAACACTGAAAAAGCCATACGGTCGTGTGAAAGAGGCCTAATAGTAAGGGACCCCCCCCCCCCCCCCCCCCTTAGTTTTTACAATGGTGTGGTGAATATTTTGCTGTAGACCAGATGCTCGTCCTGGATATAATTAGAATAAAATACTGTAGCTGTAGTTGTTGTCACTCACCTTTACTAGACTCCGGAATTGCATATATTGGTGCAGTAACACACACAGGATCCCATATTGCTAAGTAAGTCAGTTTTGCAATTTAAGCCTCTATGATCTTGTTTGCTAGTACTGTATTACACGGTGTGATTTTGTTACGGCTACAGACAGCCAGAAGCGTACCTGCTACATATGTGCATACTTTATTTTTAAAACAATTAAATTAAAATGTTTTTAACAAGTAAGAGCAATGCTCTTGACAAGGTGGAGAAATTGCGTTTGACAACTTAATTTGTGTAACATTCTGTGCATTCTTAAAATACAGACATCATTAATTCTTCCAGATTGTTCGCAAACAAAAGCATACGACAATTACATTTCTACATCCAAAAATACAATTAAAATAGAGAGCAGGCTTTTCTGAAAATTTGTAGTGCACTGTTATTAAATTTAAAACCCCGATTTTCTCAGACAAGTATCATTTGTTTAAAATATAACCTTCATTGCACATTTCAATATAACAAAATATATATATTTTGGTGATAGGAACCAGCTTTATAGAAATAACCTGAGCAGTGTCGAAATTACTAGCGGATTCATAGCCCACTTGAGACTTTTCCTGTTATGAATTATTGACCATATAGTCAATAGGGAAGTCATTTTCTATGGGTATATTTCTGAGATCTTTCACAGCAGAGTGACCGCATTTTTAATTTCTTTTTATATACTGATTAGGCAATTCTCATTATGGTTTCCTTTTTTCTGTACTGTAATAATCCTATTCTGTCCCACTTTCGTAATGAACAGTTTTATATGGCTATTAGGTTGAAGGCTAGCTCTGCACTGAGCAGAAAGGCTATGGTGGTGTGATGGCATGTGGCCTTGGTGGAAGATGTTAATCATTAAATATAGTGGGAAATTAAGTTTTTATTGGTTGACTTTTTTCTTGCTTCAACAGTTTATAGTTATCACAGAAAAAATAAAAATGTTAAATGAATAAAGCATGATTCTGTATATTTTTCAATTCATTGCAGTGTAAGTAAGTACACAAATATCCTTTTAAAATAAATAGTGGTCTGTGCTCCGGTATGTACCATATGATATAAATGTAAAAAGGGGTTTCCCATGTAGATTAATTTATGGCACTCACAAGGAATGAAAATAGTACAAATGAAATTCATAGTGTCACGCTCGTGTGTGAGAGGAAAACACCACACCGAGCATAGGAAGGAAAGGGGATACCGGAACAAGGCCTGGAAACTAGGGAAGAAAGATGGACACCTCGTAGAGAAAACCCTAACTCCAGTCCTGACAGACTACCAGTATGAACATGCCCCAAAGGTAGGCAAGTTCATACACTGGATACCTAGAATACTATCTCACCCTATAGGACCCTGGAACTAATGTCAGGACTGAGTCTATTTGTTCCTCCAAAAGGAAGGACGAACAGGAGTCTCCCTCAGGCCTAATGAAACACAACAGGGAAAGGCAACACATATATATATATATATATATATATATATATATAGTTGCAACCCTTTGGAATGATATGGATCATAAAATGGTCATAAAATGTGATCTGATCTTCATCTAAGTCACAACAATATACAATCACAGTCTGCTTAAACTAATAACACACAAATAATTAAATGTTACCATGTTTTTATTGAACACACTATGTAAACATTCACAGTGCAGGTGGAAAAAGTATGTGAACCCTTGGATTTAATAACTGGTTGAACCTCCTTTGGCAGCAATAACTTCAACCAAACTTTTCCTGTGGTTGCAGATCAGACATGCACAATGGTCAGGAGTGATTCTTCACCATTCCTCTTTACAAAACTGTTTCAGTTCAGCAATATTCCTGGGATGTCTGGTGTGAATCGCTTTCTTGAGGTCATGCCCCAGCATCTCAATCGGGTTGAGGTCAGGACTCTGACTGGGCCACTCCAGAAGGCGTATTTTCTACTGTTTAAGCCATTCTGTTGCTGATTTACTTCTATGCTTTGGGTGGTTGTCCTGTTGCAACACCCATCTTCTGTTGAGCTTCAGCTGGTGGACAGATGGCCTTAAGTTCTCCTGCAAAATGTCTTGATAAACTTGGTAATTCATTTTTCGTTCGATGATAGCAATCCGTCCAGGCCCTGAAGCAGCAAAGCAGCCCCAAACCATGATGCCCCCACCACCATACTTCACAGTTGGGATGAGGTTTTGATGTTGGTGTGCTGTGCCTCTTTTTCTCCACACATAGTGTTGTGTGTTTCTTCCAAACAACTCAACTTTGGTTTCATCTGTCCACAGAATATTTTGCCAGTACTGCTGTGGAATATCCAGGTGCTCTTGTGCAAACTGTATACGTGCAGCAATGGTTTTTTTTTGGAAAGCAGTGGCTTCCTCTGCGGTATCTTCCCATGAAATTCATTCTTGTTTAGTGTTTTACGTATCGTAGATCCGCTAACAAGTCTTTAGCTGACACTCTAAGATACTTCTTCACCTCATTGAGCAGTCTGCACTGTGCTCTTGCAATCATCTTTACAGGACAGCCACTCTCCATTTATAGACAATTTGTCTTACCGTGGACTGATGGACAGCAAGGCTTTTTGGAGATACTTTTATAACCCTTTCCAGCTTTATTCAAGTCAACAATTCTTAATTGTAGGTCTTCTGAGATCTCTTTTGTGCGAGGCATCATTCACATCAGGCAATGCTTCTTGTGAAAAGCAAACCGAGAACTGGTGTGTGTTTTTTATAGGGCAGGGCATTTGTAACCAACACCTCCAATCTCATCTGATTGATTGGACTCCAGTTGGCTGATACCTCACTCCAATTAGCTCTTGGAGATGTCATTAGTCTAGGGCAGGGATGTCAAACTCGTGGCCCTCCAGCTGTTGCAAAACTACAACTCCCATCATGCCTGGGCATACTACAGCTATCAGGGAATGATGGGAGTTGTAGTTTTGCAACATCTGGAGGGCCATGAGTTTGACATCCATGGTCTAGGGGTTCACATACCTTTTCCACCTACACTGTGAATGTTTACATGGTATGTTCAATAAAAACATGGTTACATTTAATTATTTGTGTGTTATTAGTTTAAGCAGACTATGATTGTCTATTGTTGTGACTTAGATGAAGATCAGATCACATTTTATGACCAATTAGTGCAGAAATCCATATCATTCCAAAGGGTTCACACACATTTTTTTTGCAACTGTATATACAGTATAAACAAAATACAAAAAGGAAAGGAAACACTTATCTTCAATGAAGCTTTGGTAGCACCAGGAACTCAGCCGAGAACCAAACACAAGCTAACCACAAGTCCAACAAAAGCTATAAACCGCATAGCATAGTGGGAGAAACAACAATAAATAGAGAAGGCTAAATGACCACAATAGCCACACCTGGGGAAAGAAGGTGTGGCAAGCACGAGAAACAACACAGACGTCATTTGATACGAAAGGAAAACATGTCAGATCAAACCACGTGTTGCCAGCCTCACAGATCTTCTGCTACCTGTCATGGGAACGTCCGTATGTCTCAGTACGTCCGTGACACATAGCTTATACTTTTGTAATAATGTAAATGCTGTGCAGGAAAAAAAACATTCAGAATGTGCTACAGCTATGCTTTTTTACATTATGATTGGCATAGTTCAGGAGGCTCAGGGTGTTCTGAAAGTAAGATTTTCACATTTTCATAACTGAGTAACAGGAGGTTTAGAATTTGTCATTCCACCGTTATACCTTCTGTGAATGAATACATAAACTGATCACTGAATTCTACCATTTCATTTGTCTATTGGATATGATATATAATCATACTTTTCCAGAAAACCCATGGGTACGGCTGCATTAGTACCTTGGTGCGCAAAATTAAGATCACATCTCAACGATTGCACAACTACTGATAGTAAATGTAGTTTTGCTGTGACATGCATCTTAATGTAGCTGTCACAACAATAGCTATAAATCCAAACCTGATCATTTCAAAGCTCTCTATTAGTTGCCATTTAGCATTGCTCTATAAAACTGGTGGACTTGGAGGCCTTTAAAAAATCAGTGGGCATTGGCACACTGCAATGAAAGGTCCCCGGAAGGAAATATTTCTCCCAAAAGGGCATCCCGGAGCTATATGGCCCTGTTCAGTGGCAAGTAAATATATCTCTGGCACACAGTGTCGGTGCCAAGATACATCTGACCACAGACACGTGTCTAGGAACACGGGCAAGGAAGGTACATAACTTTTACTGCCCACTGGGTGAATCTTCTGACAGCCATCAAGCATGTAACCCGTGGCTGCCTTGTGAATTTGGTGTTACCACCACGGATTGCATGCAGGCCGTCCTCTTCTTCTTCTCCTCTTACTCCATTCTCCGTCTCTGTTTTTTTTTCACTGCACCAGTGGCTGCACGTGTGCGATGCATGCCGACTTCTGCAGGCATTTGATGAGATCACCAAACTGGTCAGTCGCAGCCAGGGCGCCATCAGTGACATCGTACCTTACGCCTTCTTTTTGGAGCGTGCATTGCATCGTGTCATTGATCAAACCGTCAAGGAGCAGGAGCTGGAAGATGAGGAAGTCACAATGCTGAATTAATTCCCAGGGGGGCTACTCCATCTGAGACAAGTCAGCAGAAGTCTGAAGAGGAGTCAGAGGAAGATGGTGCCTGGGGGGAGGAGGAGCAAGAAGAGCAGGCTTTGAGGGGGACTATAAAGTTTTCGGGGATACCTGGTGTTGTCCGTGGCTGGGGGGAGGAGACCGAGGACGACATTCTCCTGGGCGATGAGCATGAGTCAGGGCGCTCCACCACTTTCAATTTAGTGCAAATTGGGGCCTTCATGCTCCAGTGTTTGAAGAGGGACCCCCGTATAAAAAGTATAAAGGACAAGGACCAGTACTGGGTGGCAACATACCCAGACCCCCAGCACAAACACAAAATGGCGGACATGTTACCAGCATCACAGAGGGCTGGCAGAATGCAGCATTTCCAGACCTTGCTGCGAGAGGTGCGAGCGCTGGCAGAAAAATTTCCACCCACAGCGAAACAGGTGCGGGTACCAATCCTACCGCTCCTGCATGAAGAGGGCGGTTTGAAGATGTGTTGGTCACTTCGGATATGAGATAATTCTTTCAGCCAACCCATCGACAGCCTCCCTTCGGATCCAGCCTCACGGAACGCCTAGACCGACAGGTGTCCGACTACATCGAGTTAATGGCTGATGTGGATGCTCTGAGAAGTAAGGAACCCCTGGACTACTGGGTGTGCAGGCTTGACCTGTGGCCAGAGTTGGCACAATTTGCCATGGAACTCTTGGCTTTCCCCTCGTCGAGTGTCCTGTCCGAAAGGACGTTCAGCGCAGCAGGGAGGGTAGTGACCGATAAGTGCACTCGCCTAGCTCATGACAGTGTGGACTACCTCACATTTCAAAAAATGTATGAGGCATGGATCTCTGAAGAATTCAACACCTATGACGACCACGTGTAATTGAATTTCCTCATGCCACCCCAGAACAAAGAATGGTCCTTGTCTTATGCATATACAGCGGCATAAAAGACCTTTTACGACATTAACATTTTTATCCTCTAGCCACATCATCACAAGTTCTTTTTTTGACAGGTAAATGCCTAATTTTTGGGGCCTGTACTGGCTGACAGTAAAATTTGTATCCAGTGACAAGTTTTCTAAAGCTTTATTGGAATATGTGATAAAATATACATACAGAGAATGATCTGTACAGTAAACAACGATAACAAACGTACAGAAACAGTTTACAAAGATGATGGTACATTTGATTCTAGAATGACATGTTAATTGACATATCTATGAAATTGTATATTAGATTGAAATCATAATTTCGGCTTTCTAAATTCTTCCCAGTCTTTCCATTTGGTTTTAAACGTGTGTACGGCTTTCCCAAGATGCTATTTCCTCAAATCTATATAAGGAGTCAATCTTGTTGATCCAGTGATCAATTGCAGGGAGGTCTGATGATAACCAGTGTCGAGGTAACAGTAGGCGAGCTGCTAGTAAAAGTTTTTTAAATAGAAATGGAACTATAGTGGAACTGCTGGACGGAGACAGGTATAAGAGAGCTAGTTGGGGGGATAATGGTACAGAAGAACCACATATATCATTGCTTCTCTCGAAAATTTCAGACCACCATTTTTTAACTGAAAATACCTCTCTCCTCTCCACAGCGCCAGAACATGTCTGTTTTGGATTTATCGTATCTGTGAGTAGTATCAGGGGTCTTAGTACCTCATTAGCACCTTATAGCCGTTTTCCTGTATGCTCATACATCTTGAGGAACTTCAGACATTTCCGGATTGCCTCAAATCGGGGACGTGTCATGACCATACTGTAGAGTGGGGTCTGGTAGAGGATGTCCCCACTCCAGTATTGCCTGACACTGGGTTTTTGCAATAGACCCATGTGCAGCACGAGGCCCCAAAATGTCCTCATCTCGGCTGCACTGACCAGTGTCCAGCCACCGGGTCTAGCCAAAAAGGAGCCTGGGTGCTGAGAAAAAAACGTAGTGTCCGGCCACTGTTAGCGTATCGCCCGCCCCACCGCCCTACCGCTGATCAGCATTGTACCGCTGTTCAGCAACTTTGACACTTGTCCATTTTTTTTTTTTTACTTTTTAGTACGCGAACACACGTGCCCCCACACACACGCACATACAATAAAGTTTTACACGCACGCACGCACACATACCCATGGCCCGCCGGATGTTCTCGGTGGAGGAGGCATACGCCCAGATTGCCTCAGACTCCGAGAGCCCCAGTGAGGATGAGGATGACCCCACGTTCCTATTGTCATCCACATCCTCCTCATCATCACCTGATGACGATGACCCCCAAGCCCCATGCTAGGGACCCTGTGGCCCACCCCAGTACGAGCCACCCTGGGGCTCGTACTGGTTTCCAGGCCCACCAAATAAGCCCACCGGAGCCCCCTGCCGGTGAACTTAGCTGGGGTCCCCCAGTGGAGCCCGAGATTCCGGATTTTGTTGGCATTCCAGGAATCCAGATTCCCACAGTGGTGATTACTGAAATTGACTTTTTTAGTTTATTTTTCAGTGACCCGGTCAATGCAGCCGAGATGAGGACATTTTGGGGCCTCGTGCTGCACATGGGTCTAGTGCAAAAACCCAGTGTCAGGCAATACTGGAGTGGGGACATCCTCTACCAGATGCCCACTCTACAGTATGGTCATGACACGTCTCCGGTTTGAGGCCATCCGGAAATGTCTGCATTATTCAGATAATGCAGCATGTCCCCCCCCCCCCCCCCCCCCCCGAGGTGATCCTGCCTATGACCGTCTGTATAAGATACGGCCGGTCATCGATCACTTCGGGGCCAAATTTGCGCAGGCCAACGTACCTGGAAGGGAGGTCGCGGTTAATGAGTCTCTCATTGCCAGGGCCGTCTTTAACAAGGGGCAAAGGGGGCAGCTGCCCTGGGCCCAGTTGCTCCTGGGGGGCCCAAGGCAGCTGCCACTTGAGCCCTGCTAGCCACTTCCCCAGGTGTCAGGCTGTCAGCTACACAGGGGGTGCTGCCATACCATGCCTGCCGGCACTGAGTCCAGGCATCATACTGTGATAGAGCTGTGAATGTGATCTAGGACCTTAGATGACATCATCACCATGTGACCAGTAACCTAGCAATATTACTGGTCACATGGCTATGAGGTCATCACAGGTTCTAGCAGAAGTGTTGCAGAAGTTAACTGTGGAGCTTTTTGTGTGTGAAGAATACATCAGAAAAAGGTGACAGGGGCTGTTATGTTAATATACTGTAAACTACTGTATAGTGGGGTGCTGTATACTGTGTGGGGGCCTATATACTGTGGGGACTGTATACTGTGTGGTGGGCTGTATACTGTGTGGTGGGCTGTATACTGTGGGGGGGCTGTATAGTGTGGGAGGCTGTATACTGTGGGGGCTGTATAGTGTGGGGGCTGTATACTGTGGGGCTGTATACTGTGTGGGGGCCTGTATATTGTGTGGGGGCCAGTATACTGTGTGGGGGCCTGTATACTGTGGGGGGGGCTGTATACTGTGTGGGGGCCTGTATACTGTGGGGGGCTGTATACTGTGGGGGGGGGACCTGTATACTGTGCGGGGCCTGTATAGTGTGCAGGGCCTGTATAGTGTGGGGTGCTGTATAATGTGGAGTGCTATACTGCTGTACTGTATACTATGGGGGTCTGTATACTGTATACTGTGGGTGCTGTATAGTGTGGAGTGCTATACTGCTGTACTGTATAGTGTGGGGGGCTGTATCATGTATAGTTTGGGGTGCTGTATACGGTGAGGTGCTATACTGTGAGGTGTTGTATACTGTGGGCTGCTATACTGCTCTACTATATGCTGTGGGGTGCTGTATAGTGTGAGGTCCTATACTGCTGTACTGTATAGTGTGGGGTGCTGTATCGTGTATAGTTTGGGGTGCTGTATACGGTGAGGTGCTATACTGCTCTACTGTATACTGTGAGGTGTTGTATACTGTGGGGTGCTGTATACTGTGGGTTGCTATACTGCTCTACAATATACTGTGGGGTACTGTATAGTGTGGGGTGCTATACTGCATACTGTGTGGTGCTGTATACTATAGGGTGCTATACTGCATACTGTGGGGTGCTGGGGTGCACTGTAACACTAGCGTGAGCCGAGCCCTGGTCTCCTTCCTGCAGAGCGGTGCCCACTTCCAGCCTGAGCCCAGCTGCCCAGAGCACTGATCCTGAGCCACTGGAGTCTTCGGAACTGGAAGAATTTACAGTCATTCACTGTACTCTACCAGATGTGTGGATTTTTTGTGTGTGATTGCCTGCTAAGGTGTGGGAAGGCGGGAACCAGGGGGCCCAAGTAAATTTTTGCCCAGGGTCCAATCAATATTAAAGACGGCCCTGCTCGTTGCGTTCAAGGGGAGACTCAGTTTCCGCCAATACATTCCCACTAAGTGGGCGAGGTGTGGCGTGAAGCTGTACAAAATTTCTGAAAGTACCTCAGGATACACTTACAAATTTTGTGTGTATGAGGGGCGAGATTCCGGTATTCAACCCCCAGAATGTCCCCCCACTCTGGGTGTTAGCGGGAAACTCGTGTGGGACCTTATGTACCCACTGCTAGATAAGGGTTACCACTTGTACGAGAATAACTTTTATACTAGCATTCCCTTGTTCAGGTGCCTTGCCGCCAGATCCACGTTCGCTTGTGGGACCGTGCGGAAAAATCAGCGCGGCCTCCCTGCCTACCCCCTCCAGGTACCTATCCCCAGGGGTGAGACCCGAGCCCTTACAGGTGAAAACCTGTTGCTGGTCAGGTATAAGGACGAGAGGGATGTCCTTGTACTGTCCACAATCCACAGTAACAGCACCACCCCCGTCTCTGTGCGAGGTACCGTGGCAATGGTCCTCAAGCCCGATTGTATTGTCTACCACAATCGGTATATGGGAGGAGTTGATCTCTCTGATCAAGTCCTCAAGCCATATAATGACATTTGCAAAACCTGGGCATAGTACAAAAAAGTTGCAGTCTACTTGGTACAGGTTGCCTTCTACAACTCTTTTGTACTATCCCAAAGCACTGGCAGCACAGGGACATTCCTCCAATTCTATGAGGCAGTCCTCAAGGACCTGATTTTTTCAGACTGGGAAAGAGCAGGACGGAGTACCTCGGGAATTGGAGGCGCCCGGATTGTCCCTGGCCAACATTTTCCAGGTGTGGTCCCCCATACTGGAAAGAAGGGACGAACCCAAAAAGGATGCAGAGTGTGTCACAAGAGGGGGATACGGAAGGACACCACCACTCAATGTGACACTTGCCTCGATCATCTGGGCCTCTGCATTATCAATTGCTTTAGGGAGTATCACACTTCCATGGAGTACTACATTTTTATAATCCCCAACAGTCCCCTAGAGAACATAAAAAAACTATGGCTCTCAGACTTTGGAGACACAGAACCATAATTTTTCCCCAAAAATATTAGTTTTAGTGCAGGCAACCTCAAACTGCGGCCTTCCAGATGTTGTAAAACTATAACTCCCAGCATGCCCAGACAACCTACATCCATCAGCAGGGCATGGTGGGAATTCTAGTTTTACATCTGGAGGGCCGCAGTTTGAGGATGCCTGCTTAGTGTCTCCAAACTCTGAGAGCCATACATATTGGGCATCGCCGCGTCCGTAAAAATCTTCTCTATAAAAATAACATGTAACCCCCCCCCACGATGAACAGCGTTAAAAAAAGTGTAAAAAAGCGCATTTTTTTGTCACCTAACATGTGCAATAGCGAGTGATCAAAAGGTCATATGCACCCCCAATTAGTGCCAATAAAACCGCCATCTCATCCCGCAAAAAATGAGCCCCTACATTAGATAGTCGCCCCAACAAAACAAAAAAAAATGTAGCTCCCAGGCTATGGAGATACTAAAATATTTTTTTGGGGGTTCCTAAAATGATAATATAGTGTCAAATCTAAATACATTTTAAAATGTAGACATATTAGGTATCGCCGCGTCCGTAAGAATCTGCCCTATAAAAATAACATTTGACCAAACCCCTCAGATGAACAGAGTTAAAAATATAAAATAAAAACTGTGCCAAAACACCCATTTTTTTTGCTAAATTTCCATTTGAATCCTTTTTTTCCCAGTAATAAAGCAAGGGTTAACAGCCAAACAAAACTCAATATTTATTGCCCGGATTCTGTAGTTTGCAGAAACACCCCATATGTGGTCGTAAATGGCTATATAGCCACATGGCAGGGCATAGAACGAAGGGAACGCCATATGGTTTCTGGATGGCAGATTTTGATGGATTTTAGAAACTCCAAAAAAGTTACCCCATCTAAGAAACTACACCCCTCAAGGTATTCAAAAGTTACTTTACAAACTTTGTTAACACTTTAGGTGCTCCACAAAACTTAATAGCGAATGTAGAAACAATTTTAGAATTTACATTTTTTGTTACCTTGCCTCAAAAAAGTGTAATATGGAGCAACCAAAAATCATATTTACCCTAAAATAGTCCCACACCAACAACCACCTTATCCTGTAGTTTCCTAGATAGGGTCACTTTTATAGAGTTTCTACTCTAGGGGTGCATCAGGGGGCTTGAAAGGGCACATGGTGTAAATAAACCAGTCCAGCAAAATATGCCTTCCAAAAACTATATGGCTGTCACGAGGGTATCGAGAACCACGCCTGACTCCGTTATACCCGGGGTCAGGAAGTCGCAGCGGTTGGCTGCACGCTCTATTTAAGATAGGGCTGTTTTCCTTATGGTAGCTTTCTGGGTTTGCTTTGCAAACCCTTTTGGCTCACTCAGGGATCCGTAGCTCCTTCTCCTCAGCTGTTCCTTGTCCAGCACTCCCAAACCTCCTTATATTCCTCTCTCACACTTCTCTAGTTGCCAGAGATAGAGCTTCCTGCCTGGACATCTATCCTGACCCACTGGAGCTGTGTTGCTGCGTTCTCTGACTGTTGATTCAGAACGCTACCCTCCGGATCCCTGTTGGACCTTTGTGGACAGTTGTTGTCGTCCACCTGGGTGTTTGTGTTTGTCTGTGTTTGTCTGTCCTCTCCCTGGTGTTTCCCTCTTAGTGCAGTGATGAGGACTAGCGATCCCACCGGCCCGTTCACTATCTAGGGCTCATTTCAGGGAAAGCCAGGGTTTAGGCACGTGATCGCCGCACGGGTGAGGAACCCGTCTAGGGACGTCAGGGCAGTCAGGTGCCAGCCGCAAGGTGAGTTAGGGGTCACCACCTTTCCCTCTCCCTTAGGCAGGGTTTTCCCTGTTTTCCTCCCTGTGCGTGACACCGGTCATTACAATGGCGTTCCCCTTCTTCTATGTCCTGTCTTTTAGCCAAATAGTAGTTTACGGCCACATATAAATTCTTAAATTTTATGTCCATTTGCCATGAAGTCTTGTGGAGGACCTAAAGGGTTAACAAAGTTTGTAAAATCTGTTTTGAATACCTTGAGGGGTGTAATTTCTAAAATGGTGTCATTTTTGGATGGTTTCTATTACGTAAGCCTCACAAAGTGACTTCAGATGGTTACGATGGATTGGGGTGAGCTGGACCGCAGAGTGAAGGCAAAACGGCCAACAAGTGCTAAGCATCTCTGGGAACTCCTTCAAGACTGTTGGAAGACCATTTCAGGTGACTACCTCTTGAAGCTCATCAAGAGAATGACAAGAGTGTGCAAAGCAGTAATCAAAGCAAAAGGTGGCTACTTTGAAGAACCTAGAATATGACATATTTTCAGTTGTTTCACACTTTTTTGTTAAGTATATAATTCCACATGTGTTAATTCATAGTTTTGATGCCTTCAGTGTGAATCTACAATTTCCATAGTCATGAAAATAAAGAAAACTCTTTGAATGAGAAGGTGTGTCCAAACTTTTGGTCTGTACTGTACATTGTGGTGGTATATGGAGCCAAAAATGTTAGAATTGTGTCAATGTCCCAATATTTATGGACCTGAATAGAGTTGAGCGAACACCTGGATGTTCGGGTTCGAGAAGTTCGGCCGAACTTCCAGGAAATGTTCGGGTTCGGGATCCGAACCCGACCCGAACTTCGTCCCGAACCCGAACCCCATTGAAGTCAATGGGGACCCGAACTTTACGGCACTAAAAAGGCTGTAAAACAGCCCAGGAAAGAGCTAGAGGGCTGCAAGTAGGTAAATCCCCTGCAAACAAATGTGGATAGGGAAATGAATAAAAATAAAAATAAAATAAATCAAAATTAACCAATATCAATTGGAGAGTCAAAGCAAGTAAGGTAGGGGGCGGCACCACGCCACCGGCTGAGCGCACATGGATCAATGCTGTACGTGGCTGGAGAGGACACACACGATCGGAGGTGCTCAGCTGTGCAGGTGAGATGCGAAATAGAGACAATGTAGAGCGGAACATAGACAGCGGCACTCACCCGTGTGTTTTCACAAAATCGGCAGCTTTATTTTCCAAATAACTTCAGGCAGAGGGTGGACAATTCTGAAGCACGCATTGAACAGCGGCGGCCGTTTCGCGCTACATGCGCTTCTTCTGGCTGTGCGTCACCCACCACTGTAACAGTCCATTGTCATATATTTAGGCCAAGGCACCCAGGCAGAGGAGAGAGGTCCCATAACAGAGAATCTGGCTTCATGTCAGCAGAGAATCGGTCTTCATGTCATAGCAGAGAATCAGGCTTCACGTCACCCAACACTGGAACAGTCCATTGTCAGATATTTAGGCCCAGGCACCCAGGCAGAGGAGAGAGGTCCCATAACAGAGAATCTGGCTTCATGTCAGCAGAGAATCAGTCTTTATGTCATAGCAGAGAATCAGGCTTCACGTCACCCAACACTGGAACAGTCCATTGTCAGATATTTAGGCCCAGGCACCCAGGCAGAGGAGAGAGGTCCCGTAACAGACAATCTGGCTTCATGTCAGCAGAGAATCAGTCTTCATATCATAGCAGAGAATGAGGCTTCACGTCAGCCACCACTGCAACAGTCCATTGTCAGATATTTAGGCCCAGGCACCCAGGCAGAGGAGAGAGGTCCCATAACAGAGAATCTGGCTTCATGTCAGCAGAGAATCAGTCTGCATGTCATAGCAGAGAATCAGGCTTCGTGTCACCCACCACTGTAACAGTCCATTGTCATGTATTTAGGCCCAGGCACCCAGGCAGAGGAGAGAGGTCCCGTAACAGAGAATCTGGCTTCATGTCAGCAGAGAATCAGTCTTTATGTCATAGCAGAGAATCAGGCTTCACGTCACCCAACACTGGAACAGTCCATTGTCAGATATTTAGGCCCAGGCACCCAGGCAGAGGAGAGAGGTCCCGTAACAGAGAATCTGGCTTCATGTCAGCACAGAATCAGTCTGCATGTCATAGCAGAGAATCAGGCTTCACGTCACCCACCACTGTAACAGTCCATTGTCATATATTTAGGCCCCGGCACCCAGGCAGAGGAGAAAGGTCCCATAACAGAGAATCTGGCTTCATGTCAGCAGAGAATCAGTCTGCATGTCATAGCAGAGAATCAGGCTTCTTGTCACCCACCACTGTAACAGTCCATTGTCATATATTTAGGCCCAGGCACTCTGGCAGAGGAGAGAGGTCCCGTAACAGAGAATCTGGCTTCATGTCAGCAGAGAATCAGTCTTCATGTCATAGCAGAGAATCAGGCTTCACGTCACCCAACACTGGAACAGTCCATTGTCAGATATTTAGGCCCCGGCACCCAGACAGAGGAGAGGTTCATTCAACTTTGGGTTGCCCCGCAATATAATGGTAAAATTAAAATAAAAAGAGGATTGAATGAGGAAGTGCCCTGGAGTACAATAATATATGGTTAAGGGGAGGTAGTTAATGTCTAATCTGCACAAGGGATGGACAGGTCCTGTGGGATCCATGCCTGGTTCATTTTTATGAACGTCAGCTTGTCCACATTGGCTGTAGACAGGCGGCTGCGTTTGTCTGTAGTGACGCCTCCCTGCCGTGCTGAATACACGTTCAGACAAAACGCTGGCCGCCGGGCAGGCCAGCACCTCCAAGGCATAAAAGGCTAGCTCTGGCCACGTGGACAATTTAGAGACCCAGAAGTTGAATGTGGCCGAACCATCAGTCAGTACGTGGAGGGGTGTGCACACGTACTGTTCCACCATGTTAGTGAAATGTTGCCTCCTGCTAACACGTTGCGTACCAGGTGGTGGTGCAGTTAGCTGTGGCGTGTTGACAAAACTTTTCCACATCTCTGCCATGCTAACCCTGTCCTTGGTGACCTCTTGCTCCTCCTTTGCCTTGGCCTTGGGCTTCCACTTGTTCCCCTGTGACATTTGGGAATGCTCTCAGTAGCGCGTCTACCAACGTGCGCTTGTACTCGCGCATCTTCCCATCATGCTCCAGTGCAGGAAGTAAGGTGGGCACATTGTCTTTGTACCGTGGATCCAGCAGGGTGGCAACCCAGTAGTCCGCACACGTTAAAATGTAGGCAACTCTGCTGTCGTTGTGCAGGCACTGCAGCATGTAGTCGCTCATGTGTGCCAGGCTGCCCAGAGGTAAGGACAAGCTGTCCTCTGTGGGAGGCGTATCGTCATTGTCCTGCGTTTCCCCCCAGCCACGCACCAGTGATGGGCCAGAGCTGCGTTGGGTGCCACCCGCTGTGACCATGCTTCATCCTCATCCTCTTCCACCTCCTCCTCATCCTCCAGTAGTGGGCCCTGGCTGGCCACATTTGTACCTTGCCTCTGCTGTTGCAAAAAACCTCCCTCTGAGTCACTTCGAAGAGACTGCCCTCAAAGTGCTAAAAATGACCCCTCTTCCTCCTCCTCCTCCTCCTCCTCCTCCTCCTCCTCCTGGGCCACCTCCTCTTCCATCATCGCCCTAAGTGTTTTCTCAAGGAGACATAGAAGTGGTATTGTAACGCTGATAACGACGTCATCGCCACTGGCCATGTTGGTGGAGTACTTGAAACAGCGCAACAGGGCACACAGGTCTCGCATGGAGGCCCAGTCATTGGTGGTGAAGTGGTGCTGTTCCGCAGTGCGACTGACCCGTGCGTGCTGCAGCTGAAACTCCACTATGGCCTGCTGCTGCTCGCACAGTCTGTCCAGCATGTGCAAGGTGGAGTTCCACATGGTGGGCACGTCGCATATGAGGCGGTGAGCGGGAAGGCCGAAGTTCCGTTGTAGCGCAGACAGGTGAGTAGCGGCAGGATGTGAACGCCGGAAGCGCGAACAGACGGCCCGCACTTTATGCAGCAGCTCTGACATGTCGGGGTAGTTGTGAATGAATTTCTGCACCACCAAATTCGGCACATGCGCCAGGCAAGGGATGTGCGTCAAACCGGCTAGTCCCAGAGCTGCAACGAGATTTCGCCCATTATCGCATACCACCAGGCCGGGCTTGAGGATCACCGGCAGCAACCACTCGTCGGTCTGTTGTTCTATACCCCGCCACAACTCCTGTGCGGTGTGGGGCCTGTCCCCCAAACATATGAGTTTCAGAATGGCCTAATGACGTTTACCCCGGGCTGTGCTGAAGTTGGTGGTGAAGGTGTGTGGCTGACTGGATGAGCAGGTGGAAGAAGAGGAGGAGGAAGCTGAGTAGGAGGAGGAGGCAACAGGAGGCAAAGAATGTTGCCCTGCGATCCTTGGCGGCTGAAGGACGTGCGCTAAACAGCTCTCCGCCTGGGGCCCAGCCGCCACTACATTTACCCAGTGTGCAGTTAGGGAGATATAGCGTCCCTGGCCGTGCTTACTGGTCCACGTATCTGTGGTTAGGTGGACCTTGCCACAGATGGCGTTGCGCAGTGCACACTTGATTTTATCGGATACTTGGTTGTGCAGGGAAGGCACGGCTCTCTTGGAGAAGTAGTGGCGGCTGGGAACAACATACTGTGGGACAGCAAGCGACATGAGCTGTTTGAAGCTGTCTGTGTCCACCAGCCTAAATGACAGCATTTCATAGGCCAGTAGTTTAGAAATGCTGGCATTCAGGGTCAGGGATCGAGGGTGGCTAGGTGGGAATTTACGCTTTCTCTCAAATGTTTGTGAGATGGAGAGCTGAACGCTGGCGTGTGACATGGTTGAGATGCTTGGTGACGGAGGTGGTGGTGTTGGTGGTACATCCTCTGTTTGCTGGGCGGCAGGTGCCAACGTTCCTCCAGAGGTGGAGGAAGAGGCCGAGGCGGCAGCAGCAGAAGAGGTAGCAGGGGGAACCTGAGTGACTTCCTTGTTTTTAAGGTGTTTACGCCACTACAGTTTATGCTTTGCATGCGGGTGCCTGGTCATGCAGGTTGTGCTAAGGTTCAAAACGTTAATGCCTCGCTTCAGGCTCTGATGGCACAGCGTGCAAACCACTCGGGTCTTGTCGTCAGCACATTGTTTGAAGAAGTGCCATGCCAGGGAACTCCTTGAAGCTGCCTTTGGGGTGCTCGGTCCCAGATGGCGGCGGTCAGTAGCATACGGAGTCTCTTGGCGGCGGGTGTTCTGCTTTTGCCCACTGCTCCCTCTTTTGCTACGCTGTTGGCTCGGTCTCACCACTGCCTCTTCCTCGGAACTGTGAAAGTCAGTCTCCTGCATCGTCTTCCACCCAGTCTTGATCCCTGACTTCCTATTCAGTCTGCACACTGCAGAAAGACGCAGCAGTTGGCACCTGTGTTTCGTCATCATCAGAGACGTGCTGAGGTGGTATTCCCATGTCCTCATCATCAGGAAACATAAGTGGTTGTGCGTCAGTGCATTCTATGTCTTCCACCGCTGGGGAAGGGCTAGGTGGATGCCCTTGGGAAACCCTGCCAGCGGAGTCTTCAAACAGTATAAGAGACTGCTGCATAACTTGAGGCTCAGACAGTTTCCCTGGTATGCATGGGGGTGATGTGACAGACTGATGGGCTTGGTTTTCAGGCGCCATCTGTGCGCTTTGCGCTTTCTGCAGAAGACTGGGTGGGAGATAATGTGAACGTGCTGGATCCACTGTCGGCCACCCAATTTACTAATGCCTGTACCTGCTCAGGCCTTACCATCCTTAGAACGGCATTGGGCCCCACCAAATATCGCTGTAAATTATGGCGGCTACTGGGACCTGAGGTAGTTGGTACACTAGGACGTGTGGCTGTGGCAGAACGGCCACGTCCTCTCCCAGCACCAGAGGGTCCACTAACACCACCACGACCATGTCTGCGTCCCTTACTAGATGTTTTCCTCATTGTTACCGTTCACCACAATAAGAAAAATATTATTTGGCCCAATGTATTGAATTCAAATTCGGGCCTTTTTTTACAGACACCTAACACTATCTGGCTATCTATTTAGGTACCGTATTACACTAATAAAGGCACAGCAGTAACGACTTAGCTGAATATAAATTTGAGACCTAGTGTTTAGGCACTGGATGACAGGTATACGTTTACGGACAGAATTAGACTTGGAATTGCACAATAGCGTGTGTGTGAAGTTATTGAGAATAACCCTATCTGCACCGTGAATCTTATATACCCTTTTAGGGATAGATTTAAAGTAGATCTGATACAGCGAAAACCACTAAATTAGGAAATTGCAAAATTGGGAATTGTATTTCAACCCAGAACAAAAACTGTGCTTTGACGGACACTAAATAACTTGGCCAGCTACAGCAATAATGACAGATTTGGATGAATATCAATTTGAGGCCTATTATTTAGGCGCTGGTTGACAGGTATACGTTTACTCACAGAATTAGACTTGGAATTGCACAGTAGCGTGTGTGTGAAGTTATTGAGAATAACCCTATCTGCACCTTGAATCTTATATACCCTTTTAGGGATAGATTTAAAGTAGGCCTGATACAGCAGAAACCACTAAATTAGGAAATTGCTAAATTGGGAATTGTATTTCAACCCAGAACAAAAACTGTGCTTTGACAGACACTAAATAACTTGACCAGCCACAGCAATAACCACAGATTTAGATGAATGTAAATTTGAGGCCTAGTATTTAGGCGCTGGGTGAAAGGTATACGTTTACAGACAGAATTAGACTTGGAAATGCACAGTAGCGTGTGTGTGAAATTATTGAGAATGACCCTATCTGCACCTTGAATCTTATATACCCTTTTAATGAACAGATTTAAAGTAGCCCTGATACAGCAGAAACCACTAATTTAGGAAATTGCTAAGTTGGGAATTGTATTTCAACCCTGAACAAAAATATATCCTTTGCCAGACAGCAGACAGTATTACAATTGGCTGGCCACAGCTGAAACACCAGATTTAGGGTACTGCTATTTTGGCAATTGTATTTCACCCCTCAATAAAATAGCAAGCACAGCCAAGCCCCTGATGTAGGATATAGCAAAAAAATAACCACACTATTGATGGTTAAATGCACTTGATGACAGCTTCAACCTGATGTAGGATATAGCCAAAAAATAACCACACTATTGAGGGTTAAATGCACTTGGTGACAGCTTGACCCTGATGTGGGATATAGCCAAAACATAACCACACTATTGAGGGTTAAATGCACTTGGTGTGACAGATTGACCCTGATGTAGGATATAGCCAAAAAACAACCACACTATTGAGGGTTAAATGCACTTGGTGACAGGCTCAGCTTTCCTCTGATGTAGTATATGGCCAAAAAATAACCACACTATTGATGGTTAAATGCACTTGGCGTGACAGCTTGACCCTGATGTAGGATATAGCCAAAAAACAACCACACTATTGAGGGTTAAATGCACTTGGTGACAGGCTCAGCTTGCCCCTGATGTAGTATATGGCCATAAAATAACCACACTATTGATGGTTAAATGCACTTGGTGTGACAGATTGACCCTGATGTAGGATATAGCCAAAAAACAACCACACTATTGAGGGTTAAATGCACTTGGTGACAGGCTCAGCTTTCCCCTGATATAGTATATGGCCAAAAAATAACCGCACTATTGATGGTTAAATGCACTTGGTGTGACAGCTTGACCCTTATGTAGGATATAGCCAAAAAACAACCACACTATTGGGGGTTAAATGCACTTGGTGACAGGCTCAGCTTGCCCCTGATGTAGTATATGGCCAAAAAATAACCACACTATTGATGGTTAAATGCACTTGGTGTGACAGCTTGACCCTGATGTAGGATATAGCCAAAAAACAACCACACTATTGAGGGTTAAATGCACTTGGTGACAGGCTCAGCTTGCCCCTGATGTAGTATATGGCCAAAAAATAACCACACTATTGATGGTTAAATGCACTTGGTGTGACAGCTTGACCCTGATGTAGGATATAGCCAAAAAATAACCACACTATTGATGGTTAAATGCACTTGGTGTGACAGCTTGACCCTGATGTAGGATATAGCCAAAAAACAACCACACTATTGAGGGTTAAATGCACTTGGTGACAGGTTCAGCTTGCCCCTGATGTAGTATATGGCCAAAAAATAACCACACTATTGAGGGTTAAATGCACTTGGTGTGACAGCTTGACCCTGATGTAGGATATAGCCAAAAAATAACCACACTATTGATGGTTAAATGTACTTGGTGGCAGCTTGTGCTGGCGCACCACAAGACACACAATGGCCGCCGATCACCCCAGAAAAAGGTGAATGAAAAACGCGCTGGGCAGCGTAAAAACAGTGAGCAATTGAATAGCAGCAGTTCAATGATCCACAGCTGCAGATCGATCACTGAATGAAGTCTTTTGGAGGAGTTAATCACTGCCTAATCTCGCCCTAATGTCGCAGCTGCAACCTCTCCCTACACTGATCAGAGCAGAGTGACGTGCGGCGCTACGTGACTCCAGCTTAAATAGAGGCTGGGTCACATGCTGCACTGGCCAATCACAGCCATGCCAATAGTAGGCATGGCTGTGACGGCTTCTTGGGGCAAGTAGTATGACGCTTGTTGATTGGCTGCTTTGCAGCCTTTCAAAAAGCACCAAGAAAGCGACGAACACCGAACCTGAACCCAGACTTTTACTAAAATGTTCGGGTTCGGGTCCGTGTCACGGACACCCCAAAATTCGGTACGAACCCGAACTATACAGTTCGGGTTCGCTCATCCCTAGACCTGACTGTATATATTAGACCACCTGTTGAGAATGAGACTGACGTTCAGTAAGTCTATGTGTAACAGAACAAATTAAGTGTCACAGTGTGATGGATTGTGCGCAGCCCTGAGCTCCACCCACACTACACCTCTACGTACTTGCACTATCCATCCTAGGCGACGGGGTACAACTAGACGGCGGTCCCTGAACTGAGTACGTGCAGGGCCTTAAAGGTAATAATACAATACAGGAGAAAACAGCAAACAAAGTGACAGGCAGGCACAGAGGGGTAAAAAATAAGAAGCGAGGAGGTCATATAAATACATAAGAAGGATGCAAGGTCAGGTCACAAACAAATCCGAGGTCAGAAGCAAGGGGGTAACGTTAATACCAGGGAGGATTCAAAGTCGAGGTCAGAAAGCAAAGCCAAGGTCAAAACACACAAAGTCACAATACAGAGTACGCTAGTGAAGGAAAGAAGACCAATTAGAGGTAACCTGTGGCATCAGGCTGCCTGTTTAAATAGTCCTGGCTGGTGAGTCACATAGCCAGCGTCACATGACTCGTCAATGCACAGCCCAACACAGCCAAGCACCGATAATCAATATCGGTGCTCAGCTCTCCTGCTGCTCGCCTGCTGCCATGGAGACGAGGACGCAGGCTGCTTCCTCGCCCCGCTCCATGCGCAGGGCGCCGCCGGCGCTGCAAAGGAAGCACGTGTTGCCGGCCCCTCGTTACATTAAGTATAACTGGTGCAGTAGGTGAACAAGGTGCACGGGGTGATTACACTCACGATCTCCCTACAATGTCCATGCACTGTCCTTGCACGCTCCCTATCCAATATTTTTCAATTAAAAGCTTTCTGAAACACTGTCCCTAGCTCTTGCCACATCTCTCCAATGCACCAAAATGTGCATGAAATCTTTGTGACACTCAGCATACCATGCATATGAAATAGATTTCTGCAAACATATTCACAGTGCAACAGAAACGTTTTGCACATATTTTCAGAGCCACCAAGGGAAAAACATGCTACTTAATTAGTGTGGAAAAATTTAGGTTTATCCATTTGAATAACAAAAGGCAGACGTTCTCAGCAAATCTGTGGCAGAAATCCAATGGTCAACCTCGGATTTTCTTTTGAAGTCGACATGTACACTTACCCTTAGGGTATGCCCTGATTGACCAGTCATACCTACTCTTAAGTTCTATAGGTGACCATAAACATTTGTCTAAAGTTGATCAAAATGGGCAGTTTCAACCAAAACGATTGTTTGGAATTAAACAATGAACAATCATTTTAGTCACCTGATGACAGACCATTATCATCTGAAAAGAAGTCGGCTATGTTTGAGATTTTTGTCCAATAGTCAGACAAAAGTTTTGAACAACTGTAACAGCCTGTATGGTCTAAAATGTGTATGGCCGTGTCTGATAAATTAATGTTCACCAGATAATCATTTGTTCAACTGCTGTTCAACCTTCAGTCTTTTCTCTCTTGTGTTGGCCACGTTTAGGAACCCCAGGGTTTCACTGAGTTCTAGTTGAGACACACTAATATGCACTGATCATATGTTTGAATCTTAGCCATGCTTTATAGGGGTATTTTCTCAACGGTATTTTCTGAACATTGTATTATGTGGTACACTAAAACTAGTTTACTAAAGTCTTAGGAGAGCTGGGACTTTATAATACACGACTGCACACCAGATAACAATTGAATCTTACAAGTATTAGAAAATAAGTCCATTAAACAGACTCTTCTAAAGTCAAATAGCTTTTTACTTTTTAAAAGAGAAAATAAAACTATGTGCTCGAAACAGCAATAACTTACATACCGAGTGCATTCTCACCAGGGGAGTATATTAAAGCAATAAATTCAGAAATTCTCTCTATTGTGATCATTTGCCACAGCATCACTTGTGGAGAGGCATCATACTTGTAATACTTGAAATGTCTTTACCTTGGTATTTTACAACATTAAAAAAGATGAATTGTAATATTTCCATGTTGTCTTGTCCCAGATGTTATCAATGCTAGCAATTGTGCTGGTGTGAAATTTCAAGAATAATGGCAAGCATCCACATACTGTGAAGCTACTTTAGAAATGTGAATGTATTACTGTAAAGATTACCATTGAATAACCACATGCCAAAGCTTGTTCTAAGAATTCTGTTATATTGAATGTATGTTTATCCTCTGGAGGAAAGAAGGTTTGTACACAAACATAGAAGAGGATTCTTTACGGTAAGAGCAGTTAGACTATGGAACTCTCTGCCGGAGCAGGCGGGGATGGTGAGTACAATAAAGGAATTCAAGAGGGGCCTGGATGTATTTCTGTCTGGAGTGTAATAATATTACAGGCTATAGCTACTAGAGAGGGGTCGTTGATCCAGGCACTTATTCTGATTGGAGTCAGGAAGGAATTTTTTATTCCCCTAAAGTGGGGAAAATTGGCCTTTACCTCACAGTTTTTTTTTTTTTGCCTTCCTCTAGATCAACTTGCAGGATGACAGGCCGAACTGGATAGACAAATGTTTTTTTTTCGGCCTTATGTACTATGTTCCTATGGTACCAGGGTATTATTATGTTAAAGGTATCAATAATGGAAGTTCTAGTCCTCTGCTAACCTGAACACTATGCAAAATTTAGGAAGAAGTAGCGTAGTGCATGCAATAGTTACCCCAAATTTTTTGACATTTGGGGGTTTAGAACCTTACTCACCACGTTCCGAAAAAGTGGGCAGAGCAGGGCAGGGAGTGGGATGTACATGGACAGCTTTAGCCAACCTGTCACATTTATTATAATTTACACCAAGAACTATTTTAGTGAGTTCCCCATCACCACCTCCTCTGGCAGAGAGTTCTATAATTACACTGTTCTTACAGTAAAGAATCCTCTTCTATGTTGGTGTAGAAGCCTTCATTCCTCTAGATGTAGAGGGTGTCTTCTCATCACAGTCCTGGTTATAAACACTGTAGCTCATGGGCGAGATGTATTGTCTGTCTGTACTCACACTTAATATAGTGATATAGATTTTTTTTCTAGTCTGTTTGTACTGACACTTAATATAGTGATATAGATTTTTTTCTAAACTAAATAAACCTAATTTTGATAATCTTTCTGGATACTGTAGCCTACTAATTTCACGTGTTACTTTGGTTGCTCTCTTTTGAACCTGATCAAGCTCTAATATGTCTTTCATAAAGAATAATGAATCTCTTTTGCCTTTGTATGAAATAAAAGGCATGAATAAGGTACAGTATGACCATAAAAACATTTGTGTCTCACAAGTTGTAATATGGCTGTGTGCACAAGGCTTATGTATGTATTTGTAAAGCACAGACATCCAGTTTGCCTCCATTTTTGTACACGTAGATTAAAATAAATGAAAACATCAAAAAATAATAAACATATTAGTACTTTCTGAAAAATGTTGGTTAGGATACTTAGGGCTCTTTCACATGAACAATACAGATTGTGTTAGGATCTGTTCAGAAAGAAACTGATGGTTTAGCATGCAAGTTCAATCAGCTTTGCCTGTGAATGTGTTCAGTGTGTGCATTTTTTTCTGCTCAGACGCAATCAGTTTTGATGCATTTTTTATGCGCATGAAAAAAAACCTGAAGAATAACAATCTACATCTCCTAGCAACCATCAGTGAAAAACGCATCCGGATGCCATCCGTTTTTCACACAAGCCCTATTCACTTCTATGGAGCCAGAGCTGTGTGAAAAAGACACACTATAGAACATGCTGTAATTTTTCCTAAACGCAGATTTGATTTGAGAAAAATCACACTCATGTGCACAGACCCATTGAAATTAATGAGTCAGCATTCAGTCCAGATGCTATGTGTTTGCTTCACCCTGATGGAAAGCTCGCTCGTGTGCAAGAGCCCTTAAAGGGTATTTTCTTTTCTTTTTGTCTTCTCTGCATTGTCAGCCATAGCTTTTTTTATAAAAATAAAAAAATGGAATATTTGCATGTTCTCTGTATTTTCTAGACACTCCTGCTCTTGGATACCAAATCATAAGCCAATTCTGATGGGACCATACAGGCCTTACAGCTGCTACACAGACAGGATCCGTTGTGCATCAAATTTTTCCTTTCTTCTGACAGATCAGAAGAAAGGTCAAATAAGTCATGATGTCAGCCAGGCCAAAAGGCAAAATAGTGGCCCAGTCATT
This sequence comes from Bufo gargarizans, assembly GCF_014858855.1. Classification (NCBI taxonomy): domain Eukaryota; kingdom Metazoa; phylum Chordata; class Amphibia; order Anura; family Bufonidae; genus Bufo; species Bufo gargarizans. The sequence goes on along the minus strand of NC_058083.1, from coordinate 369,639,148 downwards.
AAGTGGGGAGGGTGGGAACAGCATGATAAGTCCACAGAGTGGACCTATGACACATTGATGAGGTGGAAGCAGCATCAGGATACCATAGAGTGGCAAGGTGACATAGTGTAGAGATGGCAGCAGCATCAGGAGACCACAGAGTGGCAAGGTGACATAGTGTGGAAATGGCAGCAGCATCGGGATACCACAGGGTGCCAAGGTGACATAGTGTGAATATGGCAGCAGCAGGAGGATACTACAGAGTGGCAAGGTGACAGTGTGGATAAGGCAGCAGCAGGAGGATGCCAGATAGTGGCAAGGTGACATAGTGTGGATATGGCATCAGCATCAGGAGACCACAGAGTGGCAAGGTGACATAGTATGAATATGGCAGCAGCAGGAGGATACCACAGAGTATATCTTTTTCTTTTTTTTTTTACTGAAATACGCCCCTATACGCTTTCAACAGAAATAACTGCAGAAGTGAACTGAGAATATATTTTTCTTGTTGGACTGAAATAGGCCACTATACGCTTTCACCAGAATTAACTGCAGAAATACACTGAGAATATATTTTTGTTGTTGTACTGAATCACAACCCTATACTCTGTGACCAGGAAAAACTTAGAGTTAAGTGCGTATATATTTTTCTTGTAGTACTGAAATACGCCCCTATATACTTTCACCAGAAGGAACTGCAGCAGTGCAGTGTGCAAATATTTATCTTTTTTTACTGAAATACACCACTATAAGCTTTCAACAGAAATAACTGCAGAAGTGAAATAAAAATATATTTTTCTGGTTAGACTGAAATAGTCTACTATACGCTTTGACCAGAAAAAACTTAGAGTGAAGTGCGTATATATTTTTCTTGTAGTACTGAAATACACCCCTATATGCTTTCACCATAAATGACTGCAACAGTGCAGTGCGTATATATATTTCTTTTTTTACTGTAATACGCCCCTATATGCTTTCAACAGAAATAACTGCAGAAGTGAACTGAGAATATATTTTTTTATTGGACTGAAATAGGCCACTATACGCTTTCTCCATAATTAACTGCAGAAATGCACTGAGAATAAATTTTTCTTGTTGTACTGAAATGCGACCCTATACGCTTTGACCAGGAAATAACTGCAGAAGTGAAATGTGTATATATTTTTCTTGTAGTACTGATATAAGATACTAAAATAAGCTACTAAAGGCTTTTCAACATAGCACTTGCAGCCCAAATAGCTAGAATGACAAAGCTGTCTAATGGCTATTTGGATCCCCAAATAATCTGTCCCTGCACTTGTAAATCGCTTTGCTATCAATGTCCCTAGCGCCTTCTTACGTCTCTCCCTGCACAAAGATGCTGTGAAATGATTCCTCCCTATGCTTTCCCTGCACTTATAAATCGTTTTTTCAGTTGTTTTTTTTCCACATTTAGGTTTTTCCAATTGCTGTCCCTAGCGCCTTCACACGTCTGTCCCTGCACTCTGAATGCTGAAAAATGTCTGACTGTAAAAATGGCCACCGTATTTATAGAGCTGTGACATCACAGGGCTGGCTGGCAGTTGATTGGCTGCATGAGGCATGGCAATCTGGGTGATCCCGCCTTCACAGAGTTCCTTGCCCCATGTCCTCAGTCCTCACATGTGTAGCCACCATTTTATGAAAAATGTGATTCGTTACCACGAAGCATGAGGAAATTTGCATTTATTGTGAATGGAATTTTTCCTGAAATTCTAAACTAATTACCCGTCGTCAGCTTTGATTCGCTCATCTCTACCAGATTGTTTCAGAGAAAACGGATCCGTCCCCATTGACTTACATTGTGTGCCAAGACGGATCTGTTTGGCCTCCAGAGCGGAATGGAGACTGATCGGAGGCAAACTGATGCATTTAGTAGATCATGTTCCATTCAGAATGCATTAGGTCAAAACTGATCCGTTATGGACAACTTGTGAGAGCCCATGACGGATCTCACAAACCGAAAGCCAAAACGAGAGTGTGAAAGTAGCCTTAAATGATATGTGAGGACTGCTGAGGATTCATAGCAAGAGTTACTCCAGAAGTTCCCGATATTATGGAATTTAGCCTGTTTTGTAAACCAATTTTTAAAAAGTAAGGATAAGTTCATTGATTGGGTCCATTCATCCAGAGTTGGCATCCTAGTAGCCATACACAATTTGGCAATACTTTTCTGCACATGGAAAAGTACTAACACCCTGTCTTCATATATAAAGGATATGTCAGGGTTAGTAAAAAAAGATAATGCACATTTTTATGTCATTGAGACTCTCATACAACATCCTGCTTTTCACTGATTCTGCTTCTAACTCAACTCCATCATACCGCAATTTATGGCACTTATCTGTACTTCTCTAATAGCTCATAAACTCTAATTTAAACTACATGTTTACTAAACTGATCAGAATTTAATTTAAATGGATGTTTATGAGCTGCCATGAGAGCATAAGGGCCACAGATTGAGCAATCAGAGCAGCTCTCTGACAGATTTCAGTGAGAAGATGAAAACTGTAAGGCCCCTTTCACACGGGCGAGTTTTCCGTGCGGGTGCGATGCGTGCGGTGAACGCATTGCACCCGCACTGAATCCTGACCCATTCATTTCTATGAGACTGTGCACACGAGCGGTGATTTTCACGCATCACTTGTGCGTTGCGTGAAAATCGCAGCATGCTCCTCTTTGTGCGTTTTTCACGTAACGCAGGCCCTATAGAAATGAATGGGGTTGCGTGAAAATCGCATGCATCCGCAAGCAAGTGCGGATGCGGTGCGATTTTCACGCATGGGTTCTAGGTGACAGTCTATTCACTGTATTATTTTCCCTTATAACATGGTTATAAGGGAAAATAATAGCATTCTGAATACAGAATGCTTTGTATAATAGTGCTGGAGGGGTTAAAAATAATAAAAAAGTTAACTCACCTTCTCCTCTTGTTAGCGCAGATGCCGGTCTGTTCTTTATCTGTGGGCTAAAGGACCTTTGATGACGTCAGATCACATGCTCCATCACCATGGTGATGGACCATGTGATTGGAGCATGTGATCTGACGTCACCTCAGGTCATTCAGTCCACAGCTAAAGAACAGAGTGGCATCTGCGCGAACAAGAGGAGAAGGTGAGTTAACTTTTTTATTATTTTTAACCCTTCCAGCACTATTATACTAAGCATTCTGTAGTCAGAATGCTATTATTTTCCCTTATAACCATGTTATAAGGGAAAATAATACAATCTTCAGAACATCAATCCCAAGCCCGAACTTCTGTGAAGAAGTTCGGGTCTGGGTACCAAACATGCGCGATTTTTCTCACGCGAGTGCAAAACGCATGACAATGTTTTGCACTCGCGCAGAAAAATCGCGCATTTTCCCGCAACGCACCCGCCTCTTATCCGGGCAAAAAACATGACGCCCGTGTGAAAGAGGCCTAAAAGTCAAACTTTTGAACAGTTTTAATGAAGGCAATTGGAAAATAATTTTTAGCCAAGGGAAGTAGAATGCAGTAATAACAAAAAATACCCCCAAATGAGTTGATAGTAAGAATGAGTGAATTGATTTGTAACAAACCAGGTTCACTACGAATTTTGCAAAAATGTGTCCGCTAAACGAACCTGAAGATTTTCAGGTTTGCTTCAGGTTTGCTTCAGGTAAGTATGCGGATTTTCAGCAAACCTGAAAATCCGCATACTGGATGTTTTTCCCTTTTCACACCATTCTTTGTAAACCCTAGAAATGGTTGTGCGTGAAAATCCCAGTAACTGAGCAGATTGTGAAATACTCTGACCGGCCCGTCTGGCACCAACAACCATGCCACGCTCAAAATTGCTTAAGGCCCCTTTCACACGGGCGAGATTTCCGCGCGGGTGCGATGCGTGAGTTGAACGCATTGCACCCGCACTGAATCCTGACCCATTCATTTCTATGGGGCTGTTCACATGAGCGGTGATTTTCACGCATCACTTATGCGTTGCGTGAAAATCGCAGCATGTTCTATATTCAGCGTTTTTCACGTAACGCAGGCCCCATAGAAATGAATGGGGTTGCGTGAAAATCGCAAGCATCCGCAAGCAAGTGCGGATGCGGTGCGATTTCCACGCATGGGTTCTAGGTGACAGTCTATTCACTGAATTTTTTTCCCTTATAACATGGTTATAAGGGAAAATAATAGCATTCTGACTACAGAATGCTTAGTATAATAGTGCTGGGAGGGTTAAAAAAAATAAAAAAAGTTAACTCACCTTATCCCCATGATCGCCTAGTTCCCGGTC